>NC_092671.1:12132500-13332500 GCF_964355755.1 Antedon mediterranea | reverse complement strand
TGTGGTTGAAGATTGTATTGTTATACCTTCATCAGTCTTAACGTCAATTGTTGTAGACTCTTTCTGTGTTGTTATATCTAAACCTGTTGTTGAGTCAAACAATGTGGTTGAAGCTTGTGTTGTTATACCTTCATCAGTAGTTACGTCAACCGTTGTAGAATCTTGCTGTGTTGTTATATCCAAACCTGTTGTTGAGTCAAACAAAGTGGTTGAAGCTTGTGTTGTTATACCTTCATCAGTAGTTACGTAAACTGTTGTAGACTCTTTCTGTGTTGTTATATCCAAACCTGTTGTTGAGTCAAACAAAGTGGTTGAAGCTTGTGTTGTTATACCTTCATCAGTAGTTACGTCAACCGTTGTAGAATCTTGCTGTGTTGTTATATCCAAACCTGTTGTTGAATCAAACAAAGTGGTTGAGGTTTGTGTTGTTATACATTCATCAGTAGTAACGTCAACTGTTGTAGAATCTTCCTGTGTTGTTATATCTAAACCTGTTGTTGAATCAAAATATGTGGTTGAGGCTTGTGTTGTTATACCTTCATCAATAGTAACGTCAAATGTTGTAGAATCTTGCTGTGTTGTTATATCCAC
The DNA here is from genome assembly GCF_964355755.1 of Antedon mediterranea. Lineage (NCBI taxonomy): Eukaryota > Metazoa > Echinodermata > Crinoidea > Comatulida > Antedonidae > Antedon > Antedon mediterranea. Next base: position 13,331,909 of record NC_092671.1, on the reverse strand, counting down.
ACCTGTTGTTGAGTCAAAAAATGTGGTTGAAGCTTGTTTTGTTATACCTTCATCAGTAGTAACGTCAACTGTTGTAGAATATTGCTGTGTTGTTATATCCAAACCTGTTGTTGAGTCAAACAAAGTGGTTGAAGCTTGTGTTGTTATACCTTCATCAGTAGTAACGTCAAATGTTGTAGAATCTGGCTGTGTTGTTATATCCAAACCTGTTGTTGAATCAAACAAAGTTGTTGAGGCGTGTGTTGTTATACCTTCATCAGCAGTAACGTCAACTGTTGTAGAATCTTGCTGTGTTGTTATATCCAAACCTGTTGTTGAGTCAAACAAAGTAGTTGAAGCTTGTGTTGTAATACCTTCGTCAGTAGTTATGTCAACTGTTGTAGAATCTTGCTGTGTTGTTATATCCAAACCTGTTGTTGAGTCAAAGAAAGTGGTTGAAGTTTGTGTTGTTATACCTTCATCGGTAGTTACGTCAACTGTTGTAGAATCTTGCTGTATTGTTATATCCAAACTTGTTGTTGAGTCAAACAAAGATGTTGAAGCTTGTGAAGTTATACCATCATCAGTAGTAACGTCAACTGTTTTAGAATCTTGCTGTGTTGTTTTATCCAAACCTGTTGTTGAGTAAAAAAAAGTCGTTGAAGCTTGTGTTGTTTGACCTTCATCAGTAGTTACGTCAACGGTTGTAGAATCTTGCTGTGTTGTTATATCAAAACCTGTTGTTGAGTCAAACAAAGTGGTTGAAGCTTGTGTTGTTATACCTTCATCAGTAGTTACGTCAACTGTTGTAGAATCTTGCTGTGTTGTTATATCCAAACCTGTTGAACTATCCAAACCTGTTGTTGAGTCAAACAAAGTGGTTGAGGCTTGTGTTGTAATACCTTCATCAGTAGTTACGTCAACTGTTGTAGAATCTTGCTGTGTTGTTATATCCAAACCTGTTGTTGAGTCAAACAAAGCTGTTGAGGCTTGTGTTGTTATACCTTCATCAGTAGTAACGTCAACTGTTGTAGAATCTTGCTGTGTTGTTTTATCCAAACCTGTTGTTGAGTCAAACAAAGTGGTTGAAGCTTGTGTTGTTATACCTTCATCAGTAGTAACGTCAACTGTTGTAGAATCTTGCTGTGTTGTTATATCCAAACCTGTTGTTGAGTCAAACAAAGTTGTTGAAGCTTGTGTTGTTATACCTTCATCAGTAGTAACGTCAACTGTTGTAGAATCTAGCTGTGTTGTTTTATCCAAACCTGTTGTTGAGTCAAAAAAAGTCGTTGAAGCTTGTGTTGTTTGACCTTCATCAGGAGTTACGTCATCTGTTGTGGAATCGTGCTGTGTTGTTATATCCAAACCTGTTGTTGAGTCAAACAAAGTGGTTGAAGCTTGTGTTGTTATACCTTCATCAGTAGTTACGTCAACTGTTGTAGAATCTTGCTGTGTTGTTATATCCAAACCAGTTGTTGAGTCAAACAATGTGGTTGAAGCTTGTGTTGTTATACCTTCATCAGTAGTTACGTCAACTGTTGTAGAATCTTGCTGTGTTGTTATATCCAAATCTGTTGTTGAGTCAAACAATGTGGTTGAAGCTTGTACTTCATCAGTAGTTACGTAAACTGTTGTAGAATCTTGCTGTGTTGTTATATCTAAACCTGTCGTTGAGTCAAACAATGTAGTTGAGGCTTGAGTTGTTATACCTTCATCAGTAGTTACGTCAACTGTTGTAGACTCTTTCTGTGTTGATATATCCAAACCTGTTGTTGAATCAAACAATGTGGTTGAGGCTTGTGTTGTTATACCTTCATCAGTAGTAACGTCAACTGTTGTAGAATCGTTCTGTGTTGTTATATCTAAACCTGTTGTTGAGTCAAACAATGTGGTTGAAGCCTGTGTTGTTATACCTTCATCAGTAGTAACGTCAAATGTTGTAGAATATTTCTGTGTTGTTATATCCAAACCTGTTGTTGAGTCAAACAAAGTGGTTGAAGCTTGTGTTGTTATACCTTCATCAGTAGTAACGTCAACTGTTGTAGAATCTTGCTGTGTTGTTATATCCACACCTGTTGTTGAGTCAAACAAAGTCGTTGAAGCTTGTGTTGTTATACCTTCATCAGTAGTAACGTCAACTGTTGTAGATTCTTGCTGTGTTGTTATATCCACACCTGTTGTTGAGTCAAACAAAGTGGTTGAGGCTTGAGTTGTTATACCTTCATCAGTAGTTACGTCAACTGTTGTAGAATCTTGCTGTGTTGTTATATCCAAAGCAGTTGTTGAGTCAAACATTGTGGTTGAGGCTTGAGTTGTTATACCTTCATCAGTAGTTACGTCAACTGTTGTAGAATCTTGCTGTGTTGTTATATCCAAACCAGTTGTTGAGTCAAACAATGTAGTTGAAGCTTGTGTTGTTATACCTTCATCAGTAGTTACGTCAACTGTTGTAGAATCTTGCTGTGTTGTTATATCCAAACCTGTTGTTGAGTCAAACAATGTGGTTGAAGCTTGTACTTCATCAGTAGTTACGTCAACTGTTGTAGAATCTTGCTGTGTTGTTATATCCACACCTGTTGTTGAGTCAAACAAAGTGGTTGAAGCTTGTGTTGTTATACCTTCATCAGTAGTAACGTCAAATGTTGTAGAATCTTTCTGTGTTGTTATATCCAAACCTGTTGTTGAGTCAAACAAAGTGGTTGAAGCTTGTGTTGTTATACCTTCATCAGTAGTAACGTCAACTGTTGTAGAATCTTGCTGTGTTGTTATATCCACACCTGTTGTTGAGTCAAACAAAGTGGTTGAAGCTTGTGTTGTTATACCTTCATCAGTAGTAACGTCAACTGTTGTAGATTCTTGCTGTGTTGTTATATCCACACCTGTTGTTGAGTCAAACAAAGTGGTTGAGGCTTGAGTTGTTATACCTTCATCAGTAGTGACATCAACTGTTGTAGAATCTTGCTGTGTTGTTATATCCAAACCTGTTGTTGAGTCAAACAAAGTGGTTGAAGCTTGTGTTGTTATACCTTCATCAGTAGTAACGTCAACTGTTGTAGATTCTTGCTGTGTTGTTATATCCACACCTGTTGTTGAGTCAAACAAAGTGGTTGAGGCTTGAGTTGTTATACCTTCATCAGTAGTTACGTCAACTGTTGTAGAATCTTGCTGTGTTGTTATATCCAAACCAGTTGTTGAGTCAAAAAATGTGGTTGAAGCTTGTGTTGTTATACCTTCATCAGTAGTTACGTCAACTGTTGTAGAATCTTGCTGTGTTGTTATATCCAAACCTGTTGTTGAGTCAAACAATGTGGTTGAAGCTTGTACTTCATCAGAAGTTACGTCAACTGTTGTAGAATCTTGCTGTGTTGTTATATCCACACCTGTTGTTGAGTCAAACAAAGTGGTTGAAGCTTGTGTTGTTATACCTTCATCAGTAGTAACGTCAACTGTTGTAGAATCTTGCTGTGTTGTTTTATCCAAACCTGTTGTTGATTCAAAAAAAGTCGTTGAAGCTTGTGTTGTTTGACCTTCATCAGTAGTAACGTCAACTGTTGTAGAATCTTGCTGTGTTGTCATATCCAAACCAGTTGTTGAGTCAAACAATGTAGTTGAAGGTTGTGTTGTTATACCTTCATCAGTAGTGACATCAACTGTTGTAGAATCTTGCTGTGTTGTTATATCCAAACCAGTTGTTGAGTCAAACAATGTAGTTGAAGCTTGTGTTGTTATACCTTCATCAGTAGTTACGTCAGCTGTTGTAGAATCTTGCTGTGTTGTTATATCCAAACCTGTTGTTGAGTCAAACAATGTGGTTGAAGCTTGTACTTCATCAGTAGTTACGTCAACTGTTGTAGAATCTTGCTGTGTTGTTATATCCACGCCTGTTGTTGAGTCAAACAAAGTGGTTGAAGCTTGTGTTGTTATACCTTCATCAGTAGTAACGTCAACTGTTGTAGAATCTTGCTGTGTTGTTTTATCCAAACCTGTTGTTGAGTCAAAAAAAGTCGTTGAAGCTTGTGTTGTTTGACCTTCATCAGTAGTTACGTCATCTGTTGTGGAATCTTGCTGTGTTGTTATATCCAAACCTGCTGTTGAGTCAAACAAAGTGGTTGAAGCTTGTGTTGTTATACCTTCATCAGTAGTAACGTCAACTGTTGTAGAATCTTTCTGTCTTGTTATATCCACACCTGTTGTTGAGTCAAACAAAGTGGTTGAGGCTTGAGTTGTTATACCTTCATCAGTAGTTACGTCAACTGTTGTAGAATCTTGCTGTGTTGTTATATCCAAACCAGTTGTTGAGTCAAACAATGTGGTTGAAGCTTGTGTTGTTATACCTTCATCAGTAGTTACGTCAACTGTTGTAGAATCTTGCTGTGTTGTTATATCCAAACCTGTTGTTGAGTCAAACAATGTGGTTGAAGCTTGTACTTCATTAGTAGTTACGTCAACTGTTGTAGAATCTTGCTGTGTTGTTATATCTAAAGCTGTTGTTGAGTCAAACAATGTGGTTGAGGCTTGTGTTGTTATACCTTCATCAGTAGTAACGTCAACTGTTGTAGAATCTTGCTGTGTTGTTATATCCAAACCTGTTGTTGAGTCAAACAAAGTGGTAGAAGTTTGTGTTGTTATACCTTCATCAGTAGTTACGTCATCTGTTGTGGAATCTTGCTGTGTTGTTATATCCAAACCTGTTGTTGAGTCAAACAAAGTGGTTGAAGCTTGTGTTGTTATACCTTCATCAGTAGTAACGTCAACTGTTGTAGAATCTTGCTGTGTTGTTATATCCAAACCTGTTGTCGAATCAAACAATGTGGTAGAAGTTTGTGTTGTTATACCTTCATCAGTAGTTACGTCATCTGTTGTGGAATCTTGCTGTGTTGTTATATCCAAACCTGTTGTTGAGTCAAACAAAGTGGTTGAAGCTTGTGTTGTTATACCTTCATCAGTAGTAACGTCAACTGTTGTAGAATCTTGCTGTGTTGTTATATCCAAACCTGTTGTCGAATCAAACAATGTGGTAGAAGTTTGTGTTGTTATACCTTCATCAGTAGTTACGTAATCTGTTGTGGAATCTTGCTGTGTTGTTATATCTAAACCTGTTGTTGAGTCAAACAATGTGGTTGAAGCTTGTGTTGTTATACCTTCATCAGTAGTAACGTCAAATGTTGTAGAATCTTTCTGTGTTGTTATATCCAAACCTGTTGTTGAGTCAAACAAAGTGGTTGAAGCTTGTGTTGTTATACCTTCATCAGTAGTTACGTCAACTGTTGTAGAATCTTGCTGTGTTGTTATATCCACACCTGTTGTTGAGTCAAACAAAGTGGTTGAAGCTTGTGTTGTTATACCTTCATCAGTAGTAACGTCAACTGTTGTAGATTCTTGCTGTATTGTTATATCCACACCTGTTGTTGAGTCAAACAAAGTGGTTGATGCTTGAGTTGTTATACCTTCATCAGTAGTTACGTCAACTGTTGTAGAATCTTGCTGTGTTGTTATATCCAAACCAGTTGTTGAGTCAAACAATGTAGTTGAAGCTTGTGTTGTTATACCTTCGTCAGTAGTTACGTCAGCTGTTGTAGAATCTTGCTGTGTTGTTATATCCAAACCTGTTGTTGAGTCAAACAATGTGGTTGAAGCTTGTACTTCATCAGTAGTTTCGTCAACTGTTGTAGAATCTTGCTGTGTTGTTATATCCACACCTGTTGTTGAGTCAAACAAAGTGGTTGAAGCTTGTGTTGTTATACCTTCATCAGTAGTAACGTCAACTGTTGTAGAATCTTGCTGTGTTGTTTTATCCAAACCTGTTGTTGAGTCAAAAAAAGTCGTTGAAGCTTGTGTTGTTTGACCTTCATCAGTAGTTACGTCATCTGTTGTGGAATCTTGCTGTGTTGTTATATCCAAACCTGTTGTTGAGTCAAACAAAGTGGTTGAAGCTTGTCTTGTTATACCTTCATCAGTAGTAACGTCAACTGTTGTAGAATCTTTCTGTCTTGTTATATACACACCTGTTGTTGAGTCAAACAAAGTGGTTGAGGCTTGAGTTGTTATACCTTCATCAGTAGTTACGTCAACTGTTGTAGGATCTTGCTGTGTTGTTATATCCAAACCTGTTGTTGAGTCAAACAATGTGGTTGAAGCTTGTACTTCATCAGTAGTTACGTCAACTGTTGTAGAATCTTGCTGTGTTGTTATATCTAAACCTGTTGTTGAGTCAAACAATGTGCTTGAGGCTTGTGTTGTTATACCTTCATCAGTAGTTACGTCATCTGTTGTGGAATCTTGCTGTGTTGTTATATCCAAACCTGTTGTTGAGTCAAACAAAGTGGTTGAAGCTTGTGTTGTTATACCTTCATCAGTAGTAACGTCAACTGCTGTAGAATCTTGCTGTGTTGTTATATCCAAACCTGTTGTTGAGTCAAACAAAGTGGTAGAAGTTTGTGTTGTTATACCTTCATCAGTAGTTACGTCATCTGTTGTGGAATCTTGCTGTGTTGTTATACCCAAACCTGTTGTGGAGTCAAACAAAGTGGTTGAAGCTTGTGTTGTTATACCTTCATCAGTAGTAACCTCAACTGTTGTAGAATCTTGCTGTGTTGTTATATCCACACCTGTTGTTGAGTCAAACAAAGTGGTTGAAGCTTGTTTTGTTATACCTTCATCAGTAGTAACGTCAACTGTTGTAGATTCTTGCTGTGTTGTTATATCCACACCTGTTTTTGAGTCAAACAAAGTGGTTGAGGCTTGAGTTGTTATACCTTCATCAGTAGTTACGTCAACTGTTGTAGAATCTTGCTGTGTTGTTATATCCACACCTGTTGTTGAGTCAAACAAAGTGGTTGAAGCTTGTGTTGTTATACCTTCATCAGTAGTAACGTCAACTATTGTAGAATCTTGCTGTGTTGTTATATCCACACCTGTTGTTGAGTCAAACAAAGTGGTTGAAGCTTGTGTTGTTATACCTTCATCAGTAGTAACGTCAACTGTTGTAGATTCTTGCTGTGTTGTTATATTCACACCTGTTGTTGAGTCAAACAAAGTGGTTGATGCTTGAGTTGTTATACCTTCATCAGTAGTTACGTCAACTGTTGTAGAATCTTTCTGTCTTGTTATATCCACACCTGTTGTTGAGTCAAACAAAGTGGTTGAGGCTTGAGTTGTTATACCTTCATCAGTAGTTACGTCAACTGTTGTAGAATCTTGCTGTGTTGTTATATCTAAACCTGTTGTTGAGTCAAACAATGTGGTTGAGGCTTGTGTTGTTATACCTTCATCAGTAGTTACGTCATCTGTTGTGGAATCTTGCTGTGTTGTTATATCCAAACCTGTTGTTGAGTCAAACAAAGTGGTTGAAGCTTGTGTTGTTATACCTTCATCAGTAGTAACGTCAACTGTTGTAGAATCTTGCTGTGTTGTTATATCCAAACCTGTTGTTGAGTCAAACAAAGTGGTAGAAGTTTGTGTTGTTATACCTTCATCAGTAGTTACGTCATCTGTTGTGGAATCTTGCTGTGTTGTTATACCCAAACCTGTTGTTGAGTCAAACAAAGTGGTTGAAGCTTGTGTTGTTATACCTTCATCAGTAGTAACCTCAACTGTTGTAGAATCTTGCTGTGTTGTTATATCCACACCTGTTGTTGAGTCAAACAAAGTGGTTGAAGCTTGTTTTGTTATACCTTCATCAGTAGTAACGTCAACTGTTGTAGATTCTTGCTGTGTTGTTATATCCACACCTGTTGTTGAGTCAAACAAAGTGGTTGAGGCTTGAGTTGTTATACCTTCATCAGTAGTTACGTCAACTGTTGTAGAATCTTGCTGTGTTGTTATATCCAAACCTGTTGTTGAGTCAAACAAAGTGGTTGAAGCTTGTGTTGTTATACCTTCATCAGTAGTTACGTCAACTGTTGTAGAATCTTGCTGTGTTGTTATATCCAAACCAGTTGTTGAGTCAAACAATGTGGTTGAAGCTTGTGTTGTTATACCTTCATCAGTAGTTACGTCAACTGTTGTAGAATCTTGCTGTGTTGTTATATCCAAATCTGTTGTTGAGTCAAACAATGTGGTTGAAGCTTGTACTTCATCAGTAGTTACGTCAACTGTTGTAGAATCTTGCTGTGTTGTTATATCTAAACCTGTCGTTGAGTCAAACAATGTAGTTGAGGCTTGAGTTGTTATACCTTCATCAGTAGTTACGTCAACTGTTGTAGACTCTTTCTGTGTTGATATATCCAAACCTGTTGTTGAATCAAACAATGTGGTTGAGGCTTGTGTTGTTATACCTTCATCAGTAGTAACGTCAACTGTTGTAGAATCGTTCTGTGTTGTTATATCTAAACCTGTTGTTGAGTCAAACAATGTGGTTGAAGCCTGTGTTGTTATACCTTCATCAGTAGTAACGTCAAATGTTGTAGAATATTTCTGTGTTGTTATATCCAAACCTGTTGTTGAGTCAAACAAAGTGGTTGAAGCTTGTGTTGTTATACCTTCATCAGTAGTAACGTCAACTGTTGTAGAATCTTGCTGTGTTGTTATATCCACACCTGTTGTTGAGTCAAACAAAGTCGTTGAAGCTTGTGTTGTTATACCTTCATCAGTAGTAACGTCAACTGTTGTAGATTCTTGCTGTGTTGTTATATCCACACCTGTTGTTGAGTCAAACAAAGTGGTTGAGGCTTGAGTTGTTATACCTTCATCAGTAGTTACGTCAACTGTTGTAGAATCTTGCTGTGTTGTTATATCCAAAGCAGTTGTTGAGTCAAACAATGTGGTTGAGGCTTGAGTTGTTATACCTTCATCAGTAGTTACGTCAACTGTTGTAGAATCTTGCTGTGTTGTTATATCCAAACCAGTTGTTGAGTCAAACAATGTAGTTGAAGCTTGTGTTGTTATACCTTCATCAGTAGTTACGTCAACTGTTGTAGAATCTTGCTGTGTTGTTATATCCAAACCTGTTGTTGAGTCAAACAATGTGGTTGAAGCTTGTACTTCATCAGTAGTTACGTCAACTGTTGTAGAATCTTGCTGTGTTGTTATATCCACACCTGTTGTTGAGTCAAACAAAGTGGTTGAAGCTTGTGTTGTTATACCTTCATCAGTAGTAACGTCAAATGTTGTAGAATCTTTCTGTGTTGTTATATCCAAACCTGTTGTTGAGTCAAACAAAGTGGTTGAAGCTTGTGTTGTTATACCTTCATCAGTAGTAACGTCAACTGTTGTAGAATCTTGCTGTGTTGTTATATCCACACCTGTTGTTGAGTCAAACAAAGTGGTTGAAGCTTGTGTTGTTATACCTTCATCAGTAGTAACGTCAACTGTTGTAGATTCTTGCTGTGTTGTTATATCCACACCTGTTGTTGAGTCAAACAAAGTGGTTGAGGCTTGAGTTGTTATACCTTCATCAGTAGTGACATCAACTGTTGTAGAATCTTGCTGTGTTGTTATATCCAAACCTGTTGTTGAGTCAAACAAAGTGGTTGAAGCTTGTGTTGTTATACCTTCATCAGTAGTAACGTCAACTGTTGTAGATTCTTGCTGTGTTGTTATATCCACACCTGTTGTTGAGTCAAACAAAGTGGTTGAGGCTTGAGTTGTTATACCTTCATCAGTAGTTACGTCAACTGTTGTAGAATCTTGCTGTGTTGTTATATCCAAACCAGTTGTTGAGTCAAAAAATGTGGTTGAAGCTTGTGTTGTTATACCTTCATCAGTAGTTACGTCAACTGTTGTAGAATCTTGCTGTGTTGTTATATCCAAACCTGTTGTTGAGTCAAACAATGTGGTTGAAGCTTGTACTTCATCAGTAGTTACGTCAACTGTTGTAGAATCTTGCTGTGTTGTTATATCCACACCTGTTGTTGAGTCAAACAAAGTGGTTGAAGCTTGTGTTGTTATACCTTCATCAGTAGTAACGTCAACTGTTGTAGAATCTTGCTGTGTTGTTTTATCCAAACCTGTTGTTGATTCAAAAAAAGTCGTTGAAGCTTGTGTTGTTTGACCTTCATCAGTAGTAACGTCAACTGTTGTAGAATCTTGCTGTGTTGTCATATCCAAACCAGTTGTTGAGTCAAACAATGTAGTTGAAGCTTGTGTTGTTATACCTTCATCAGTAGTGACATCAACTGTTGTAGAATCTTGCTGTGTTGTTATATCCAAACCAGTTGTTGAGTCAAACAATGTAGTTGAAGCTTGTGTTGTTATACCTTCATCAGTAGTTTTGTCAGCTGTTGTAGAATCTTGCTGTGTTGTTATATCCAAACCTGTTGTTGAGTCAAACAATGTGGTTGAAGCTTGTACTTCATCAGTAGTTACGTCAACTGTTGTAGAATCTTGCTGTGTTGTTATATCCACGCCTGTTGTTGAGTCAAACAAAGTGGTTGAAGCTTGTGTTGTTATACCTTCATCAGTAGTAACGTCAACTGTTGTAGAATCTTGCTGTGTTGTTTTATCCAAACCTGTTGTTGAGTCAAAAAAAGTCGTTGAAGCTTGTGTTGTTTGACTTTCATCAGTAGTTACGTCATCTGTTGTGGAATCTTGCTGTGTTGTTATATCCAAACCTGCTGTTGAGTCAAACAAAGTTGTTGAAGCTTGTGTTGTTATACCTTCATCAGTAGTAACGTCAACTGTTGTAGAATCTTTCTGTCTTGTTATATCCACACCTGTTGTTGAGTCAAACAAAGTGGTTGAGGCTTGAGTTGTTATACCTTCATCAGTAGTTACGTCAACTGTTGTAGAATCTTGCTGTGTTGTTATATCCAAACCAGTTGTTGAGTCAAACAATGTGGTTGAAGCTTGTGTTGTTATACCTTCATCAGTAGTTACGTCAACTGTTGTAGAATCTTGCTGTGTTGTTATATCCAAACCTGTTGTTGAGTCAAACAATGTGGTTGAAGCTTGTACTTCATTAGTAGTTACGTCAACTGTTGTAGAATCTTGCTGTGTTGTTATATCTAAAGCTGTTGTTGAGTCAAACAATGTGGTTGAGGCTTGTGTTGTTATACCTTCATCAGTAGTAACGTCAACTGTTGTAGAATCTTGCTGTGTTGTTATATCCAAACCTGTTGTTGAGTCAAACAAAGTGGTAGAAGTTTGTGTTGTTATACCTTCATCAGTAGTTACGTCATCTGTTGTGGAATCTTGCTGTGTTGTTATATCCAAACCTGTTGTTGAGTCAAACAAAGTGGTTGAAGCTTGTGTTGTTATACCTTCATCAGTAGTAACGTCAACTGTTGTAGAATCTTGCTGTGTTGTTATATCCAAACCTGTTGTCGAATCAAACAATGTGGTAGAAGTTTGTGTTGTTATACCTTCATCAGTAGTTACGTCATCTGTTGTGGAATCTTGCTGTGTTGTTATATCCAAACCTGTTGTTGAGTCAAACAAAGTGGTTGAAGCTTGTGTTGTTATACCTTCATCAGTAGTAACGTCAACTGTTGTAGAATCTTCCTGTGTTGTTATATCCAAACCTGTTGTCGAATCAAACAATGTGGTAGAAGTTTGTGTTGTTATACCTTCATCAGTAGTTACGTAATCTGTTGTGGAATCTTGCTGTGTTGTTATATCTAAACCTGTTGTTGAGTCCAACAATGTGGTTGAAGCTTGTGTTGTTATACCTTCATCAGTAGTAACGTCAAATGTTGTAGAATCTTTCTGTGTTGTTATATCCAAACCTGTTGTTGAGTCAAACAAAGTGGTTGAAGCTTGTGTTGTTATACCTTCATCAGTAGTTACGTCAACTGTTGTAGAATCTTGCTGTGTTGTTATATCCACACCTGTTGTTGAGTCAAACAAAGTGGTTGAAGCTTGTGTTGTTATACCTTCATCAGTAGTAACGTCAACTGTTGTAGATTCTTGCTGTATTGTTATATCCACACCTGTTGTTGAGTCAAACAAAGTGGTTGATGCTTGAGTTGTTATACCTTCATCAGTAGTTACGTCAACTGTTGTAGAATCTTGCTGTGTTGTTATATCCAAACCAGTTGTTGAGTCAAACAATGTGGTTGAGGCTTGAGTTGGTATACCTTCATCAGTAGTTACGTCAACTGTTGTAGAATCTTGCTGTGTTGTTATATCCAAACCAGTTGTTGAGTCAAACAATGTAGTTGAAGCTTGTGTTGTTATACCTTCGTCAGTAGTTACGTCAGCTGTTGTAGAATCTTGCTGTGTTGTTATATCCAAACCTGTTGTTGAGTCAAACAATGTGGTTGAAGCTTGTACTTCATCAGTAGTTTCGTCAACTGTTGTAGAATCTTGCTGTGTTGTTATATCCACACCTGTTGTTGAGTCAAACAAAGTGGTTGAAGCTTGTGTTGTTATACCTTCATCAGTAGTAACGTCAACTTTTGTAGAATCTTGCTGTGTTGTTTTATCCAAACCTGTTGTTGAGTCAAAAAAAGTCGTTGAAGCTTGTGTTGTTTGACCTTCATCAGTAGTTACGTCATCTGTTGTGGAATCTTGCTGTGTTGTTATATCCAAACCTGTTGTTGAGTCAAACAAAGTGGTTGAAGCTTGTCTTGTTATACCTTCATCAGTAGTAACGTCAACTGTTGTAGAATCTTTCTGTCTTGTTATATACACACCTGTTGTTGAGTCAAACAAAGTGGTTGAGGCTTGAGTTGTTATACCTTCATCAGTAGTTACGTCAACTGTTGTAGGATCTTGCTGTGTTGTTATATCCAAACCTGTTGTTGAGTCAAACAATGTGGTTGAAGCTTGTACTTCATCAGTAGTTACGTCAACTGTTGTAGAATCTTGCTGTGTTGTTATATCTAAACCTGTTGTTGAGTCAAACAATGTGGTTGAGGCTTGTGTTGTTATACCTTCATCAGTAGTTACGTCATCTGTTGTGGAATCTTGCTGTGTTGTTATATCCAAACCTGTTGTTGAGTCAAACAAAGTGGTTGAAGCTTGTGTTGTTATACCTTCATCAGTAGTAACGTCAACTGCTGTAGAATCTTGCTGTGTTGTTATATCCAAACCTGTTGTTGAGTCAAACAAAGTGGTAGAAGTTTGTGTTGTTATACCTTCATCAGTAGTTACGTCATCTGTTGTGGAATCTTGCTGTGTTGTTATACCCAAACCTGTTGTGGAGTCAAACAAAGTGGTTGAAGCTTGTGTTGTTATACCTTCATCAGTAGTAACCTCAACTGTTGTAGAATCTTGCTGTGTTGTTATATCCACACCTGTTGTTGAGTCAAACAAAGTGGTTGAAGCTTGTTTTGTTATACCTTCATCAGTAGTAACGTCAACTGTTGTAGATTCTTGCTGTGTTGTTATATCCACACCTGTTTTTGAGTCAAACAAAGTGGTTGAGGCTTGAGTTGTTATACCTTCATCAGTAGTTACGTCAACTGTTGTAGAATCTTGCTGTGTTGTTATATCCACACCTGTTGTTGAGTCAAACAAAGTGGTTGAAGCTTGTGTTGTTATACCTTCATCAGTAGTAACGTCAACTATTGTAGAATCTTGCTGTGTTGTTATATCCACACCTGTTGTTGAGTCAAACAAAGTGGTTGAAGCTTGTGTTGTTATACCTTCATCAGTAGTAACGTCAACTGTTGTAGATTCTTGCTGTGTTGTTATATTCACACCTGTTGTTGAGTCAAACAAAGTGGTTGATGCTTGAGTTGTTATACCTTCATCAGTAGTTACGTCAACTGTTGTAGAATCTTTCTGTCTTGTTATATCCACACCTGTTGTTGAGTCAAACAAAGTGGTTGAGGCTTGAGTTGTTATACCTTCATCAGTAGTTACGTCAACTGTTGTAGAATCTTGCTGTGTTGTTATATCTAAACCTGTTGTTGAGTCAAACAATGTGGTTGAGGCTTGTGTTGTTATACCTTCATCAGTAGTTACGTCATCTGTTGTGGAATCTTGCTGTGTTGTTATATCCAAACCTGTTGTTGAGTCAAACAAAGTGGTTGAAGCTTGTGTTGTTATACCTTCATCAGTAGTAACGTCAACTGTTGTAGAATCTTGCTGTGTTGTTATATCCAAACCTGTTGTTGAGTCAAACAAAGTGGTAGAAGTTTGTGTTGTTATACCTTCATCAGTAGTTACGTCATCTGTTGTGGAATCTTGCTGTGTTGTTATACCCAAACCTGTTGTTGAGTCAAACAAAGTGGTTGAAGCTTGTGTTGTTATACCTTCATCAGTAGTAACCTCAACTGTTGTAGAATCTTGCTGTGTTGTTATATCCACACCTGTTGTTGAGTCAAACAAAGTGGTTGAAGCTTGTTTTGTTATACCTTCATCAGTAGTAACGTCAACTGTTGTAGATTCTTGCTGTGTTGTTATATCCACACCTGTTGTTGAGTCAAACAAAGTGGTTGAGGCTTGAGTTGTTATACCTTCATCAGTAGTTACGTCAACTGTTGTAGAATCTTGCTGTGTTGTTATATCCACACCTGTTGTTGAGTCAAACAAAGTGGTTGAAGCTTGTGTTGTTATGCCTTCATCAGTAGTAACGTCAACTGTTGTAGATTCTTGCTGTGTTGTTATATCCACACCTGTTGTTGAGTCAAACAAAGTGGTTGATGCTTGAGTTGTTATACCTTCATCAGTAGTTACGTCAACTGTTGTAGAATCTTGCTGTGTTGTTATATCCAAACCAGTTGTTGAGTCAAACAATGTGGTTGAGGCTTGAGTTGTTATACCTCCATCAGTAGTTACGTCAACTGTTGTAGAATCTTGCTGTGTTGTTATATCCAAACCTGTTGTTGAGTCAAACAATGTGGTTGAAGCTTGTACTTCATCAGTAGTTACGTCAACTGTTGTAGAATCTTGCTGTGTTGTTATATCCACACCTGTTGTTGAGTCAAACAAAGTGGTTGAAGCTTGTGTTGTTATACCTTCATCAGTAGTAACGTCAACTGTTGTAGAATCTTGCTGTGTTGTTTTATCCAAACCTGTTGTTAAGTCAAAAAAAGTCGTTGAAGCTTGTGTTGTTTGACCTTCATCAGTAGTTACGTCATCTGTTGTGGAATCTTGCTGTGTTGTTATATCCAAACCTGTTGTTGAATCAAACAAAGTAGTTGAAGCTTGTGTTGTTATACCTTCATCAGTAGTAACGTCAACTGTTGTAGAATCTTTCTGTCTTGTTATATCCACACCTGTTGTTGAGTCAAACAAAGTGGTTGAGGCTTGAGTTGTTATACCTTCATCAGTAGTTACGTCAACTGTTGTAGAATCTTGCTGTGTTGTTATATCCAAACCAGTTGTTGAGTCAAACAATGTGGTTGAAGCTTGTGTTGTTATACCTTCATCAGTAGTTACGTCAACTGTTGTAGGATCTTGCTGTGTTGTTATATCCAAACCTGTTGTTGAGTCAAACAATGTGGTTGAAGCTTGTACTTCATCAGTAGTTACGTCAACTGTTGTAGAATCTTGCTGTGTTGTTATATCTAAACCTGTTGTTGAGTCAAACAATGTGGTTGAGGCTTGTGTTGTTATACCTTCATCAGTAGTAACGTCAACTGTTGTAGAATCTTGCTGTGTTGTTATATCTAAACCTGTTGTTGAGTCAAACAATGTGGTTGAGGCTTGTGTTGTTATAACTTCATCAGTAGTAACGTCAACTGTTGTAGAATCTTGCTGTGTTGTTATATCCAAACCTGTTGTTGAGTCAAACAAAGTGGTAGAAGTTTGTGTTGTTATACCTTCATCAGTAGTTACGTCATCTGTTGTGGAATCTTGCTGTGTTGTTATATCCAAACCTGTTGTTGAGTCAAACAAAGTGGTTGAAGCTTGTGTTGTTATACCTTCATCAGTAGTAACGTCAACTGTTGTAGAATCTTGCTGTGTTGTTATATCCAAACCTGTTTTTGAATCAAACAATGTGGTAGAAGCTTGTGTTGTTATACCTTCATCAGTAGTTACGTCATCTGTTGTGGAATCTTGCTGTGTTGTTATATCTAAACCTGTTGTTGAGTCAAACAAAGTGGTTGAAGCTTGTTTTGTTATACCTTCACCAGTAGTAACGTCAACTGTTGTAGAATCTTGCTGTGTTGTTATATCCAAACCTGTTGTTGAGTCAAACAAAGTGGTTGAAGCTTGTGTTGTTATACCTTCATCAGTAGTAACGTCAACTGTTGTAGAATCTTGCTGTGTTGTTATATCCACACCTGTTGTTGAGTCAACCAAAGTGGTTGAAGCTTGTGTTGTTATACCTTCATCAGTAGTTACGTCAACTGTTGTAGAATCTTGCTGTGTTGTTATATCTAAACCTGTTGTTGAGTCAAACAATGTAGTTGAGGCTTGAGTTGTTATACCTTCATCAGTAGTTACGTCAACTGTTGTAGACTCTTGCTGTGTTGTTATATCCACACCTGTTGTTGAATCAAACAATGTGGTTGAGGCTTGTGTTGTTATACCTCCATCAGTAGTAACGTCAACTGTTGTAGATTCTTGCTGTGTTATATCCACACCTGTTGTTGAGTCAAACAAAGTGGTTGAGGCTTGAGTTGTTATACCTTCATCAGTAGTTACATCAACTGTTGTAGAGTCTTGCTGTGTTGTTATATCCACACCTGTTGTTGAGTCAAACAAAGTGGTTGAAGCTTGTGTTGTTATACCTTCATCAGTAGTAACGTCAACTGTTGTAGAATCTTGCTGTGTTGTTATATCCACACCTGTTGTTGAGTCAAACAAAGTGGTTGAAGCTTGTGTTGTTATACCTTCATCAGTAGTAACGTCAACTGTTGTAGATTCTTGCTGTGTTGTTATATCCACACCTGTTGTTGAGTCAAACAAAGTGGTTGAGGCTTGAGTTGTTATACCTTCATCAGTAGTTACGTCAACTGTTGTAGAATCTTGCTGTGTTGTTATATCCAAACCAGTTGTTGAGTCAAATAATGTGGTTGAGGCTTGTACTTCATCAGTAGTTACGTCAACTGTTGTAGAATCTTGCTGTGTTGTTATATCCAAATCTGTTGTTGAGTCAAACAATGTGGTTGAAGCTTGTACTTCATCAGTAGTTACGTCAACTGTTGTAGAATCTTGCTGTGTTGTTATATCCACACCTGTTGTTGAGTCAAACAAAGTGGTTGAAGCTTGTGTTGTTATACCTTCATCAGTAGTAACGTCAACTGTTGTAGATTCTTGCTGTGTTGTTATATCCACACCTGTTGTTGAGTCAAACAAAGTGGTTGAGGCTTGAGTTGTTATACCTTCATCAGTAGTGACATCAACTGTTGTAGAATCTTGCTGTGTTGTTATATCCAAACCTGTTGTTGAGTCAAACAAAGTGGTTGAAGCTTGTGTTGTTATACCTTCATCAGTAGTAACGTCAACTGTTGTGGAATCTTGCTGTGTTGTTATATCCACACCTGTTGTTGAGTCAAACAAAGTGGTTGAAGCTTGTGTTGTTATACCTTCATCAGTAGTTACGTCAACTGTTGTAGAATCTTGCTGTGTTGTTATATCCAAACCTGTTGTTGAGTCAAACAATGTGGTTGAAGCTTGTATTGTTATACCTTCATCAGTAGTTACGTCAACTGTTGTAGAATCTTGCTGTGTTGTTATATCCAAATCTGTTGTTGAGTCAAACAATGTGGTTGAAGCTTGTACTTCATCAGTAGTTACGTCAACTGTTGTAGAATCTTGCTGTGTTGTTATATCTAAACCTGTTGTTGAGTCAAACAATGTAGTTGAGGCTTGAGTTGTTATACCTTCATCAGTAGTTACGTCAACTGTTGTAGACTCTTTCTGTGTTGTTATATCCAAACCTGTTGTTGAATCAAACAATGTGGTTGAGGCTTGTGTTGTTATACCTTCATCAGTAGTAACGTCAACTGCTGTAGAATCTTGCTGTGTTGTTATATCTAAACCTGTTGTTGAGTCAAACAATGTGGTTGAAGCTTGTACTTCATCAGTAGTTACGTCAACTGTTGTAGAATCTTGCTGTGTTGTTATATCCACACCTGTTGTTGAGTCAAACAAAGTGGTTGAAGCTTGTGTTGTTATACTTTCATCAGTAGTAACGTCAAATGTTGTAGAATCTTTCTGTGTTGTTATATCCAAACCTGTTGTTGAGTCAAACAATGTGGTTGAAGCTTGTACTTCATCAGTAGTTACGTCAACTGTTGTAGATTCTTGCTGTGTTGTTATATCCACACCTGTTGTTGAGTCAAACAAAGTGGTTGAGGCTTGAGTTGTTATACCTTCATCAGTAGTTACGTAAACTGTTGTAGAATCTTGCTGTGTTGTTATATCCAAACCTGTTGTTGAGTCAAACAATGTGGTTGAAGCTTGTACTTCATCAGTAGTTACGTCAACTGTTGTAGAATCTTGCTGTGTTGTTATATCCACACCTGTTGTTGAGTCAAAAAAAGTGGTTGAAGCTTGTGTTGTTATACCTTCATCAGTAGTAACGTCAACTGTTGTAGAATCTTGCTGTGTTGTTATATCCACACCTGTTGTTGAGTCAAACAAAGTGGTTGAAGCTTGTGTTGTTATACCTTCATCAGTAGTTACGTCAGCTGTTGTTGTAGAATCTTGCTGTGTTGTTTTATCCAAAGCTGTTGTTGAGTCAAAAAAAGTCGTTGAAGCTTGTGTTGTTTGACCTTCATCAGGAGTTACGTCATCTGTTGTGGAATCTTGCTGTGTTGTTATATCCAAACCTGTTGTTGAGTCAAACAAAGTGGTTGAAGCTTGTGTTGTTATACCTTCATCAGTAGTTACGTCAACTGTTGTAGAATCTTGCTGTGTTGTTATATCCAAACCTGTTGTTGAGTCAAACAATGTGGTTGAAGCTTGTGTTGTTATACCTTCATCAGTAGTTACGTCAACTGTTGTAGAATCTTGCTGTGTTGTTATATCCAAATCTGTTGTTGAGTCAAACAATGTGGTTGAAGCTTGTACTTCATCAGTAGTTACGTCAACTGTTGTAGAATCTTGCTGTGTTGTTATATCTAAACCTGTTGTTGAGTCAAACAATGTAGTTGAGGCTTGAGTTGTTATACCTTCATCAGTAGTTACGTCAACTGTTGTAGACTTTTTCTGTGTTGTTATATCCAAACCTGTTGTTGAATCAAACAATGTGGTTGAGGCTTGTGTTGTTATACCTTCATCAGTAGTAACGTCAACTGTTGTAGAATCTTGCTGTGTTGTTATATCTAAACCTGTTGTTGAGTCAAACAATGTGGTTGAAGCTTGTGTTGTTATATCTTCATCAGTAGTAACGTCAACTGTTGTAGATTCTTGCTGTGTTGTTATATCCACACCTGTTGTTGAGTCAAACAAAGTGGTTGAGGCTTGAGTTGTTATACCTTCATCAGTAGTTACGTCAACTGTTGTAGAATCTTGCTGTGTTGTTATATCCAAACCTGTTGTTGAGTCAAACAATGTGGTTGAAGCTTGTACTTCATCAGTAGTTACGTCAACTGTTGTAGAATCTTGCTGTGTTGTTATATCCAAACCTGTTGTTGAGTCAAACAATGTGGTTGAAGCTTGTACTTCATCAGTAGTTACGTCAACTGTTGTAGAATCTTGCTGTGTTGTTATATCCACACCTGTTGGTGAGTCAAACAAAGTGGTTGAAGCTTGTGTTGTTATACCTTCATCAGTAGTAACGTCAACTGTTGTAGAATCTTTCTGTGTTGATATATCCAAACCTGTTGTTGAGTCAAAAAAAGTGGTTGAAGCTTGTGTTGTTATACCTTCATCAGTAGTAACGTCAACTGTTGTAGAATCTTGCTGTGTTGTTATATCCACACCTGTTGTTGAGTCAAACAAAGTGGTTGAAGCTTGTGTTGTTATACCTTCATCAGTAGTTACGTCAGCTGTTGTTGTAGAATCTTGCTGTGTTGTTTTATCCAAAGCTGTTGTTGAGTCAAAAAAAGTCGTTGAAGCTTGTGTTGTTTGACCTTCATCAGGAGTTACGTCATCTGTTGTGGAATCTTGCTGTGTTGTTATATCCAAACCTGTTGTTGAGTCAAACAAAGTGGTTGAAGCTTGTGTTGTTATACCTTCATCAGTAGTTACGTCAACTGTTGTAGAATCTTGCTGTGTTGTTATATCCAAACCTGTTGTTGAGTCAAACAATGTGGTTGAAGCTTGTGTTGTTATACCTTCATCAGTAGTTACGTCAACTGTTGTAGAATCTTGCTGTGTTGTTATATCCAAATCTTTTGTTGAGTCAAACAATGTGGTTGAAGCTTGTACTTCATCAGTAGTTACGTCAACTGTTGTAGAATCTTGCTGTGTTGTTATATCTAAACCTGTTGTTGAGTCAAACAATGTAGTTGAGGCTTGAGTTGTTATACCTTCATCAGTAGTTACGTCAACTGTTGTAGACTCTTTCTGTGTTGTTATATCCAAACCTGTTGTTGAATCAAACAATGTGGTTGAGGCTTGTGTTGTTATACCTTCATCAGTAGTAACGTCAACTGTTGTAGAATCTTGCTGTGTTGTTATATCTAAACCTGTTGTTGAGTCAAACAATGTGGTTGAAGCTTGTGTTGTTATATCTTCATCAGTAGTAACGTCAACTGTTGTAGATTCTTGCTGTGTTGTTATATCCACACCTGTTGTTGAGTCAAACAAAGTGGTTGAGGCTTGAGTTGTTATACCTTCATCAGTAGTTACGTCAACTGTTGTAGAATCTTGCTGTGTTGTTATATCCAAACCTGTTGTTGAGTCAAACAATGTGGTTGAAGCTTGTACTTCATCAGTAGTTACGTCAACTGTTGTAGAATCTTGCTGTGTTGTTATATCCAAACCTGTTGTTGAGTCAAACAATGTGGTTGAAGCTTGTACTTCATCAGTAGTTACGTCAACTGTTGTAGAATCTTGCTGTGTTGTTATATCCAAATCTGTTGTTGAGTCAAACAATGTGGTTGAAGCTGGTGTTGTTATACCTTCATCAGTAGTAACGTCAACTGTTGTAGATTCTTGCTGTGTTGTTATATCCACACCTGTTGTTGAGTCAAACAAAGTCGTTGAGGCTTGAGTTGTTATACCTTCATCAGTAGTTACGTCAACTGTTGTAGAATCTTGCTGTGTTGTTATATCCAAACCAGTTGTTGAGTCAAACAATGTGGTTGAGGCTTGAGTTGTTATACCTTCATCAGTAGTTACGTCAACTGTTGTAGAATCTTGCTGTGTTGTTATATCCAAACCAGTTGTTGAGTCAAACAATGTAGTTGAAGCTTGTGTTGTTATACCTTCATCAGTAGTTACGTCAACTGTTGTAGAATCTTGCTGTGTTGTTATATCCAAACCTGTTGTTGAGTCAAACAATGTGGTTGAAGCTTGTACTTCATCAGTAGTTACGTCAACTGTTGTAGAATCTTGCTGTGTTGTTATATCCACACCTGTTGTTGAGTCAAACAAAGTGGTTGAAGCTTGTGTTGTTATATCTTCATCAGTAGTAACGTCAACTGTTGTAGATTCTTGCTGTGTTGTTATATCCACACCTGTTGTTGAGTCAAACAAAGTGGTTGAGGCTTGAGTTGTTACACCTTCATCAGTAGTTACGTCAACTGTTGTAGAATCTTGCTGTGTTGTTATATCCAAACCTGTTGTTGAGTCAAACAATGTGGTTGAAGCTTGTACTTCATCAGTAGTTACGTCAACTGTTGTAGAATCTTGCTGTGTTGTTATATCCAAACCTGTTGTTGAGTCAAACAATGTGGTTGAAGCTTGTACTTCATCAGTAGTTACGTCAACTGTTGTAGAATCTTGCTGTGTTGTTATGTCCAAATCTGTTGTTGAGTCAAACAATGTGGTTGAAGCTTGTGTTGTTATACCTTCATCAGTAGTAACGTCAACTGTTGTAGATTCTTGCTGTGTTGTTATATCCACACCTGTTGTTGAGTCAAACAAAGTCGTTGAGGCTTGAGTTGTTATACCTTCATCAGTAGTTACGTCAACTTTTGTAGAATCTTGCTGTGTTGTTATATCCAAACCAGTTGTTGAGTCAAACAATGTGGTTGAGGCTTGAGTTGTTATACCTTCATCAGTAGTTACGTCAACTGTTGTAGAATCTTGCTGTGTTGTTATATCCAAACCAGTTGTTGAGTCAAACAATGTAGTTGAAGCTTGTGTTGTTATACCTTCATCAGTAGTTACGTCAACTGTTGTAGATTCTTGCTGTGTTGTTATATCCACACCTGTTGTTGAGTCAAACAAAGTGGTTGAAGCTTGAGTTGTTATACCTTCATCAGTAGTAACGTCAACTGTTGTGGAATCTTGCTGTGTTGTTATATCCACACCTGTTGTTGAGTCAAGCAAAGTGGTTGAAGCTTGTGTTGTTATACCTTCATCAGTAGTAACGTCAACCGTTGTAGATTGTTGCTGTGTTGTTATATCCACACCTGTTGTTGAGTCAAACAAAGTGGTTGAAGCTTGTGTTGTTATACCTTCATCAGTAGTTACGTCAACTGTTGTAGAATCTTGCTGTGTTGTTATATCCAAACCAGTTGTTGAGTCAAACAATGTGGTTGAAGCTTGTGTTTTTATACCTTCATCAGTAGTTACGTCAACTGTTGTAGAATCTTGCTGTGTTGTTATATCCAAATCTGTTGTTGAGTCAAACAATGTAGTTGAAGCTTGTACTTCATCAGTAGTTACGTCAACTGTTGTAGAATCTTGCTGTGTTGTTATATCCAAACCTGTTGTTGAGTCAAACAATGTGGTTGAAGCTTGTACTTCATCAGTAGTTACGTCAACTGTTGAAGAATCTTGCTGTGTTGTTATATCCACACCTGTTGTTGAGTCAAACAAAGTGGTTGAAGCTTGTGTTGTTATACCTTCATCAGTAGTAACGTCAAATGTTGTAGAATCTTTCTGTGTTGTTATATCCAAACCTGTTGTTGAGTCAAACAAAGTGGTTGAAGCTTGTGTTGTTATACTTTCATCAGTAGTAACGTCAACTGTTGTGGAATCTTGCTGTGTTGTTATATCCACACCTGTTGTTGAGTCAAACAAAGTGGTTGAAGCTTGTGTTGTTATACCTTCATCAGTAGTAACGTCAACCGTTGTAGATTGTTGCTGTGTTGTTATATCCACACCTGTTGTTGCGTCAAACAAAGTGGTTGAAGCTTGTGTTGTTATACCTTCATCAGTAGTTACGTCAACTGTTGTAGAATCTTGCTGTGTTGTTATATCCAAACCAGTTGTTGAGTCAAACAATGTGGTTGAAACTTGTGTTGTTATACCTTCATCAGTAGTTACGTCAACTGTTGTAGAATCTTGCTGTGTTGTTATATCCAAATCTGTTGTTGAGTCAAACAATGTAGTTGAAGCTTGTACTTCATCAGTAGTTACGTCAACTGTTGTAGAATCTTGCTGTGTTGTTATATCTAAACCTGTTGTTGAGTCAAACAATGTAGTTGAGGCTTGAGTTGTTATACCTTCATCAGTAGTTACGTCAACTGTTGTAGACTCTTTCTGTGTTGTTATATCCAAACCTGTTGTTGAATCAAACAATGTGGTTGAGGCTTGTGTTGTTATACCTTCATCAGTAGTAACGTCAACTGTTGTAGAATCTTGCTGTGTTGTTATATCTAAACCTGTTGTTAAGTCAAACAATGTGGTTGAAGCTTGTGTTGTTATACCTTCATCAGTAGTAACGTCAAATGTTGTAGAATCTTTCTGTGTTGTTATATCCAAACCTGTTGTTGAGTCAAACAAAGTGGTTGAAGCTTGTGTTGTTATACCTTCATCAGTAGTAACGTCAACTGTTGTAGAATCTTGCTGTGTTGTTATATCCACACCTGTTGTTGAGTCAAACAAAGTGGTTGAAGCTTGTGTTGTTATACCTTCATCAGTAGTAACGTCAACTGTTGTAGATTCTTGCTGTGTTGTTATATCCACACCTGTTGTTGAGTCAAACAAAGTGGTTGAGGCTTGAGTTGTTATACCTTCATCAGTAGTTACCTCAACTGTTGTGGAATCTTGCTGTGTTGTTATATCCAAACCAGTTGTTGAGTCAAACAATGTGGTTGAGGCTTGAGTTGTTATACCTTCATCAGTAGTTACGTCAACTGTTGTAGAATCTTGCTGTGTTGTTATATCCAAACCAGTTGTTGAGTCAAACAATGTAGTTGAAGCTTGTGTTGTTATACCTTCATCAGTAGTTACGTCAACTGTTGTAGAATCTTGCTGTGTTGTTATATCCAAACCTGTTGTTGAGTCAAACAATGTGGTTGAAGCTTGTAATTCAACAGTAGTTACGTCAACTGTTGTAGAATCTTGCTGTGTTGTTATATCCACACCTGTTGTTGAGTCAAACAAAGTGGTTGAAGCTTGTGTTGTTATACCTTCATCAGTAGTAACGTCAAATGTTGTAGAATCTTTCTGTGTTGTTATATCCAAACCTGTTGTTGAGTCAAACAAAGTGGTTGAAGCTTGTGTTGTTATATCTTCATCAGTAATAACGTCAACTGTTGTGGAATCTTGCTGTGTTGTTATATCCACACCTGTTGTTGAGTCAAACAAAGTGGTTGAAGCTTGTGTTGTTATACCTTCATCAGTAGTAACGTCAACCGTTGTAGATTGTTGCTGTGTTGTTATATCCACACCTGTTGTTGAGTCAAACAAAGTGGTTGAGGCTTGAGTTGTTATACCTTCATCAGTAGTTACGTCGACTGTTGTAGAATCTTGCTGTGTTGTTATATCCAAACCTGTTGTTGAGTCAAACAATGTGGTTGAAGCTTGTACTTCATCAGTAGTTACGTCAACTGTTGTAGAATCTTGCTGTGTTGTTATATCCAAATCTGTTGTTGAGTCAAACAATGTGGTTGAAGCTTGTACTTCATCAGTAGTTACGTCAACTGTTGTAGAATCTTGCTGTGTTGTTATATCTAAACCTGTTGTTGAGTCAAACAATGTGGTTGAAGCTTGTGTTGTTATACCTTCATCAGTAGTAACGTCAACTGTTGTAGATTCTTGCTGTGTTGTTATATCCACACCATTTGTTGAATCAAACAATGTGGTTGAGGCTTGTGTTGTTATACCTTCATCAGTAGTAACGTCAACTGTTGTAGAATCTTGCTGTGTTGTTATATCTAAACCTCTTGTTGAGTCAAACAATGTGGTTGAAGCTTTTGTTGTTATACCTTCATCAGTAGTAACGTCAAATGTTGTAGAATCTTTCTGTGTTGTTATATCCAAACCTGTTGTTGAGTCAAACAAAGTGGTTGAAGCTTGTGTTGTTATACCTTCATCAGTAGTAACGTCAACTGTTGTAGAATCTTGCTGTGTTGTTATATCCACACCTGTTGTTGAGTCAAACAAAGTGGTTGAAGCTTGTGTTGTTATACCTTCATCAGTAGTAACGTCAACTGTTGTAGATTCTTGCTGTGTTGTTATATCCACACCTGTTGTTGAGTCAAACAAAGTGGTTGAGGCTTGAGTTGTTATACCTTCATCAGTAGTTACGTCAACTGTTGTAGAATCTTGCTGTGTTGTTATATCCAAACCAGTTGTTGAGTCAAACAATGTGGTTGAGGCTTGAGTTGTTATACCTTCATCAGTAGTTACGTCAACTGTTGTAGAATCTTGCTGTGTTGTTATATCCAAACCAGTTGTTGAGTCAAACAATGTAGTTGAAGCTTGTGTTGTTATACCTTCATCAGTAGTTACGTCAACTGTTGTAGAATCTTGCTGTGTTGTTATATCCAAACCTGTTGTTGAGTCAAACAATGTGGTTGAAGCTTGTACTTCATCAGTAGTTACGTCAACTGTTGTAGAATCTTGCTGTGTTGTTATATCCACACCTGTTGTTGAGTCAAACAAAGTCGTTGAAGCTTGTGTTGTTATACCTTCATCAGTAGTAACGTCAAATGTTGTAGAATCTTTCTGTGTTGTTATATCCAAACCTGTTGTTGAGTCAAACAAAGTGGTTGAAGCTTGTGTTGTTATATCTTCATCAGTAGTAACGTCAACTGTTGTAGAATCTTGCTGTGTTGTTATATCCACACCTGTTGTTGAGTCAAACAAAGTGGTTGTAGCTTGTGTTGTTATACCTTCATCAGTAGTAACGTCAACTGTTGTAGATTCTTGCTGTGTTGTTATATCCACACCTGTTGTTGAGTCAAACAAAGTGGTTGAGGCTTGAGTTGTTATACCTTCATCAGTAGTTACGTCAACTGTTGTAGAATCTTGCTGTGTTGTTATATCCAAACCTGTTGTTGAGTCAAACAATGTGGTTGAAGCTTGAGTTGTTATACCTTCATCAGTAGTTACGTCAACTGTTGTAGAATCTTGCTGTGTTGTTATATCCAAACCAGTTGTTGAGTCAAACAATGTAGTTGAAGCTTGTGTTGTTATACCTTCATCAGTAGTTACGTCAACTGTTGTAGAATCTTGCTGTGTTGTTATATCCAAACCTGTTGTTGAGTCAAACAATGTGGTTGAAGCTTGTACTTCATCAGTAGTTACGTCAACTGTTGTAGAATCTTGCTGTGTTGTTATATCCACACCTGTTGTTGAGTCAAACAAAGTCGTTGAAGCTTGTGTTGTTATACCTTCATCAGTAGTAACGTCAAATGTTGTAGAATCTTTCTGTGTTGTTATATCCAAACCTGTTGTTGAGTCAAACAAAGTGGTTGAAGCTTGTGTTGTTATATCTTCATCAGTAGTAACGTCAACTGTTGTAGAATCTTGCTGTGTTGTTATATCCACACCTGTTGTTGAGTCAAACAAAGTGGTTGAAGCTTGAGTTGTTATACCTTCATCAGTAGTAACGTCAACTGTTGTAGATTCTTGCTGTGTTGTTATATCCACACCTGTTGTTGAGTCAAACAAAGTGGTTGAGGCTTGAGTTGTTATACCTTCATCAGTAGTTACGTCAACTGTTGTAGAATCTTGCTGTGTTGTTATATCCAAACCTGTTGTTGAGTCAAACAATGTGGTTGAAGCTTGTACTTCATCAGTAGTTACGTCAACTGTTGTAGAATCTTGCTGTGTTGTTATATCCACACCTGTTGTTGAGTCAAACAAAGTGGTTGAAGCTTGTGTTGTTATACCTTCATCAGTAGTAACGTCAAATGTTGTAGAATCTTTCTGTGTTGTTATATCCAAACCTGTTGTTGAGTCAAACAAAGTGGTTGAAGCTTGTGTTGTTATACCTTCATCAGTAGTAACGTCAACTGTTGTAGAATCTTGCTGTGTTGTTATATCCACACCTGTTGTTGAGTCAAACAAAGTGGTTGAAGCTTGTGTTGTTATACCTTCATCAGTAGTAACGTCAACTGTTGTAGATTCCTGCTGTGTTGTTATATCCAAACCTGTTGTTGAGTCAAACAATGTGGTTGAAGCTTGTACTTCATCAGTAGTTACGTCAACTGTTGTAGAATCTTGCTGTGTTGTTATATCCACATCTGTTGTTGAGTCAAACAAAGTGGTTGAAGCTTGTGTTGTTATACCTTCATCAGTAGTAACGTCAACTGTTGTAGAATCTTGCTGTGTTGTTATATCCAAACCAGTTGTTGAGTCAAACAATGTAGTTGAAGCTTGTGTTGTTATACCTTCATCAGTAGTTACGTCAACTGTTGTAGATTCTTGCTGTGTTGTTATATCCACACCTGTTGTTGAGTCAAACAAAGTGGTTGAGGCTTGAGTTGTTATACCTTCATCAGTAGTTACGTCAACTGTTGTAGAATCTTGCTGTGTTGTTATATCCAAACCTGTTGTTGAGTCAAACAATGTGGTTGAAGCTTGTACTTCATCAGTAGTTACGTCAACTGTTGTAGAATCTTGCTGTGTTGTTATATCCACACCTGTTGTTGAGTCAAACAAAGTGGTTGAAGCTTGTGTTGTTATACCTTCATCAGTAGTAACGTCAAATGTTGTAGAATCTTTCTGTGTTGTTATATCCAAACCTGTTGTTGAGTCAAACAAAGTGGTTGAAGCTTGTGTTGTTATACCTTCATCAGTAGTAACGTCAACTGTTGTAGAATCTTGCTGTGTTGTTATATCCACACCTGTTGTTGAGTCAAACAAAGTGGTTGAAGCTTGTGTTGTTATACCTTCATCAGTAGTAACGTCAACTGTTGTAGATTCCTGCTGTGTTGTTATATCCAAACCTGTTGTTGAGTCAAACAATGTGGTTGAAGCTTGTACTTCATCAGTAGTTACGTCAACTGTTGTAGAATCTTGCTGTGTTGTTATATCCACATCTGTTGTTGAGTCAAACAAAGTGGTTGAAGCTTGTGTTGTTATACCTTCATCAGTAGTAACGTCAACTGTTGTAGAATCTTGCTGTGTTGTTATATCCAAACCAGTTGTTGAGTCAAACAATGTAGTTGAAGCTTGTGTTGTTATACCTTCATCTGTAGTTACGTCAACTGTTGTAGAATCTTGCTGTGTTGTTATATCCAAACCAGTTGTTGAGTCAAACAATGTGGTTGAGGCTTGAGTTGTTATACCTTCATCAGTAGTTACGTCAACTGTTGTAGAATCTTGCTGTGTTGTTATATCCAAACCAGTTGTTGAGTCAAACAATGTAGTTGAAGCTTGTGTTGTTATACCTTCATCAGTAGTTACGTCAACTGTTGTAGAATCTTGCTGTGTTGTTATATCCAAACCTGTTGTTGAGTCAAACAATGTGGTTGAAGCTTGTACTTCATCAGTAGTTACGTCAACTGTTGTAGAATCTTGCTGTGTTGTTATATCCACACCTGTTGTTGAGTCAAACAAAGTGGTTGAAGCTTGTGTTGTTATACCTTCATCAGTAGTAACGTCAACTGTTGTAGATTCTTGCTGTGTTGTTATATCCACACCTGTTGTTGAGTCAAACAAAGTGGTTGAGGCTTGAGTTGTTATACCTTCATCAGTAGTTACGTCAACTGTTGTAGAATCTTGCTGTGTTGTTATATCCAAACCTGTTGTTGAGTCAAACAATGTGGTTGAAGCTTGTACTTCATCAGTAGTTACGTCAACTGTTGTAGAATCTTGCTGTGTTGTTATATCCACACCTGTTGTTGAGTCAAACAAAGTGGTTGAAGCTTGTGTTGTTATACCTTCATCAGTAGTAACGTCAAATGTTGTAGAATCTTTCTGTGTTGTTATATCCAAACCTGTTGTTGAGTCAAACAAAGTGGTTGAAGCTTGTGTTGTTATACCTTCATCAGTAGTAACGTCAACTGTTGTAGAATCTTGCTGTGTTGTTATATCCACACCTGTTGTTGAGTCAAACAAAGTGGTTGAAGCTTGTGTTGTTATACCTTCATCAGTAGTAACGTCAACTGTTGTAGATTCTTGCTGTGTTGTTATATCCACACCTGTTGTTGAGTCAAACAAAGTCGTTGAGGCTTGAGTTGTTAAACCTTCATCAGTAGTTACGTCAACTGTTGTAGAATCTTGCTCTGTTGTTATATCCAAACCAGTTGTTGAGTCAAACAATGTAGTTGAAGCTTGTGTTGTTATACCTTCATCAGTAGTTACGTCAACCGTTGTAGAATCTTGCTGTGTTGTTATATCCAAACCTGTTGTTGAGTCAAACAATGTGGTTGAAGCTTGAGTTGTTATACCTTCATCAGTAGTTACGTCAACTGTTGTAGAATCTTGCTGTGTTGTTATATCCAAACCAGTTGTTGAGTCAAACAATGTAGTTGAAGCTTGTGTTGTTATACCTTCATCAGTAGTTACGTCAACCGTTGTAGAATCTTGCTGTGTTGTTATATCCAAACCTGTTGTTGAGTCAAACAATGTGGTTGAAGCTTGTACTTCATCAGTAGTTACGTCAACTGTTGTAGAATCTTGCTGTGTTGTTATATCCACACCTGTTGTTGAGTCAAACAAAGTGGTTGAAGCTTGTGTTGTTATACCTTCATCAGTAGTAACGTCAAATGTTGTAGAATCTTTCTGTGTTGTTATATCCAAACCTGTTGTTGAGTCAAACAAAGTGGTTGAAGCATGTGTTGTTATACCTTCATCAGTAGTAACGTCAACTGTTGTGGAATCTTGCTGTGTTGTTATATCCACACCTGTTGTTGAGTCAAACAAAGTGGTTGAAGCTTGTGTTGTTATACCTTCATCAGTAGTAACGTCAACCGTTGTAGATTGTTGCTGTGTTGTTATATCCACACCTGTTGTTGAGTCAAACAAAGTGGTTGAGGCTTGAGTTGTTATACCTTCATCAGTAGTTACGTCAACTGTTGTAGAATCTTGCTGTGGTGTTATATCCAAACCAGTTGTTGAGTCAAACAATGTGGTTGAGGCTTGAGTTGTTATACCTTCATCAGTAGTAACGTCAAATGTTGTTGAATCTTTCTGTGTTGTTATATCCAAACCTGTTGTTGAGTCAAACAAAGTGGTTGAATCTTGTGTTGTTATACCTTTATCAGTAGTAACGTCAACTGTTGTAGAATCTTGCTGTGTTGTTATATCCACACCTGTTGTTGAGTCAAACAAAGTGGTTGAAGCTTGTGTTGTTATACCTTCATCAGTAGTAACGTCAACTGTTGTAGATTCTTGCTGTGTTGTTATATCCACACCTGTTGTTGAGTCAAACAAAGTGGTTGAGGCTTGAGTTGTTATACCTTCATCAGTAGTTACGTCAACTGTTGTAGAATCTTGCTGTGTTGTTATATCCAAACCAGTTGTTGAGTCAAACAATGTGGTTGAGGCTTGAGTTGTTATACCTTCATCAGTAGTTACGTCAACTGTTGTAGAATCTTGCTGTGTTGTTATATCCAAACCAGTTGTTGAGTCAAACAATGTAGTTGAAGCTTGTGTTGTTATACCTTCATCAGTAGTTACGTCAACTGTTGTAGAATCTTGCTGTATTGTTATATCCAAACCTGTTGTTGAGTCAAACAATGTGGTTGAAGCTTGTACTTCATCAGTAGTTACGTCAACTGTTGTAGAATCTTGCTGTGTTGTTATATCCACACCTGTTGTTGAGTCAAACAAAGTGGTTGAAGCTTGTGTTGTTATACCTTCATCAGTAGTAACGTCAAATGTTGTAGAATCTTTCTGTGTTGTTATATCCAAACCTGTTGTTGAGTCAAACAAAGTGGTTGAAGCATGTGTTGTTATACCTTCATCAGTAGTAACGTCAACTACTGTGGAATCTTGCTGTGTTGTTATATCCACACCTGTTGTTGAGTCAAACAAAGTGGTTGAAGCTTGTGTTGTTATACCTTCATCAGTAGTAACGTCAACCGTTGTAGATTGTTGCTGTGTTGTTATATCCACACCTGTTGTTGAGTCAAACAAAGTGGTTGAGGCTTGAGTTGTTATACCTTCATCAGTAGTTACGTCAACTGTTGTAGAATCTTGCTGTGGTGTTATATCCAAACCAGTTGTTGAGTCAAACAATGTGGTTGAGGCTTGAGTTGTTATACCTTCATCAGTAGTAACGTCAAATGTTGTAGAATCTTTCTGTTTTGTTATATCCAAACCTGTTGTTGAGTCAAACAAAGTGGTTGAATCTTGTGTTGTTATACCTTTATCAGTAGTAACGTCAACTGTTGTAGAATCTTGCTGTGTTGTTATATCCACACCTGTTGTTGAGTCAAACAAAGTGGTTGAAGCTTGTGTTGTTATACCTTCATCAGTAGTAACGTCAACTGTTGTAGATTCTTGCTGTGTTGTTATATCCACACCTGTTGTTGAGTCAAACAAAGTGGTTGAGTCTTGAGTTCTTATACCTTCATCAGTAGTTACGTCAACTGTTGTAGAATCTTGCTGTGTTGTTATATCCAAACCAGTTGTTGAGTCAAACAATGTGGTTGAGGCTTGAGTTGTTATACCTTCATCAGTAGTTACGTCAACTGTTGTAGAATCTTGCTGTGTTGTTATATCCAAACCAGTTGTTGAGTCAAACAATGTAGTTGAAGCTTGTGTTGTTATACCTTCATCAGTAGTTACGTCAACTGTTGTAGAATCTTGCTGTGTTGTTATATCCAAACCTGTTGTTGAGTCAAACAATGTGGTTGAAGCTTGTACTTCATCAGTAGTTACGTCAACTGTTGTAGAATCTTGCTGTGTTGTTATATCCACACCTGTTGTTGAGTCAAACAAAGTGGTTGAAGCTTGTGTTGTTATACCTTCATCAGTAGTAACGTCAAATGTTGTAGAATCTTTCTGTGTTGTTATATCCAAACCTGTTGTTGAGTCAAACAAAGTGGTTGAAGCTTGTGTTGTTATACCTTCATCAGTAGTAACGTCAACTGTTGTGGAATCTTGCTGTGTTGTTATATCCACACCTGTTGTTGAGTCAAACAAAGTGGTTGAAGCTTGTGTTGTTATACCTTCATCAGTAGTAACGTCAACCGTTGTAGATTGTTGCTGTGTTGTTATATCCACACCTGTTGTTGAGTCAAACAAAGTGGTTGAGGCTTGAGTTGTTATACCTTCATCAGTAGTTACGTCAACTGTTGTAGAATCTTGCTGTGGTGTTATATCCAAACCAGTTGTTGAGTCAAACAATGTGGTTGAGGCTTGAGTTGTTATACCTTTATCAGTAGTTACGTCAACTGTTGTAGAATCTTGCTGTGTTTTTATATCCAAACCAGTTGTTGAGTCAAACAATGTGGTTGAAGCTTGTGTTGTTATACCTTCATCGGTAGTTACGTCAACTGTTGTAGATTCTTGCTGTGTTGTTATATCCAAACCTGTTGTTGAGTCAAACAATGTGGTTGAAGCTTGTACTCCATCAGTAGTTACGTCAACTGTTGTAGAATCTTGCTGTGTTGTTATATCCACACCTGTTGTTGAGTCAAACAAAGTGGTTGAAGCTTGTGTTGTTATACCTTCATCAGTAGTTACGTCAACTGTTGTAGAATCTTGCTGTGTTGTTTTATCCAAACCTGTTGTTGAGTCAAAAAAAGTCGTTGAAGCTTGTGTTGTTTGACCTTCATCAGTAGTTACGTCATCTGTTGTGGAATCTTGCTGTGTTGTTATATCCAAACCTGTTGTTGAGTCAAACAAAGTGGTTGAAGCTTGTGTTGTTATACCTTCATCAGTAGTAACGTCAACTGTTGTAGAACCTTTCTGTCTTGTTATATCCACACCTGTTGTTGAGTCAAACAAAGTGGTTGAGGCTTGAGTTGTTATACCTTCATCAGTAGTTACGTCAACTGTTTTAGAATCTTGTTGTGTTGTTATATCCAAACCAGTTGTTGAGTCAAACAATGTGGTTGAAGCTTGTGTTGTTATACCTTCATCAGTAGTTACGTCAACTGTTGTAGAATCTTGCTGTGTTGTTATATCCAAACCTGTTGTTGAGTCAAACAATGTGGTTGAAGCTTGTACTTCATCAGTAGTTACGTCAACTGTTGTAGAATCTTGCTGTGTTGTTATATCTAAACCTGTTGTTGAGTCAAACAATGTGGTTGAGGCTTGTGTTGTTATACCTTCATCAGTAGTAACGTCAACTGTTGTAGAATCTTGCTGTGTTGTTATATCCAAACCTGTTGTTGAGTCAAACAAAGTGGTTGAAGTTTGTGTTGTTATACCTTCATCAGTAGTTACGTCATCTGTTGTGGAATCTTGCTGTGTTGTTATATCCACACCTGTTGTTGAGTCAAACAATGTCGTTGATGTTTGTGTTGTTATATCTGTTGTTGAGGTAATAAACAAAGTTGTCGAATTTTCCGTTGTTTCTTCTTCGGCAGTTGTAATATCCTCTGAAATTATTAAATTGTACTGTTTTAGG
The DNA here is from genome assembly GCF_964355755.1 of Antedon mediterranea. Lineage (NCBI taxonomy): Eukaryota > Metazoa > Echinodermata > Crinoidea > Comatulida > Antedonidae > Antedon > Antedon mediterranea. The sequence continues at coordinate 13,298,329 of NC_092671.1, read as the reverse complement.
GTTTCAAAAATATTATAATATAAACATAATAATAATAATAATAATCTGTATCGGGATTATTGTAAATGAAAATAACAATATTATGCCAGGAAATAAGTCTAATGATTATACATATTAATGGCCATGTAGCCTATTAACGGTATTGTCATACTTCCATGGTCATACTGATTTATATTCAGTGAGTTATAATGTCAGTGAGTTATAATGTCAGCAAGTACATATTAATAACATGATCTAAAGTCAATATATGTGTTGAAATAATATTGTAACGTAATAACATGTCATCTAGTAATATTTAACATAGCTAAATATTACTGTAGCATACACTTGATAACTTTTTATTTTAATAACGTTCTACATGGCGTTTGAAGTATTATGACCTAACGTTGATGATCATTTTATGCTATACCCTCACACACACACCAATCTTGCTTGTATTTTGTATTTTAAACTATGTATTTTATCTGTATTTTAAATGATGTGTTTTATTTTACAAAATGTTAACCCTTTTAACTAATTTTTATTTTTGTTATGTGAATTTTTAACTTTGAACAAAAAAAAATAATTTAAAACCATATGCATATTTTACCGTGGTTGGCCAAGATCAAATAAATAAATGACCGTTTACACAGTGTTTTAGTAATTTAGTATATATTTATCTCTCTATTAAATACTTCTTGGTTGGATATAGAAAAACATAACACTTTACATGCTCTACCAAACACAGACACAATACAGAAATCGAATTTATATTTTTTAAATTTTAATAGGTGTATTAATTATATTAGTCCAGTCAATCTACAGTTTCTACTCCCAAAAGTAGACAAAATTGCAACAAAAGATTTTTTTTACTCAACTTAAAGTTAATTTTACGATAAAAAACATACAAAAAGTCTACCAAAATCGGACAACTGGAAAGGTGATAAAAAGACAATAAATCATAGCACTATTTCATTAAAATATGTTCGTATTCGGCGTAGTAATATTGTTAGAAATTGTTGTCTCTGATTGGTCGAATAAGTTTTGTGCCGTGTTGTTGTTGTTACGACGGAAAATCTGATATTCCCCAACAAGTATGACTTTAAATCTTGTAATCAGGTAATTTATACATTTTTTTTTTCATATTTCATTATTTTAAAAGCAACATTTAATCTTACATTAACTATTTAAGCGAATGCGGCAATGTAAATTAGTCTTAGTAGATACGAAAAGAGCGATATAACATAGGGAGCGGGGATCTACTCGCGATGTTGTTGAAAAACGTTACGTCACGCTAATTTGCGTGTACTGATGTAGGCCTCCTCCGCTCGCCGTACAACCAAATAATATATATTCTTTGGTACCGGACCACCTACAGCAGCAGTACAGACACGTAGACTGAGACGAATGGAGGAAGACCGCCGATATTATATAGGCCTAGGGGATGATACTAAAAGCGATCTTAAAATATTTATTTTGTCATTTCAGCCTACTCTGACTAGGCCTAGGCGTAAAAAGACAAAATTCGGATATTATTATATAGGCCTAGGGCCTAACCGCTCTTCATTTTTTTTAGGAATTAAGCTAGGCCTAGGCCTAGGTATGTAAGCCTAGCTAGGCTATCCTATACTGTCTAATAAAAGGTCAGGCAGCCGCTACCCGACGACTGGGCCATGGTCTAGATATAATAGATATACAGTATAGGCCTATGCCTAGGTAGTAGGCACAGCTATGCACTAAAATCTTAACCCCGGAATGTTTATATAATTAATATAAGAGTAGCCAGCCTTTTTTAGTAGCTAGGCCTAGTTAATTATAACTTATGTAGGCCTAGGCCTAGTAATTATACTTAAATAGTATAGTAGAGGCTAGGCCTCTAAGTCTAAGTACTGCAATACTTTATTTTTTATCAAACCTGTAGGCCTATGCGATATACATTTCCTCTGTGTAAACTACAGATTATATTCTATTAATGTATTTGTTGTGATATCTATTTCATTTACCTTATATATCTTATACTACTATTAAAGAATGCAGTACTGCATCATTTGCAGAGAAACAATTGATGAGAAGAGTTATAAATCTGTATCAATCAGACAGAAAGGTATGTTTAGTTACATTTTTCTCTGGAATTATACAGATATATTAAGTTCCAATTACATTTTCATCTTCAATGAACTAAAATAACAAATGAAAGTTTGTTTTTCACTTTATAATTTTCTTACTACTATTTTAGGAGCAGATAGTGTGAATACAGCGAGCATTCAAAGAGGATTGAAGCCCAATGCTGTTGCGGGGTCAGTATCCATACAAATTGCCATAAGAATTACATAAACGTGAAGGTCATAAAATATGCTGTACATTTTAAGATACATACATGCATGATCAAAACAGTTCCTTGACCATGGTTTCAGTGAACTATTGGCAAGTTATTTAGTTTTATTATGGTGATGTAGTGTTGACTGTTATACTTTATTGTAAAGTGTATAAATAATTAATGTTTATGAATTGAATAGAGATATTAATATTTCCGAATGATTGACTTATATTTAACAGGGCAGAGAGTTAAATTCTTTAAATTCTTTAAATGAATGAAATATTCTCTCCACTTCACGAAAAAATACATTCATTATTATCAAACTTTTCGATATTATTATAATAGTTTGTACATGTACTACGTATTTGAGAATGATCAGATTTGGTTGAAAATATTAACGTTCAGACTAAATATGTGTACATATTAAAAACAAAAAATTATAAATAACTGGCTGGGTCGAGTTTATTTACTGGATTAGTATTTTATATGGCTACTGGAAAAATAATGCAACTGACCAGCTGCAGCATGTTAATTTATAAGTAGTGCTCGGGTAAATGATTTTTGTGTACATCTTATGAAACTACAGTACTGCCATTATTAAAATGCACATTGCATGACTGAAATATTTTATACATATACAGTACAGTAGTACATGTAAATGCATGTAAAAAGAAATGATGTGTGCAATATAATATATTTACTGTATTTATGAAAATAAATATTGAGAAATTACTTTTGTATTATGTAATTTGTGTTATTTGTTGTCCAATGTCGTATACAGTACTCATAATAGGGCTAGATCTTAAATTATACAGTATTAAAATAAAATATTCATGGGTTAACAAAATTAATTTATCTTACAATTTATTTAAAGGCTATCCAAAGAGATACTGTAATAAAAAAATATTTATTTCAGATTAATAAAATAGGAAATACATTTAATAATAAATTATATATTTAAATGTTTATAAATAATAATTATATATACATATAATTATTAATATAATTAAAATAAAAGTCAGTCTCAGATGTTGACCTGTGTACAGTAGGTCTCCCACTTGCCTAACGGTGGTAGTGTAGGCCTAGCTAGGCTAATAATGTAGTGCGAGTGAGTGGCTGCCCATAACGTAAGTAAGTAGGCTATTATTTATTGATTCATCACATTCAATCCTATATGAAATGCATCTCTGGCTGGCACCTAAAAAGTTGGCCTAGGCCTAGAAAAAAGCTTCCTTTGGTTTAGTCTACACGCACAACATCAGGCTAGAGAGAGAGGCATACACCAGTTAATCGGTATTAACGACGACGCTCTGTCAGTAGGCCCCGACCCGATAGCAGCATGTCCCCATGTGTTAACCACACGTACGTCACAACAAAAACGATGACCAAACAGAGGTGGTGACCTAGATGACCTGAATATTAACCAATCAGGGACAAGGAATTTTATGCTAATTAGGTAAACCGTTGAACACATCGCGCAAGAAAACAAAAAACAAAGTTCGACACTTTTCTACTTTAAATACACATTTTCTGTTGTCCGATTTTGGTAGACTTTTTACAAGACGTTTATAGTATTTTTATCTATCAAATAATAGTGTAGGCCACTATGTAATTTCGTGTCATTTTTTTGTTAAAAGCAAAATTCCAGCTGATTTAGTGTCTTTAGGATGTAAAGTAATGAAAAAAATATGTTGCCATTTTTTTTAAAAAAGCTTAAGGGTGTCAAATCCAAGATGGCCGCCAATACGTAAAATATCCAATAAATATTGGACAAAGTAACACCCATTATGAATAATATTTTAAGTTCATATGGGTTCTCTGCTATATAAGAATTATTATAAACCTATATTCATTAGTATTCTGACATTTTGAATTTCAAAATGGCCGCCATTTTTTAAAAATGGATTAAATTTCTTATTAAAACATGTGCAAGTTGATTGAAATCACATAAAATCAAATAAAACAACATTTTTTTTTTAAATGGGTTAAATTTCTTATTAAAACTTGTTAAATAAAATTAGATTGAAATATACAAATGATATGCTTATGACAACAACATGGTGATTAACACAAAATGTTGACCATCAGGAGGTCTATAGTACTGACTGTACACTTCTTCATATTAAAACATCTCATAAACTTCTTCAGTTAAATGACAACTAACTCTGCCAAAGTCCTTCAATGAAATATTTCTAATCTTGAATGCGATACAGTAAGTTGACCTTCCTTCGTTCTCTACTACTGTATCCATCAAACTTCCACAGACTGATCTCCGTTCCCAACAACCTTGTTCAGAAACAAATTGGCAAAATAACTGAAAGACCTCATTTCACCGGCAAATAATCTCTATAGGAGTCTTCTTTTACTTTGATAAGTTTGTCACCTGTATTCACCGTCATATATATTTTTTTGCCAATATTCGTCTTTTTTTTAGGATCCCATATAGACAGTTTGCCTTCTACAAGACTTTTACCAATGCCTCAAACATTTTCTGTCCAATTTCATCATGCCATGGCCAACAAACACCTTTGTGCGAATTGCAGCATTCTTCATTAACCGGGATATCATCTCTCTTTAAATGTTAACTAGATTTGCCAGCTCTGATGAAATCATTAATTTGTGTTATTCCAATGATACCATGCTCAATGACCCTGATCAATTGGTGTAAATCCAGCAAGTCCCACACATACATGTCCTCTCATATACATACTTAACTTAGAATCTCTTTCTCCGTCTGCATTTGTAGAAGCAAGTTGTAGAGAGAAAGCAGAATTAGTGTGGTTTTGTCCTTTACAGATGTTTTCCATTTAAGATATTTGTGTCCCGATTTGTGTCACTGGTTGTATAGGTAATACAAGTTCAGTTTCAACAAAAGCACCTGCCTCAACACTATTCTCACAATGCTACATGTCCAAAAGCCATATAGTTCACCGGGTCGACATACTAATTGCTTTTTGATGTCATCTCTGTCCACCTCCACTTATCTTGGGCAAGAGTCATCACCAGGCATTCTTGTCTTTTCCTAGTACATGAGTTTTTATACCACAACCATGTGCACTCATCAACCCAGTGTATAATGCTGGTCTGTCTGTAGGGGGTACATATCTAATGAAATTGGTTGAGATTGTAGAAGATGAGAAGTAGGAGTTCATTCATTTACAAGGTTATTTATAGGCAGAGGTGTATCTGTATTTCCTTCAAGCTTCTGCCAAAAGTTGACAGGTTGAAAACTTACCAACCATACTGGTGACTATGGCCCTGAAGGTTCAGACATTGAATTACATAGCAATAACGCATTTATTATTTAACATATTTATACAGGATTTCACAATAAGTTATAAATGCACTTGTTGTATATTGTGGTCCTGTCTCCTGTCAAGTTTCAGGTTCATGAAAAGAAATGAGATCTGTAATTTAGAATCTATATATAAATTATGGTTAATTCTGACATAGGCGAGCACAATGGAAAAACTTTGGAACAAATTTCTGCCTTGGATACCTACCTGAACTATCTCAGGTGTACCGCGAAATGTAAAACAGTTTTCACTATTACGATATTGTTCCATATTTCTATCTTAAGAATATATTATAAAGAGTTTTAAAACAAAATTTCTGATTCATCGGTAGATTTTCAACTCAATTTCAATTGTACGCGGTCAAAGTAATTTCCAGGTTCACGATGAGTTCACAGGTTCACCTTGCAACTACCTGGTTTCAGTTAAGTTGGTCGTTAGTGGCTATAGCTATTTTAGTTTTTTGTTTATTTTCGGATCGGACCGCGCGTGTGAAGGTACAGTAGTTAAAAAATAAAATCCCGATAGCCGAGTTTTATTGAGTAAGCTGGCAGGAATAACTGTAGGCTATCTGTGTCCCATTAGGACCCATATTGCAAGCAGTCTAAAAACATCTTCCTTCTTGGGCCGAAACGGCCTACACTGTCGCGGAAGTTAGTTTTAAAAGATGTTTAAATGAAATAATGTATTATGATGGTATTTATTTGAATAAACGCCTCCCAATAAAACATCACTTTGAATAATAATCGCCTACACCCCCCCCCCCCCCCCCCACCTATTTATAATAGAATTCATTACACTGTTAACTATAATTTACCAAGCATTTGTTATAATTTGTTACCACTTTTCATATCTATTAGAGGATTTTATTTGATTATAAATGTTACGATATTATTAAAACTAAAAAATCCCTCGAATAAGCATCTCCCTCAAATGAACTCTGCCTCCCCACCTCCGCCCTATTAAACAATAAACACTATACTTTAAAATGTTATTAATCATCTAAGACACTGTGAAACAGAGTAGGTTTAGTTTTTCGAATGTCAAGCATTTTCAATAATGGTAACCGACAGAAAACGTACAAGGAGAACGTCCTTCTAAAACATTTTTACCCGAGTCATTATCCTTCCGAGAACCTTCGTTTACACTTCCTAGAGGGGAGCGAGCGAACTAGAGGTCTAACCCTCTAGTTAGACGTAATTGATGTTGAATATTTGATATAAATTGTTAATTTGTTCCATACTTTTGCAACTCCAACTTTGAACGATTATTTAATTTAATAGTCATAGTGGGGTATTATATATCTGTTATACAGGACATTGACAACTTTAGCCTTATATTTACAGTTTACAATCCTGTGAGAAGTGACAACAATTTTAGAACATTGTGTACAAACAACAATTTATGCACACATTTAAAAAAAATTATTTAAAGAATTTAATTTTTAGTGGCGGCCATTTTCAAATCCAAGATGGCCGACAGATTATCGCTTTACATAGTTAGGATTGTATAATGGGTACAGTAATACCATCAAAACGGACTTGTTCCACATTCATAATTTGTATTATTGGTGATATTCTGATTTTTAATAGGGTTATTTGAATGTTGGCGGCCATCTTGAATTTGGTCCTTTAAAGGTCTTTTGAAAAAATGGCAACATATTTTTTTTCATTCCTTATATTATCAAGATATGAAATAAAGTCAAAGTTTGCTTTTAACAAAAAATATACACGACATTCATATAAACGACATACCAGCCTACACTATAAGTGTATAAAATCATTTATTGCAATTTTGTCCACCACAAATCGTAGATTGACTGGACTATATATAGATACAGATATTGCCTGCTTAGAGGTGAAATATACGTCATCCCCGAAGGAAGGATATTTTGCTCGAGGGAATATATTTCCCGAAGCGCGTAGAGCTAAGAGAAATATATTCTCGAGAATAATTCCTTGTCAATAATGATTCCTATAGCATAGCTATTTTAAATAGTTTAGTTGATTTATTGCTTTAAGCAAGTTACGTGGCGCGGCGTGTAAAACGTAGTCTCGTGATGATGTGGACTAATCGTCGCGAGTCCCAGTAGATTATTTTTATTTATTTAAGCGTGGTTCCCACTAGCGACGCAACACAAGGACGTAACGCAACGCAAGTGAATTGATCAATCACAAGCGATGGCTTATTCGCTTGTACTTCGCTTGTCATTGGTTAAAACGCTTGCGTTGCGTTTACGTCCTTGCGTTACGTTCTAGTGGGAACCAAGTTTTATCGCCAAACGCGAGTGTTGCCACATGCAAATTACATAGTCAATATCAAAATCCTCGAGAATTTACTGGATGTTATATGTTTAATGATCGGGACACGCGCAATTTACTCCGTCAATATCATCGTACTCGAGAAAATATACCATTTACGATCCTCGCAGCAGTAGTCATGTGATGCAATTTCAACCAATCACGTTCACGTATTTATTTAGGCTATGTTGGCCTACAGACCGACAGACCGACCGACATAGTGAACTATTGAGTCGCGTCCACGCCACTAATTGTCTGTACATCAAAACAGTTCAAAAAGTACAGAAAAGCGATAAAACGCATAGTGATACCGGACCGACCGACAGACCGACCGACATAGTGAACTATTGAGTCGCGTCCACCCACGCGACTAATTGTCTTTACATCAAAACAGTTCAAAAAGTACAGAAAAGCGATAAAACGCATAGTGATACCGGACCGACAGACAGACCGACCGACAGACCGACCGACATAGTGAACTATAGAGTCGCGTCCACCCACGCGACTAATTGTGTGTACATCAAAACAGTTCAAAAAGTACAGAAAAGCGATAAAACGCATAGTGATACCGGACCGACAGACAGACCGACAGACCGACCGACATGGTGAACTATAGAGTCGCGTCCACGCGACTAAAAACAGTGACCAAAGTCTTTACATCATACAATCATCATGTTGATTATCACGGAACTACTCAGTGTTGTGGCAGTATTCACAGCTGGTTTGGGTTTAGTTTTGATTGTTTTTATTTATTTCTTATTTAATTTTTTTCTATTATTTTGTTATTATTTTTCTTTTATGCTTTTTTTAATTTCACAAGGTGGTGACTCGAGTTCGCGGAGTTGTCATCCTCCAATTTAGATACACTATCTAAACCTCAGTCTGCCTAGTAGACCAGATTATTTCGATTATTGAAAACAACTTATTCCTACTGGACCATGGAAAATGGTTGTTAAAATTCCTACTTCGTAAAACGCCATCCTTTCATAATCAGAATCAGATCACAAATATTTCACAATACATACATACCGCCCTTAGCTGTTTAACTCACTATTAGTATTACCACCATTATGACTAATTATTAGGTCACATAATAATTTACAGTAGGCCTACAATATTCTGTGAAAACCCATCAGATATAAAACTTAATATATATTAATTATTAAACTACATTGGTTTCTTTTTTGGCCTTTTTAAAACGAGAACATTTTTGTGTTAGGGATTTTTGTGTTAATGCTATATGTTAGGTTACTTGATATTTCATTTTGCTAAAAGGTGATAAATAAAGGTAAAAGGCGTAGTGGTATCCAATGCAAGCGAAATCAGACAATTCATGTTATATGCTTAAAATGAACGTGTTTCAATTGGTTTTTAATAAAAAGTTTGCATAATATAGAACAATAATGAACGAAGGTATTTTATTGAAATACAACATTTAGAGTTCCTTGTTGTTATGGCGTAACTTAAACGCCATGTTATTTTTTTTTATTAAACTTTAGAGTGGAAGCAGCGACATGGTATCAAGATATTTTTTGTCATTATTTGAAATCTTGGATTATGTAGGGTCAGTATTTGTGAAAATCTAAATTAAAACAAAATTCCGACTTATGTCTGATTTCGCTTGCATGTGCCACTTTAGCCTTATTTAACTTATTTAGGCATATCTACAACAATGTCTATAGTTAATAATGAATAAACAGGATTACGCCTTGAAATCACGTTTTAGCTATCACATAGTTACACATTATCTTGTTTATTTTCATTACTAATTTGAAGAAATGCCTTTATCAACTATGATAAATTGACCAGTTAACAATGTTATCATCAGGACGATCAACACTACGGTAATCGTTTAGAATTGCGCAAACAACCACTTGGCATTATCCAATGCACAAGGAATCCAAAGAACAAGTCTTGAATTGACTTTTTTTCTTTTGAATATATATTTTCACAATGTATTTTGTAGGCATTGGAAATAGGAGTATCATACCTATAGGTTACAGTTCCAAAAAAATACATGAAACAACTAAGAAATTAAATTATCAAAGAGGTATCGCTTGTAACAAAAGATTTTTACCATACGCGTATTGAGAAACATAAAAAAGTAATCCAGCACAATGGCACAAAGAAATTAAACAATTAGTAGGGAGTGTTGCCAAAGTGCGAGTCAACGAGGCACGCAATGCACGCATAATACATGCAATCCACGCAATGCATCATGCATGCAATCCACGACGGTAATTCAACGGAAAAAATACCAACAGCGAGCAAGCCTTCGAATAATAATAAGCCTTCGTTTTCGTTAATATTTGTGTACAATTCATAAACATTTATGAATCACTTACCGTTAATGTAATTATGTTAACAATTTCGAATATCCAAATGTGACTTCGATGTTTACAGTTAGTTTTAGGTGGTGCCTGGTCAACGTCTGAGAAGCCTAGCTAGCTAGCCTAGGCCCTATATAGTATACTGTAGCCCGCCCGCCGGGGAGTAGAGACGGCTTCGCTGTATGCCTAGTACGCTCTAGGCCTAGCAGTAGCTTCTATATCAACGCTGTCAATGGACGAAATACAGTAGATTACAGATATTTTAAATCTAAGTCTTGTGAAACGTATTTTTTTCAACAAAATATCATCTAGTAGGAAGCCCTATATTGTATTAGGGGCTAGACTAGGCCTGGGCTGTGTGGTGGGCCGGCGGGGGACATTTTGAAAAAAAAATAACTACAAGCGAGACCAACAAGAAGGGAGAAGCAGGCAGGCTTGACTTTATTTTAGTAGTAGTACTAGTAGGGTATGTTTAGAACAACATAACATAAAATAATTATTTTATTTTATAATTACTCCTCTCTGATGTTTCATATAAACATACTAGATTATACTGTATTAAATTATTTAATATGTTTTATGGTGCCTAGCACTTTTTTACAATAGTGCAGTTACACTTCGTACTGACTCGCTTGAATTGCAATTAACATGGTCACGTGGGCCGTTGACTCCACTGACTCCAATGAATCCATGGCTTGCAGTTTGTCAATACCCATTAGTAGGTGTGGGAAAAACCAGTCTTAAAATAAACATGCCTCCAGATATTGACGAAAACAACTATGTAGCTGCTGCTAATCTGATAAATAACAACCTCACGTCAGTTGCAGCAGGCATTCCAGTTCTTGACAAGACACAACTTCCAGGTTATTTACCTGCATTGCACCAATCGTTTATCCATGGGAAGTACACAATGCGCTTAGAAGAACTAAAGCCAACAAAGCAAGCGGCCCAAGAAATATCCCAGCAAAAATTGTTAAAGAGTTTGCGTATGAAATTAGTGAACCATTAACTGAAATAATCAACACCAGAACGGAATAGTACCCCAACAATGAACAACTGAAAAAGTCGTCCCTATGCAAGACAAAGCCTGCGTCGTCCTATATCTCTCACTGACCATTTTGCGAAAGTAGCCCAAGGTTTTATCGTTCAATGGTTGATGAGAGATGTTTATATAAAACTCTACCCCAATCATTTGCTAATCGCCCTGGTAGATCAACGTGGCACTACCTCATTAAACTAGTAGATACTGAAAAGCCCCATTCAATTTCTATGCTACTAATAACAGATTATAGCAAAGTATTTGATAAAATTAATCACAATGTATTAATACCTAAGATGCTTTTACTTGGTGTTAGACCAGAAATCATGCCATGGTATGTGACTTCTTAACAAGTATAAGATCACAATACGTCTCATACCAAGGTGTTAACTCTAAAGTTGTCACCCTCCGCGCAGGTATCCCACAAGGAACTAAATTATGACCTTTGGGATTCCTTTGCATGAATAACAATGTTGACATATCGAACAAAATTACCACCCTTAAATATGTTGATGATATGACGATGATTGAGTCCACATTTAGAAACGATATCAATAGACGCAATATGCAGATTGAAGTGGACTCGTTAACAATTCTATGAATGTCACTTTTATGAAAAAAGCACTTAATATTGATCCATTATTAAAGTATTAATAACGAAATTATCAATGTGGTTGACTCCGTCAAAATTCTAGGCCTACATATTAGTTCTGATCTTAAATGGAACCTCCAAGTTCAAGATATGATTAAACGTGCTAATGGTAGAATTCATATGCTCAAACTTCTCACTAACTTTTCATTGCCAAAGCCTGACCTTCTAATGATTTACTTAAGTTACGTTAGACCTGTTGTAAAATATGCTACACCGAATTTGCACCCAAATCTTACCGATGAACATACCAATGCTATTGAAAGAGTCAATCATGTCGAATCATCTTAGGTCACAATTATGTTTCATAATAATAAAGCAGCTTGTTCGATTTTAAAATTACAACCCCTTAAGGAACGAAGAACCGAATCATGTATTGGTACTTCTTTACTTAATTCTGAATTTAAAGAATGGTTGCCAGCCCTAAGAGAAGAAACTCATAAGTACAATTTAAGAGATAAGAAACACCATACGATCCCCAGTGTCAAAACAGAACGATACAAACGTAGCCCTATCCCCTACCTCGTAAATATTTTTAAAAACCGGTCCTAATGCAATTTACTACAATTCATATTCGCGGGGCAATATTATTCAATACCAAACAGTTCCAAATTTCTGTTTTAATAATTGTATTTTATTATATAATGTATATTTTAGATTGTAATTGTATATTGTTGATTAATGGAGATGTTAATATTAATGTTAAATCTTATTATATTATTTATCCAATTTTTATAAATTGTCACGATTCAGTTTAATTGAAATAAATAAAACTTGATTATAAAAACCCCCAAAGAAATAACCCACACAATCAACATGTTAAAGACGAAAAGAGACTAACTATTATTATTTTGAATAGCATTGTATTGTCATACAATGTTTGGTCGATATTCTCACGCCATGCCTTATAAACGCAATGACGTCATGGTGTGGTAATTGTCCTGTACCCATCAAGTGATTTCTACTTCAATTATAAACGGCTGGCATACATGATCTGTAAATTTGCTTTGCGGGCGTCACCAATGGTAGACAAATTTTTTTACAGTCTAACAATAGTATAGTGCCTCATTTTGCCTGAAGCGATACTGTCACTGAAATAAAATACCATACCATTGTGTTAGTTATAAAACATCGTTTAAATACAATTTTAAACTTGCATTTTGTTGAAAATCAAATATTATCTAATGTAATTTCATATATCTCACATTCCTAAAATAAACAATATAATAATGTTTGATACTAACTAATGAACATTTTAGTACATACACGATTTTGGGATTATAAAAATAATAATTGAGCTAAAAAGTATTGTTTGCGCTTTTGTTTTCAGTTAAGAGTGTCTCTTATTTCGGTTTCCATGTTTTCCTGAGTAGAGAAAGGCTGTTTCAACTTTTACTGTATTTTTTTTGGAAACACATTGTATACCACGTACGTTGCATTACTGGCGTATTATTAGTGCATCTACGACATGCAAACAATATTGGTGATATATGCCGATTATATTTTCTTTCTATTTCTTTGGTTTAGGCTATATTATGTGGTAAGCCTACCCTATAACTAGCTATCTAACGGTTTATTTAAACGCATAAAATGGTGTAATAATTTGAGAGTGGTGTGGCTAGCATAGTGTTTGCAAAAGGCCTAAAGATCAAAGAGAACCATTTTGAAGTGGTTGATATATTAACGCTATACAAATATTTAATTTGATTGCACAGCACCGTGATTAAATATTCAAGCAACTTCCCACTTTACTGATTATCTGTCAGCGTACCACCATACCTTATCACAAAACGTGAAACGACTATATTCCTTTCATGTACATTGTGGTACACGGTAATAGGCCTAATTTTGCTGCTGAAGTGTTAGATACATTGACAACTTACAACAATTTAATTTAAAAAAAACAAAAATTATAATAATAAAAACGATTGTGTACGATGGAGAAGTAAAATATAATTATTTAACTCAATGGACGGCCGGCCGGGAAAATTATATATAAACAAGTTAATGCAAATATCGCATAAAAGCCGCTGTCGAGTGAATGTACATTTAGATAGTATTTTATTGTGGTTACCGTTATCCAGACACACAGCAGACAGGTCATAAATGCACTTGATTAAGTTAATAAAATAAATAATGTCGCAGCCGATTATTAAGCGCCCTCGAATGAAATGAATATGTTACGAAATGATTATGTTATGAAATGTCATTATGAAATGAATTATATTTTATTAATAGGCCTGAAAGAAGAAAACAAGAATAGTGTTGTATTAATAGTTAAACTATATAACATACGGTATTCTGCAATCCGAAGGAGTAGGCCTTATGCGAATAGTCATATTATGTAAGAATCATTATCATAAGGCATTTAATGAAAATGCAGACCGTCTTAAAACAACCGTCTTTCATTAAATCCCTTATGATTCTCACTCGTAATTTTGGTGGTATGATACATGTCATATCATTGTTGTAAAGACAAGCTCAATATTCATTTCCCCTTCAATCTTCATGTATTACACTGTTTTAACTGTCCTTAATTTAAATCATTTAGCATCTTAAAGAAATTCTATATACCTACTTATGTAATAAGGATTGTTCTGCTTTTCGGTGCCTTCTGTTATGTACACTTTGTTTTTGTGTTTAATAATAAATACCTCAATATATACAGTAGTAAGGTATGTGTCATATAATGTATAATGTCTAACAATGTGGAAAGCCACTCGATTGCTATATATTTTATATAATATTGGTTTTGATGTATGGGTCTTTTAATATGTTACTGTATCTTTGTCAGGACTAAATGAATAATATAATACAATTATGATCCATGTCTGCATTCTATCTACACAACCCCATTTCAAGTGATTTCATTTCATTTCATTTCTTTATTCGAATTCATAAAATAACACAACATAAAAAAAAATACAAAGAATGAATTCAGGGTACCGTAACACAAAAAAGTAACCAAAGGTCAAACTTATTTCCATTGTGGCCCTTAAGGATAAAAACACCATAAGAATAAACATTTACAATAAACAATAACACATGTAGTAACAATATAAATATAAATTATAATCTTTCAAGCATAACCTCTTTGAGATGTTTCCTGATATTTCTTTTGAATTGATTGATGGTTTCTGAACACTGTATCAATTTTGGCAGGTGATTCCATGACGTTATTGCCGTGTTAACAAAGGTTGTTTGGGAGTGGTTACCTATATATGGTCTATAAATTGATTGAGTTGCAAATCTAGTATTGTACTGGTGAATTACATTTGCTCTACTAATACCATCATTCATAAACGTAGGGCTTAATCCATTAATAATACGATACATGTGACAAAGTTTTATCTCTTTAACTCTTAAGTCTACTGGGAGCCAATTCAGTTGGTTTAATTCATTAGCCCCAATGTGATCCCTTGGTTCAAGACCAAGAATACATCTGACCGTCTTATTTTGTGCAGTTTGCAATTTAACTTTTAATGTTTTTTTTAATCCAGAGTACCACACGCTACAAGCATAATCATAAAGGCATAACACCAAACTATTTGCTAGTAACTTAAGATCTCTGAAAGTTAAGTACTTTCTATTTCTATATAAAAATTTTACCCTTGAGTTTACTTTCTTTATAACTGATTTACCTATATAATCTCCAGTTAGATATGGTGCTTTGACAGTTTAAACCATAACTAGGAGTTTTTATATTAAATCTATTCAGGAAAACGCATCAACATTGAAGCCTAATTGGTGATGATTTGTTAATAAAGCAGGTATTTGCAACGAACCGGAGGCAGAACAACCATTTATCCAATAAGTTTGAAAAGGTCATAGTAAAGATAGATTTGTTTTTCTTTTTTCTCGTTGTTGTTAAGTTTACACCATGCGTTCAAAAAAAGAATGTCTTTCCTACTATTTAGGTCCACCCCAAGTTGCTTCTTATGACTAATTTAATTTTAGGTAAACCCTATGTCTTGAGACTTTCTAGATTAAAAATAGATTACGTTAGCATAAATAATAATACAATAAATTGTGCGCTAATATATATAATAATAAATGTGTGTTCTTATCTTCATTCACGTGCATGTAAGTAAACATAGTTATAACCTTAGAATAATATTTTAATCCTTCACGTTTTGTATAACACAGCTTTCCTATTTGACGTTTCGATTTTGTAGTTATTCTAAATAAATAAACGACACAGAACTGAATTAGTTTTCTCATTAAAATGCTGGCGTATATTCTATAAGTATGCATTTATCTGTGAAAAAATAATAGACCACATATGTATATTATGCTACCATAGTTACGGGAAAATAATGCGTTGAATAGAGATATAGGCCTAGAAGTATAGATTGCGATAAGTTATTTGATCTATGATTGTTCACTGTCAGTGGTGGGTAAAGTTTACACTCGCCCAACTTTCTCACTCCTAAAACAAAACAAAAAAGCAGGAGCCCGTGACTGTTGGTAGACCGTGGCCTGAACCGAGAAGGCCACAGAAGAAATATTTTAGGCATAGTTGCTTCAACATCTCGGACTAAATCGTGTACTAGTATCCATGATAAACTACCGTATCATTTACATACACTAATTATAAGTACCCTTAACCCTTGATAATGAATCTTAATAATGTACATACAGTTAGCTATTACCAGATTTAAAGTGACTATATTACTTTTAGGACTGGAAACGGACGTGAAAACAGCCTTTGTTATCTCCTTATTTATTGGTATGCCATTCTGTCATTAAAAGAAGAAACATTGTAATGTTCAATAATAATACCAGGGATAATATGTTTTCCTTGGTATAATTATATATGTATCGCAATAAAGTTGAATATTCGGCCGGATTATATAAGATAAGAAATGGGGACCTATACACATGCTTGTTCAAAAACGTGGCGAACACAAGTGAGACGCGCAATGTCGAACAACGATTAGCGTTTAAGATGATAAAACCTCGGTAATAATGGTGATGTGAAAATTAAGATGACAATTAGCATTATGAGTTGAGGTTGTCTAAAAATACAATACGGTACTGTAACAATACTCAATTTTGGGAGTAATTCATGAGAACTCCAAAAAGCCATGTGTTTAACAAGTCAAATTTATACTCCTCAGGGCACGCTCAATAAACAATTTTTCTAAAATAGTTTTCCAAATTAATACGTATACGCCCTTTGGTTTTAGTCAATAACACTAAAAAGGTATAAATATACAATGGCAGTGGTAACGGTAATATCAAAATAATATATACGTCTTCATTTGAATTGATGGAACCAATATTATATATATATATATATATATATATAGAGCCCGAAAGCTCTGCTAACCTTTCTGGCTGTTTACTTTATCGTTTTAATTTAGCTTTTCGCTTTTTTTTGTATCTCCATTGAGATCCAGCCACTGATACCCACAGCATTGTCATTTTTTCAGTAATTTGCCTTTGGATTTATATATAAAAAATAAAAATAAAAATATAAAATAAAAACAATATTAATATAAAGTTAAAGGTTATCATAAAGTTTAGAAATATAAAGAAAATTGATTTACCTGCACTCGTGAGACGTATTATAGAAATCACATTACAAATTAGTAGAAGTAATAAAACATGCTTATATATCCTTTTAATATTTCCAAACGTTTCTTCCATAGTAAACAAAATTGAAAAGTAAAATGTATTTTTCATAAAAATTGCACAAATTGTGGTCAATAGTGTCGAAACACACGTGTTTTTACGGCAAAGCTGGATACATTCCCATTTTAAAAGTTTGTGAAAACCGCGTTTTACCTGATAGGTGAGTTAAACATTTGTGTACAGGTATGTCCTTATAGTTCGTTGAAGTAAGTCTATCTTTCAAGAAGTGTTCCTCTCACGACTACCAATTCAGTCACCTGGTCTTACACAATCATCTTGATATCCAATGAGAAGTACAAACACTAATTATTTCTACTTGAACAACATAATAGTGCACTATTCATTCTTAAAGAAAGTGACCTGACGAAAGCCGCCCCATTAACAAACATTGCTCGATTCACTAGTAGACCAAATATTGATAGATTGATTGATGGATTGAATTTATTGAATTCGTTTGTTAACGTATTTAAGAACATACAGCTAAATATTAGTTGAAAAAAGGAACGTGCAACAGTTTGATTTTAAATTCTTACCCATTGGCTTAACCCGTATTTGCATATTAATGTTTATTAGGGCAATTGGTGTGTGGACGTTTAGTTCCCCAATGTCGGATGGTAAAAAATCGATGATTACAAGATAATACGTATTTTAGTTGAACTAATATGTTTCCTATTGATGCAAACCAAAAAATAGCGTTATATTGTATTGAGCCGTGGTCACAGATTTGATAAATTACACTACTAAAGTGGTAATTAGGTAACGAATACAATTAAATGTACTTCGCATTGTGTGTATAATATCGACTCACTAAAATACACATGGTACAGTTAAATGTCAATTTTTAAAATTATTTTTGCAATTATCAAGGCCATATACATGACTGCAGTCTCGTGCTCAAGTTAGTGTTTACCGAACAACCGACCAACCGACCGACCGACATAATGAGCTGTAGAGTCGCGTTGCACGCGACTAAAAACACACGACGCCAGGATGTTTGAACCATTTAGGGCCTACCACATTTGTCATTATAAAATGGTAAACATTTGTCATTATAAAATGATAAACATTTGTCATTATAAAATGATAAACATTTGTCATTATAAAATGATAAACTTAATATTATCTCGATTATTTAGTTTAGTATTTAGTTTATTTACTTAACTAGAGGGTGAGCTCGCTTCGCTCGCTCCCCCTCTAGGAAGTGTAGACGATGGTTCTCGGAATAATAATGTTCTCCTTATACGTTTTCTGTCGGTTACCATTATTGAAAATGCTTGACATTTGTAAAACTACTTTGTTTCACAGTGTTTAGATGATTAATAACATTTTAAAGTACAGTTTTTATTGTTTGGTAGGGCCCTTTGGGGAGGCGGAGGTCATTTGAGGGAGGTGCTTATTCGAGGGATATATGTTATTTTGTAGTTTTAATAATATGGTAACATTTATAATCAAATGAAATCCTCTAATAGATATGAAAAGTGCTAAAAAAGAATAACAAATGCTTGGTAAATTGTAGATAACAGTGCGGTGAATTCTACTCCAAATAGTATAATTGTGTTGTTATAAATATGTGGATGGACGTTTATTAGATAGTTGGGTTGGGGGGGGGGGGGGTTATTATTCAAAGTGATGTATTATTGGAGAGGCGTTTATTCAAATGAATACCATCCTAATAATTATTAATACATTATTTATTTAATTTAATCATCTTTTGAAACTAACTGCCGTGACAGAGTGGGCCCAAGAAAGAAGACATTACGGCTTGCAACAAGGGCAGATATCTCGGTCCTAACGGGACACAGGAAGATAGCCTACAGTTATTCCTGCAAGCTTACTCAATAAAACTCAGCTATCGGGATTTCACTCGAAAAATGTCTTATCATCAAATCTCCCTATGTAATTTTATAATACTATTCCCCACAATATATTCTGATTCTTTATGGCGTATATTTAATTTGATCTTTATTAATTTGCAGTATAATTCCTATTATTTAACTACTGTACCTTCACACACGCGCGGTATGTTTTAAAATAAACAAAAAACTGAAATGGCTATGAATAATGGCCAACTTTTCGTCTTCCAAAGGGACACTGTATTGATTGATGGAAAGTGCCTGTTTCCAGTCACCTTTAGGGTCAAATCTATTATTTTAACTGCTCCCTTGTGTATAAAAGAGAGAAAATATTTGAAACCAGGTTGTTGCAAGGTGAACTTATCTTAAACCCGGAAATTACTTTGACCGGGAAGAATTGAAATTGAGATGAAAATCTAATGTTGAAATCATAAATTGTGTTAAAAAACTCTTTATAATATCTTCCTAAGATAGAAATATGGAACAATAGCGTCGCTGTGAACACTAATGTTATCAAATCTACGTTTCGCGGTACATCTCAGATAGATAAGGTAGGTATCCAAGGCGGAGATTTGTACCGAAGTTTTTGCATTGTGCTCGCCTATGTCAGAATTAACCATAATTTATATATAGATACACCCTACAGTACAGTATTAGTATTACATGGGATTGCACAACACCGACCGCAGATATACATGCTGACTATGACGTCATCTTTAACAAACAAGAGTGTTTAGTCACCGCCAGACACAATTTGATGCATTTACTAATGCGAGGTATGAATATACAAAAAAAACGACAAGAAATTATTTGAAGATGAGGATGCAATTGAATTATAATAATACCCACAAAATACAACAAAATGTTAAGCCTAAAAATATAGACTTGGTGCACCTTCAAATTAGGTTTGTTGGTGATTTTCATTATTAATTTCTTATTTCAACAACTTCCTAAATTTATTATATTTATTCGACCAATAATAATAATAATAATAACACTAATACTAATAATAATAATAATAATAAACAGTATTTATATAGCGCCTAATGGATCACTGACCACTCTAGGTGCTTTACATTAGACCTTAACTAATGGTAATAAACTATCCCCCGCCGGACACCATTCCGGTATTTCTTAGTCTATATATATAAATATAAGTTTTTTTAAACTCTTTGCAGGTGCAATTTGAGTAAATTTTGCTATTTACAAAATGTTAAAAAGCAAATATTAAGACGAATATTAATAATGTTGTATTATATTTTGTGTTCTCTTGCGTACCGTATTCTGTTTAATTGCCATTGAGTAGAGCATACAGTATAATGTACAGGTTATGTGAACAACTTGTAATAAATAACTCATAATTTAGTATTTTGTTTGTTTGTTTTTTGTTGTGAAATTTGGAATTAGGAATTTGCCTATTGTAATTTTGAAAGATAAGACTGTGTTATCACACACTATATTCGATACTTAGATATTTAAATTAATGTTTGTTTAAACAGTTATCATACCTAGAATATGATCACAGTCCATTTCGTACTTTATTGGAAGCATGTAGTTGGTGGGTTTGCACATACGAAAAATACTACGAAATCATTGTGACTTTTAGCAGCCAAATTGAAAGGAATTAATTGAGGCCTACAGCAGATAATCTAGGAATTTTCAAGATACACTAGGGAGCAGGAATTGATCTCGATTTATTGTTTCTCTACAGTAACATACTAGGCTACGAATGCCGGTTCTTGATAATGTTCATACACAATTGGCAGAATATTTGTAAATAGGTATACGGTAATGAATTAACCCGGATCATATCAAAAAGTGTAGAAAAATCTATTGATTTTATTACCGATTTCTAAAGACATTATTTGAATTATTCCGGAGAGATAAATCAAAATTGTTGCTACATACAAGAACTATACATTGAATAATGACTGAGAGGCTCATAGAAGTAATACGGATTTACTACCTTACATAATATTGTTATATTTTGTTAATGACAATACGACAATGGAGTTAAAATACATCACTGTGATGGTTGTTGGCATTTTCATTTGCTCTCAACAAAATATAGTAGTTAGAGGTAAGTTTCATGAGTTAATATACAAATAGTTTGGGGTTTTTCCAGACTGACAGGGAGGTCCCCGACTGACGAAACAGGTTTAGTAGACCCACACATTGTAGTCTACAAGAAGTGTTGTTTCACATTGATTCTACTTACATTACCACTTGCTGGATGTTGGTATAAATGTATTATATAGGCTATATTCAGCTTCTGATACTCACAGTCATGCCATACCGTATCGCCCAGAATGGTGCTGAAATCAATTTTTCTGCCAACACCGATTCCAGTCTAATTACCCTTTTTGTCTTTTCTGTGGGTCGGGCTTAGGGTCAGACATTATTCAGTTACATTTTTACCGCATTTTTTCTGAAAAGTATTTGATAATCATTATTTGAATTATTAATGTTGTTTTTGCTGCACCGGTTTTTATTATGAAAGATGTTCTTTTATATATATTTTTTACAATCACGGACAAATAGAGAATGGGAGGCTATGGAGTACCGGTATCATTTAATTGATGCGTGAACTGCGTTCCATTTAATAGCGTTGTCCGATGAATGATATCAAAGACTCATAAAGGATAGTCGAAGGATAGAGGGCAGACTATGTGGCAGCGAAGGTGGATTTTTTACAAGATGGCTGGCTGTCAGGCTTATTCGGACAATTTTTAACAAGATTAATAATAAATTGATACTATTAATTTGTTGTGAAGAAAAATATTAAAAAAAATATTTCTTACAAAAAACGTTCTTGCTTTTTTAATAAATAATGATTTATTATAAATAATTTAGGTTTAACAATCAGTAGTACTGTAAAGATTGTGTATAGTCTGATATGTTCTATTTAATCAAAAACTCTTACAATGGCAAATCTCATATCTAATAGCCTGGTGTGTCCAGCTAATCGGACATTTGACAATGACGATGAGGAATCAATTTTGAAGGAATACAGGGATTTAGAGCTATCTATCTTAAGTATGCCTTCTTATTTAACAACACCCTCGGCTTCCACACCAATTAAGCGATTTACTAATAATCCCAGAACATTTGATGCTGCTACGATTACTTCTTCAGTTGAGATTTGTGAAGTTTCTACACAATCAATTGCAACAAGAACAACCAATATAGTCACCCAAACACCCGAGCACTGGGATCTGACACCCTCCTTAAAAAACAAAGTGAAAAGTAAGGATGACACAATAAATGATCTACGGAAACAAATACACGATCTGAAAACTGTTCCCGCTAAATTTGCCCAACTTTCGACATCTTTTAAGGAACTAAGTGAGAGAAATGAACACCTTGAGGCACAAATTACTAGCCTACGATCAGAGCTTGATGTAAAACACAACACATTTTATCAGCCTATTCATAACTGTTGCCAGGAAATAAGTCTGAATGGTAATGATCACGAGATCCAAACTAGTAACCATTTTGTTCGACTGGCAGATGAGCTCCCCACTTTACCTGAGCCGTTAATTCCTGAATCTGATCAAGCCATACAAAACTCAACATACAACGTCCAAAACAATGATAATGCATCTCACACTGTGAAGACAACAAATTTGATAATCGGAGATTCCATGTTGAAACTAATTAAAACAAGAGGTCTAAGTGATACATCAGTCAGGACAAAGCGAGGCTTTACTGTTAGTCAACTTTACAATGCTGTAACACATATGAATCTGGAAAATGTTACTAACATAATAATTCATGCTGGAACAAATGATTGTAGTCGAGAAGATTTTAACATTAGCAAACTTCACAAAGACTTTCTTCAAATAACAACATATTTGCAACAAAGGATATCTGGAAAGGTGCTCGTCTCGGGAATCTGTCCTCGTCTTGACAATACAAATTTTAACAGACAAATTGCTGAAGCAAATGATATGCTCCAAACGGCTTTTGGCCATATGTACATTGACCATACCAACTATTTCACAGATGCACACGGTGTACATTCAAATTACTTTACAAGACATGGCCTACACCTCAACCAGAAAGGTACATCAGTCCTACTAAGAAGTATTAATAGAGCAGTGCAAGTAATACGTACACCAGCGAGACAACGAAACCCAGAAGGCAAACAACGATACTCATCTGTTTCATCCTTCAACCAGGAAGCTCTGACTCCCTGCTTCAACTGTGGTGAGAGTGGACATGTGCAGAGGATATGTCGTCATAGAGCACCGATTACATGCTGGAAATGTAACTCTGTAGGACATAAGGCTAAGTTTTGCCAAGCATTATGATTACTAGGAAATAGGCAATGAGGGTTTAGCCGTAAATTCTATGATTAATGACAATGAATTAGAACAAAATCCCCATGACGAGGTGAACACTCAACAAACTTATATAAATGATATTATACCACCTGGAGTTGCCTAAAATTTAACGTATACGATCAATTCAAATAAAAATGAAACAATTAACTATCAACATAACTGTTCGCTAAATGAACATAATAATTTAACTGAAAATTGTAAAGTATTTTTAAATAATGTTCTAAGTATCCTAGGATTGAATATAGTTTCTCTACCAAGCAAATTTGATGAATTTAAGTATCTAATCAACAACAATTCTATTGATATCATAGCACTCAATGAAACACGTTTAGATAATGTAATTAAAGATGAATCAATACACATTGATGGCTATGATATTTATAGAAATGACAGAAATAGGGAAGGGGGAGGGGTTGCAGTTTATGTAAATAGAGGAGGATGTTTTACTTGTAAACTAAGAAATAATTTCATGAAAATGGAGCTTGAGATAGTAGTAATCGAACTTTGTAAACCAAAAACTAAACCAATCATTTTAATAGCATGGTACCGCCCACCAAACTCAAAAATTCAACTTTTAGATATTTTTGAACAAATTTTTGAAGAAAACGAATGTCTAAACAAAGAAATAATAATAATAGGAGATGTCAATTGTGACACACTTTCACAAAACCCTACTTGCTATACACAAAAATTAATGGATATAACTAATAACCATTTCCTAACACAAATTATAACTGAACCGACAAGGATAACAAACCAAAGTAAAACTCTGATTGATAATTTTTATACATCCTTTCCAAACAGAATTTCTTCCTCGGGTGTACTTAACACAGGAATTAGTGATCATTCAGCTATTTACGCTGTCATTGGTAAAGAAGAAAAACCAAAACATAACCATAAATATAAAACAAAAAGGAACTATAATAACCTTGATGAGAAAAAACTACAAATTGATATGTTAAATGTAAATTGGCATGAAATAACTTCATATACAAATGTGAATGACGCTCTGCAGTTTTTTGAAGACAGGTTTTTACAAATTGGTAATAAACATGTACCTTTAAAGAAAAAACGGGTTCGAAATAAAGATAGCCCATGGCTCACAAAAAATGTAATATTACAAATGCGAAAACGTGACTCAATGAAAAAAAGAGCGAGTAAAGAAAATTGTCCTCAATTATGGAACGAATACCGTGAATTAAAAAAACAAAGTAAATTACGATATCAGGAGATCAAAAAAAGATTATTTCTCTGAACAATTAAATACAAAAGATTCCAAAATAATCTGGAAAAACATAAGATATATTGTACCATCTAAGAATAAAAAAAGTGTTATAAGTAGTATAAATACAATAAATGGCCTTGAAACAGATTCTTACAAGATAGCTAATACTTTAAATGAGTTTTTTGCAAACATAGGACCTAACCTAGCTAAACAAATTCCTCAATTTGAAAATAACCATGTAAATTATGAATACCCAAATCAAGGTGAAGACAAAATAAATTTCACACTTGTTGACGAGGAATATGTATATAAACAAATTTTATCATTATCTGACAAAAAGGCTACAGGAACTGATGAAATTCCTGCTAAACTAATAAAATTAGCAATCAACTCAACATTTTTAATTAATTTATCTCTAAGAACCAGCGACTTCCCAAGTAAATGGAAAAATGCACGAATATGCCCAATTTTTTAAAATGGCGACCGAAGTGAACCATCTAACTACAGGCCAATTTCTGTACTACCAATTTTATCGAAAATTATTGAACGCGCTGTCTTTGACCAACTCTATCCACAAATCAACCCTAAATTATACAATCAACAATCTGGATTTAGGCCAAATTACTCGACATCATCGGCATTAATAAATATAACTGAAGATTGGATTGACAGTATTGAAAATGGTAAATACATAGGACTAATAATGCTTGATCTCAAAAAAGCTTTCGACACTGTTAATCACCAGATACTAATAAAAAAACTACACAATTTTAATTTTGCTAATCATGTTATCAAATGGTTTGAAAATTATTTAACAAATCGTACACATATTACTAATATTAACAATGTTGATTCGGTAAAGTCTAATAGTGTTTGTGGAATCCCTCAGGGATCAATATTAGGGCCCCTTCTATTTATCATGTATATCAATGATCTACCTAACTCAGTTTCTCATGTAAATGTAACCAAGTAGGCCTACTCCAAAATAGAGCGGCTAAAATAATTACACATACATCTAGGTATCGCTCTAGCTCACAGGCGCTCAAAGATTTAAATTGGCCTAATTTAGAAGAAAAACAATATTACAACGAAGCAGTCACAATGTATAAAATAATGAATAACTTGACACCATCCTACTTAAGAAACAGATTCTATGAACGCAAACAAAGATATAATACTAGATCAAAAGATATTCTAAGTTTACATAAGGCAAACACTGAGTATAAAAAGAAAAGTTTCTCGTATTCTGGCGCAAAGCTATGGAATAGTTTAAATGCTATAAACTCAAATGCATTTACAGCTCCTAATATACATATATTTAAAAAAATGATAAATGACCAAAGATAAAATATACTTTTGTTGTTGTTGTTGTTGTTGTTGTTTTTGTACTGTAAATGATAACTTGTGTAATAGTATAAATAGTTTTGTAGTAAGTAACGGCCTTGTGAAAAACACCAATATGGTGATTCAAGTGTTGCATCCGTTTTTAAATAAAGTTGTTATTATTATTATTATTATTATTATTAGTGTTATTATTATTATTATATGGTCTATTACTGTTTTGAGGATGTAGATATATTATAATTGGATCCAGTTTTCCTTCTGTTGATTTAGCTTGTCGATCTATCAACTTTTATTTTAGGACACAATATCCGTAGCTTAATGATGTACAGAACAAAAAATATATATAATACTGTTCATATTCCGATACGTTACTACTCCCTACCTCACATACCCAAACATTCCAGTAAACAACATTTCTAATTTCCAAGAAACTTCGTCGTACAGCCGACGACAAACGTACTCACTAATCAAACAATTCTTCTTCTATACACACCAGGGAATCTTCCCTGATATTAAACTCCATTCGCATATATTCCATTCCATTCCATATGATATCCCAAAACTCTTCACCCACTCCAGATGTCTTATGTTTGCTGATAATGTTAAGCTATACAAAATTATTGGTAGTGTTGAGGATGCTGACAGGCTTCAGGTGGACTTGGACAAGCTATGTTCTTGGGCAGCTTTATGGGGTATGTCCCTCAATCCAGTAAAGTGCAATATTTTAACTATTACTTTGAAAAAGAACATTTTATTTTATAATTATTTAATTAATGACAATCCCATTAATAGGGTGCAATCGCAAAAAGATCTTGGTGTTTTTATTGATAGTTCCCTTTGTTTTTCTTTTCATATTGATTATCTTGTTGGCAAGTGCAATAGACTGCTTGGGCTGATGTGGCGTAATTGTAAACATTTTGACAGGCAAACCAAAATCCACCTTTATTATTCAATTATCCATCCCATTCTCAACTTCAGTTCTGTTATTTTTAATTCTATTTCGAAAACTCAGTCTACGCGCATTCAGCGTCTGCATAACCGTTTTTTACGCTACATTAGCCACAACCAGAATCCTGACTTTCATTTCCATGTCCGATCTCCTGAGTCTCGTAGAACCTTTTTTGATCTTGTTTTTTTGTATAAATGTATTAATTCTTTATTTGACTGTAATTTAGTTAGTAATTTTTATCTTAGAGTCCCTAGTCGTCGTCTTAGAAGAAATACTACTTTTCATATTCCTTTTAGTAGAGTAAATGTTTTAAAAAATGGTTTTATTAGTAGATTAAGTCAAACTTATAATTCTTTTACTTTAAGAAACCCTGAGTTAGATATCTTTAGTAATAATTTCCGTAAGTTTCGTAACATTGTTAGTAGTTTAGTTTAATGTTTGTTATTGTATATGTTCGTGTTTGTCTGTGTTCCCTCCTGTAAGTGGTGAACCATGAGCTCACTGTTGGTTGGGAAATGAATAAATAAAATAAAATAAATAAAATAACAAAACTATTTACCATAGATGAAAGATTTGACCATTCAATGATTGTGCTCTCTTTGGTGCGGTACAGCTTTTTATGCAGCGGCGGAGCCTAATATTGGCGTGTCTGATTGGTTGACTTTAATAATCTAATAAAATAAATTAAGAACACATAAATCAATACACATATTTTTGTTAGAGAGCAAAGTGACGATTTACAACGTAAGGGAGGTGTTTATTTTTTAGGTGTAATATGGTAACATGTGTAATCAAATAAATAGCCCCTAAATATAACAAGTACAACACAATTAATATAGAAAAAGTGATAAAATACAATAAAAATGGTATCAAAATGCTAGGTTAATTGTTGATCATGGCAGTCAATTAATTCTACTACAAATAGAAATGTGTTGTAATACAAAATTGTGTGTATATTGCATGTGGCGAGGCATTTATTAAAAGCGGGGCGTTTGTTGGAATAAATAGGCCTACGGTATTTACAAATGAAATATTTATTATACATTTATGATAAACACATATAGGTACTTAAATAAATAATAATAAATGAATTGATTGTAAGTTAGATAAAATATGGTATGGTATAAGACATTTTGTATAGTCAAGAATCCTCAATAAAATTATAATAAAAAAAAAACCTTAAATGTATCTTATGCTTATTGCCTGTAAGTTTAACAAAACATTCATTTTATTAATGTTATTGTTACTTTACAGGAATCAAAACAACAACAGAAGAAACAATTTATGTAACTGTGACTGAAAATATGACTTCCGAAGAGAAAACAACAACGACGGCGGAAGAAGCAACAACTGTTAATGCGACTTTAAGTGAAGATACGACTTCTAAGGTTACAACAACTCAACTGTTTACCAGTGAATTTGAATCAACGAAAGAAAAAACTACAATTGTTGATACAATTTCAAGTGAAGATAGAGGTAAGTTTCATTAATTAACTATGAATAATATACAAATAGTTTGGGGTTTTTCTAGACTGACACGGAAATCCCAGACTGACGAAACAGGTTTAGTAGACCCACACATTTTAGTCCACAAGAAGTGTTGTTTTACATTGATTCTACTTTAAAGACGATTGGTCTTTGAACTTACATTACCACTTATTGGATGTGAGAATAAATGTATAGGCTATATTCAGCCTCTGAGACCCACAGTCATGCCATACCGTATTGCCCAGGAATGGTGCTCACATCCATTTTCTGCACCGATCCCCCCAAGATTACCCTTTTTGTCTTTTCTATGGGTCGGGTTTAGACATTATTTAGTCACATTTTTACCGCATGTTTTCTGAAAAGTATTTGATAATCATTATCTTAATTATTAATGTTGTTTTTGCTGCACCGGTTTTCTTATGAAAGATGTTCTTTTATATACATTTTTTTTACAATCACAGACAAAAATAGATAATGGGAGGCTATGGAGTATCATTTAATTGATGCGTGAACTGCGTTCCATAGAATAATGTCCGATGAATGACATAAAAGAATATATATCAGAAGAATGAACAATCCGTGGTTTTCCCGGCAACAGTAATATTTTCCACATACGTCGGGATGTATATTACTTTTGTGACTAATCTAAGCCTGGGCCACCGGTAGGGTTTTCATGATGAAAAATGTTATCAACTACATGCTAACATCATGTTAAATTCTATTTGGATATTGACTTGTTCGTTTTATGCAATTTATTTAGTAAAAAACTGCCGAATAAACAGTTTACGTTTCCACGAAGGATAGTTTATTAATATTTTAACATCCAACTTATTTCTGGTAGAAAAAATAACCATTAATTTAATTTGACATTGTAGCCTATTAATAGCATGTATTTTATATTAATTTATATTATAAAAACATTACTTAATTTACCGGACGTAGATTAGTACGCGGCAATGGCAAAGAATAGACCAAGCTGGGTAACGCATGTTTGATTTTTGTTGTTCTTTGTGAACTAATTTAGCATGGTGGAAAAATAATTTTTTCTAGAACTGAATTATATATTTTCTATGAAATGTTATATAATTGCAAAATATATTATCATATTTCTATTTAATGTGACAGTATGATATCTATTTAAATCAATTCTTCTTTGGTCTGTAGGCCTAAACATCCGTTCGTGTGAGGCACCCATTAAAAGTAATACAAATTTCTCATTCTGATATATTTTACCTCCGCCAGGGAGGTGTAAGTAGTTGATCGCGTTTGTCTGTTTGTTTGTTAGCAGGATTACTCAAAAAGTAATTACAAGGTCTTTACCAAAATAAAAAGTAAACTGAAATTGCATTTTCTCGAGAACTACTTGTCCAACAAACTTCATTTTTGTACAAGAGGCAAGAGTTAATTTGTGATTTGTAATTTTAAAATATAATTTTATTTAATTTACAGTTTTTTTTATACAAGTAGTTTAAAAAAAAACCTATTTCTTTTAAAATTCACCCGTTTGTTTTTGGCATTGCTGTTCTATTGTTAGTCAACTGATACTATTGTTAGTTGAAAGGCTGGTTACATAACCATTACACCAAATTTGCATACACATGTTGTTATTTTCTAATGATCATTTCATAATAATAGTGCTTATTACATTAGTTAATTAAATGTTATGTAATAGCCCTATAAGGTGTTTTGTAATGTTTGGAGGACTGCTAAGTCTGGAAAATGTGATTTCCAACTTCATAAAGAGATAGAATAGTCGAGGGCTAGAGGGCAGACTAGGTGGCAGCGAAGGAGGTTTTTTACAAGGTGGCTGGCTGTCAGGCTTATTGGGACAATTTTTAACCAGATTAATAATAAATTGATACTAATTTTGTGAAGAACAATATTAACAAGAAATATATTTTACAAAAAACGTTCTTGTTCTTTCTTCATTAAATAATGCTTTTTTTTATTGATATTCTATTTAATAATTTAATAAATAATGATTTATTATAAATAATTTAGGTTTAACAATCAGTAGTACTGTAAAGATTGTGTATAGTCTGAAATGCTCTATTTAATCATAAAGCAGGGTCTATTGGGTATTAAATATATAACTGTATGTAGATGTATTATGATTGGATCCAGTTTTCTTTCTGTAATTGATTTAGCTTGTCGATCAATCAACTTTTATTTCAGAACAAAATCCGTAGCCTACTGATGTACAGAACAAAATATAATTAGTGTTGATATTCCGAGGCGTTACTCCCTAAGTCACATACCCAAACATTCCAGTAAACAACATTTCTAATTTCCTAGAAACTTCGTCGTACAGCCGCTGACAAACGTACTTACTAATCAAACAATTCTTCATCTGTACACACCATGGAAGCTTCCCTGATAATAAACTCCATTCGCCAAAACTATTTACCATATATGAATGATTTGACCATTATTCAATGAGTACGCTCTCTTGGGTTATTATTATCTTGTCTGATTGGTTGCCTTTAATCTAATAAAATAAATTAAGAACACATTATTTAATAATTAATGAAATTTGAATCAAAAATTGGACAGACACGGATATCATAAATATATCTCATGCTTATTCCCTGTAAGTTAACAAGACATTGATTTCATTAATGTTATTGTTACTTCACAGGAACCACAGCAGCTACAGAACAAACTTCAATAGTAACTATTACTGAAAATATGACTTCCGAAGGAACTGAATTGTCTATCACTCAGGTTGAGATATCAACGACAGAGGAACCGACAACAGTTGATACAACTACAAGTGAAGTTATGACTTCTGAGGATTTAACAACCAAGCTGTCTACCACAGTTGACTTTACTACTGATGAAGGTATAACAACACAAACATCAACCACATTGTTTGATTCAACCACAGGTGTGGATATAACAACACAAGAAGATCCTACAACAGTTGGCGTTACTACTGGTGAAGGTATAACAACACAAACATCAACCACATTGTTTGACTCAACAACAGGTGTGGCTATAACAACACAGCAAGATCCTACAACAGTTGACGTTACTACTGATGAAGGTATAACAACACAAACATCAACCACATTGTTTGACTCAACAACAGGTGTGGCTATAACAACACAGCAAGATTCTACAACAGTTGACGTTACTACTGATGAAGGTATAACAACACAAACATCAACCACATTGTTTGACTCAACAACAGGTGTGGCTATAACAACACAGCAAGATCCTACAACAGTTGGCGTTACTACTGGTGAAGGTATAACAACACAAACATCAACCACATTGTTTGATTCAACAACAGGTGTGGATATAACAACACAGAAAGCCCCTTCAACAGTAGTAACAACTACTGGTGAAGGTATAACAACACAAACGTCAACCACATTGTTTGATTCAACAACAGGTGTGGATATAACATCACAGAAAACCCCTACAACAGTAGTAATAATTACTAATGAAGATATAACAACACAAGCTTCAACCACATTTTTTGACTCAACAACAGGTGTTGGTATAAAAACACAGGAAGATCCTACAACAGTTGACGTTACTACTGATGAAGGGATAACAACACAAGCTTCAACCACATTGTTTGACTCAACAACAGGTGTGGGTATAACAACACAGGAAGATCCTACAATAGTTGATGTTACTACTGATGAAGGTATAGCAACACAAACATCAACCACATTGTTTGACTCAACAACAGGTGTGGGTATAGCAACAAAGGAAGTTTCTACAACAGTTGGTGGCGTTACTACTGATGAAGGTAAAACAACACAAAAATCAACCACATTGTTTGACACAACAGGTGTGGCTATAACAACACAAGAAGATTCTACAACAGTTGATGTTACTACTGATGAAGGTATAGCAACACAAACATCAACCACATTGTTTGATTCAACAACAGGTGTGGCTATAACATCACAGAAAACCCCTACAACAGTAGTAATAATTACTGATGAAGATATAACAACACAAACATCAACCACATTGTTTGATTCAACCACAGGTGTGGCTAAAACAACACAGCAAGATCCTACAACAGTTGACGTTACTACTGATGAAGGTAAAACAACACAAACATCAACCACATTGTTTGATTCAACCACAGGTGTGGCTATAACAACACAGGAAGATCCTACAACAGTTGATGTTACTACTGATGAAGGTATAGCAACACAAACATCAACCACATTGTTTGATTCAACAACAGGTGTGGATATAACATCACAGAAAACCCCTACAACAGTAGTAATAATTACTGATGAAGGTATAACAACACAAACATCAACCACATTGTTTGACTCAACCACAGGTGTGGCTATAAAAACACAGGAAGGTTCTACAACAGTTGACGTTACTACTGGTGAAGTTATAAAAACACAAGCTTCAACCACATTGTTTGACTCAACAACAGGTGTTGGTATAACAACACAGGAAGATCCTACAAAAGTTGGCCTTACTACTGATGAAGGGATAACAACACAACCTTCAACCACATTGTTTGACTCAACAACAGGTGTGGGTGTAACAACACAGGAAGTTTCTCCAACAGTTGGTGGCGTTACTACTGGTGAAGGTATAACAACCCAAACATCAACCACATTGTTTGACTCAATAACAGGTGTGGCAATAATAACACAGCAAGATCCTACAACAGTTGACGTTACTACTGATGAAGGTAAAACAACACAAACATCAACCACATTGTTTGATTCAACCACAGGTGTGGCTATAACAACACAAGAAGATCATACAACAGTTGATGTTACTACTGATGAAGGTATAGCAACACAAACATCAACCACATTGTTTGACTCAACAACAGGTTTGGATAAAACAACACAGCAAGATTCTACAACAGTTTACTTATCTACTGATGAAGGTATAACAACACAAACATCAACCACATTGTTTGACTCAACAACAGGTGTGGCAATAACAACACAGCAAGATCCTACAACAGTTGACATTACTAGTGATGAAGGTCTAACAACACAAACATCAACCACATTGTTTGATTCAACCACAGGTGTGGCTATAACAACACAGGAAGATTCTACAACAGTTGATGTTACTACTGATGAAGTTATAAAAACACAAGCTTCAACCACATTGTTTGACTCAACAACAGGTGTTGGTATAACAACACAGGAAGATCCTACAACAGTTGACGTTACTACTGATGAAGGGATAACAACACAACCTTCAACCACATTGTTTGACTCAACAACAGGTGTGGGTATAACAACACAGGAAGATCCTACAATAGTTGATGTTACTACTGATGAAGGTATAGCAACACAAACATCAACCACATTGTTTGACTCAACAACAGGTGTGGGTATAGCAACAAAGGAAGTTTCTACAACAGTTGGTGGCGTTACTACTGATGAAGGTAAAACAACACAAAAATCAACCACATTGTTTGACACAACAGGTGTGGCTATAACAACACAAGAAGATTCTACAACAGTTGATGTTACTACTGATGAAGGTATAGCAACACAAACATCAACCACATTGTTTGATTCAACAACAGGTGTGGCTATAACATCACAGAAAACCCCTACAACAGTAGTAATAATTACTGATGAAGATATAACAACACAAACATCAACCACATTGTTTGATTCAACCACAGGTGTGGCTAAAACAACACAGCAAGATCCTACAACAGTTGACGTTACTACTGATGAAGGTAAAACAACACAAACATCAACCACATTGTTTGATTCAACCACAGGTGTGGCTATAACAACACAGGAAGATCCTACAACAGTTGATGTTACTACTGATGAAGGTATAGCAACACAAACATCAACCACATTGTTTGATTCAACAACAGGTGTGGATATAACATCACAGAAAACCCCTACAACAGTAGTAATAATTACTGATGAAGGTATAACAACACAAACATCAACCACATTGTTTGACTCAACCACAGGTGTGGCTATAAAAACACAGGAAGGTTCTACAACAGTTGACGTTACTACTGGTGAAGTTATAAAAACACAAGCTTCAACCACATTGTTTGACTCAACAACAGGTGTTGGTATAACAACACAGGAAGATCCTACAAAAGTTGGCCTTACTACTGATGAAGGGATAACAACACAACCTTCAACCACATTGTTTGACTCAACAACAGGTGTGGGTGTAACAACACAGGAAGTTTCTCCAACAGTTGGTGGCGTTACTACTGGTGAAGGTATAACAACCCAAACATCAACCACATTGTTTGACTCAATAACAGGTGTGGCAATAATAACACAGCAAGATCCTACAACAGTTGACGTTACTACTGATGAAGGTAAAACAACACAAACATCAACCACATTGTTTGATTCAACCACAGGTGTGGCTATAACAACACAAGAAGATCATACAACAGTTGATGTTACTACTGATGAAGGTATAGCAACACAAACATCAACCACATTGTTTGACTCAACAACAGGTTTGGATAAAACAACACAGCAAGATTCTACAACAGTTTACTTATCTACTGATGAAGGTATAACAACACAAACATCAACCACATTGTTTGACTCAACAACAGGTGTGGCAATAACAACACAGCAAGATCCTACAACAGTTGACATTACTAGTGATGAAGGTCTAACAACACAAACATCAACCACATTGTTTGATTCAACCACAGGTGTGGCTATAACAACACAGGAAGATTCTACAACAGTTGATGTTACTACTGATGAAGTTATAAAAACACAAGCTTCAACCACATTGTTTGACTCAACAACAGGTGTTGGTATAACAACACAGGAAGATCCTACAACAGTTGACGTTACTACTGATGAAGGGATAACAACACAACCTTCAACCACATTGTTTGACTCAACAACAGGTGTGGGTATAACAACAAAGGAAGTTTCTACAACAGTTGGTGGCGTTACTACTGGTGAAGGTATAACAACCCAAACATCAACCACATTGTTTGACTCAACAACAGGTGTGGCAATAATAACACAGCAAGATCCTACAACAGTTGACGTTACTACTGATGAAGGTAAAACAACACAAACATCAACCACATTGTTTGATTCAACCACAGGTGTGGCTATAACAACACAAGAAGATCCTACAACAGTTGATGTTACTACTGATGAAGGTATAGCAACACAAACATCAACCACATTGTTTAATTCAACAACAGGTGTGGATATAACATCACAGAAAACCCCTACAACAGTAGTAATAATTACTGATGAAGGTATAACAACACAAACATCAACCACATTGTTTGATTCAACCACAGGTGTGGCTAAAACAACACAGCAAGATCCTACAACAGTTGACGTTACTACTGATGAAGGTAAAACAACACAAACATCAACCACATTGTTTGATTCAACCACAGGTGTGGCTATAACAACACAAGAAGATCATACAACAGTTGATGTTACTACTGATGAAAGTATAGCAACACAAACATCAACCACATTGTTTGACTCAACAACAGGTTTGGATAAAACAACACAGCAAGATTCTATAACAGTTTACTTATCTACTGATGAAGGTATAACAACACAAACATCAACCACATTGTTTGATTCAAACACAGGTGTGGCTATAACAACACAGGAAGATCCTACAACAGTTGACGTTACTACTGGTGAAGTTATAAAAACACAAACATCAACCACATTGTTTGACTCAACAACAGGTGTTGGTATAACAACACAGGAAGATCCTACAACAGTTGGCCTTACTACTGATGAAGGGATAACAACACAACCTTCAACCACATTGTTTGACTCAACAACAGGTGTGGCAATAACAACACAGGAAGATCCTACAACAGTTGATGTTACTACTGATGAAGGTATAGCTACACAAACATCAACCACATTGTTTGACTCAACAACAGGTGAGGCAATAACAACACAGCAAGATCATACAACAGTTGACATTACTAGTGATGAAGGTCTAACAACACAAACATCAACCACATTGTTTGATTCAACCACAGGTGTGGCTATAACAACACAGGAAGATTCTACAACAGTTGATGTTACTACTGATGAAGTTATAAAAACACAAGCTTCAACCACATTGTTTGACTCAACAACAGGTGTGGGTATAACGACAAAGGAAGTTTCTACAACAGTTGGTGGCGTTACTACTCTTGAAGGTATAACAACCCAAACATCAACCACATTGTTTGACTCAACAACAGGTGTGGCAATAATAACACAGCAAGATCCTACAACAGTTGACGTTACTACTGATGAAGGTAAAACAACACAAACATCAACCACATTGTTTGATTCGACCACAGGTGTGGCTATAACAACACAAGAAGATCCTACAACAGTTGATGTTACTACTGATGAAGGTATAGCAACACAAACATCAACCACATTGTTTAATTCAACAACAGGTGTGGATATAACATCACAGAAAACCCCTACAACAGTAGTAATAATTACTGACGAAGGTATAACAACACAAACATCAACCACATTGTTTGATTCAACCACAGGTGTGGCTATAACAACACAGGAAGATCCTACAACAGTTGATGTTACTACTGATGAAGGTATAGCAACACAAACATCAACCACATTGTTTTATTCAACAACAGGTTTGGATATAACAACACAGCAAGATTCTACAACAGTTGACGTTACTACTGATGAAGGTATAACAACACAAGCTTCAACCACTTTGTTTGACTCAACAAAAGGTGTGGATATAACAACACAGCAAGATTCTACAACAGTTGACGTTACTACTGGTGAAGGTATAACAACACAAACATCAACCACATTCTTTGATTCAACAACAGGTGCGGATATAACATCACATAAAGCCCCTCCAACAGTAGTAATAACTAATGATGAAGGTATAACAACACAAACATCAACCACATTGTTTGACTCAACAACAGGTTTGGATAAAACAACACAGCAAGATTCTACAACAGTTTACTTATCTACTGATGAAGGTATAACAACACAAACATCAACTACTTTGTTTGATTCAACCACAGGTGTGGCTATAACAACACAGGAAGGTTCTACAACAGTTGACGTTACTACTGGTGAAGTTATAAAAACACAAACATCAACCACATTGTTTGACTCAACAA
The DNA here is from genome assembly GCF_964355755.1 of Antedon mediterranea. Lineage (NCBI taxonomy): Eukaryota > Metazoa > Echinodermata > Crinoidea > Comatulida > Antedonidae > Antedon > Antedon mediterranea. The sequence continues at coordinate 13,260,462 of NC_092671.1, read as the reverse complement.
CAGGTGTTGGTATAACAACACAGGAAGATCCTACAACAGTTGGCCTTACTACTGATGAAGGGATAACAACACAACCTTCAACCACATTGTTTGACTCAACAACAGGTGTGGGTATAACAACACAGGAAGTTTCTCCAACAGTTGGTGGCGTTACTACTGGTGAAGGTATAACAACCCAAACATCAACCACATTGTTTGACTCAACAACAGGTGTGGCAATAACAACACAGCAAGATCCTACAACAGTTGACATTACTACAGATGAAGGTATAACAACACAAACATCAACCACATTGTTTGATTCAACCACAGGTGTGGCTATAACACAGGAAGATCCTACAATAGTTGATGTTACTACTGATGAAGGTATAACAACACAAACATCAACCACATTCTTTGATTCAACAACAGGTGTGGATATAACATCACAGAAAGCCCCTACAACAGTAGTAATAACTAATGGTGAAGGTATAACAACACAAACATCAACAACATTGTTTGACTCAACAACAGGTTTGGATAAAACAACACAGCAAGGCTCTACAACAGTTTACTTATCTACTGATGACGGTATAACAACACAAACATCAAATACTTTGTTTGATTCAACCACAGGTGTGGCTATAACAACACAGGAAGGTTCTACAACAGTTGACGTTACTACTGGTGAAGTTATAAAGACACAAGCTTCAACCACATTGTTTGACACAACAACAGGTGTGGCTATAACAACACAGGAAGATCCTACAACAGTTGATGTTACTACTGATGAAGGTATAACAACACAAACATCAACCACAAAATTTGATTCAACAACAGGTGTGGTTATAACAACAGAGGAAGGTCCTACAACAGTTGACGTTAATACTGATGAAGGTATAACAACACAAACATCAACCACTTTGTTTGACTCAACAACAGGTTTGGATAAAACAACACAGCAAGATTCTACAACAGTTTACTTATCTACTGATGAAGGTATAACAACACAAACATCAACCACATTGTTTGATTCAAACACAGGTGTGGCTATAACAACACAGGAAGGTTCTACAACAGTTGACGTTACTACTGGTGAAGTTATAAAAACACAAGCTTCAACCACATTGTTTGACTCAACAACAGGTGTTGGTATAACAACACAGGAATATCTTACAACAGTTGGCCTTACTACTGATGAAGGGATAACAACACAACCTTCAACCACATTGTTTGACTCAACAACAGGTGTGGGTATAACAACAAAGGAAGTTTCTACAACAGTTGGTGGCGTTACTACTGGTGAAGGTATAACAACCCAAACATCAACCACATTGTTTGACTCAACAACAGGTTTGGATATAACAACACAGCAAGATCCTACAACAGTTGACGTTACTACTGATGAAGGTATAACAACACAAACATCAACCACATTGTTTAACACAACAACAGGTTTGGATATAACATCACAGCAAGATTCTACAACAGTTTACTTATCTACTGATGAAGGTATAACAACACAAACGTCATCCACATTGTTTGATTCAACCACGGGTGTGGCTATAACAACACAGGAAGGTTCTACAACAGTTTACTTATCTACTGATGAAGGTATAACAACACAATCTTCAACTACTTTGTTTGATTCAACCACAGGTGTGGCTATAAAAACACAGGAAGGTTCCTTAACAGTTGACTTTACTACTGGTGAAGTTATAAAAACACAAGCTTCAACCACATTGTTTGACTCAACCACAGGTGTGGCTATAACAACACAGAAAGATCCTACTGATGAAGGTATAACAACACAATCATCAACCACATTGTTTGACTCAACAACAGGTGTGGATATAACATCACAGAAAGCCCCTACAACAGTAGTAATAACTAATGGTGAAGGTATAACAACACAAACATCAACCACATTGTTTGAATCAACCACAGGTGTGGCTATAACAACACAGGAAGATCCTACAACAGTTGATGTTACTACTGATGGTATAGCAACACAAACATCAACCACATTGTTTGATTTAACAACAGGTGTTGATATAACATCACAGAAAACCCCTACAACAGTAGTAATAATTACTGATGAAGGTATAACAACACAAACATCAACCACATTGTTTGACTCAACCACAGGTGTGGCTATAACAACACAGGAAGATCCTACAATAGTTGATGTTACTACTGATGAAGGTATAACAACACAAACATCAACCACTTTGTTTGACTCAACAACAGGTTTGGATAAAACAACACAGCAAGATTCTACAACAGTTTACTTATCTACTGATGAAGGTATAACAACACAAACATCAACTACTTTGTTTGACTCAACCACAGGTGTGGCTATAACTACACAGGAAGGTTCTACAACAGTTGACGTTACTACTGGTGAAGTTATAAAAACACAAGCTTCAACCACATTGTTTGACTCAACAACAGGTGTTGGTATAACAACACAGGAATATCTTACAACAGTTGGCCTTACTACTGATGAAGGGATAACAACACAACCTTCAACCACATTGTTTGACTCAACAACAGGTGTGGGTATAACAACACAGGAAGTTTCTCCAACAGTTGGTGGCGTTACTCCTGGTGAAGGTATAACAACCCAAACATCAACCACATTGTTTGACTCAACAACAGGTGTGGCAATAACAACAAAGGAAGATCATACAACAGTAGACATTATTACAGAGGAAGGTATAATTACACAAACATCAACCACATTGTTTTATTCAACAACAGGTGTGGCTATAACAACACAGCAGGATCCTACAACAGTAGACATTACTACAGATGAAGGTATAACAACACAAACATCAACCACATTGTTTGACTCAACAACAGGTGTGGCAATAACAACACAGGAAGATCCTACAACAGTTGACATTACTACAGATGAAGGTATAACAACACAAACATCAACCACATTCTTTGATTCAACAACAGGTGTGGATATAACATCACAGAAAGCCCCATCAACAGTAGTAATAACTAATGGTGAAGGTATAACAACACAAACATCAACAACATTGTTCGACTCAACAACAGGTTTGGATAAAACAACACAGCAAGGCTCTACAACAGTTTACTTATCTACTGATTCAACAACAGGTGTGGTTATAACAACAGAGGAAGGTCCTACAACAGTTGACGTTACTACTGATGAAGGTATAACAACACAAACATCAACCACATTGTTTGACTCAACAACAGGTGTTGGTATAACAACACAGGAAGTTTCTACAACAGTTGGTGGCGTTACTACTGGTGAAGGTATAACAACCCAAACATCAACCACATTGTTTGACTCAACAACAGGAGTGGCAATAACAACACAGCAAGATCCTACAACAGTAGACATTATTACTGATGAAGGTATAACAACACAAACATCAACTACTTTGTTTGACTCAACCACAGGTGTGGCTATAACAACACAGGAAGGTTCTACAACAGTTGACGTTACTACTGGTGAAGTTATAAAAACACAAGCTTCAACCACATTGTTTGACTCAACAACAGGTGTGGCTATAACAACACAGGAAGATCCTACAACAGTTGATGTTACTACTGATGAAGGTATAACAACACAAACATCAACCACAAAATTTGATTCAACAACTGGTGTGGTTATAACAACAGAGGAAGGTCCTACAACAGTTGACGTTACTACTGATGAAGGTATAACAACACAAACATCAACCACATTGTTTGATTCAAACACAGGTGTGGCTATAACAACACAGGAAGGTTCTACAACAGTCTACTTACCTACTGATGAAGGTATAACAACACAAGCTTCAACTACTTTGTTTGACTCAACCACAGGTGTGGCTATAACAACACAGGAAGGTCCTACTGATGAAGGTATAACAACACAATCATCAACGACATTGTTTGACTCAACAACAGGTGTGGATATAACATCACAGCAAGATTCTACAACAGTATACTTATCTACTGATGAAGGTATAATAACACAAACGTCAACCACATTGTTTGACTCAACAACAGGTTTGGATAAAACAACAGAGCAAGATTCTACAACAGTTTACTTATCTACTGATGAAGGGATAACAAGACAAACATCAACTACTTTGTTTGATTCAACCACAGGTGTGGCTATAAAAACACAGGAAGGTTCTAGAACAGTTGACGTTACTACTGGTGAAGTTATAAAAACACAAGCTTCAACCGCATTGTTTGACTCAACAACAGGTGTGGGTATAACAACAAAGGAAGAACCTACAACAGTTGACGTTACTACAGATGAAGTGATAACAACACAACCTTCAGCCACATTGTTTGACTCAACAACAGGTGTGGGTATAACAACACAGGAAGTATCTTCAACAGTTGGTGGCCTTACTACTGGTGAAGGTATAACAACCCAAACATCAACCACATTGTTTGACTCAACAACAGGTGTGGCAATAACAACACAGCAAGATCCTACAACAGTTGACATTACTACTGATGAAGGTATAACAACACAAACATCAACCACATTGTTTGACTCAACAACAGGTGTGGGTATAACAACACAGCAAGATTCTATAACAGTTGGCGTTACTACTGGTGAAGGTATAACAACACAAACATCAACCACATTGTTTGACTCAACAACAGGTTTGGATATAACACCACAGCAAGATTCTACAACAGTTGGTGGCGTTACTACTGATGGAGGTATAACAACACAATCATCAACCACATTGTTTGACTCAACAACAGGTTTGGATATAACAACACAGCAAGATTCTACAACAGTTGGTGGCGTTACTACTGATGAAGTTATAACAACACAAATATCAACCACATTGTTTCACTCAACAACAGGTGTGGATATAACAACACAGCAAGATTCTACAACAGTTGACTTTACTACTAATGAAGGTATAACAACACAAACATCAACTACTTTGTTGGATTCAACAGCAGCTGTGGGTATAACAACACAGGAAGGTGCTACATCAGTTGGTGGCGTTACTACTGATGAAGTTATAACAAGACAAACATCAACAACTTTATTTGACTCAACAAGAGGTGTGGGTATAACAACACAGGAAGATCCTACAACAGTTGACGTTACTACTGATGAAGTGATAACAACACAACCTTCAACCACATTGTTTGACTCAACAACAGGTGTGGGTATAACAACACAGAAAGTTTCTACAACAGTTGACTTTACTAATGATGAAGGTATAACAACACAAACATCAACAACTTTGTTTGATTCAACAACAGGTGTAGCAACAACAACACAGCAAGATCCTACAACAGTTGACGTTACTACTGGTGAAGCTTCAACCACCTTGTTTGACTCAACAAAAGGTGTTGGTATAACAACACAGGAAGATCCTACAACAGTTGGCCTTACTACTGGTGAAGGTATAACAACACAAACATCAACCACATTGTTTGATTCAACCACAGGTGTGGCTATAACAACACATGATAGTTCTACCACAGTTGACGTTACTACTGGTGAAGCTTCAACCACATTGTTTGACTCAACAAAAGGTGTTGGTATAACAACACAGGAAGATCCTACAACAGTTGGCCTTACTACTGGTGAAGGTATAACAACACAAACATCAACCACATTGTTTGACACAACCACACGTTTGGATATAACAACACAGGATGGTGCTACATCAGTTGGTGGCGTTACTACTGATGAAGTTATAACAACACAAACATCAACCACATTGTTTGACTCAACAACAGGTGTGGGTATAACAACACAGGAAGATCTTACAACAGTTGACGTTACTACTGATGAAGGGATAACAACACAACCTTCAACCACATTGTTTGACTCAACAATAGGTGTGGGTATAACAACACAGGAAGTTTCTACAACAGTTAGTGGCGTTACTACTGGTGAAGGTATAACAACCCAAACATCAACCACATTGTTTGACTCAACAACAGGTGTGGCAATAACAACACAGGAAGTTTCTAGAACACTTGGTGGAGTTACTACTGGTGAAGGTATAACAACACAAGCCTCAACCACATTGTTTAATTCAACCACAGGTGTGGCTATAACAACACAGGTAGATCCTACAACAGTTGATGTTACTACTGATGAAGGTATAACAACACAAACATCAACAACATTGTTTGATTCAACAACAGGTTTGGATATAACAACACAGGAAGGTCCTACAACATTTGAAGTTTCTACTGATGAAGTTATAACAACACAAACATCAACCACATTGTTTTACTCAACAACAGGTGTGGGTATAAAAACACAGGAAGGTCCTACAACAGTTAACGTTACTACTGATGAAGTTATAACAACACAAAAAATAACCACATTGTTTGACTCAACAACAGGTATAGATGTAACAACAATGAAAGATTCTACAACAGGAGAGGTTGTTATGACTTCTGATAATACAACAACCAAACTGCCTACCTCTGTGGTTGATTTCACAACAGACAATTATATATCAACGACAAAGGAACCGACAACAGTTGATAGAGCTACAAGTGAAGATGTGACTCCTGATGATACAACAACCAAACTGTTCACTACTGTGATTAATTACACAACAAGCAATAAGATATTAACGACCGAAGCACCAACAGCAGTTAATGCAACTACGAGTGAAGATATGACTTCTGGGGACACAACCACCAAACTGTTCACCACTGTGGTTGATATGACAACAAAAAATAGGATATCAACGACAGAAGTACCAACAACAGTTGATTCAACTCCAATTGTAGTTATAACTGCTGAAGGTACAACAACCCAACTGTCTACTTCTGTGATTGATTTAAGTACAGATGAGACGTTATCAACGACTGAAGGAACTACAACTGTTGATACAACTTCAAGTGAAGTTATGACTTCCGAAGGTACAACTGAAATGTCTACCCCTCTGTTTGACCCCACAACGGACAAGGGAATATCAACCACAGAAGGACCGACAACAGTTGATACAACTACAAGTGAAGTTAGGAGCTCTAAGAATACAATAACCAAACTCTCTACCACTGATGTTGATTTTACAACAGATGAGAAAATATCAACGACAGAGGAACCAAAAACAGTTGAAGTTATGACTTCTGAGGATACAACAACCAAACTATCTACCACTAAGGTTGATTTTAAAACAGAAAATGAGATATCAACGACAGAAGGACCAACAACAGTTGATAAAACCCCAAGTGAAGCTATGACTTCTGACTTTACAACAACAAAACTTTCTACGATTGTAGTTGATTTAACTACAAATAAAAAGGTATCAACGACTGAAGCAACTACAGCTGTTGATAAAACTTCAAGTGAAGCTATGACTCCCGAAGGTACAGCTAAAGCGTTTACCACACCTTTTGACTCCACAACGGACAAGAAAATATCAACGACAGAAGCCCGGACAACACTTGATACAACTTCAAGTGAAGATATGACTTCTGAGGATATAACGACTAAACTGTATACCACTGTAGTTGATTTAACTACAGATGAGGAGGTATCAACGACTGAAGGTACTACAACTGTTGATACAACTAAAAGTAAAGATATGACTTCCGAGGATACAACAACCAAACTGTCTACCACTAAGGTTGATTTTACAACAGGGAATGCTATATCAACAACAGTTGATACAACTACAAGTGAAGATATGACTTCTGAGGATACAACAGCCAAACTGGCTACCAATGTCGTTGATTTCACAACAAACAATAAGATACCAACGACAGAAGAACAAACAGCAGTTGATACAACTACAAGTGAAGATATGACTTCTAAGGATACAACAAGCAAACTTGCTACCACTGTGGTTGATTTCACAACGGACAAAGATATATTAACGACGAAAGAACCAACAAAAGTTGATACAACTACAAGTAAAAATATGACTTCTGGGGACATAACAACCAAACTTGATACAACTGTGTTTGACTTCACAACAAACAATACGATATCAATGACAGAAGACCCAACAATAGTTGATACAACTACAAGTGAACATATGACTTCTGGGAATGCAACAACCAAACTGCCTACCACTGTAATTGATTTCACAACAAACATTGAGATATTAACGACAGAAGACCTGACATCTGTTTCTACAACTCCAAGTGAAGATAGGACTTCTGACGATACAACAACCAAACTATCTACCTCAGAAGAAACTACAACTATTGATGCAACTTCAAGCGAAGATATGACTTCCAAACTGTTTACAACTCTACTTGAACCAACAACAAGTGAATCCACTGTGGGCGAAGAATTATCAACGACAGAAGAATCTCCCATTGTTAATATAACTACAAGGGAGGATATAACTTCAGAAAACAATTATGAAACAACAAAGTCACTGTCAACGATTGATATAGAAAATCCTATGACAGATACCATAACTTCTGAAGTTGCAACTTCTGTCCCCGCTACATCAACAGGAGACACAACAGTTGGTCAAACAACATTGATATATGGAACAACTCCAGTTGGCACTTCCAATATATTAACTACAAAAGAAAATCCGGCTACTGTGGTAACTAATTACGACACAACAAGATCATTGTCAACGACTGATATTACAACAGAAATCCCAACTACGAATACCATATCAACTTCTGTCGCCTCTACATCTACAGGAGCGACAACATATAGTCAAACAACAATAAAATATGGAACAACTCCAGTTGGCACTTCAACAATATCAACTACGATTGATGTTGCAACAGAAAATCCAACGACAGATACCATATCAACTGCTGCCGCTAGTACATCTACAGAAGCGACAACAGATAGTCGAACGACGTTGCAATATGGAACAACTCCAGTTGGTACTTCGAAAATATTAACTACACATGATATTACAACAGAAAATCCAACGACAGAAACCATATCAACTGCTGTCGCTTCTACATCTACACAAGAGACAACAGATAGTCGAACTACGTTGAAATACGGAACATCTGAAGCTGGCACTTCTAAATTATTAACTACGATTGATATTGCTACAGAAAATCCAACAACAGATACCATATCAACTTCTGTCCTCTCTACATCTACAGAAGGGACAACAGATAGTCAAACAACATTAAAATATGGAACAACTGAAGTTGGCACTTCGAAAATATTAACTACGATTGATATTGCTACAGAAAATCCAACAACAGATACCATATCAACTTCTGTCGCCTCTACATCTACAGGAGCGACAACAGATAGTCAAACAACATTGAAATATGGAACAACTGAAGTTGGCACTTCGAAATTATTAACTACGATTGATATTGCAACGGAAAATCCAACGACAGATACCATATCAACTTCTGTCGCTTCTACATCTACAGGAGCGACAACAGATAGTCGAAAAACATTAAAATATCGAACAATAGAAGTTGGCACTTCAAAATTATTAACTACGATTGATATTGCAACAGAAAATCTAACGACAGATACCATATCAAATTCTGTCGCCTCTACATCTACAGAAGGGACAACAGATAATCAAACAACATTGAAATATGGAACAACTCCAGTTGGCACTTCGAAATTATTAACTACGATTGATATTGCAACAGAAAATCCAACAACAGATACCATATCAACTTCTGTCGCCTCAACATCTACAGGAGCGACAACAGATAGTCAAACAACATTAAAATATGGAACAACTCCAGTTAGCACTTCAAAAATATTAACTACGATTGATATTGCAACAGAAAATCCAACGACAGATACAATATCAACTTCTGTCGCCTCTACATCTACAGAAGGGACAACATATAGTCAAACAACATTGAAATATGGAACAACTCCAGTTGGCACTTCAAAAATATTAACTACGATTGATATTGCTACAGAAAATCCAACAACAGATACCATATCAACTTCTGTCGCCTCTACATCTACAGGAGCGACAACAGATAGTCAAACAACATTAAAATATGGAACAACTCCATTTGGCACTTCAAAAATATTAACTACGATTGATATTGCTACAGAAAATCCAACAACTGATACCATATCAACTTCTGTCACCTCTACATCTACAGGAGCGACAACAGATAGTCAAACAACATTGACATATGGAACAACTGAAGTTGGCACTTCGAAATTATTAACTACGATTGATATTGCAACAGAAAATCCAACGACAGATACCATATCAACTTCTGTCGCCTCTACAGATAGTCAAACAACTTTGACATATGGAACTACTGACGTTGGCACTTCGAAATTATTAACTACGATTGATATTGCTACAGAAAATCCAACAACTGATACCATATCAACTTCTGTCGCCTCTACATCTACAGAAGGGACAACAGATAGTCGAACAACATTAAAATATGGAACAACTCCAGTTGGCACTTCAAAAATATTAACTACGATTGATATTGCAACAGAAAATCCAACAGCAGACACCATATCAACTTCTGTCGCCTCTACATCTACAGAAGCGACAACTGATAGTCGAACAACGTTAAAATATGGTACAACAGCAGCTGGAACTTCGATATTAACTACAAAAAGACGGCCGACAACACCTGTAACTAATTATAAAACAACAAAATCACTGTCAACAACTGATATTACAACGGAAAATCCAACGACAGATAGCATATCAACTGATGTGACAACGGAAGCGACAACAGCATCATGTATGTACAGATTTTTAGGCATAAAATCGATTATAAGTTCATATATATATTATCCTTCAAATGTTTTATAAATAATACTTATGGTTCATATGGCTTATGAAAAGTGTTTTTGTATATTAACTGTTGAAAAAGAGTTTATTTAAAATTTATATTTATTTAGATTGTCCCGAAGGTAAGAGGAATTGTGTAGGAACTGATATTTGCATTGACGAAGCTCTCTTCTGTGACCAACAGAGACACTGTGGTGATGGGTACGATGAATCAATTGAAGCTGGTTGTGGTAAGTAACAAAACCCAACGGTAAAATTGTTTTAATCAATCATTACAGTGATAATTGTGTGGCGTAATGATCGAAAGTACTATAATCGTATAAGGTATTTTATTTCTGAGACACCAAGAATTTACATTATCGAATTTTGCCTATGTAGCAACTTTAAGCATTATATATTTTAACTTAGCCTCCTTAATTTCTTTCTTTGTATTGAAATCTGACTGTTAATCAATAAATAATTCAGATCCTGTAGTGTAAATGAAAGCTTTGTGTGTGTGTGTCAGGCATTTCTGCCACAGTTTACACTATTACAAATTAAAAACTAAGAATCATTAATTAATCTCTACTTTTAACTTGTCCATGACCACAGGCGTATCTACATTAAGAGCATTCAGATATTTATTCGCTATAATCATTATTAGTTTTTCGCGCCGCGCCTTTAGGCAGTTATTAAGAGAAAGGAATCACAGTAAACAGTTACGATGTGGTTATTGTTTACTACGGCTGGAAAAAATTGGTATTTTGGAAACTGGGATTGTGCATTCTCAAACCCCAAAGCATGTCTGGGAGAAGAGAGTCTATGAGATGGGACAGGTAGTCTGAATATCAATCAATCAATCAATCAATCAATCAATCTTTTATTTCGGAAACTCTGGTCCATAGAAAGTAAATTACACATAAATGAAATAAATAAAATAAACAAAATTACTACTACTCATCTCAGGATGGCATTCCATCTGGAGAGCATCTTCGACTTAACTAAGACATTGCTTATAATCGTTAAGATTAAAATATTTTTGCTTGCATTAAGTCTACACATCAGGCCATATATTGGAATCTGAATATGTATTCAGACATGTAGTCAAGACCTGTTCAATCAATGCTTTCGTTTGGCTGTCAACGTAGGCATTTATCATTGAATAATGGTCAAATACGTCTTCTATGGTTAATAGTTTTGGCGAATGGTGTGTATAGTTGAAGAATTGTTTGATATAGTGAGTACCTTTGTCGAGAAATTAGAAATTGTGTTAAGGAATGTTGGTGTATGCGGAATATGCACAGTACTATTATAGTTTAGGATTATATTTTTGTTCTATACATCAGTAGGCCATGAACTTTGTTCTGAAATTAAAGTTTATTGTTTGATTTAATTATTGAACTGAACCCAATCATAATTCCCATCCTTAAAACAATTATGTATTTAATGTTTTATATTATTTTCATACTATATCTTACGTTACACTAAATGCTTACTAGGTCTATTGACTGTTAAGCAAATAAAATTGATAATAAATCACTATTTCTTAAATTATTAAATAGAATATCAATTTAAAAAAACATAATTTAATGATGAAAGAACAATAATTAAAACGTCAAAAACATCAAGCGTCGTTTTTTTAAAAGAAATATTTCTTGTTGCATATATCCATAAACATCAAAATGAGCAGATTAAATAGTATATTATATTTAAAGAAGGCCCTTACCAACAAAAACTGTTTTCAAGTTTTTTATATTGTATATTTGATGCTTTCAGTTTGTGAAAAGGACAAGGAATATCAATGTAGTAATGGAAAGTGTATTCCTATTGATTACCTTTGTGACGGATATCCATATGATTGTATTGATAATGAAGACGAAAACCATGAATCATGTGACGGTTAGTGGAATTTGTAGTAAAGTTTAGTTAATCCAACTTCTCACCTTTGACATTGGCAGTATGTGCCCTTTAAAGTAACAATTTACAAACTATACTATAATTAAAACTTTTTTTTTTAAATAATAAAATAACATTTTATGAATTTTCTTTTAATTAGATGTATGTGAGTTCCCACCTAATCTCGATCCAGACTGCTACTTTCAACCTTTTAAGTTTAGTTATAAAGGTGGTGAAAGTGTAACGTACGAATCTTATCCTGGGTATACCCTAGTTGGCAGTGAGACAAACACCTGTAATAAAAGTTCATGGATTAACAGCTCTCCTGAATGCTACAGTAAGTGATCATTTTGTGTTAAATACTTTATAATCAGATGAGTAGCTTAAGATGAGTGTTGAAATGTCTGGGTCATTATCTTTTAAGGCACATTTTTCATTATTTTTCAATGTGACAATATAATAATTATAATACATCTAATACATACACTAGAAGCATGTTTAAAAGCATTCAATGAATGCAGATTATTTTAATGCAAAATCCATCAGTTGTTGAGCGAATATTCTAAAACCATGATGCTGCTATATAACTACCAAATAAATGATAAGGAATTTACAAACACTATTATTTATTTAATTTCACAGAAACCTGCAATAGTTTACCATCACCGGATAACGGAAAGGTTGAGGCAACTGGTAGCATTATTCATGGTCAGATAGCTACGTTTACTTGTGATGATGGATATCAGATATTTGGTGACCAAATCGTGATTTGTGCAGATGGAAACTACAATGGAAGTTCGCCATTATGTTTAGGTAAACTATGCTTTTGTATTTTATTAAATTATTTAAAATTCCATTCTAAAAGTTATGTTGCTGAAATCTGACCTTTTGTATTAATGTTTGGACTGAAAGTAAACTCAATCACTAAACTAAATCAGTACAGTATTATTTTGTAAATATCCTGCCAGGCTGATAAGCACTGGCAGAACTGGCATTTCTATAGTGTCTCAACAACTGATTGGCTTCCTCACCTGCCCTGGCTACCATCACCATTGATTGAATTGAATGAACTTGTCTGTAAATGTTTTACTTCTAAAACAACACTTATATATAATAATTTGTTTTCAAAGATATTAATGAATGTTCTTCAAATCCATGTAAACATGGACGTTGTTCTAATGGTATTGACTATTTCAACTGCAGCTGCTCCACGGGCTGGCAAGGAAGCACATGCTCTGATGGTAAGGCAGTCAAAGTTTTTTCCTTTTCTGATTTGATAAAAAACACTTTAGTATGTTTACCCTTGTACTGTAGATTAGAATAGAAAACATACTCACTAGCTAATTCTGAATAACAATAACTCAATCTTTCACACAAGTGTGATTAAATCTCGTACGCTTATGCTTACCAAACCATACCACCCATTTATCGTATATTTTTCACACATTTAATTTTTAAATTTATACAGACAGATCTTTTTCCAAGCTTTTGCTCCTGTGTTATTGGTATATAAATATTCTAGCGGTTGATTTCAGTTCTGATGATGAAAATAGTATTCTCGTAACATGTCACGGTATTTTAAGGAATTTTACCACAATTTTTATTTTAACTATTTAACATTTATTTATGAACTCCAATTTTTTAAATGTTATTCCAGATATTGATGAATGCTCAAATAGAGAAAACAACTGCCATAACAATTCATTCTGTAACAATACATTGGGTACCTATGAATGCATTTGTGATGAAGGCTACTATGGTGATGGTGTCAACTGCTATGGTAACTACACTTTGTATATTACTTTACAGTTAATTACACGTCTGTAATATATTATAATTTGTGGATTCAAAGAATTGATTAGTTGATATACCCCAATCTTTAAGCTCTGTCTACACTATCAAACTAGTCTGACAAAAAAGTGTGATGTGCCCAAATATGCTAGCGATATCCTTAAATATAGTGGTAGTGATATGACATCATCATGTCCATATATGGGCACATCACATTTTTTTTCACATAAACTTTGATAATGTAGACATAGCTTTAGGCATAGTGTCATCAAGGCTATCAAACCTTGGTTCGATAGCATGCATGCATGCATGTTTTATTGTACCGATTGGTATGTTTGGTTTTGTAAAACAAAAACGAAGTACACTAGTAAAAAAAACCATTAATGTTCAGTAGTTATGCTTTTGTTTGGAAGTAAACTAATATTTCAATTAATTCATAACTCTAAGTTGTGAATTTTTTATAAATGCCATTTTTATTGTTTGTAATTGTCTCTTAGAATTTGTATTCTTTAAATGGGATCAACATTCTGATGATAGCTTACGGTTAAACAGTGAACAAACGGAAGGAGCAGAATTAATTTCACCTACATTCAGACCACCATTTGGCTTTCCTTATGGTGGTAAATTTTACCAAGACATATATGTAAGTAAAAGAAACTTTGTTACTGTTGTAAGTTCGCTTATACTATTTTTGGTTGTTCAAAAAGAAATTTTATGTAATAACTTTGTTACTATATATATTACTATATTTTTCAAAACCAGACAGTACTACTTAGTAATGTTGTGCTATGCAAATTCACCAGATTCTTATCCATCAATTTTCTTCAATAAATTAAAAGAATATTAGTAGATTATGATATATCATACAACTGCTAGATGTACTAAACGTTTTCCAATCTGAGATTACTACCTTATGCACTCCCAAACTCCTCCCATTATCAGGTGTAATGGCTGTTAGGGTTGCGTATGTTATAATGTAGCTTTTGCATTGTTTTTACAATTGAATATTGTAGGTTTTTTTTCAGTCATCCTTCGATAATATTTAGCCATAATCAGTCTATATTCATTGGTTTATTATTTTAGTTTACTGAAAATGGAGTGATTGTGTTGAAGGAAGAGAACGAGATAAAGTATGGATATCCGAATCCATATTATCAAGGATTTACTAGTGATGATTCTCAAGCAATGATTGTAGCCCCATTCTGGACTGATGTTGATCTATCTGAATCTTATGGTGATGTGTTCTATCAGGTAAATGTAATTCAGACTAACATTTAGTTCTACTACTACTAATATTTCTCCATAAGTTTTTTTAATATGGCAAATTTTTCAAAATTATGAAACAAGACCTTCATATTCTTTATCAAATTAGTGCATTTTAGTTCATTTTAGGCTATATCAAGTTATTAATGGATCCCTATGCTTATGTTTATCTACTTCATGCCAATACCAAATTACAAACATTGTTTTATATGTATATTGCTGGAGAATAATATTCATACAATATTTTGTTTATACAGATTTTAACACATAGACGTAGATGTTGTAATTGTATTTTTATTTGTATTACAATTTTATAGGTCCACGATACATATGACTCTGTTATTATGGATGCTAACCAAAGAATTCAAAATAATCATGATACCAGTAGTTTACAGTTTAATGGAACTTGGATGTTGGTTGTCACTTGGTATCAGGTTCCTCAATATTCTGCAAATTTTACACACGGACAGGTAATATTCATTAGCAATTATACACTGAATACTAATTATTATTTATTTTTATTATTACTGTATGATTTATAATCCTATATAATAGGCCCTTGCTAAAGAATAATAAGCTTATATTCAAACATTCTACTAAGTATTATAAAATCCGTATTAATATAAACATTTTATTATATTAAACATTGTTTTATATTTTAGAGTAACACATTCCAATCAGCATTAATAACAGATGGAATCTACGGAATCATATTTTTTAATTTTGAAGAAACTCGAATGCAATGGGATACTTTCATTATTCCCAACAAAAACGTAATCATTGGATATAAACGGGACGATGAGTATAAAAATGAACAATCCACAATGACCGATCGATATAAACCGGATTTTGAAAATGGGAACACTGGTTTAAAAGGAAGATGGATTTTTCGTAGTGAAAGGAACTCAAATGCAACTGTGAACCCCAAGATGGAGTGCCAGTCATGGTATTCAAAGCAGCCTGACCCTGTACATTGGACTTATAAACTGGGTTCATGCCCATGTGGATATGATCAGGGAAAACAAGATGTTAAATTTTCCCCATTTAACAATACAGTGTCATGGAATGGTCAGGCAATAACTGGGAATTATTCTGGTAAGTTGCACTTAATTTACACTGTATAATGTATTAGTTCAAATCCCTATGTCAAAAAAGTGCCTTCGTGTGCAGATCATGGGGAAAGTGTTTTATGAATATTTGAATCATGCTGGTTATAAAAACCCATGTTGTCTAATTTCTAAAATTCATCTTTGACCTCTGACCTCAATTTGAATGTTTTGACCCATTAAAAACAAAATGGTCATATCTTTGCAACGCTAAGATTAAATGAAATAATTTTAGTGTCAAATTATTTGGGAGATGCATATTAATATTCGTTCTAATGGAAAGGTTTGTCCAAAAATGGCCGGAAGTATTATTTTTGGCATTTTTTACCTTTGACCTACCTTTTTATAATCAACATGATTAAATATTCATAAACCACAATGTTTACACTTTTCCCATGCTCTGGACACGAAAATACATAGGGATCTGGACTATTTTGTATTTTCTTTCTATATTTCCCTTCATATATATACATATAAATACCATGAAAGCCACAGTGGTCTAATGGTTAGGACATCTGCATATCAAGCAGAAGGTTTCGGGTTCGAATCTTGGTTACGACGACTTCTTCTCATTCTTACAGATTTCCTCATCTTTATCATTTCAAATTAATTAATTAAATTTCAGTATATCACCGGGTAGTTAGAATTTATGTTCTGTGCCTGATGTGTTTATATATATATATATATATATATATATATATATATATATATATATATATATATATATATAAATCCAAAGGCAAATTACTGAAAAAATGACAATGCTGTGGGTATCAGTGGCTGGATCTCAATGGAGATACAAAAATAAAAAGCGAAAAGCTAAATCAAAACGATATATATATATATATATATATATATATATATATATATATATATATATATATATATATATATATATATATATATATATATATATATATATATATATATATATATATATGTAAGAATTTTTTCCTATGTCTACTAAATTGCAGATCCAAACAGTTTATCTAAAACAATAGGCTATTGTATACGACTTCCCGATGACTCACTTCTATTAAGCACTATGAGACAACTGTGTCACTTATGTTTTATATTTCACCTGAAGAGTGCGGCCAGCTACATGCTGGTCGTACGAAACAAATTTGTAGCGATTAAAACAATGAAGTAACCAAGTTTTCTGCTGTTATTTTATTTATTTATGCTCTACCTTGGTATTGAGCACTCTATCCAAACGGTCTGAAAATTTCAACCTGAATATATATATATATATATATATATATATATATATATATATATATATATATATATATATATATATATATATATATATATATATATATATATATATATATAAATAGAAATGAGACAAAAATGCACATTGGGCATAGACAAATAATTAAGTTTTTAAGAAAATGCAAACAATCTTTTTTTTCAGCTTAACAAAAAAGATAGTTTTCACAGAGAGTAAAATGTTTTTGAAATGTATTATTTAACTAAAAAGTATTTGATAAACAGTATAATAATTCAACACACTTACAACATATATTTTAATTTCCAAATTCCTAGATTTTTATTTATACAACTACGGTAAAATGGGAGGGAAACTGATAAGTGAAGCTTTACACCAATGACTGTTTTTTTCTGCAATAATATTGATAATAATAGTAATAATGATAATAATAATATCCACCAATGCTTTACTGTTTTATTTTTATTTAGACAAATTCATCTGTATCCGCACCACTTTGGAAAATATTTATGGAGCTGGATTGCAATGCTGTTATCGGGAGGATCTGTCATTGATAGAAGGATTTTATGATGTTCAAATAAGCAGTTTTATGTTACAACATCAACCAAGTGACAGTGAAGGATATTCAACGTATCTGAGTATGTAGTATATTATAAAAATAATATAAATGTCATTGATAGTGGTTTATTTTCCATATCCTTTGTTTTGTGAGTTGTGTACAGGGTCCTCTAGATCCACTACAAATGAGAAATAAATATTAATAATCATAAAAATGATATTGTTTGTGAAATGGTAAACATTGGTAATATTTATATAGCGGTTTGGGCCTAAAATCTACCTTCATTGGTAGAATGTCAGAATATCACTAAAAGCATCTTGATCCCAGGTAACTTTATTATCTTTCAACATTCCATTATTAATATTCCTATTGTTTGTTTTTATATTTTGTCTGATGATCTGTACTTTTTTTGACAGATGAAGATGTTATTCCACGTTATTACTGCTGTGATGCATCTATGGATCAGAGCTTTTGTGACATGTACATTGAAAAACGTCCAATAGGGAAATGCGATGGGTACATCCCACCAAAAACTGGTATGTCCTAATTTATACTGTTTATTAGGCATATTCTATTGCATTGCCCTACTGTGAGATAATAAACTGAGGATTATGATGATAAGTTAAAGTAGGATGGGAGTGAATAATACAATTAATAACAATGATTGATGATTGTATGGATGGACCTTAGCATAATACAGGGTTTAGCAAAGGGGTCCTCCAACGTTGTGTATTTGCATTGGGGCTGCTCATGCTCTGGAGCCCCTTAAGCTCTGGAGCTCCAGGATTTAGCCAGTGAGCACTCATACCCGTTACAGCACTGTGGATGGGTAATGTCTATATTTCCATTAAAAAAAATTGTTCAGCTTTTTATTTAGCCAATTTTAAATAATTTTAATTTAAATATACTGGCGCTTTTTTTAGGATGGATGTTTGGTGACCCTCATCTTCAGACGCTGGATGGACTAGATTTCACTTTCAATGGATTAGGAGAATATACACTTGTTGATATTATGGATGGATTTATTGTTCTCCAGGGAAGAACTGAAAAATTTAAAGACGATGTGAATGCAACCATTTTTACAGCATTTGTAGTCGAACACTCAGGATCCACAAAGGTATTGCACCTTTACTTTGTTTGTATAAAATATATTTTAGACTAGGTGGCAGAATAAATTATAATTATAATCTTTCAGTACTCTGAATATATTAAATGAATCCTTCTAATTTTTTATTTTACAGTTCCAGATATCTTTCATAAACAACACCACATATCAGATTCGATTAAATGATACTCACATTATCAACAAAGCAGGCCTCAATGTTGGTATGTATTACTTAATTTGTATAAAGGATTTTAGAAAATATAATTCTGTATTAACTACACTTGTATAACACACACAATGATTAAATACAAACTCGCCCTTCCATGTCACTGGTTAACATCATATTATATAATCATACTGTTCAGGCTAACCTTTTCTCCTGTTTTAGGTGTTTACGTTCCACCGGAAGATCCTGGTTTTTCTGTCAGACTAGTGTCACCAAGTAATAGCAGTGACACCATTGTTGCACTTTGGTCATCTAGTTTTGCCATATCGGTAACACCATCTCTAAACATGTTTAACATATTAGTTTCTGTACCGGAATCTTTCAAAAATAAAACGAAAGGATTGTTGGGTTTGTATTATGCTTTCTTGTTATTTTATGTTAAAACAATACTGTATAATAATCATGTTCATAAGATTTTTCAACTTAATCATGTTCATAAGATTTGTTATGGAAAATCAGTACCTTATTTGACTGAAAAGTTTAAAAGAGTTTCATATAACCACCATTATATGACTAGAAGTAGTGTCAATGGTTTTTCAGTTCCTAAATCTGATAGTCAAATATCTAAAACGTTTTATTATACAGGCATAAAGGCATGGAATAACCTACCTCATTCCATTCAGCAAATAGAAAACAAATTTAATTTTAAGAAAAATGTTAAATCACATTTCTGTTCAACCAAATAACTATATAAGTCAATCATAGTCTTTTAATTTAACTTGTTTTTTATATTATTGTTTTTGTTATATTTTGTAATGTTTTTATTTTTTATTGATTGTTAAAGGATCCCCATGGAAATAAGCTGATAAGCTTTTTGGGCTATCCTGAAAAATCTTTTATAAATGTATTATTTGTAATGTCCGTAATTTATGTCACTTTGTATGTATTTTTTATGATGATTTTCCAAATAAATTTAAATTAAATCAATAGAAAAATCAACAATATTAAAAAAAAAAGAAGTAAACAATATTAAATTATATATATTATATAATAATATTGTTTGTATTCATCTTTTTAATCTAGTACTTTCTCTACTTTGTTTCTACTTTTATCGTTATGCTTTTATGTTCCCTGCAATGATTAAGCTTAACATAATTATCTGTAAGTTTCTTATTAATTAATGTTTTTATTTATGACTTTTCTTACAGGAATTTATAATGACAACAAAAATGATGACCTAACAACACCAAATGGAACTACATATAGTGTAGATAGCAATGAACGCAAATTATTTAATTTCGGCGAGACATGTAAGACATTTTGTATTAATTGAGAACATGGCCGATTGCAGTTTGATATATTTTACTGTTTTAAGCATATTTTGCTATACTTTTTTTTCTTTTTTTAGGGAGATCATCACCAACTTCCTCCTTATTCTACTATAACCTAAATGAAAGCTGGAACCATTTTAATGACATACATTTTGTTCCTGTGTTCTTGGATGAATTAAACACTAGTAGCAATTCTACTGTAAATAGTTTTGGGTTTAGCAACACGAATGCAGCACAAGATATATGCGGAACTGATTTAAGCTGCCAATATGATGTTCTAGCAACAGGAGATGAGAACCTAGCAAAGAACACGAAAGAAACAAATAGTAACAACAAAGATGCTGCAGAAAAACTGGGTAAGCTGGTTGCTATACACATATTTTTATTAAACTTTTATTTAACATAGTCCAATTAAAAAAACAATGAGATTTTAGAACACCTTTTTGTGCAATGTAAGTGTTATCCATGTAACATAATGAACACAAATTTTATTTATATTAAGTATAAATTAAAAAATATATTTCTTAATCATGATCATTCCCTTTCTTACAGAAAACTTTCCCCCAAAATTTACAGATGTACCACAACAACTAAATGTAACCGTTAACCAAACAATAAACATGACAATTGTTGCTGAAGATCCAGAGAATGGCAACTTAACCTATTCTCTTGAATCCGGGTCTGAAGCAAGTATTGACACCCAATGTTAGTATTAAACATAAAGATGTTATGTCTACTAGATTTTCAACACCAAATAGATGATGTATTTTGATATATTAATTACTTGTTTGTATAGTAAAAGGTAAAGGTGACTCCCATATTTATAGTGGAAGAGCATTTAGGAACCCATTGTACATTTTCATTATGTCGTAGGGTTATTCCCTTCCATGTCACCTTACAGCTGAGTGGAATGGGATTTGTTCTCAAGTTAAGTGTATTATTTATTTCATCAGGTAATTAGTATGAATTTTTTTGCCAAACAAACAATGCATTTTATTTTTTCTAAAATAAAATTATTAGTTATTGTAATTGTTTGTAGCTGGCCAATTTATGTGGACACCTGTTGATACACCAGATGTACAGATTACATTCATTGCTAGTGATGAACGTTCAGCAACTGTTGGTTTTCAAGCTAATGTCTTCTTGTGCAAATGTGACAACGGTGGTAAATGTTTATTTGATAAACCAAGGCCTGAATCGAATGTTGCCTTGAATAAATTTGCGGTAAGCTTGTTATTGTGTCTACTTTAATTTTATATTCTACATGATGTAAATTGTATTATATCTTTATTTGTTTGTTTTTGTTTAGTTATTGTGCTTTTTAACTGAACCACTGTTTGTATTATTCAACCGTTCCAACCCTAACAAATACATCTCTTTCTTGACTTAGTCAATAACACTTTTGACTTTATTACAACCAACATTTAGATCTCACTTTTCCCTAATTAGACTTTTTATGCAGTGGACCTGTTTCAATATATTATATATATATTTCACAGCTTGTTGAATGTGAATGCCCACCGGGATATACTGGTTCTAATTGTAGCAAGGACTATGATGCATGTGAAGATGAATATTGTTATCCAGGTGTTACCTGTATAGATAACCCTCCACCATCTGTTGATGCTAGTTGTTCAACGTGTCCAACTGGCCTTGACGGAGATGGAATCAAATGTTATGGTATGTTCAATAAAATAAATTTTGTTGGATAATACTGTTTTTTTGTCCGTACTATTTACGATTCTGTGTATACAGAACTAAATCAGTGCATTATTATTAAGGTCTTTGTCTGGTGCAGAAGACTTCTGACTAAATGACTAACTGATAAAGTTGAAGAATCTGAACAGGTTTGCATGATTCAGATTCATTTGTCTGTTGATTATAACAATACATCTTTTTTTCTAGACATCGATGAATGTCAGACTACCCAACACGACTGCGAACAAAGTTGTACAAACAGTTCACCTGGTTTTGAATGTGACTGTTATGATGGATATAGACTTCAGCAAGTCAGTGGCACATGTGTCGGTATGTCAGTTGGGAGTTGAAATGACCCTTGAAACCTAAAATTGTAATTCCCACCTTTCTTCCCCCACCCTGTCTGTGTCTAGTATGTGACATAGGTTTAAATCCATTTGTAAGTTCACACAAACCAGTTCATTTTAAGTAGGTTTGGATAAAATGTTGTTATTTACAGATTTGAAAATAAAGCAGAATTATTACTTTTATTATTATATCACTTTTAATTAAAATTGTCCTTTATGCTGACGATACAACAGTACTTTATTCTAACAAAAATGTCCAATCCTTATTCAATACTGTCAACTCCAATTTGATCAATTTGTCCAAATATTTGCCGCTAATAAACTTTCTCTCAATCATTAAAAATGTAGCTTCATCCTCTTTGGGACCCCACAACTATTAAAATGTATTGACTTATCAGCCAAAAAAATTACCATAGACAACCATGACAATCAGCTAAGTTTTAGGTGTAGAAATGGACAGCAATCTAACGTGGAAAAATCATATTAAAGAAGTAGAGAATAAAGCTTCAAAAAGCGTTGGTATCATATCTAGGTTATCCTCATTTGTACCCCTTAATATTCTTTAAACCCTTTACTGCTCCCTCATTCTTCCTTATTTGAGCTACTGTCACCTCATTAAACTGCAAATAATACAAAAGAAGGCTATCAGGATTATATCTGGCGCTCCACCGTGGTCCCATTCTTTCCATTTATTTTCCAACCTTAATCTCCTTAAACGCACTGATATACCTATCCACAACACCAATTAGTTTCAAAACAGTATTAGATACTCTGGTCCATCAATGATAAACAGTTACCACCCCAATTACAAATATTGTTTCAATTACTTTATTTTCCAAAAAATTTAAACAACACCTAATGTTAAACTATTAAAAAGATAATAATCGAATGTCGCAATTTGATTTATGCTGCTGAACATTGATCTACTGTGGTTTTTGAGTTTTATTTACTGATCCTACAAATTGATTGATATTTTTTTTTTCCCCTGTGTGTGCGTTTTTTGTCATGCTTGTTTCTCTTTATTTCCTCTATTATACACATAGGTGACCATCTGTTACAATAGGTGACCATCTGGTACGACCTATGCTCTTTTTGGTCTTCCTTTCGTTCACAATGCTTCTTATTTTATCACCTGTTTTACTTTTTGTGTTCGATAAATAAATTGAAACTGAAACTTGAAACATATTCATTATACTTGCATAGGCATACCAAGATCAAGATTTCCACATCTTGTCGGGATTATGCCTTCCTCCATAGCCAATTTGAAAAAAAATAATAATAACGTCCATCCACAATCTTTTTCATTATTATTTTACCTTAGCATTTCTGAATGTTATTTTGTATTGTATTGTTATGGAGGAAAATAAATGTCTTTTGAAATGAAATGAAATTATATTTCTATTTTAATTCTATCTATTTAAAACTTTTCTTCTAGATATAAATGAATGTTTAGATGCGAGTGACGATATTTGTACTGCAAATGCAGAGTGTATTAATACACAAGGATCATACCATTGTACTTGTAATGATGGCTATGAGGAAGATGGAAGTGTATGTAGTGGTAAGATTGAATGTTGTTATTATACTTCCACTATGCAATTTAATCTTCAGACGTAGTAGCCACTTTTTTAAACAATTATAAACTATGATAAGTTCTGATATGAGTATTGAAGGAAAAACTGTTTTTTTAATAGATTCAATCCCAGATACAAAGCAGAAACTAAATTAGTTTATGATTTACAGGTCAGGCCTGTCAGTTGAAATTTTGCATAATAATAGAACAATAGTAAATAAACGAATTTGCGAAGTTTCATTGAATTAAAACAATTAGAATACCATTTTGCTAAGAGGTAAACTTAAACGCCTTGTTTATTTTTTTTGTGTATTTGTCATTTCCTGTTACTTAACTTAGCTTTAAAAGCATTTTTCTCAAAACACTGACTGTAACAGCCAAAACTTTTGACTTAGGTATCTTTCGAAGTAGACATGGTATAAATATATTTTTTCAGCATTTTAAATCTTGTAAGATTATGTAGGTTCAGTATTTTGTGAAAATCTCAATTTTGAAAATTTCGACATAATATGTCTGATTTCCCTTGCATATGCCACATATGTGAAAATGTGACCAGTCTATAATAATTTGAAATAAATTTGGCACAACGTCTGAAACCAAAACATTATAGTATGGTATAATAGTTTTTTGCTTTTTGTTTATCTATTATTGGTTTTTTTTCTTTGACTAGATATTGATGAATGTAGTAGCAATAGCATATCCTGTCATGAGAAAGGTTATTGTAAAAACAGTATTGGATCTTATTCGTGTGAATGCCGAACAGGATACTTTAAAGTAGATGAAGAGACATGTACAGGTAAGGCATTTGGAAAGACTTTGTTTATAAAACTGCATATAACCTTGGTTAATGCTACATTAAAAAATGATCTACAATGTATTCATGTGGGTCAGGCATGGATATCAGTCATACAAAAGTCAAAATCAATTTTTAGAAAGGGCAACAAGTTATCGGTATCATCACTGCGCTTGGGTTTGCGATGGTCGATGACCAACTTAGGTCAGGTCAATCAATGTGTCGTCGATTGTCATTGCAAATTGAAAGGGGATCAGTCCTTTTACCAGAGTGCAGTACAGTAAACATATGATTGGAACACATATACTGAAAATTACCATAACACTAAACTAAAATTTTCTTATTACTTTCAGATATCAATGAATGTAAGACTGCCACTAAGGTATGTGACACAAACGCGGACTGTACCAACACTGAAGGCTCATATACTTGCACATGCAAATCTGGTTATACGCAAAACGAAACTATTTGTAGTGATATCAATGAATGCGACTTGACACATGATTGCCACAAAAATGCCAATTGTTCTAACACCCCTGGTGGATTTACATGCACCTGTAAGGAAGGATATGAAGGAGATGGAAAGATTTGCAATAGTAAGTTATACTTTTAGAAATTACTTGACCTGTCAGTGATGCCAAAAAGTGACGCTAATCTGGCTACAGACACTATGTATGTCAAATGGATTTTGTGTTTTACAAACAAAATGATACTAATTCATATTTAAATAATTTCGCCTTAAATAATAGTCCAGTCAAAAATCACCCTCACCCTGGCATAAGCTTGTACCCTACTAAAATTCACGAAAGTAAGTTTTTATCGCAAGTTGCAACAAATATTGTTCTAATTTATTTCAATTGTTGTAATCATGGAAAATAATGTTTTTATATCTTCGAACACATTACAAACTATTTTGTTGTTTTTTTCGGTTATTTCTAATCAATATGAATATTTGTCTACACGTTAAGAAATTAGCATTTGCAAAACAAAGGAATGTCCAGCTTACTCTACATGTTATGAAGACTCTGGTGATTGTATATGTAATGATGGCTTCTATTATCAAGATGAGGGGTGTATTGGTATGTATAGTATTGAAAATTGAATAATTGTTCAGAGTTGTAGCCAGAACAAAGCGCCTCGTCTTTTTTAAAACCTCTCGCTACAGCCTTAGTTGTCTTTAATATTTATTAAATTAATCTTCTCTACTCGGAACAGTTGACCTGACAAAGAACAAAAACAATTTTCATTTGTGTGCCGCATTCCTACAAAAAATAACCAACTGTTTATGCATTAAGAACACTTAACTAAACATCTTTACTACTATCAGTTCAATGAATAATGTATATTTTGAATTGATTGTTTTCTGCTCAATTAAAGTAAAATATTATACACTTTTAGATTATGATGAATGTTCTGGAAATTCTACACTCTGTGGATATGTTGCAACTTGTCACAATGTCCCTGGGTCATTTGAATGTATTTGCAATGCGGGATACATGAAGGACGATGACCAATGTATAGGTCAGTAACGTGACATTTCTTATTGCTGTTCATGTACACATTTTTTTTCCTCAGTGTTTTTGTTTATGACTTATTTTATTATTAATTACATGAGAATAATCCGAGTTGTTTTGCTCCTAATAAATGTGTTCCAAGAGTTTAGATCAATAACAAATTGGTTATTGAATATGAGTATATTTTTCATTTATTCAATATTATTAATATCAACACATTTTATTTTTAACCTTTTTTTGGTTCACTAAACTATGGTAAAGATTAATTAAGGTTAACATAAATTCAAGTTTTCAAGAGAGTCACATGTTAGAAGTATCGTAACAGTGTTTTTTTCACCTCAAATTCTTTTTACTATAATTTGCAGACATTGATGAGTGCTATCTTGATATTAGTAATTGTTCTCAGAAATGTGAAAATCAGGTCCCTGGTTATTTCTGTTCATGCTCAGATGGTTTTGAACTTCAACCTGACAATACTTGCAATGGTATGTATTTAGTTGTATAAATAAGATTAATAACTAACCTGTTGCATTGAATGATTTGTCCTGTTTATGATGCTAAGACTTAATGAGTTGTATTTGTTGTATTTTCACTTCCTGTGGTCGTGATATAATTGAGCATTCTTATTCAGGCACTGACCTTTTTGCTAATAAGAATAACTATTTCTGGTTTGTATTACCAAAAAAATGGAATTAAGTCAAACTCTATGTATTTCTATTAACATGGAATAAGCATGCCTTTAGACTTGTAGCAGAAACTACAAATGTTAAAGAATACTAACTAGGGTGTACCTAATAACCATCTAATTGTTGAATAGTAAAATAAAAATATGATTTGTTTTTTTATTGTTTAGTTCCAGAAAAAAATGAAACCTGTGATAAAGAATGTGGTTCTGAAGGATTATGTTATTTTTTGAATGACACAGAAGCATGCTACTGCAACAAAGGCTTCATGATTGACCCATCAAATGAAACATGTATAGGTAATGTTACATTTATCTTTCCTTCTTTTTTCTCTGTTACATGTCAATAAAATTCAGGCCTAGTAATGTTTTTCAGGTAAGTTGGTGACCCATTGTCTCTCTGTTGTCACTTAAAAAAAAACATTTACTAATAGTTATCGGTTTACAATAAATTAAACATACTATACAAGGAATTCTCCAGTTGTCCAAATGACTGCTATCCATTTGCCAATCAACTATTTTTTGTTTTTCAGTAAGGCATGATAGTTTTAAAGCCTTAATAGGGATGAAACCAAAAAAGTATTAGTATAGAATATTATACAGGACAACTGCTTCTTGATCTTCATGCCACCAAATCTTGACATAAATGTTTTCAGATATTGATGAATGTGAACCAAATGATCATGCTAATCATACATGTGATATGACATGTACAAATGAAGAAGGTGGATATGCTTGTAGTTGTTATCCAGGATATCGTCTTGACACAACAAATAGAAGAACATGCAGTGGTAAAATAAATTATTTACAGATGTTATTTTCACAACTAAGTTCTCCTAAATTATACTTAGAGAACATGCCTATTGAAATTCATTAATAACTTTACAATAAAAAAAAGAAAAATGTGTATTATTTTAACATGGCCTGAAATATCAACATGCGCCCTCTGTAGCAATATTTTGCCAAATACTTCACTCAATTTCTGAGTGCTTTTATTTGTTTGTTAATCTTGTTCTTTGCACAAATGTTATATATCATTTAATTACACTTTTTATTGTAGATATTGATGAATGTCTTGATGGTACAAACAACTGTTCAAGTAATTCAGTTTGTACGAATACTGCTGGTGGATTCAATTGCACTTGTTTAGCTGGTTTCACTGGTGATGGTTATGGCTGCTTAGGTAAGCTCAACACACCAGACAGTATATTATGAAATATCCTATCCTGTGTGGGACCTATATTTCGCCATTTTAAAATGTCAATTAATCGTAACAACATAATACTGTATTATTTATAAGATGACTTCTTTATATTTTTGATTCAGATGAATTTCTCAATGACAGTGTTTTAAAAAAAGTTGTGGACATTATACATTATTTACACTAAGGTGCTAGTGAGGCATGATTATCATTATGTACCAAATCTGTTAAAAACAGATGGGGTAGTATTACAGTTGCTAACAAACCTACTTCCACATAATATTCCCCAAATGAAAAAAAATATTTTATATAGGCCCTATAAGAATGTTATATTTTGATATCATTTTTTTTCTCAGATATCAATGAATGCGACAATTCACAGTGCGATAATGTTAATAACAGCGTATGTGTTAATACAAATGGGTCCTATGAGTGTGAATGTAATGCTGGATTTATACAGAGTGGAAATGAATGCGCAGGTACTACCAATTCACTATGTCTACAACACTGACCAAAAATAGAGCAATTTATGTACAGACAATGATATTTATTCAGTTCTGATTATTTTAATTATGCAAACAAATCTTGTAACTTAAGAATAGAAATGAGAATAAAGAGATGATAATAATGATGGTGGCAATAATGTTGGAAATTATAAATCGTATGCATATTTTGACTGGACATTGATTACCAAATATAGATGATCAGTAGTATTTAGGTTTAAGGTTTCATGGTTTTCACAAGCGCCTTGAGCACTTTTGTGGATATGTGCGCTGTATAAATCTTATTATTATCATCATCATCATCATCAGATGATGATAATTCACTTGTATGAAACTGCATTAACTACACTTATATAACGCTTAATGCACAAAGCTGCTTCATATTATTACCACAGTAATTTTTTGGATGAAACATGTATGGAAACCTACTCCCACAATGCAACTAGATTTTACCTTTCATCTTACCATATATAGATATGGATGAGTGTAATTCAGTGGACATATGTGGCGATTACAGTGTTTGTGAAAACATACCAGGAAATTATACATGCAACTGTGAGCCAGGATATGGAAAAATAGACGCTGAAGGAAAAAATTGTACAGGTAATAATTAACACTGCAATCCAACAATGCAAAAGTCAAATTACA
The DNA here is from genome assembly GCF_964355755.1 of Antedon mediterranea. NCBI lineage: Eukaryota > Metazoa > Echinodermata > Crinoidea > Comatulida > Antedonidae > Antedon > Antedon mediterranea. Next base: position 13,230,379 of record NC_092671.1, on the reverse strand, counting down.
ATTGCATCTCTTATTCTACCTATCTTATTTAATTGACATGCAGTGTAGTTAAACCAAACATTTACTTAGTCTGCATTTACTTAGCATGCAATGAACTGCACCTGGCTGCAACAGTATCGTACAATTATTTAGTATACACTCCTGGTTTACTACCCAATACAACACCAGAAGGACCCCATTTAATCTAATGACTTTTTGTCTAATGTCTTTGTGTGTAAAACACCAAGGAATTTCTATCTGTCTATGTATGTTAATTTAAATCTTTTTTGCTCTATTCTATGCTACAGTATAATGATTTGATACAAACAACTATTTTCCATAGATTTGTATTTATACATACATAAACATTTATATTGTGCCATATAAAAAATTCAAGGCACATTACAGATAACTAAAACTAACTGTTAATGTTAAGCAATGTTATGAAACAATTTAATTTATGCTTTTGTAATTAGTGTGTTTAACTTTCCTTTATTTTGTATTGTTAGTGAATATTTGTTATAATTGATAATTACAGACATTGACGAGTGTGATGAACTACCTTGCCACTCAAATGCCAGTTGTGAAAATACAGCAGGCTCATTTGTTTGTATCTGCAATGAGGGTTTTTATGGTAATGGATCATATTGTAAAAACTATGATGAGTGTTCTCGTTCCCCTGGACCATGTGGTGAACATGCCAAATGTATTGATACAGTTGGGTCTTATTTATGTAACTGTACTACAGGATATCAGAAAAATGAAAATGACACTTGTATCGGTGAGTAAAGTCCTTTTTCTAAAAAACTTGTAGCAAAGTACCACCAGATATATGGCCATGGAGTGACTTGAATAACATTGTAATTTAGTACCTCGATTTTTTATATTTTTTTACGATCAGACACAAATGAATGTGAACAAGGATCGTCATGTCCTGAAAACTCTAATTGTAACAACACTATGGGAAGTTTCTATTGTACATGTAAAGAGGGTTATGATGGCTATGATGCAAATAATGCAACAAGCAAGTGTGAAAGTAAGTTTATATAAGGTGTTAACAAGTGAATGTCTTGTCTATCTTTTCTACATCATTGAATTTTAAGTGTATGTTTGTTATGGTACTTTTATAATTGTCAGATTTATACAAATCAGTGGTTTCTGGTATTTGAAAGGAGGAGGGGTTGGTTTTACTCACTGAATTTGAGATTGCACCTAATTCTATCCATTAATGTTTGAATATTAATGTGTATTGTCTGTTATATTTTAACCAATTTAAAATAAATTGAAAAACACATTTGTATGTAACACACAATTTGTTTTCTTGTCAATTATTAATTTTAGATATTAATGAGTGTGCATTTGACACTCTGAATGACTGTGATGATTATGCCAATTGCACAGACATCGATGGTTCATATACATGTGGTTGTAAAGATGGATTTAATGGCGACGGCACATATTGTGTTGGTAAGTTTATTTACCATTAATTTTTAATATTTTAATGTTTTAATTTTTATAATTATGTTTTTAATTATAATAATTTATCTGCTCCTTATGATGTATGAATCCTGTAACCTGATTTCTGAGCTAGAAACCCAGTTGTTAAATTACAAATATGAATACATTTATTTATAACAATAATATTATTGTTGTCTTTAGGGCACAAAGAATTTTAGAACTGAGCATTAGAATATGATTACTAATATTGGAATTTTAATTTACAGATGTTGATGAATGTAAAGACAACAACCATTGTAATGCTACCATTTTTGAAAAGTGTGACAATACAATTGGTAGTTATATGTGTATTTGCCAAACCGGTTATTATCGGCATAATGCAAATTTACCATGTACAGGTTTGTAATACTATAATAATATATAACTAAATATGCAGTAATTTCTTGATATATATTTTAGTACTCTACTGTTTACTGTATTTACATTATCGTAATTTTCATTTATACTGCAATACAACATTGTGTAATGATAAAGTAATTGTTATTTTAATTAATTGTATTTGTATTTATTATTTTAATTGTGTTGTTTTAGTTGTGGTTACCCAAGAATTAAGTGTTAATTTTACTGATGTAAAAGGTAACAAAGTTGGATCTGCAAAAATCGATAATGAGGATACAATTAAGTCAGGCCTAGCAAAGGATGTGAGTACAGACAGTAATATTTATTGAGTGAGTGAGTGGCCGAGCGGTTAAGACAGTGGAACCGTAATTACGTAGCCATAACATCGGCAAGGGTTCGAGGCTCACTCGCTCCATGGTTCTGGTGGTAGAACGAGTCTTCTCGGATAAGGACTATAAACCGTAGGTCCAGTGTACACATAGCTCATGTGCACTTTAAAGAACCTAGTACATCTTTCGAGACGAGCAGGGGGCTACCCCGGTGTACTAGTCCACACAAACACAGCCACTGTCACACACAGAAACTGTGCAATTGGGACTGGACCGTTTTAGAGGTGTTTACCACCTGTTGGTCCCGATCCTTCACTAACAGTAGGTATCCCAATGAAAGCGCACAGAGGGGTATCACTTTTGAAATATTGACGAAATTCGAAAAAGTAGTATGACTTTGATGTTAAATAAATCGTATTCAATCTTAATTAATACTTACAAAATTTATATTGTTTGAAAGTACTTGTTTTAATCTATGTATAAGTGTGTTTATAATTAAAATTAATGAATTAGTTGCCGAGAAAATGCGATTTTAAAACGGTTCTAAAATCCCGTCGAGCCGATTTCCGCGCGTTGAAAACCTCATCGGAAAATCCCCATCAGTTTTCAAAACACGATCGCTCGATTACCATTGGAGCTAGCGGATTAATTTTTGTTGTATGTTATCAGGCTTTAAATAAGCTTTAATTTGATACGAAAATCGTCTTCTATAAATAGGTTTTTCGTAACGAAAAGTCAATTTTTGTGACAAAAATCCAATTTTGATTCACCGTTTATGGAAAAATATTATGGATTTTGGTATTAAATTATAGCTAAATCTACATTGAAATCGATAAAACATAGTTTACAAACGTATTGTGCATGGTAATTGTGCGAACTACATTTTAAAATGGTGCATGAGGCGTAAATCCCGTTCAAAATTTTAAAGATCCAACCATTATAATCCGGTGAATATTGTAGTGAGTAAAATATTGTACTCTAAAATACGCGCGTGTTTGTTGTGGCGTTTTCCGTTAAATACATTAATGCACCCTATCAGCGAATGGTACGTTCCATATTTTGAACACGTTGTTTAGTTTTCCTCGCTCGGGGTCGACCGGCTCGACGCGAGATGTGTGACAGCAGCGATGTCGGAGATTGACATGTCCTTTTCCGTCGTAGAATATCTGGTTTTACACATTAATTTAACAACTTAAAATTGATGTAATGTGCGGAAGATTTATTATGCAAGTATACAATGCAAATGCGTTAGGTTAAAATGTACCGAGGAAATTTATTAAGCTAATTTACCAACGTTACATTTGACTCTGTATACGGCGGCCGAAAGTCATTAACTGCGACCGAAATACTTTAACGGGAGCGACTACTGATCGCGAGTAAGCCGTGACTTGGCCTAAACTTTAGCTCCGTATTTCAATTTAATAACGTAATAATACGAAAAGAAAACAATTTTTATAATGTTATATATACTATTCAGGTAAACAATTAATTGTTTTAATTAACATTGATTATTTTAAATGAGTTTATTTTGACCCATATTGTGCGTTTGCCTTAAAAAGAGCATATCTTACTTAGCAGCCCGGCTTAGATTTGGTGTCATAATCATATGGGCCTAAAATCTTGTTTTACGTATTCAAAAGTTATATATAATAGTATTTATGATTGAAATTATAAATATAAAGTATATTAAAATATTCTAATAATTACACTTACCGAAAATTAGTGTAAAAGAAAGGAAACAGTACACACCGTTTTTAACATACTTTTTCATTTGTTTTTTTTATAATTTTAAATTTCACCATTAAAAAAATTTGTTTTTTTCATATACACATTTAAAATATATTTATTAATGAAATATACACTACATTCTAACAAGTACAAAAAAAATTAAATGAATTAGTACAGTAGTTCAAAAGTTACAGATCATTGAAAAATTGCAGTTTTTTCATTTTTTAGGGAATTCCAGCAAAAATGGGCGTTAAATGCTTTCCTACCACTTTGCGGACCAATAATTTAAAAAATAGGTTTCGTTGAGGCTCCAAAAAAAATAGAGTTGTACAACTCTGTGATATCTATAGGTTTAACAAAATTCAAAACTTTTAACTAATTATTGTAAAAGTTATAACCTTTTAAAAATGCTTCCAATTTCAACTGCAAAAAACACCATTTTTAGGCAAAAAATCGTATATTTTTTTACCACTTTAAATAACCATAACTTTAGAACGGGTAATCGGATTTCAATCATTTAAATTGCAAAATGCTAATTACATTAAGTTCTTTATGGTTAACTGAAAGAAAATGTAAAAAAATTAATCTGAATTTTTTCATTGGGATACCTACTAACAGTGTTAGTGAGAAGTTGAATCAATACAAAATAAATAAATATTTAATACTTGTAGTCAGAGTTTTATGAAGCTATTGTTTTTTAAGGGCCATTTAAGTGTGTTTTTGTGAGTGATTGAGGGTGGTGGGGTATAATGGATGGAAAATGGCCAGGGTTTAGGGTGTTGAGAGGGGGTGGGGTGTGGGGGTAATAAGCAATACCCTCCTGTGTTGATGCACCATTGTAATTCAAAGATGATAAATGGAAAAATTCCCTAAGCAATAATTCTTTAGAAGAATATAAGGAGCTATCTAAAAAGCTATCCCTTCCGTTATGTTAACTTTATTTTAATACCATCCTGTATTGATCCATAATGGTAGTTTAAAAAGCCCATAGGATTCTAAACCAATTTTTGCATTTCTAGTAATTCAAATTTTACATCTTTTTTATAGATTTGTTTTCCAATAATTTGTCTATCTTTAAAATAGGTTCTTGACCTGTACAACCGTAGTATAGAAAGAGATCAGTATTTGGACACACAAGTTTTGTCATATGTCCTGTACAATTCAGTAGTGGATGTCACCTTCCGCATTGATTTAATATCGGAAACTTCCCTCACACTCAACGAGACAAGGCTATTGTTTTTGAATGGGCTGACGGGTAAAGATTACAATATACTACTTCCAAATAGCTATGTGGTTCGCAGTAGCTTAATCGTTGATGAACCAGGTTTGTCATTTCATATATAATATTTTGATTAAGACACCTATAAGGCTAAAAAAATAACTCATAACTCAAAGATCCACTTTTATAGTGCATTATAGTGCATATCGTTATAAGCAATGAAATAAACTCCATCATAACTTTTGTATTATATTTGTTTTTTAGTTATAAATCCATGCAACGAAGATACAGATGATTGTTTGGAACGGAACTATCTTATTTGTGTATTTGAGGGACATGCTAAGTATTCATGTGCTGATTGCAAAGAAGGATACACGGATGTTGGTAACAATACCATTTGTGAGGGTAAGATGTGCTTTGTATGATGTAGTTGAATTGTCATTGAACACTAATATGTTTTATAGTATAGTGTACAAATAATATTTTTTAAATTGTCTTTTTCAATGTAATAGATGAAGATGAGTGTAGAGCTGACAACCTCTGTGATCTTAAAGAAAGTGTTTGTGTAAATGAAGATGGGAGCTATTATTGCTCTTGTAATGTTGGATATGTTTATCAATCTAGACACACTTGTACAGGTATGTTCAAGAATCCATACTTTGATACAACAAGCTCTGTCTACACTATCAAACTAGTTTCACAAAAAAAAATGGGATGCGCCCAAATATGATTAGTTATGTTAAATATGACATCATCATATCCATATATGGGCACGTCACATAAAGTTTGATAGTGTAGACAGAGCTTAATACTGGTATAATCAATGATGGCCTAATTAAATACTTCCTAATGATTTTACCTTTATTCTGAACATACCGTCGATTCCCGGTGCTGTATCTCCACATACTATACATTTCCAACATATCATATGGTAATACAGCATCTCATTTACATCACATGTGGACCCTGTATTATTTTAGGTCACTACTAGATAATGTACTGTTGTAATACCAAATATTCCTATGATACTTCGGAAATAGATACAGTACCGAGAATTTGCCAAAAGTACTGATCCTGATCCTTTAAAGCTAAATCCCAAATTAAAAGCAATTAAAACTTTAAGCACTACAATTCATTCTATGCTACTGTCTGCTGTTTTCACAATGGAATAAACTATATTAGATTGGAACATTTAGTACAGTAGTTTTTGTACATTTATTATTTATATTGTGAACGTTTTGAAAAATATATGTTAAAATGATACTGTGGACACCCTAAATAGCTGTCATGCTGATCTTTTCTTTCATGCATAATGACGCAGATGAATTACCAATATGCTTAAAGTGCTAGTTGTTTTCTTCTGTTAAATATTATATTTAATTTTGATGTTATAGAGGTAAAGACTTTCAGAACAGAATCTACTCTGAAAGATGCAGTCTGGAAAGATGCCCTAAGCAATAATTCTTCAGACGAATATAAGGAGTTATCCAAAAATCTATCCATTTCGGTATGTTACAGTAACTTTATTTTTTATTCAAATTAGTTTATAATTTGTAAAACAATAACATAAGAATAGTTCAAACAGCCTCAATAATGCACTTATTTTGAACACACAAATACATTTTTTATTGTATTGAAAATTGCTTTATTTGCTAAAAACCAAGAAATTATTTAATGTGATGTCTTATTATATCGTTTTTATTTAAACTTCATTTACAAATCTAGGCTATATTGAATCAAAGTCTTATAGTCTTATATAATCATGCTATAGGCCTAACTGTTTTTGTATACTGTATCTATTTTCCCTATACACTACGATTTACTATTCGCTACTACAAAAGTTCTGACATAATGATTGGTCTGTTGTAATTAGTATTGCAAAAATGTACCCCAAATTTGCATAATTATTTTTTTACATGATACTTAATAAGGTAGTAATTTACTAATAAATGATACTTGTTATTCTTAGATTGACAAAACATTCAAAAATGAAACTACATATGAAGGTAATGAGGTCTTGGGTTTTAAAGAGGGTAGTGTGATTGGTATCTATACTGTATACTTTGATGTAAGTTCATCAATAGATGAAGATGATGTAATCTTGTATCTGAACAAAAGTGAAGATTTGATTAGCAATACAGCTACAGGTGAGTTCACACTATTGTCAATCAAAGTAGTGTATTTATTCATATGCGATAGAAAAAAGAAAGGTCTACTGAACAACAGAAGAAAAACATGATATTGATAACAAAAACAAAGATAAAACACAGCTGTTAAAGCTGTTAATAAATTGAAAAAAACAAACAAAATAGTTAACAGCTCTCTGATTATTATTATTTATTTTAGACAACAATTGAAATGATAAAAGTATTAATTCTTCTGTTTAACCACAATTTTTTTATTAGTATTTATTTTCAACATTTTTATTGGAATGCTTTTAATATTTTTATTTCAGAATTAAATGTTACTGATCCTTGCTCTGGTGTTGACTGTGAAAATAACGGAACTTGTGTTGCTGATGCCAATGATGATTTTGTAAAGATTTGCCAGTAAATACTATGTTTCTTAATAAAAGTGTGGTAAAAAATAATGTTATCATAAAGGTCATCCCTACAATAGGTTGATCAGTTTCTAAACAAGTTTTGTTAAACATAATTTTTAAAATGTTTACACTACAAACATCCAGACTCAAAGAACCAGAAAATCAAAATACTAACTTTTCATTGTAATATTGTTTGTTTATAGTTGCATGGATGGATTCAGTGGAACATATTGTGAAGGTAACTGTTATATTATTATTCATTATATGTCAGCCCTATTACTAATAGCAATTTTAATCACTGTCCAAATATGTGGAAATCCATTCACAAAACAGACACAATTTAATAACAAGTCTTACAGTGAAGCCATAACAGTTAATCATTCAGTAATGTTTTTATCATTGTTACTGTTATAACTCTAATGCTTTTAATATTTTTATTTCAGAAAAAAATGTTACCAATTCTTGCTCAGGTGTTGTATGTCAGAATGGTGGAACTTGTTATCCTACTGAGGATGATAATTTCTTTTGCAAGTAAATATAATTATTTCATTTTCATATTGTATTCTTAATATTAAATATTAAATTTCAGATTTTGATAGAGCAAAATATAAAGTGTGTGGTACTAAACATTTTATCCATTTTAACAAAAAACCTCACCAGGTTTGTACACAAGTTTCAACTTATTTGTGACTAAGCACTCAATAGACTCATGGTAGCCATGTAACACATATTATGACTTCTTATCAAGAGAGTGTTAATGAACTATTATTGTATATGGCAAACACAAAGATATAAAAACAAGATTTGCATATTTTTATCAAACTCCTAACACCTAATTCCTTGTATTATTGTTTGTTTATAGTTGCACGAATGGATTCAATGGAACATATTGTGAAACTGAGGGTAACTATTTTATTATTATTATTCATCTGTCCAAGCCTTTTGCAAAATATATAGCAAATTGAATCACTGTTCAAACACAATATGGCTATTCTTTCACAAAACAGACAAAGCTCTATATAAGCCTTACATTAAGCCTTTTGTAGCTACTAATTAAAGTGTTTTGTTCTCTTGTTGCTTGTTTACTTTAATATTCATATCCAGACTCAGACATACAGTATGTTTTTTTAAATAGAAAAAGATGAAGAAGAAGACGAATCACTAGGCATAATTGTTGCCTTTATTGTGCTGGCTTCCCTTCTAGCTGCAATCTTAGCTGCTCTTATTATCTATTACCTCATTGTTCGTAAAAGAGAATACTCTAGAAAACGAACATCGTCGTCTTCATACGATAATGATTTTGCTGAATTTGATGATGCTTCGTCAACTGCTGACTGGGAGTACAGGAGTACTAGTGGTAGTGATAATATTCATATTGTGGGTGCAATAGATCATGAACGAATGCAACATTTAGCTGAGGTTGTCGGGAAAATGAGAAAATCGGAACATTTAAATGTAAGCAACATTTGTAAACATTACTATCATGTCACGTGTCACGTGATATTAGGTTAATTTTATTACAGTATACTTAAGTGACAATGACATTTTTTACAAAAATTCTGATTTTTTTCTTCTGAAAACTGTAATATACAGGAGCATGTACGTGCCAGATCTTTAATTGAATATTCAGGTACTACCAAAATGCCAATTACTGATTTTTTTCGAAGAACAACAATTCCTGAGGTATTTTTTTTGTTTTATATTTTGTAAGTAATTTTTATAGTTGAAAAGATTGTTTTACTTTTCTAGTGATATTTTTAAAAACAATTTTAAAGACTTTTACTGTATACTTCGACAGACAACAGACAATAACATTTCAAAGCTTGTAATTTCCTTTGGGACTAGGGTAATCAAATAAAGCATTGTACTTTGTTTATTTAATAGCGAACAGATTCCACGGAGACTCTGAATCTCTTTTGTATTGGTATTCAATTGTAATTTCCTTTGGGACCATCACATCATTAATCACTGTGTACTTTTTTTATATATATTATTGTATAGCAAACTGTTCGTACAGAAGACCCTGAAGCTTATAGCCGTGCGTTACGATCAGTGAAGATACCACGTGCAGGTCTAGGAGATGACGAACACGTACAAACTACACACACAAATCTTACACACAATTACTTGTGATGAGTATGTTATTGCTATTATATTTTAACAATTATCTTTTATTTAAAATTAGCAGAAATGAATTTCCATAATTTTGTTTGTGAAATGCAAACAATACAAACTACAGTCGCATCATGCATCTCTTTCCAGCCTGCCCCCTTCCTAAAGTTTGGTAAATATAATGCAAAAGATGTAATATGAGCTTAAGAACTTAATTGAAAGTTACATGCCTTGAGCTTTCCTGGATCTGCAACTAAAATGGTATCTGCAACTTTATCTGCCTCTGCAACTGCATCTAAAACTGTATCTGCAACTACCTCTGAATTTTCAACTGCCTCGGCATTTGTAACAGCTACTGCAACCATTGGTTATTTATCCTGGAAATATATCTGTGCATAGATTTCTTATGTGATGTAGGCCTATATATTTCTTTACAATGAGTGCAACGACCACACTCCCATGGTACAAGGCATGATACACAGTACCTTTGATATAAAGTAATATAATTATCAGTAACTAACAAACAAAAATTTAGTGGTATTAAAAAACAAAGCTAATATCTATTTTTCCTATTTAATTTACGCAATTTTGATTTTAATTTTCAGATTTGAAATAAAAGAAAACAAGAAAGAGCACTGATCAATTATGTATTTTAAGTATGCTTTCTTTGCTTCATATTACGCAAACAATTTACAATTAGTTATTAGGAATATTACTCAGTTTTGTAAGTCAGATAGTTAACCATCTTGGAACCTCCCTCTGAGACAATTAACGTTATTTTTATCTAAATATTCATAATTGCAAACAAAATAGCAATGCATATATTTAGATTTTGCTTTCATTTCATGTTCTGAATGTCAACTAAGTTATTTAAAACCGTAAGAATGCTTTCAGTTGAATCAGTAGTTGTACAGTATGTCATTATAATTAGGTTTTAGCGCTTTTAGTATTGTGATATTTATGTTTTATAATATTTTGTAACTTTAGAAAGTTGAATTATAGAAGTAGAAGCTCTGAAATAAACTACGGACAACAAGACGATTTTGATTTCAAAATTTAATTTTTATTTTGTCAACCTCTTCCAATATACAACTAATTATCACATTATTCTCAGAATGGAAACCCCTTGAAAGATAATTGGAGCTGTATTACACAAATGAAAGAATTGTGTAATTATTTGACAGTGTCCCCTAAATAGGGTGTTTCTTGAATAGGGGTGTTCCAAAGAAGAGGTTCTATACTGTAAATAAAAACAAATTAATATGGCAGTGCTAAATAAACCACCATTTACTGTTTTTATCAGTTTAATTTTGTATAATATTTTTAGAACAAACTAATAACTTCTGTTATATCGTCTGTTCACAATAAACCTAAGTAGTTGTATGCTGTTCTTATTGTATGCTGTTATAATGTTAAACTAGGCCTTACTTGTGATTAAACAAAACGGACCATTTAATATGTTTAAGCAGGGAAATTACACCCTCTATCCGGGTTGAAACCATCATTTGTTTATTCAGTATCATAAAAAACACTCCTTGCAAACCAGGTGTATAGAACTCGATGGTTTTTATAACCACTATCGCTTGTTTATCCTCCTTGTACATTGTGCATGTGGATTGGAAGTACACTGCAGATTTAATGTCTCGCTGTAATGGAAAAAGGTTGCATGTCGTAAATTTTTAATTTTATTTTAATACGGAGCATAAACTATTGCAGATTAGGTGGCGATCCAATGCACTGAAGAAACAAAGTCGTATTTAAATAACTATATCGTCAATCCCTTGTATTATTTATGAATAATTAGAAAACTTTACTTTAACAATTAATATGCTTAAATTAAGATACTTACTCGGGATCATCAACACAGGAATATTGGAATCCATAGTGTTTAACAGTATCTTCTAAAACGGCAATGGAACCTCCACCACATCTTTCTCTAAATAATATATTCATTATCTTCAATATTTAAATAGCATATCCTACGACAATGTCCTATTCTATAACAAAACTTCATAAGTAGTTGTTATTAAACATTTGGAAACAATATACTGTTCCAGTACTGGAGGACTTTATATTTCACTACATCGTAATATTATTATGAATGTGTAATAACCGGCATTACACACATTAGGCCTACAAAGCCACGAAGCTAGAACCTGATTAACTTTCAGCTGAACTGTATTTCATTATAGGTTAAACAGTCCCCTCCCCCCCCCCCACCCATTTAACTTTTCTTAATAATAATAAAATTATACATTATTTAAAAATATGCACTAATGTACGAAACATTATCTGCAAAGTCTTTTCTTAAATACTCGAATGTATTTGCACATAACCATTGAACATTGCATAATTGCAATGATACAAAATGTGTATGCTTAGCCTAAATACATGTTATATATTAGCAGTATAGTATAGACATGGTATAGCCTATATTGCACGTCCTTCTCACATAAATCAACACAATACATTATCACTTACTTGATTTCGCCACCAAGATCATGGACAACGATAACATTTATTCCTTTTACGTAGCCTTGCCTTAGGTTTGGCAGCTCAGATAGTGCGAATATACTGTAAAAGATCACAGACACATTACAACTCAAAACAGGATATGGTAATCAATCATAATCTATGCTGTTTGGAAATGCTACAAAGTTCGTCAGAGTACGTATGTGTGGTAACATTTGCTGCATATGTGTTCACTGCAAGTATCAATAATTAATGTTTAATTCGCAGAACTTAGTGTCTTGCGGTCTAGGATGTGTCTCTAAAGTCTCTCATGCACTTTCAAGTGACAAAAATTGTCTTTGCCCAAGTCTCTCGCTCATCCATGCCACAACGGTGCTTCTCATTTTAGAACATCAATAGTTACATAAAATACTAGTAAACTTGTGTAGTGTTTATAATTTAAAGATGTATTGTCCCTTGAAACACAAAAAAAATGAAGGTTTAAATTAGCCAAATCAAAGTAATATTAAAGTTATTCACTTTAAGTCGAAAATTTAAGCCAAAAACAAGTTTACGTAATTAACAGGTAAATTAATTTGATTACATTTTGTTTGGAAAATCGTCGGCGAAAGTAAACCAAGAAATCAAACCACGAGTATGCATTATGCATGTTGCTAAATAGGATTGTTTACAACTCGTCACGATTGAGAAGGTGTTTTCACACAGGTCGCGAAGAAGTTTTATGATTATGCATACAGAGTAGCCAAACAAGCGCGTTGCATTATGAGATATGTTTTTTTTTAACAAAAAAACGTATGCATTTTAGTTAAATTTTTTTTTTCGACTAATTTTTAGTAAAAGTTAATAACTATTATCATACTTTAATATGACCCACTTTTTTTCGAAATATAGTCAAAGGGACAATACATTTTCAACATACACTTTAAATCATCGTGAACGTGAGCTTAACATGCCTACCTGTTGTTTTGAAAGGCACTGTCTCGGGTTCCATTTAAGACTACAGTAACATACCCACTTGATTGCCGAGCGAGCTATAATGTAATTTAAAATATTCAAATTAATACATTGCCAATCGATAATGTTGATTTTAGATTATTTTGGTGAAAGTGCGATGGTGATGAAATGACGACAATGATCATTCAAAGTCACAAGCATCAGGGGTGTTGAGAAATCAGGGGCTTATTAAGGAAATTAAACGGAGAAGCGTTAGCTAGTCAATTTTATCATCCTGTTCTTAATGATGATTTTTTTTTTAAAGAAACAATAATAGTAAGCATACCACTGCAGAGGCCGCTGAGTAATACTCGAACATGTTTTCAAAATGACATCCACGGTAACTTGGGCATTGTTGGTAGTTTATTCCCGGTTCTGCTGTCTGTCCACACCAGATCATCCCACCAACTAAGTACCCTATTCGAAAGTCTGCAAGCGTTTTGTACCTTTTCGTAACCAATGCAAGCTGGTGTGCGATCTCAAACGTCCCAGACCAAAGAAGAGTCTACAATTTCAACAAATTCATGAGTTAATGGAGTTTATTTTTAAAATATGTTATAACGGTTAATACATCTCTTTCTGTAATTTGTTTTGGTCAACATAATGATTAAAATAATAAGCCTATCATTCGACCAGGACATGGAACCGAGTGTTATTGTTATAACTCAATACAACGTTTGTATATTTTAAATGCTGGCAGAACAAGCATTAGGCATTTTAGACAGTTTTGATCTATAATACTGCCATCAATTGGTTGTTTTATTGTGATTGGTGATTTTATGGTTTTTATTTTTATTAGTGATGTTCTTAAAGATATAAACCGCGTTGTTTAAATAGTACGATGTTTTTATAGCTGTAAATTACAGGGTTAATAGACTACAATTAATACATTTAAATATAATTTTAGAAAAATAGAACCTAGCCATTGGTTGAATAATACATTGCAATTGCAGTAGTTAAATATAGAATTTTCCAGAGAAAAATATTGATAGTCGCACGGCCAAGCAACTAATACTCTTCAATTAATATTAATTTGTAACTTCTTAATTGGAATATATTACAGTATTAGATGTTTAATACCTGTTATAAGTAAGGTGAAAAGAGTCTAGGGTCGATTCAATGTCAAGTATCATATTGACGTCAAAAACAAAACAAATATATCGTTCTATTTGGCTCCAGGCTTTGTTCTTTAACCTCAACTATTTATATGGAGTTTAACCCTGACTTAAGTATATACTTAGGCTTGATTTAATGATGATTAATTTTCTAATTCCCAATTAATATAGTTATTAAGAGGTGGCTAAACCTAGATGTTCTTACGCATAATGCAAAACAGTTTGTCATTTATCTCATTACATTAAGGTATCCTATCCTGTGTCATATTTTACTAAAATAGAAAATGAATACAATTGAATAAAATGAAGGCCATTGATGAATTAATGGTTGAATGACGTCATGTTAGGAAGTGTGTCCACTATATTTCACGTCATGTTCGACTGGAGTCGATGATAATAAAAAAAAAGACGCTGGAAATAACGTAATCATGTAGGCCTATTCATTGATTTACAGTAGGCGTTGAAAAGAATTTAATATAAATTATTATATTTGTCTGAGAACGCCTACGCATGAATCATACTGTCATTTATTACGAAAAGATATAGTTTTTAAAACTATTTTAACATTTGTAGCTATTCATATCGTAATGACAAAGCATATGAATCAACAACGGAAGATCCCCTGTCCGAATTTTACCAACAGTTGTTGTCACAATTAGCTTTGGTAGCTTATTATGTGTTGTCTGCGTTATTCAGTCACATAATGTCCCATCAGCAGGCAACACTCGTCCAGTAGACGGTAAAAACAGCTTTAAAAAGTATGGATATTAAAGACAACAAACCTGATTTTCTTTGATTGGTTCTGTGATTGACCGTAAGTAAGTCTGGTAAGAATCTCGTGTTGTTTTACATGGTTCCTGATACTGGAAACTTTTCAGAAATATTCCGTATAGCAGGCTACAGTTTATTTTACTATTATGAAAGATAGTAAATTAAGGATATAGGCTAGGCCGCTATGCAACATTTCGATTTTTGTAAATGGCAAAGCGGTTTATATTCTTAATTGTATGATCATTGACGATTCATCGTACTGGTCAATACAGAACATTAGGTATTATCTTATCAGTAGGCCTATCAGGACATTCTTTAATACAGTGTCATACTGTGACTCCTTTATAAAGTTGGGTTAAGCTTATGGCATATGATACAGGCGTCATATGTGTATCATTTGTTTACTGTTGTATGTGTATTACAGAATTTTCCTATGATACTGGACAAATTAATACGCTATCGAGAAAAAAAGACAATTCATGAGCACAACAAAGACCTACAGTATTGTTATATTTATGTATACTATTATTCGAAACGAGTAGGGGATTTTTTACCGGTATGCTGATCACGAGAGACTTTTAACTCCGGGCCTAATCCTGCGCCATGAGCATCTACGTGTTGCAGACTAAACATACATGGTTGTTATTATTTTTTATTATAAAGATAAGGGGAAAAAATTTGTCTAGAAAGGGAGAAGATGACGTCATCAATAAAGATTACTAAATGTGTAATGATGTACCTAATATTTTATATAATAGTTTTCGACAACAGATCTCTGAAATTGGAGCACACGTATTATCCATTGGCAAAATAATTAGCTATCTCTGAATCGAACCCTGTTGATGGTGATTTTTCTTGCCAATAACCGGAGAATAGAAGTGCTATTACAATTATTATTAGGCCCTTATAAATATATGTGACGTGTATCAGCCTACCTTTTCTCCTGCGGACAATTTGTGTTGGATAAGCTACTATGAATACAATCGTCATATTCGTGGCAGCGTGCAAGGAATATATCCTGCAAATTTGAAGTTGTTCCCGTATTTTCTGCATCCGTTTGAATAAACATGCTTGAACTACACAGGCCATGTAAAAGACATAACATAACGCAATACTGTAATGGTATTCTCCCGGGTATTCTAACGTAAATGGTTGCCATTTTTAGATAACAGAGGGCCTAGGCCTACTATTAAAACTGTATCGTAGGCCTAGATAACATCATCAGGTCAATGATTAAACTATTTGTCATATGATTGTACCTGGTTATAAATAGTTCTTTGTTCAATAATTCATTAACTTGGTCATAATAACAATATACAAAAAAAGATTACAAGCAATACACAAAAGTAAAAAACTTCAATAAAATTAAACACTAATTATGCTAACACGTAATAATTATTTCAACACTTATCTAATTCCAAGATATGATTTGGTCCGCTTATCAAACTAAAGGTAATATGTTAGTATAAGGGAACTTGAACAAAATTCTTGAAAATAAGCATCATTAGACAAGCTTTAGTCCCGACAGGAATAAATATTCTGCTGGTGTCGAAATTCTCGCCAAAATAAACACATATAAAATAAAAATAATAAAAGTTTTAACACCACGAGTGTGGAAGTGATCGTAATGTCTTCCGTTTCCACATTATATATTATAGTATGATTAACCTGTTAGTGCCTTGCGGACATCAAAGGGAAATGTACGTCAGACACGGTCTTATTCCCTTTAGCGTATCATCCAACTCATGTTAACGAACTTGACAACATCTTGGAAATAACTCAACGTTGTAATTTACAAGGTGATTGATTACAGTGTAATGATTGTAAATCTGCTTTTGAATGAGCTACACTAAAATTGGTAAGTAACTGCACCGAGTGCTAAATAATGTTCACACCTCAAGGGGACAATGTTGTGATTTGATTTACATGTTTCGATTCATTGAAACAGTACGCATAATCAAATCAATACTTCGATTAAAAAACATTTAAATGTAATTATGTAAATGTTTAAATGCACGTATGATGAGGAAAACAGTTTTAAAATCAATAGTTAATAATGACAGATATCAAAGAGAGTGCACATTAAAAATTGGTATTCTGATTTCCATGTTTGTGATGTTAACGAAATAGGGTCGACAGTCATTCAGTGTTGGGGCTCTGATTTTCGTAATATTTATGTTGGTTTGACAAACAATAATATTATTTCATTTAAAAAAAACTGTACTATATTTAATGTTTAGCTGATAAGATGTTTCAATAACAATAGATCCAGACATGCGTAGTTTTAGGAATAAAGGAAATATTTAATCAATGCACTTCGGGCTGAATTTTTTAAATTATAATAAAAATAGTAATGTGTGTTTATAGTATATATTACTTTTCAAGATGATTCATATTAATGACGAATATCATCACTATTCCTAACAATTGAACTGAAATTTTAAGTGAGTTTATCCATTTGCCAAATAGTTAACGGTAGTAGAGTGGCCGAACTGTTAAGATAGGCCTATAGCCTTTACTGCAATCCACAGGCATACTTAATTTCCGAACATTCATAGTTCAGGTGGTAGACGTCTTCTCGGAATTGGAAGTTCAGTGTACAATTCTGGCTCGTGAACCAAGTTAATTTTTCGTATGGGGTAAGATGGTACCATTTTGTTACCTGACCTATGAACAAGCTTTGTATTTTTTGTTTCAGTATTTGTACAAAGTACCGTACAATGTACCGTATGCCACGTAAATTGGTTTTGAAAATACCACCGAGAGGCAGGATGATACCAAATCTTACCAACATGATCTTTGTACGTGGAATGTACAGTAAGACGTTGTTGTTAGAATTTATGATAGACATATGTGAATCGGAGTGTATGTAAAGATATACTCCTTGTTTTGCGGTCTTTGTAAATTATTTTGTCATAATACAGCATATTTCATCAATTATAAAGCAAACTTTAGTGATAGTTCTTTCATAAAATGTGTAGGTTACATATAAAGGCTTATTGTCAAATACACGTTTTAAATTTCCTCGAAAAATTAGATAAAGTTCTAATTCGATGATGATGCATCATTTTTTAACCTTATATCAGGAAATTAATCCTATTGTTATAAAATAGAAGCAACTTATATGATAATATAACACAAATATCCTGCCATCTGTGCGTAATATTGTAATGTTATTAAACACACCGTGGTTTCAAACTGCATTGTTACAATAATGAAACTTTGAAGTCATGAAGATTTGAAATTGTACCAAAGTAGTAGGTATATTATGGTGCTAAAAAACAATTGTTCATAACGTGTCTATAACATTGGAAAATTGTACATAAACACACAAAACACATTGTAATGTTTGAAGCGTGTACGCGAGTCCAATAACGTATTATAAATAATGTTGGGAACAAAATTGTTCATAAACAACAAATGTTACACCCATTTTATTATTCGTAAGTTTCATGAGACACTAAACCATGTGGAGGCCATGTGGGAGAAAGGTTGTAGTCAGCAGACAAGAAACGATACGTGCTGTTTAGTGTCGCTAGACATAATACCGTATGAACTGTTACAGTAACTTGTACATAATTAGCAAGATATGGGCTGTGTAGCCGAGTGGTTATAACATTTGTCATACATGGGTTCAATATGAATACGAGATTCACCTTTACCTTTACTATAGCCTACTATAAAACATTATTATTCGTGAACAACACAATGAAATTGCCCATTGTATTATTTGAAACGTTTTACGTGGGATCAAACGACATAATCACAATAATTAAACTTGGAATGTTGTTAATAAGATTTGAGTTCGTACCACTCTCAGGTCTAATTATACATGGCTTCATTCATTGGCTGATGCTACAGCAGTTCTGTACTGCCTCACTGTAGGCCTATATAAGTTTCCGAGAATTCACAGCTTTGATTCAAATTTGAATGCTACTATACGGGTGCAGACCATTTTCAATCATCATGAAACACACAACGTTAATTTGCCTTATTTTCATGTTCATGTGTACAACAGGTAAGTACGTTATTTGTCAAATACTCATGTTTGCCTCATTTTATTCTTAAATACGTACTATAGGACCCTATACGAACTCGTTAACAGGTAACTGTAAGCTAAGATATAAAAACTTAACAATTTTTTGTAGAATCCATTTATAAACAAAGCATACTAGTTCATTTTTCTTAAAGTATGTGTTTGTATTTAAGAAGTACATTATTGTAGGTGAATGTAAGTAATTTTCCAACAAGTAATTTTGAAAACATTGAAAACAAAACCCATGATATTTTATGCTTTACTTAGATAGCACAAAGAAAGACACTTATAGATTTTCCGCTCTTTATTTAAGATGATATAAAGAGAATTTAAAACGGTTAAGATAAAAATCATGTAAAGTGAAAATATTACGGTGAATTAAACTCCAAACCAGCTTTCTGTGGGAATTTTGTTTAGGTTAATTGTTTTCACCAGTCGCATATTTTGTCATCTTTACCGTTTCACATTAATGTGCATTTTCTGTATTTTTGTTCTTGTAAAAATTCTCTAAAAATAGTGTAGTGTCTAAAATAGAAAGGAACTGGATATAAATGCCTTTATTAGATTAAAAGCGAACACAATTTAGTAATATTGTCTTTAAAAGAATAATTGATTTCCTCTTTTCAGGTTAACTAGGTTTAGTTTATAACCACTTGTTTTATTTAGGTCGAGTATCAATAATATACAGTCTTCGGCACATTATTAACTTTATTACTCTTTTAAGTTCATTATACACCAAATGAATAGTAGTAATATATTCTTGTAGTTATTGCTAGATAGCATAATCGATTTGATATTGAGTTTCCATAATTAACTATACTCTTTAATCAATGCTATGTTTAATATTCTTAAAACTGCCAAAGTTGACATCATCAATTAATGGTATCAATGTGGTCATTTTCTCATAATCGTTTCCTCAACCTTTACAAATCAATTCTTTTCATCAACGTCACATCTTTAGGTGTATGTAAATCTGTCATTTATACAGTATTGCTTGTCATGGAATTTTATTTACTAAAATGATTAATTGGCATTATTATATTTTTTTCACGCCATTTTCATTATCATTTAATGCAATAATTAATCACTTTTTTTGGTTTATAAATACATCTGGTACACTCTGTATTAAATCAATCATTGTTTTTAACATAATATTAAAATATCAATCATAAGTGTTGTCAACTACTGGTGGTACATTGTTGTACATAATTAATTTATATCATATAACATCAACATCACCATTAATCACTATTTTAATATTTTTGATATACCCATTGTTTATGCAAATACGAGGTTTTCAGTTACCATTCCTTCCAAAAATATTCTTAGTTCAGTACGTCAAACATTCAGTATGTATGTCTTTTTTTTTTCTTTTTCAAAAAATTAAGAGCATTGTTAGCATTCAAGTATGTATTCCAATTTAAGGTTAGAATTAGTTTCATTGCATTTGCATCATAATTGAGAAAACACAGCGCCCCAAATCATTTAAAGGTGTGTAATCGCACGATCTACAATGTTGTTCATTCATTACAAGCCTAATTGCTAATTTCCCTTGTTGTATTCCATATTGAAATTTAAAACAAAAAACTAAATCGAATTGCTATCGGTGAAAATGAAGATACATTTTTGGTAGACACATAGAAAATATATCTAGCTAACAATGTACAGTAACTCATTTAAGTTTGAAAACAGTTTCAAAATCAATTTACCTGCAATAGAGGTGTAATTAGTTTTTCTTATACAAAACATTTTTCAATCATTCAAGATAAATTCATCTTTCTCGTAAAATGACCTTCAATTAAATTCATTAACCATAAATAAATGTCACGTCACCGTTTTATAAAGGTAAATTCATATACAAATCATAGTTTGTATAGTTCATTTGATTGTCCTTTCGAAAATCCAATTCGGAATAATTGCCTAAAGATTAAATATAACATGCCAACCTGTAACTCGATATTCTATACAATATACATTTTTGTATTTGCTAATGGGGATTTTAATTGAACATATATGTATAAAAAATGATTTGAAAAACGCTTTTATTGATAAGAAGAAATAGTCAAGTTTAATTATATTGGAAATTTAAAGAATAAAACCGATGATAAATACCTAATATCTACATCACCTTGATATTTTTAGAGTTTCCATTAAGTTGTCTACAACTGGTTGCGAGGCTTAATTCACCAAATATAAAAAGAAAAAAAAATTTCATAAAACTTTCTTATGTATCTGTGATCCACTTTTAGAGTTTTATCACATGAAAGAAATAAATAAATAAAAACAGACAGCAAAACATTAGACATGGGAAACGACTTTATTATCAATCCAGTTTCAGGTAACTATTGAATGTTAGTAAGAGTTATGTTGCATTGAAATGTGCGTGTAACATTGCTCGCAACAAAATACGAACATTTTTAGGTTGATTTAGGTAAATTTCGGTCAAATTCGTATAGTTTTTATCAAAATGCTGTATATAAAATCTAAGTGTTTGAGTTTGTTTAGTTATTAGTTATTGAATTACAGACCGAATGCAACCGAAGTAGAAGAAATCTTAATTGGCTAACAACTAGGAAGACAGAATATATATATCATCATTAAAACTAATTTTAGTTGTGTTTCTGATACTTCAATAATAATTATTTTAACATAAATCACGCCTTAAAACAATTGTTTGTGTAGCGTTTGAAAGAGAAGAACTAATAGAGAAGTGAAGCTTATGTTTATATAAGAAGTGTTTTAAATGCATAACACACTAATATCGGCTCAGATAATGGAATTGTTCTGAGAGCCAATTAAGTCATGTATTCATAAGAATCGTTCTTCGTAATTGAAAAGAAGACAGGCTTCTATTTATGCTATTAATACTTCATAATTTAATAAGTGATATTGAGTTTAATTTATAAAGGAAATGTAAACAAACTTGAGGGAATTGATAATATTTTGGACTTGACAGTATTGTTGTAAATCCATGTCAAATACTAGCAATATACTGTGTTTGATAATAGGCCTAGATATAACTGTATTTAGTAGGCCGCTAAAGGGAGATGCAAACCTAAAAATAAGATGTAATAAAGGTACAAACTGATGCAAATATAACGGCTTCTTTTAAGTTGCACAAATTGTCCATCTTAGAAAGGGAATGAAACTTTACACCCCAATAACACATGTACATAATATTTTAAACGGTGGACAATTTTAGTGAAACAAATAAAAATAATTATTTGTGTTATACTGTATAGTTTTCAAATAAAATATAACAGATAATTATATCTCAACCGTAATAGTAGTTTTCAATTAAACGTGTTTCATCAGTATAATAAATATGCAACATTAGCCGGTGTCTGCAACAAATCTTTATGTTAGTACGTGTAGGCCTACATTAAACGAACACAAATCCATGTATGCATTTTTACACTGCTGTGAAAATATTAGATAACACAATATTTTTAATAACAAATAGAAAATCGCTAAATGTTTTTCCATTTCCAATTGCGCCAATTTAAACTTTGATTCATGTTAATTAAAACTGTCAGTGATCTGAGATATACTTAGGCCGGAAGCGTTAAATATCGTTACATGACTGATCGCCCATTTTAATGAACTGTTCACCTTTTTATCCATATACATTTGGCGTCTTAGTTAATTATGTTTTACATTAATTTTTAACCATACTATATCCAAAATATCCGTTAGAGCGCTCTACTACTATTTCGCTTGATTTCTCTTTTTCTTCTACCAACTTTTACGTTTACCAGTTTAACGTTACACATGGTCGTTGATTGCATCAAGACGTGAGTACACACCGGTTTAACGGGATCTAATCAGGTCTGACAAACCTCCAGTAGAAAGTTTCACGAGTATCCGTGTCGCAACTCTCTAGATATCCAAGCTCTATCGCAGCAAATATTCATCTCTTCTTTTTTAGTGTTTTTTGCTTATATATATTTATTACTATTATATTGTCATCATCTACGAAAGTCTACATGCTTAGAAATAAAACCGACTATTGCAGGCTATCTCTTCCACCTAGAATAATCTACCTTAACCAACCTATTCCAGAAAGAATTAAAAACGAGATTTACAATTGAGAAGGCAGGATTAACGGATTTTTCAATCTTTATTTATACTGTCAAACTAGAACGATATCGAGTTTTTTCGACATAATTATGAAGATTTATGTTTCTGAGCTTTCTTAAAACTTACTTTAAATATCGGATTCGGCCTACATATAATATCTATATTGTATATTATAAGAAATATAAGCTCATATAAATCAAATGCAATTCAATATTTCATCACCATAAATGCTATGTTTATTGATGTAAAGCTTCGTATCACATCGCACTAATAGCAAATAGATTCGAATACTTGTTTACTAATGATACTTTGCCACCAATACCTATATTTAATAAGTGGCAGCGATCGTAACAATAATAGTGTAAGATGATGATGCGGACGAATTTTTCATTATTTTAGTTTGAAAGTAGTCAAAGGCCTGACAGAGCAGTTGTCAATTTGAATTTAGCGTCGAAATATATCAATACAAGGAATTCAACTTCGATTGAAACATTTTTGATAAATCTGGCATATTCTCATTTTTCTTACTGTCCTCCTAAATGTAGTAAACTGGAATAATTATTTTCAGTAGTTTGTATCACATTTTTCCAAACACCATTTCCATTTATGCGAAGGGAGACCCTTACAATTAAACAATTCTTTTATCTAAATGAATACCTTTCATTAGCTTAAGTGAAACACTTAAGGACTCTATCTCACTCAAGTGTGGTTGGTGAATACGGCCACTGGACCCATCAAATACTTGTACTTTTTAATTTAATTTTGGAACTCGACACTGAAGTAAAACCTACACGGTATTACAACAATGGGCATCTATTTGTAAAATATTAGTTACGGCAGTTTATATAAAGTAGGAAAAATAGTTTACCGGGGTATAACTATGCTGATTAATTCTTAATTTTCAACAACAAATGAATTAAGGAAAGTTAAAGCAAGGTATTAATCGTTAATACTGTTATTGTAATACTAATTTCTGTGTTAGCGTAATGTGCCCAACATTGTAATTCCAAATAGATTTGAAAGGCGGGTTTCAGTAAGCCATTTTTGTTCAGTTTTATGAATTTTACGTTTGAAAATGAATG
The DNA here is from genome assembly GCF_964355755.1 of Antedon mediterranea. Lineage (NCBI taxonomy): Eukaryota > Metazoa > Echinodermata > Crinoidea > Comatulida > Antedonidae > Antedon > Antedon mediterranea. Next base: position 13,206,064 of record NC_092671.1, on the reverse strand, counting down.
AATTTGCTTAACATGGTGATATTGACATTATCTTAAAATTAATCCGCAGCACTTAATGCTTGACGACAAGGGCTGATCCTAAATTATATTGTATTAACCTTTGAATTAAAAAAAAATTATTAACTTCAAAATGACATCTTGCTATGTTTTAACGCTATTACTTTAGGTGATTAATTGAAGTTCTATTGACATCGAGACTGCATATATAAATAAATTATAGATGAATGATTGCGTCAAAAATCTAAAAGCCGAAGCGATTAAGTATATTAACATTATGTGTTTTCCAACATTCCCATTGTATTCGAATAGAGTTCATCCAAGGTTATCAATAATCATTGTTTTGAATTATGTATTGGTTTATCGATTTGCCATTAATAAGAATCGGTTTTGTACTGAAAGTGTATACCATTATTAAAATACGATGTTGTTTAAAATACGTAATATCTTTTTAGCAGAAACGATGTACCGTATTCACTTTTTGGGATGCTGTTCCTGCCTGCCAGCCCCGTGTCTTTGCCTAAAATAGCAAATGGTTGTTGAGCTGTTGCCGATAGCGACGTTTAATTAAAGCCATTATGTAAACGCAAAATCACGGCGTTATTTAAAGATAAGGAAATTCAGTATCTTTAGTCAAATAAAATGTGAGATTCTTCCTGAGCTTAATCTAAATTAAAACATATTAGTTTACTCAGTAGGACTGTCACGTGATATCTGAGTGAGCGTTTCCGAATTATACAAGCTTAAACCACATTATATATCAATACTAAGCACTCGCTTATTAAAATTAAGGTATACTGTAACATATTACAAAAAGCAGACATGATGATTTCCTGCAGTACTTATAAAGAATATCGTGTTCTTAATATGAAAAAAGTAAATCCCAATTTTCCCAGCACCGTTGTACTGTAGCTAACGTGAATTAGCTAAATTATCATTTGTTATGAGATAAAAAAAAATCTAATAGCGTACTGTAATTGTTCATTTAAATTCAACATTATATTAATGTACCTTGTGTGGATCATTTTAAACATACTAGAAAGTTCTGAATACGTATGCTTATATCCAATGCCAATGTGATTATGGGTTATCTTCATCGTACTCGGTATTTTTCTAATTTTTGTTATCTATAGTTATTAGAGGCACGCATAAACCACGTTTTCATCTTAATAGACAACCAGCTGAAGTGTACAACAAACAAGTGAACTTTTTTTGCTAAAATGATACACTAGCCCTTAAATTATACAATGAATGACACACATTTCTGATATCATTCTGATTCTACTATAATGCTGAAACATATATAGGCATATTATGTTTTTCTTTTGAAGATAAGGACGTATTGTGTTTATAATTGTATTAGAAAACAGAGTGCACCGATTTTCAAGTGAATTATCTTTGCAATTACCTCGATAACTGTTAACTGACAAATTGTATTTTCTGAAGTATCAGTCAATTTCAACCACTTTATCTATTTTGTAAACTAATTAAAAACAATGTCAACGGCAATATGCACGCTGTTATACAATTCATAATTAACTATTGTTGTTGTAAAATTGAAATTTCTCTTTGAAACTAACATTTATTATTTAAAAAAAGAAGTCAACATTAATGGGTCAATTGGCCTGGAAGCTTAGGTTGCTTGAGATTAAATTGAAAATCTCGAATAGGTTATAAATTGATTGGTTTCTAATAAACACAGTTGAGAGTAGGAGTGGATTAGAAGGCATGATATTCAATCAGGGAAAATCAGTCAAGGTTAACAAAAAAATACCATGAAATCATTAGGCCTAGACAAATTTATAGTGTTAGACAGTTATGATTATTATAAGGATTTTTTCCGAGTAATAGTATTCAACGTGTGATGAATATTTTGATTCCGTTATGTAAATAGAGAAACTCATTGACAATAATATATATATATAAATATATAATGATTTTTAAAGAAAAAAAATATATAACCAGCTTTAGTCGATCTAGTTCAGGACGTTTTATTTTAATCTGACTTTTCTTTCATTTTCTTAGTCTCCGCATACTATCTTGTTTAGTGTTTGGAGGTCTGATTGAAAGTATTTAAATAATACTGAACATGTTGTATTTTCATTTCATATATTTTTATGTATTTATTTTTTTAGTGAATATCGTATGCATAATCCATAATGGATTGAAATTGATCATTACACATTTATTATTGCACAGTGCACATACTGTATTTCTGTATTTTATATTTTGAAATCATGCTTGAATTTCATATACTCCATGGGGTGTGCCATTATTTGATTATCGAAGTATGGCGACGACTTATTGCACAACCCACACACACACTAACACATCATGTTCCCAACAAAATATGAATTGGAAACATTGATGTATTTAATTCAATGCTTTAAAATCATTCTATATACAGTGTGGCTTCTCCTCCAGATTTATGTAAATGAAACAATACACTCAATTGGATTTTCATCTATATTCAATATCTCTTGATTCCAATTGATTAACCACAATATCATTACAGTTTCATATTATTACAAAATTGGATAATCATCAAACCGATCCAATAGATTATTCAACTTGATTGCACTGCCAAATAGAATAATCTTTGAATAGAAGCAATTTAGTTATCAGCACGAGTATAATACTTAACCATGATATAACTGATTTAAAAAAACAGTACCGTGTTCTTTGACTTGGTGCACTATACGGTAATGTCAATAAAACCGAATGGTCTACCGATTCAATTCGAAATATAATAATAGTATCATTACTCGAACACATTAACACACCAGCTTGTTAGAAATCGGCATTTCTAATGGCATCGTACTGTTTTTATGAGTTTAAAATGTTTGCTTATCATTTTGTAAAATGTAATTCAAAGAAATAACAAGTGTGAACAATCAGCACTCTCTGCTCTTGGGAATGCCAGTTGTATGTTTGTATTGACGGGCTTTTTATTAGTGTCTTATTTTTGTTTTCATAGGTGCTTTAATAGAGAAGAGAGTTCCTTGTAGCAAACGGTGCAATTACAAGATATCCTGTATTGCTAAAGTATGTAGTTCGCATATTGCTGGTAAGTGCTCATAACTACAAAAAATTGCTACTTCCTGGAATAGGTTATAAAAGATTCTTTAAAAGGAGGACTTCAGTAATGTAAACACATTCAAACTCATTATCACTAAAGAATATTTGATCACAGAATAGATTGGTAAGAAGGCTAATTGATCTGTTTTGAAACAGGCAACACCTGAAGTGCAGTGTCCGGGTTAATTATAAGCGAAACGTGCGTAAACCGAGGTGGCAGTTTGTGGCTGATAAATACACACAACAGCAAAAGTAATCATTGCATTAGCAAAATGCTGTTGAGATATTGACTTCACAATTTCAAAGACACTATCATTCAATATAGATACAAATCATGTTCAAATATAATACAGTTTGATTATTGTTTTTGTATGTGGTAGCCTTAATAGTTGTAGTTAAAATTAATAATTTCCAATACCAAATTGTGCACATCTTTGTGGTGCCTCAGAAGATCAGATGTCTATTACGTCAGATTGTTAAAATTTAAAATAACATTTAGGCCTAAATGTGATTTATAATTTCCTTATAATATTGTTACCACCCTGCTTTAGGACACTGTTTCTTACGATCATTTAACAAGTCACCGGCTTATTTTTATTTAATTCCATCTATTTGTTCGACAAAAACGTATGGGACTCGGGAGCTAGAAGTCCCAGCTAAAAGTTCCACTTTTTAAACGCTAAATTATATCCTTCTTGGTGTAAATAATGAAAATAATACATAAGGATCAGTATTAATTCTGAAAAAATTTCAACAAGCTTTGTTTTCCTAAAATGTACTTTAATTATTGATATTTACTTTTCAGGTAAAAGAGACTATGATAATCTACGCTTGCCACTATTAGAAATGTTTCGTAAAGATGTAAGTTTAAAGTTTTATCATTTATATTAAAATATTTGTAGATAAATCATCATAAATAATATACAAAATTGAACATTCAAATTTCAATATTCTTATATTCAACTACTGACAATCACTGCATTCGTATCTTCATCGCTTGTGTCATTGTTTTATTCGTATCCGTTAAATCAGAGAAGAGTGAAATTGTACTCTACCGTTGGTTGAAGTGTGCGCATGCGCAGCTCTGTTGAGGCAACTTAAGTACCGTATGCATTAATACTCCATGTTACTAAACTTTATTTTGTGATTTCTTTTTAGGCATGGAACACGAATTATATGGACAAATGATCGTGTCGTTAAATATTTAAATGGTGTAACATGAAACGTTTTAGTTAAATGATAACTCGTGGTATTTGACACCCACTAATTACATTTGTTTGGGTATCACTAGACGTTATAGTGTAATATAGTATAAAAACTTTTTAAATGTCAGATACAAAAAAACATAATTATGTGATTAATTTGGTAAATGAGATATTCTATGCCATCCAATTCGAGGAAATTAATAAGGAAGTTTAATGGCATGCGCCAACGTTTTAAGCATTAGGGATTGTTAATCAACTAAACGTAACGCCTTAGGGATTATAATCTATATTAACTATCAACGTGAGAAAAATTTCTGTTGAGATTGAGTATTTTGAAAACAATCACAGATATTACATTTATCTTATAGAGAAAAAAACGATGTTGAAATAAAATAAATGTTAAGTTATTAGACAAAAAACAACTTACTTGTGTTGCTTTCGGTATTCAATATTATGTTGGCTCTCCAAGAAAGGATTTGTTGTATAAAATTATTATTTTGTATTTTAGGCCATGGCCTATGTATATTTGCAAATAAAATCCCTATGAGTAACTTCTAGGGGAAATAAATAATGTTTCAACTATCATTATTGGATTAACGATCACGCCTATCGACTTTAAAAGGTTAGCTCTTTGGGGTTAAACGTATATTGTTTTAAAACATAACATCGCTTACTTATCGACAGAATAAGCTTCGTTAAATAGGCTTCTTTTTAAAAAGTGGTGCTAGAAAATGTGTAAAGTTACCGTATAGGCCTAGATTGATTATTTTCAGTGATTTACTATCGTTAACCGGTTAAAATTTTACCATAAAAATAGTAATTTCCTATGTAAAATTGATTATTCTTTAGATTTATATCCTCCCTTAAGAATTATGCCTCGAATTTACATAAAATGTCAATTTTCGTATAAAAAAAAAATCATCGGCTTTTTTTACAACGCTCGCTCGGCTTCATCCCTTTCGGAAAAAAAGTTTGATCACTATCAATGTTGTTGCAAAGGTAGCCTATATAATAAACAATATATTTTTTAACCGGAGCTACCCTTTAAGCTACTTGTTTGTTGAATTATTTTACGCACAGGTGATTAGACAATAGCTTTGAAATCTCTTAAGCTTTAGTTGTTAATTAAAGTGACTGCCTCATTGAAAAGTGCATGTAGTGGTGGGAAATAAGCGCAATTAAAAACCAGCAATAAAGATTGAAGTTGAGTGATTATCAATACTACGTAGTGTTTCCTACATTTTAAGTTTTATAAGTTAAAGTTAAGGTAGGGCTATGTGTAATATCAGATGTTTTCTGGCCCAGCTCGTAGGCTACTCCTTTGACCTGGTATTGGTAGACTAACCGTAGGCCTATTAATCCATTGACCCTGGTAGCCATGGTAGGCATTGCTAAAATCAGTGAATATTGTCTCCCGTGATATGATATTCGTGCAAAACGCGTGGTCCCTCTTTATATTAATCAATCAAATACGATTACGTAGCCATAATTGTTTTTTAAAAAAAAACAATTTATCGAATTTCACTCGAAAAACCGCGAGTCCATCCCGCTCGTGTAAAGTTAAATGTTAACTATTCTACATCAACGGAAATCTTTCTGATTATGAAGTTCACTTTATGGTTATTTGATTGCCGTTGTAACGTTGGTAATTTATCCAGCTTGAGTCTCAAATCCTACTTGTAGTATTTATTAGAAATGTAAGCCGATATACGTTCGAGTAAAATTATTATCAGTTAATGAAATGTTTTAATGTTTTAGCTTGAGTAGTTAGACGTGTTGTTGAAGCACTACTCAGATTTCATTCATTTAATTCAATGACATAAAGATTAATAAGAACTTATCACCTAAAATAAAGGTCAGAAAATTAGCTACGACAAGTATAATTATAACGTGATTAGGCTGTCAGTGGTAAGTAATCTGATGGTTACAATTGCATATTTTATAACATAGGTATCTTAAGCTGCAAAAAGTAATAAAAAAAACAGACAGAAGTGCTTGCGGCTTTGATAATAGAAAATTTACTCCGAATTAGTAAAATATGATCATTCGGTTTTCATCTCGACAATTAATATAAATTGCCTTCGAAGTAATAATAAAAATCACATTTGCATTAAAACTGTTGTATAGCCTACAATCTAGGGCATCACTACAAAAAATAACCTCCTTTTATCGTACGAAAATATACCTATTACCAAACAAGATACAGGGCAATATTTTTCTATCGCATTTGTTATTGTAGCTATTAATACATTTGTTTAGTTTTATGGAAAGAATGAAATGAATATATTATATTGCCTTTGTATGGTTTTAATCGCTTTTTCATTCTTGTAATGTTTTTGTAGTTTCAAAACAGCTTGCTATTGTTATACTATCCAGTGAGTCTAGTTTAATCACAATAGTTTAAAGTATGTTTTTGTATTATATTTTAATTTGTGAATTTAGTCACTCCCAACAGTAGAAATCCATTCACATGCATTTAAGAGAGGCATAAGGAGTATGCTGATATTTAAATGGAGTCTTAGTGGAAAGGGGTCGTCTGTAGACACGATACTTACAAACTGTTTATCTAGTTGCTAGACATGATACCCTTTCAAAATCGGCTGAACAAATCCTGAAATCAAATTATATTGCCTTTTCATGATGATTATAGCAATATCGGACACTTTGATATTAAATGACAATCATTCTTCTACAGAAATGAGCATGACGTTGTCTCGTCTCACCTGTTCTCATACAAATTCAGATTTAATACATGTAAATCAAATCGAACTCTACAACATTTACATACTACCTTTAACGCAATACAGCCTTCAAATAATATTTATATATTCATCATAATAATATTGCCTATAAATTACAGCAATCAATACGAAGTATTGTATCTGATATAAATCATGAAATGTATGTATATTATACAACATGTTAATATTCTGTAAACTCACTTCGAATTATAGCTGATCAGAGGGGTTTTCTCTTTGCATTTTAAACTGCTCTTTTTCAAACAATTATGTGGCAAGCATATTCTTTAGTAAACTTTGGACTGTGAATTGCATAATTGAAGACGAAATTGACATATTTTCGGCATCAGATGGCCTAATACAATAACAAACAAAGATTTATATAACAGCACAAACGAGGAAAAGTGAAGCAGTGTGATAAAGACGCTTGACATGTGTGGACACCTTTTTTGTCTGACTCTTATATCCCATCTGTATCCGAATCTATGAGAAAAGCCAAGAAACCAAGAGGATGACCCAAAACCACCCAAAACAAAAGTAATCGCTCTGATGGGAAAAGTTTTGTTAAGTCGCAAGACGTTTAGCGTTCGTGATGATGAATATTATAAGGCTGTTGGACTTTGGACGTACCTATTTTTCGGATTTTTCAGAATCGCCCAACCGGCACATTATCTAAAATGTTATATTCATATCATCGTTTAAAATGCAGTAGGCCTACTTTCAGGGCACTAACTTAATGTTAACAGCTCATTTGCTAACAACATAGCATTGAATATGCTTGTTTCTGGTTATGCATCCAGCGTTAAACTTTGATTTATTTATTTTAATAGAAACAATTCTGTCGCATTCATTTTGTACAAAATTGAACATCTTTACGAAGAATAATTAGTAGTGACATTTTACAGACCACTCATGTACTTTATTTTCAATCTGCATCCGTCTACAAACAACTTACTTATGGCCAATTCATCTTAATTTATTTGTTATTTATGGAAATTAAATGTGCAAATAGGGAATTAGAATGATAATTTGTAGAATGTAGAAACAGTGGGCTTACAGAATAAACTAATTCAATCGTAAATTTAATTTAATTCTTTGTTGAAAGTTCATCCTTGGTCTCTGATTGGAAATTGAATTTCTAGTCTGTTGACTTTTAAAGGTCTTTAGAGTATTCGGTGTTTTTGTCGGATTGAATATAGTTTCCTCCCCATATGATACATGAACATTCATGTATAGTTTCATAAAGTTATAGAAATATGCAAAGAAAATGAGATAGGAAATAGTTCAGTCAGGTTTCCAGTGCGCACGCGTGTCAATGACAGTGTCCTCACTCGATACCCATATTTTGAGGAGTCTATGTATGTTAATATAAAATGTAAATGAAACTACATAAATATGCAATATAATGAAACTTACTACTAATAGCAACTAGAAACAAGCAACAAGGTTGGCAGAAGACTGAAATCTGTCAAAATCCTTTCGGGAACAATAACTTGTTTTAAAGGTTAGGTCTATATATTTAATAATGATCCATTGGATTTACCACCAAAAACAAGTGGTTGCAAATAATGTTATATTTTTAGCCTAAAGAAAAATACTAAGTAGGCGTGCCTACATTTTGTACTGGTGTTTTCGAGTCGCTTACATAATAACATTAAACAAAATATTCTAATAATCAATAACATGAATTAATTATTATTAATTTGGCTTCGGCTAAGTTCTTACATTTGCAAATGGTAATTGAAGAGCTCGAACATTATAACAAGTTGACGTCTATTCGTCATAGTACTTCCTATGTATACCAGCTTTTAAGCGAGGCGTCATTTTCTCTAATGATTAAAATAAATTGCTGTCTATAAAAGTGCAGCAACCCTTTAAATATAAAGCTTACGGTAATTGTACTTATTTTTGTTTACGTTCCTCCTTTTAAGAATTAATGACAGTCAATTTCGTTCGGGTCATAGGTTAAGTTGATCCGTTAAGTTATTGCAATTTGTTTTCGCCTAATGACAAAATGTGTAGTGTGTGACGAAAGACTTTTATTCGCCGTATTCTAACATCATCGTATGAACAACCTTGTTTTTCAGTTTATATTTCGTCCAAAATATTTTGTAGTTCGAAGAACGAGATTCGATCCCGCTCACTAACACTTGTTTACTTGAGACATTGATGACGACAATGTTTTTCAAATAAATAATTGATTCAAAATATCTTTTGTTTTCGGAAGAAGAATGACTTATGGCAACATCAGCCGAATGAAATTTCTATTATTGCATTTTGTAATGCAATTAATTTTTGCTTGGTTGAAAATTGAAAATCTACTTAAGCAACATAAACCGATTGAAAATACTACTTCAACTGGTATTTAATTAATGGTATTTAACTTTGCTTTCAACTTCGGTTAAAAGTTCACAGACTTTGTTGGTAGCTTAATCTTAACATGTGGTTATTGTGATTTTGATTCCTATTAATGTATTAGGAATAGTTTATCACGTCGTTTCTGTTATAATACTGGCAATAAAGAATAATAATATCGCAACGTTTAAAGAAAATTACCTGCTAGACGAGCATAGCATTATGAATTGAAGTCAATAATCTGCTGTGTATTTTAATAATAATAATAATAAACGGTATATGTTAATCAAAAAACAAACTATAAGTACAGTAAGATAACGCAACCATTATAGAGGGAGCCCCATACATTTAAAACAAAATAAATACACCGAGCCATCTAGTTAGTATCATCAATTATTGGAATTATTGGTTTTACTAGGCCAACAATATAGAATTATTACATTTTGTCGAGTACGTTCGTGCCCGTGTATCCTTCTTTTGAAGTACCAGTTTGTAACCACAAAGATAATTCATTTTATCATGCGAAACAAAGGCTTTATTTCAAAAGAGGCCCCTTCCGGTTATTAAAACAGATGAGTAAACGGTTGGAACGGGGTGCAGAGGAGGTTGTATGCAGGAGGTTTGTCAAATAGAATGACCTATTTATCTTGTTCGTCTGCTGTATCATACATATGTATTATATGCATGTCACCTTTCAGTACGTCATCGCCATGAATAATATCCCCCTTAAAACGTCACCAGGGAGTTCAAATCGACATTTAAACTATTATGATACGAAATTACCTTCGTCAAATACACATTATGGGATTGTAATGTTTACTTTGCTAGGATATTTTTTCTCTTCTAAAACCTTTTTTTTCACTATTATGCGAATTTATTTGCCATGAATCGAACAGTTCGTTATGATTGGTTTGCGCGTTTTTCGCATCGCAAACAAGTATTTGGAAATATGTAAAGTAAATTTATATTATTTTATTCAACACAATTATTGGTTTCAAAAAGTTTAAATGCGCAAACCAATGTCGATTATGGAGTGGAAAAAAGTCTTACGGTTTTTAGTGGTTTATGTAATTCACCACAAAACTATCGTAACAAATATTACATAACAGAATATTTAACCATCGAGGACATATTTATCTTCAACACTTCACATAACTAATATACTATTCAATTATGGAAACCACGTCTTGAATAGAGTAGTTTTAACCTATGGCTTGAGGAAGAACCCCTCATTGCTTTTATACCGTCGATCATCTTTAATATATCAGGTACGGTAATTAATTATATGATAACACAAAGATCATCTCATATACCTTGGCAACTGTAATCAAAGACAATTCCACTTATTTACGTTGGACGTTTTTCCCACTCAAGTGCTGTTACATCTTATCCCGTTAAAACATTATGCTGATTATTCGAGTTTATCAATCTGTGTAATGACGTCGTGACCGCTTTAAAGTTAAATTGTTTATGAATGTGCAAATACCAAATACGTGAATTACGTAAAATTACTTTCATTTCAAATAATGCACTCTGGGGATTTTAAGCCTCCCTTTATCCATTTCGAATTAGCAATGATTCGACGATTATAAATAAATATGTAATATCTGCAAATGAAATTATGTATAGTTCTCATAATTAATGATGGAACTGTATACTTTTTTTCTAATTCATTTAAAGTTCTGAAGTGTTCATCATGGGTTTTTGCTTGGTCTCAGAAGGTTAAGGTGTTTAAGGTGTTTTAGTATCATACGAACTTTATTTATTTTTAGGTAATGTGATTGAATAAAGGATCCTGTTAAATTGAATTTGACTACATATTTCTAAGCACACTGCTTCACCAAGCAGCAAGTTGCACTATTGACGATCAACGTGATCGGATCTAATAAATTAATCAATCAATCTTTATTTATCTCCATCAAAACAAAAAACACATTAAAACGGGGGACGTGATAACAAAGGCAAAGCCTGGAAGACGTTATACACATTTTTACAAACAACACATTAAAATGCAAATAAAACATACAGAGACTGTCATGTGACTAGCTCATCGTATTAGAATTGTATTAAAGAATCAGTCGCTGGATCTTAATGGAGATCAAATAAAATAAACAAAAAACTAAATCAAAACGATAAAGTAAAAGTGTCGAACATTTGGAAAACCATATTCCTTTGACAGGGCTTGAGAATACTCGGCCTAAAAAAAGTTAGCAATAGTAGTATAAAATATATATCTTTTAGTTATAAAAGATATGGCTTAAGTATTATAGTACAATTTTGGTGGTGTTTGAATATAGAATACACCGAGAATTTGATCTCCATTAGATATACATAACCTTTATAATTCGAGTTTAATTTGTAAATTGTTAAGTTAAATTGTTTATGAATGTGAACGATCATTAAATGGAATATAAAAAGATAATGTAAATTATCTTTTATCCAAGATTAATTAAATGAATTTTCCGTTTTTCCAATAATGTTAATTGGCATCAATTCTGCAGTTGACTACATTGCGTAGATGAAAATGGATAAATTGTTCGACATCTTACAGATGACACAAAACGAATAATATTCAAATAAGCACTCTATTCATCGTTTATTATTTAAGATGCGCATGGTATTGAATGATTGCTTCATTTTCAAATTCATCATTACTATTTCTAATTAATGTGGTTAAGCAGAAACCTTCTTTTAAATTATGTAGTTTACTGGTGATTCGCTTTGTCCTCATGTGTTAGAAATAAGAAATTCAGTAAGCGTACATGACTTTACATAATACGTATTATAAATTACGGAGAACATTTTTATAATATTTTTGTGTATTACAAATTGTCATGTACAGTAAATGGTTGTGTTGATGTGTTTATATCTGGGTGAAGAACCCACTCCCATTCCCTTCAACCTTAACACAAATAAGCATAGAATATGCTCTTAAATAAATGGAACATAACGGGTAATAATTAATCAGTAAGTTTAAAATTATCAACAAAATTAGTTTGAGGTATTTAATACCGTAACTCACACAAATGTAGGCTTATGTGTATGCCTAGTAAATGTTTTTATTTAATCATTCACAAGATTAAATCAGTTTCAATACATACTAGTATATTCAATGTATTTTTTGAATGAATAAAATGTTTAAATAAACTGTATTTTATGTGCTAAAAGTAGAAAATACATTAGAGCGTGATTATTATACATACAACGTCTTAGAACTCGTCAATTACCATATTGACCCACGGCAAAAAGCCGTGCAAAAACTCTTGATTCACGATTATCTATCATCAAGTTTAACGTCTTTAATGTCTGTTTGTAACACCAATGTCGTTACATTAATCAACATGTAAATGTAAATGGTCGTACTTTTTAAGAACGTGTCAAGAATGTTCAACAATATTTCAATTGTATTTGAAAATTACTGTACATCTTAAACAGCATAATAATAAACGGCAAATGAAAAGCAATACATAAAACACAAGACACGACAAAACCCACATTTTTGGAAGCGTCACAACTTTCGTATATCGATCAATCTACGTACGTCAATTTCCTATTAAAATTGAGGTCTGCTTAAAATACATAAATTGAATTCTCGTAAACGTCATTGTAGTTTATGGGAAATTAATCGTTATAAAACTTATTTAATTGTATTTCAGTTCAGTGGTCTTTATTTGAACTACTGTCATCTCGATAATTCAATATCACTCTTCCCTGATAATACCGACATAGATTTAAGTAACAAATATATAATACAGTTATCAGGCCTAGTACACACAATTGTTTATCCAATAATTGTTTGTTTTATTTATGCCTAAAATAGATTATTTCTAGTTTTATAGAGGGCATTAGTTATTTTTAAATGATTCTTATTGGAAGTCAATAATTTTATGTTCGTGGTTTAAACGTAAAATATTCATATAGAGGGCGTCAACTGTTTAGAAAATATTGTGACGTTTGACGTAACGGATGTGAGTTTTTTTTAAAGTAACCGTTAACAAAATTCTTAGTTCTACCCTCCATGGTTCTACACAAATTAATTATAATATGTCTTCACCAATTGGGTTTTGGGGTTCAATTTTAATCTAGAATATATTCAGAATCTACGTTGTTTGAAGCAAACGTGTTTTAAAGGCTCTATTGGACTTAGGCCCTGTCAACGTAATTACGCTGTTACACCCGTCATGACCTTGTGCAAGGATCATCGGTAGCGACGACGTGAGTAACCCTACTTGTGTAGGCCTATTGGATATTTACGGTAATATCAGTGTGTGCAGTACAGAGGAGAGGTCTAGATTGGATTTAAGGTGGGCTAATATTTTATTTGTGATTAACCAAATGAAAAGCTCTGAAATGTTATTAATATTATGTCTACTTGTTTCGGTGGTTAACCTTGTGTAATATTAGTCTGAAACATACGTAACATATTTACAAACTACCTTCACAGGTAGGTGTTTACTGAAACGCATTTAGCAATCATCTAGCAAATGATGGCGCTCGTTACTTTTTTTTCAATCCTGGAGTACGAAATAAAACTTAGTTGGGTTTAGTTTTGACTCAATTCGCTACTTGAAGGATGGGTTTCTAAAGTAGGCTAGATGCCACTGTGTGGATGTCTGATTAACAGTTGGCGCGATTAAGTAATTGACACAAAGTCTAACAGCTCAACGAATGAAAGAACGAGTGAATGAACTAAAAAATAAAACGAATGACCGAACAAATGAATTAAGTTTGAATTAATTCAACTCAGTTGTTTTAATGAATGAGATGTCCATAATTCCATTGCCTGAGATCTTACTCAAATGATTAATTATATCGCTAATAATAATCGACTTCGTGCGTAATCGTCTATAATTATACAGTCTTGCTTCTTGTCATACCCGAGGGAACCACTAGTGTAAATTCGTGTAATAATAACCGACTACACGAGTTTACAACTTCTAATACTGATTAATGAATTAGTAGTTTAGTAACATGACATGGGCGAGTAAATATTTATCTTTATTATGAGACAAACGGGTATTTCCGACACATTCCTTATTCTATTATTAGACGTTCACATAAAAACAAAATAATAAAAGCATTTATATACTATATATCTTCTTTCAAAAATAAATGATGAATGATTATGATATTCATATTGCGATTTTGGATGTCAGTAAAAACATAATTTAAATATGATCAATTGCAATTTAAGGAATGACAGTGCATATTTATAAAGTGAATAAATGGACTCTACATGATAAATCACCTATAAGTTACATCAGTCATATTTAGCTACACACATTATGGAACATCTATTTATATTTGTATTGTATTGCACTGTGGTTATAAAACCCCTCCTCTTTCTACAAACAAGAAGCATAATAAATACGAATAACAATCCTAGCGATTGACAATGCCACACTAAAAGCACCTTTGGTCTATTGATACTAATTACTGTATTCAATGTAACTTTAGAAGCACCATTTTCAAAAGTTGTGGTAGAACTTACGTTTGAATGCAAAAAGTACGTTCAAAAGTCAATGAACGTATGCGCATCATTCGTAACATTTGACCTATAAATTTACTTATAGCAGCCTAATATTTATATATAATTAATAATATTTCTAGGTTATGATTGTAAGCTACTGGTGTAGTAATTACAATCATAATCAATCATCCTAATATTGTCATAACTTTTTTACAACGCATGCGGTATTTTATATAAACAAGAAACATAAATTAATATGGAACTTATTGAAGCAGAGTTATTTTACAATAACATAAGTTGTATGTAAGATGTCCCTTGATGCAAGTGTTTCCGGATAATGCTTTTAACAAAATGAAATAATTCAAATTTGACAAAATTAACATCAAGTTTTTAATTAAAATTTAAACTATAAAAGATCACCCAGATATTAATTCAACATACACATTCGCTTCAGTTACAAAATGAAAAACATCAAAATGACCGCTAACGTGTCCAAAAGATGTATATACTTATTGTGCTTAGTTTTATACGTGTTACTAGCACCATCAAGATGCTTTATATTAGGGCAGCATAATGCAGAACAATACATTAAAAAACGCAGTGTACCAAAGTTTCCAATTCGTGTTGGCAAAAGACATGATGCTGTCAGTAACTCGCTGAGTGGATTGTACCGTCTACCACCACAGCGTCCCTACTCAGTTGATAACCGAATATATTTGGAGAATCAAGATGATCGTTTTCAAGACTCTGGCTACTATCACCGTCATCATCAATTGAATCTAAATCCAACACCGTTTACCCCACCCATTGGAATGGAGTACTTATCAAACTCCAATACACGTAAGTTTATCATGTTACAATTATTGATTACATTATTAGTTTATATAAAAATGAAGACATTTCTGGTTTACCCGATGTGTTTTTGATAAAGTAAATGTAGTTACGTCTTAGTTTAACCTTAAATGTGGTGAAGGATTATATAACACTCATTATTTTTAGTAGTTAGTTTAGTAGATAATTATCTCTATACATCTACTGTATACTTGCCCGAAGTATAGTTATTTTCTGTCTTATGTTGTTGCCCAACAGTCAGCGTTTCGATTTTCGTAAAACTAAGATAAAGTATTGTACGTATGAAATGCCATGTGGGCCAAAATATTTATAGCAATTTAAGTGGAATCGGCGTCTGGAACCTAAAATTTTAGAAGAGTACAACTAGGTACATAAAATGGAATTGACAAGAACAGCCTTTTTGTTTTCTTTTTTCCCCTTCAAATGACGTTATACCGGTATATCATTCGTAGAATTAAGTTAAATATAGGAACGAACTGTAAATACTGTTCTTGTACCTAAAAAAGTCGACAAACAAATTTTGAACAAGTTGTTGTTTGTGTGTTGTTTTTCAATGTCGAAAATACAACTAAATTATTCTAATAATGAACTTTTCAATCAACCTAATACTCACATCGTTAAATAATTGTAGAGGTAAAATTCCATCCATAATTTACAGTAAGTAAATACCGCCCTCTTTGGACCACAAAGGGATGAATTTTTTGTGTTTTAGCTTTTGCTGTTTTAGATTGTAGAACTATCGACCACGACGGTGGAACATTATGCATATTCCCTTGATTATAAACACAGACCCAGACAAGCTTCATCCAGTATAATCTGATGTCCATATAATCATAATTGCTTTGAAGACTTATTATAAATATTTGTACGAAATGATACCTATTTGGAAATATGGGTGTAAACGTCACATCCTCTCGTTAGATCGAATAAACACAAAACTTATTTCGTAATTAGTACCGTTCTCCAGAGAATATGTATCTATTATTTCAATTAAATATCTATTTACTAATATAAATATACATTTATATAGATAATACAAATTAATTCATTATAATCTATTTTGTCTGATTATTAATTGACATACCGTAATCATATAATTGCTTATGTAATAAGTTTTATACAACTTATTATGTAGCACCTATGTATTTAAAAACTTGGAGAAGATTCTGCTTTCATTCGTACTTGTAGTAGCCGATTAGCTAACATAAAAATCATGAATACCAACCGTATTATAGGACTAATCGTTTATGTAGTATTGCTATCATATCAAGGAGAATGTATTACAGCTAGTAAGCTTAACAAAAGACAGAGGTGCGAGATGGATGGAAATGGAAGAATGGTTTGTAGTAAACATTATCCTTTACCAGCCATGCGTTCGCTACGAAATAACATTGCACCAGGCGTTGAAGGTAAGACAACAAATATGTCTAGAAGAAGCAAGAGCATTGCATTTAATAACCGTGTTGCCACGTTAGTGGTAGTAAGTGTGATTTTCTCACAGTAATATCTGTTACTTTTTGTTGATGTTTTTTTTTCGGAAGAATAAAAAATAACGATAACTTAAAAAATGTTGCTAAACTTTGTTAAGTAGTATCTTTAAATAGAAAATAATGTTCACTTGACTTTAGGCCTATAGATATAGGCCTAGGCCTATTGTTTGTATTATGTATTCTTTAAAATTTATAATTTTTACAATCGTCTCGTCAAGGAACAGTAAACGGAAATTACACTCGCTTCTATGACTATATGATTATGAGTCTAGTTAAAAATTACTAGCGAAAATTTTAAGCAGGATTTCGATTATACTACTACGAAATACTACTTAAAAATCGTACCTTATGTTTGAGTTAATAGTATGCCTTACGCCCGCTGTTGGTCAGAAACAAGAAAAGATGATAGAGGGTGCGGTAGGCAAATATTGTAACATTGCATAGAAGTAAATATTAAAAAAAAAAAAGTATTTAGTAAAAAAAACTAGTATTATTATTGTTGAAAAGAATTTACAAATCAATTAGGCACACAGAGTTGGTTATTTTACTACATTTATGTCAAATATAAGCCCCGACAAAATTGAGGTATCACCTTTTCATATGTCTTTATTATTCATTAATAATGAATAGGTTAAGGAATAAATACACCCTGAATGAGGTTTCTAATGGAATGGGTTCTTGAATGGTGATATAAATATAAACGTAACGTTAAGGCTATAGATTGCCTCTTTTGATCAAAGATTAATTTAGATACCATCAATCACTAACATTATTTTTTTTAAATAGATTATTCTCACTTCCTGTGTTTTTATCAATTTATACATTTTCATCTGTCACGTAATACATTTGGAATGTCTGATATCTAAACCCATTCTTCTTTTAATCTTCTTTTTTGACTTCCAAAATCATGCTTTACGGCGTTCAATTACAAAATCAATACTGTCAAAGCATTATCGACTATACGTCTCTGTGCAACCTAAATGTAGCTATATTTGTTTTACTATTTATGAATTCTCTAAATAGATGGATATTTTGATTCTGCAACTTTAGAACTGTCTTTATCATCCATACAATATAATTAGTATGTGTACATCTACGATTTACAGAAACAGCAGAAAAGTAATACTAGTTATTAAATATTAACACAATTTCAACTTCAGAAAGTTTTATCAGTAAAATTAATTATTTTAATAATTATTAAAATTTGCGAAACTTAAAATCGTGTTTCGGTTACTTTAAAATACTTTTGTAAGATTTTTCCAAACAAAGTTTACACATCTAGCTTTGACTTTTGTGCAGCTGTCAAATAATATATAACTCTTTATTTATCCAAACTTCTTTAGTGAATGTACTTCTTGAAAAGAAAATCAATTGAAATGACAATGATGATAAAAAAACAAAAATGTGTTCATTTTTTTAAGTTTCTGCATGCTTTGGTCTACAATTGTATATATGTTTGCATTGCTTAATTTGGCCCTTATACCTTTACAAAGCAAGATACTGTCATCTGAAAATATAAAGCAAGTACTGTAATACACTCCTGATAGTCCATATTTCGTAACAAAATCGGTGCAGACTTTCATCCTAACCTATAAAATGCGAACCAAAATATATCTTGATTGACACTTAATGTGAAACCAAAAGCATGTATCTTGTCTACGTTTGTAGACTAGAATTTTGTTTGGTATATTTTTTTGGTAATGGAACATTTTCCACAAAATTGCACTTCATTTGAAGTTTATGTCTCCAAAGGTTTCACAACACAGAATATGGCCACTATCTATGACTTATTTTGCAATTTAGTTTATTCTATCATATTAACATCTGGGTTATTTACAGTGGCCTATTCAAATGTTTCGATTTTATATATATTTTTGGAGTCAATGATTAATTACAATGCCTTTTATTTCAATCTGTACTATGCTCAGATTTACAAAATATTCTGGATTTCAGTAGTGTTAGTGAAATCTCTTGAATTTATTATTATATAAGTATTGAATTAAATCTTTACAATTCGGAAAATAGCAATATAATGAAGTAGTTAAAATGTGAAGGATACGCCTAGAATCATAAACCCTTAAATGTGTAAATACTTATTGCTCGCCCCCTAGCCCGTGTTTGAGGGAAAATGAGTCCGCCAAACCGCTGATAAAACTATGACCTATAATTGCCCCATTTATTTTTGGCGGCCATGTTTCTGCCTTGGGCGTAGCCATAATTGTGGTCAATCAGTCAGACTATAATGTATAAATGTATATTTCTGTAAATCAATTTCTAAGATACCTTAATACCCTACGGCGAACAATAAGTGTTTTGTGAATTTGTGACAAAAAACTATTGTCGGGTATAACTTATAAAGAATTAAACCTGAGCACAAGTGTGCGTTGCGGCTGGCGATGATTTAGAAAAGGGTGAAATGTTTATGTTTGAGCCGCCAGCCGTGCAAAATGCAATTAGTGTGTGACACCACCAATCGGGCGATATTCCTCACTGTAGCTTAATAACACATGTTTCGAAAGTTAGAGCTATGTGAAACGATTATATTGCGCAAGCGCAGGAGATAGACAATAATGTTTTCCTATAGATTAAATTCGATTATATTATCATAAATGGATACGGTGCTTTAATATTTAGGTGGGTAGCCTTCAACATAGGGGGTTTATTTAACGGATTATAACTATCTCGTTGAACTCTGTTGAAGTAAATCTCTCCCTGCAGGTGCATTTCTGATATTTATCTCAATTTGATGCGTATGTAGGATTCAAGGTTTTACAAAGTATTTTATCTTCATACAACGCGTTTTAAAACTGCACTCGCTTTTGATTTTATTTATTTTACTACACTATTTTATGAAGGTGGTCCCTTCAACTGACGCTTATAATTAGAGATCCTCAGAACAATAACGACACTCTATTATTAAGTAGATAATACAAATTATATATCAAAACTTGATTTGAATAGCCTAAATTGTCCATCTGAAAGAGATGTTTTTAGACCATATTTGAGGAAGAGTAACGTGAAATATGACGTATATCGAAAGGAAGAGAATTAAAGAACGATGTTTAAAAATAGTAGGGTACAACCCATAAAATAGCATAGATTTATAAATTGCCAAAATGTTTTCAGTTTCTACGGTTCTCCATTTTCTGAAATAAGAATTGTATATCTGCTTTAACCATTTCTATGTTCGTTAAAGTGATGTTATCTGAATAAATATGTATTTATAATGTATATGTATATATGTTTGAAAGTACGGTAATACATATCACATTTTAGGACCAAAATGCACCCACGTAAAGTTTGGTACCCACTTTGACGCAACACAAGAACGTAGGCGTAACGCAAGTAAGTTGATCAATCACAACAGTGACATCCAGATGATCCATTGAGTTGTATCCAAGTGGAAACCAAGCTTAAACAGCGCCATGTATTGTGCGCTTACAGTCAAACAAAACAAAGATCGTAATATTTTCAGTCCACGTAGTCTATAAATCACAATATTTGATAGCAATGATCAAGATCTCATTATTGAATATTCTAATATTTAATTATCACAGATACATAAATATTTTGATATGGTACTTAATCTGATTTTCAGATTATTACTGCTTCTTCAAATTAGCATTTCACAGAAAGTGAAAAAGAATAACCGTGTTAACAATTACCAGAATAGTACAACTTTAATACTGTGTATTTCTTTGTGAAATGTGAATTTGCACCACTAATCTATTTAATATCTTTTACCATATAATTTTAACGGTTATAATTTTTAATATTGTATTGAAAACCGTGCAAATCGATTTTATGTACGCAATCGGTAATGATCGATTTTTCGCACATTCATTTTCAACCATGAGTGCATAATTGAGGGCTGTGAAATACTAATAGAAATGAAAAATCGTCAAATTTAGTATATAATTAATTATTATTTAACTAAGCTAAGTTCCATTTCAATGATGGCAATTATATATGTATTTTATATACTGATTTTCCTGTTCATTGAAACAATATTTCGTAATTGAATTTTAATTTCCACAAAGTCAATGTCATTGCCATCTCTTCAGATTTGTTAAAGGATAATTTGGCAAAATCCTTCCTCATCAATACAGATTAATATAAGTAAATAAATACTTTATTTCCTCTTCTACAACACGTTCTATGCATGTATCCACCTCAAGCTATTACAGATAGTACCTAATAAATGGTCAAGTACTATCTCGTTCATTAATATTAACGTTTTATGTAAGGTTATCCGACATCCTCTTCACGATCATGTACATCAGTTTTAATTTTATACGTAGGATTGCGTCAATTGAAATCACCAATTATGGAATGGATATACCAGTCTAAAGGCAGAATCCTAATTAGGTCGGTGTCGTAAGATACCATCAGTGTCGCGTTAATATAAAAAGTGCATTGCTTATTTACTCCATTCGTCAGAAACTATTAATGATGAATATACTTTTTATTATTTTAAATGCACAAAATAGATTTCTTACAGTGAAAATCTTTTTTTTTCATTTTTATTTAAATACTTTAATTCTTTTCGCCATATTTACAAATTAATAAATACATATAATATATATAAATCGGAATTTCAAGAGATTCTGAAAGTTCCAGAATAAAATCCAGAGGGAAATCAAAATTTAAATAAAATAAAATTAATGAGCATAATTAACATGTGACGTCATATTTCAAACACTACTCTATAACAGCAGTTGTCTTCTCCTTTTAGGCGCTACAACCTTCCTTACGTCATGGCGTTTGATATTTGAAATACCGAATCTGCTTCAGATCCAATGAGATTTTGCTCATCTGAACAAAACACAAACAAAAATTACTAATAAATGTTTTTTATTTCCTCGATTTGTCAAACATTAACATATCCATTCTTTTATTCATAGAAATAATCCATTTAAGACATTGTCTTCGTATTACCCAATAGGGTTGTGTTAATAAATGATCTAAAATAATATTTACTCAACACGTGAATAATTAAGCTGACTCTTATTTAATGATATACATAATATAATATAGACATGAGGTAATAAATACTATATTTGATTTGTCGTTCAGACAATTATGGTACATAATAAGTTAATCTTTATTATTGTTTTTTTTTTGGCCTATGTACATTGTGGAACGTTATTTTTTTTGATGGCGTTAGTTCTGTGCAGCAAGGATAAATCATATTTTGTAAAAATTACATTGGTATAAGAATCCATTTTTTTGGGGCTAAGAGTTGAAAAATATGATGACGTCACATATTTTATTTCACAAAAATCTTGACTTTAAAATATACGATACGTGAATTACAATGTCATCATGACCATCAATGAATATACTATTTGTTTAAGTTATATTTCAATTCAGTTTCTATAAGATACGAAGAAAACTAGTTTGCATTGTTGTTATTGACTCAACCTATACCTCCGTTTCACGGCAACAGTGAACAAGTGAGAATTTTGCGTAAAGTGGTGCATGACGCAGATTACATAAAAGTCACTGGACCAGAACGCGCCAATAGTTACCAAATTATAACCAATAGCATCTTCAGTGTTAAATGTCAATATATATTCAGTTCCGTTTCCGTCTGTCTATAAATTCAACTCGAAGCTTGCTTAACTACCATATCTATAATATTATCACTATCAACAGGTTTCTCTAGCTTTTATATACCATTTTTATAGACAGGTATCTCTAAAACAATTTAATAAATTTCGAAAGAGTATTATGTCGATTTCATTAAATGTAAATAGACAAGCCTTTAGTTGGCTTTGTCTTTCATTGGTTCTCGCAGTATGTTTCATATCAACGACGTCAGCCGCAAGGAAGCCAATATGTAAGTACCGTAATATATAATTATAACTTTGTTTCCAATATTGGTTCGATTATTAGCCGTTTCATAAATCGTTTTAGTTATGAATTTAACGGAGAAAGCTTCTTTACCCTTTTTGAAAGTTGGCCTGGTAACGAAAATAGAATACGGACGTTTACCGTTTGCACTCCATAAGTAAAAGTGCCTTTAAGACTTTAACATAAATCATCATGCTCATAACTAGACTTGGATGATGGAGTTTGTGCATTGTATGCATATTTTGTGATTTGAAATTGGTCCGTTGGAACTAAGGAATATAATATTTTTGTCTATTTAGGACACACAAAATGTATTTAAAACATTATTTAGCAAATATTGGTAAAAACTTATTGTATATTGTATAACGCGTAGGCCTATTTAGGAAAATAACAAATGACAGATTTAAATATAGTGTGATATTTACAGTGGTGTTTTAATTGGGTCCTATTAGATTGGATTGAATTATGCTTTTAATTTTAATGACCTTGTAATGTCATCAGAATGGCAATTACCTTCATTAAAAAGTGAGAAGCACAGTGTCACGGTCTAATATGAGGCCACACTCTGGAAGACTCGATATAAAATACGCCTATATCTCGTATGACGTGCAATTCACGTCTTAGTAGGCCTACTGCACTTTGTTCTCCCATGGAAGCGTGTAATAGTCTTCTCCACCTAAAATTGGATTATTTCAACTACAATTAGTCTAATCGTGGTTCCTCCATAATTTAATATAATTTAACATCATATATACGTCATTATTCCATCTTTTGTTCTATTTTTATTGGCTGATTAGCCTATACTTAGGGACAATATTTTAGGCCCCTATTTAATACTTCGAAATAATAGAACATTAACATATTAATAAATGTTCTTTTCCCTTTCATTTCGTTTATCATTTTGTTTATTTAATAATCAAAGGGAATGATAAAATACAGATTAAAATAAATTAAACGATGAAAAAGGATATCAACAATAAGCTACACAGTACAAGGCTGATAAGCTGTAGGCCTATGCAAAAAAAGTTTACGAAATAATACACATTAAACATTTTATGTGTAATATATGTATATTTAATGGAATATACATTTTTAATATTTATATCTAAGTTGTTCCAGAAACGAGGACATAAAAAAGCAATAATATTTCTATTATACTTTATATTAATTTAAAACTTTATTTTATGCAAACCAACATGAATAATAGAGAATATCATTCCATTTGTTACGGTTGCCAAGAATAAATCTTTAACCTGATCAATTCTTCAAACAAAGATAGTAAATAAAGTACATCTAATATGTTTGAATATTGAAATAAAGTGTTATTACAATGTTTTGGACAATACGATATCATGTTAATTGGTTAAATTATCAATATGTTATCATTTATTAGACACGGCTACCATCACAACCACACGCCCTGCAATAATTAGCAATGTGTAAAGGATTGATTGAATTCTCATCTCATTGCCAAACACGTACTTAATCAATATCATTTTTATTTAATATTGCGTTTATTGTATTGATGTTAGGCCTACTTGTCTATCATCAGCGTGGGCGATCCGATTGTCCGAAACTTTTATTACACGAACGCCATCGTATTTTTCCCTGATAAAGTTTTATGTTCAAGTTTGATAGAAATTAGACACAGTTGACTTTTTCGTTATCTATTATACATTTTGCAGTTCTTTGGTTCATAATTTACGTCAAAATCATTTATACATAGCATATAGCAGAGAAATAAATTGGAAAAGAAATCTAAATAGTATTTTATAATTATTGTAACAAAAAAAAACAATCGATATTTAATGTTTTATGCTAAATGTGTGCTTTAATTTAATTATTTCATAAATATAAACTGTTAATCATGTTTGGTTTCATGTTTCACAGTTGAATTTTGTACACCAAACAATTAAAAACAACGTTTCGTGATCTTATTAATAATTTTCTAAAAGTGCATTGGTTATGCGTGCCAATTACGTAAGCAGTACGAAATGTTATTAAATATTCATATTAATGTAATTTAGTCACTTGGTTTCACTCACTGACTCATTTTACTTATTTTTACTCTTACTAATACATATATTTGTTTAATATTTTGTTCACAGGAAAACTATTTGCCAAGAGCTAGACCTTAAATGACCTTATTAAAATTATTTATCTCATTCCCGAAGTGTTTTACATCACTAGACATTCTTACATCTGTCCACTCCCATTTCTACTACTGTACCGTACCTAATTTGGTGCGACGTTAGTTATTTAGTACAGTACCTCGGAGTACTCCAGCCATGGCTGATTAAAACATAAAATAAGGATAAGTAGTCGACAATTTTCTTCACAAACAAAAACTATTTACTAAAATATCAATTGGATATATATAAATTATAACTAACTATAAACTATAAATACTATCTACAAAATAATTTAAGTCTATCAACTTAGCAACAAGATTAATTACTGAGCAATTACGTATTGAAATAGGACAGGTTAATAAAAGATCACCTGCAATGTACAGTCATTCTTTAAGTTTCAATTTCAAATTGTAATGAACTTCCATTCAGTATGTTTAGTGTCTGCTTTAATATCTATACAATTTATCGCTTATCTCGTATATTTCCATAAACACTTCTGATTATTAACTCACTATACGTATTACTGCCGTTACTTAGCAATCTCTACAACAATTTAAATGGTATACTACGTATTTTACATATATCATGTATTCAATTTTGAAAAACTATATTTTAACAAGTAATATTTCTTTTTGAGTGATAGTGTTTTATAATTATTTTAGGAACCGAACTTAACTATATAGTATAGGCTATATAATATTTGGAATTTTGGGGAGGAATTATTTTCAAAATTAAATTATTATCAAGTATAGACAGCTCTGGTCTGTTTTTATTTCAAGGTTTAAGTTGATCTGATATTATGTTGTTACTGTTTTATCGTACTAATGATTGATTGTATTTTCTTTCTCTTTTGCAGTCGGAAAAAGGGTATATGACGGCGGTTACCAAGAAACACTCCCAGTAAGTTCATATTGTTAACAACCTAACTGGTTATCCTATAGTTTTATTGAAAACAAATTTCTTTAAAAAAAAATTTCTTTTATGTAAAAAAAAGGTATGTTTATTTTTTTATCGTCGATCGTTATCGTCCTAGTGTAAATGGGTCTTTATACTTTGATACATATCATCATTATATTAGTTATAATTCAAAAAAATTGTTAAACTGTTAATCAAATTTTTTTTAGGAGGTACTTGAAGATTTTGTACCTGGTATAAAACCAGACGACGGCATGTGTCGAATGGAAGAAGCATTTCAACTACTTTCAACTAACTGGCAAGACATCATAACACTGGTAGGCAAAAATTACGTTTTTCATATGCCTATTTCTTCTCTACCTAAATCTTTTGGTATTGGTTTTGTTCTTGTATCTGTTTCAGAAAATCGTTTCCGCACTTTTACACAACTCCAAAACCTATATCAGTTTATAGCGGTAGAGTGTTACTTTACTGAGAATGATAATGATTGCACATTTTTTTAATTAACGTAAACGTTTTTAATGAACAAATAAACTGAAATCAGATATCAACCGTTTAATTTGGAAAAAAAACACTTCTTTAAAAGGTGTGACAACCTGAATTAATTTGTGTAGACGATTTGGTAAGTTATAGTACAAATAAGATACTGTAGGTACCGTACTTAGCTATTATTATATATTATATCAGCTATTATTGTCATCGTTAAACAGTCCCCGATTGTTTATTAGATCTCTTGAGCAATGTCTACTACTACGTCAATGTAAATCTGGTTGTACCTCTAGGAAAGTTCATTTATCATTTTGTGCATTATTGTGACTGTTTAATTCTTGTGGAAAGGTGAGAATTAATCTTGTTTACGTATCGATGAAAATGGAAATGTTGCGGTCCTACTTTGGTTAAATGCATTTTTTGAATACTTTCGAGACCGTAACGTTTCTAGTAATGTTTAACCGGGTTAAAGTACTTTGGTATCAGTATTGGTAGCATAGGTTAATCAAAGACCAGAGGAAGATCCACCGAGCTGAGAGTAGGAGGCGAGTTACACACAAACCATGGTCATGTCTTTACTTTATGACATGGGCTACTGCACGGGTGAATGTTAAGTTTATCCACCATATGGTCAACCACATTGGTTTTCATAACTATGAACTGCATTTGTTTCTTCAGTCAGATTTCAATATATTTAAACCATTTTATAATTCAAAAGCCTTAGGACAAAGTTCCTACAAGAGTAACAGCAAAAAAAAACTTCTATATCAATTGTATGTAATCCATCGTTTAAACAGCAATTTTAGCATAAATATTAGCAGAATATGAGTAAAAGGCTAATGGTATTAATTTACTTCAATTTAGCATGCACATCACAGCAAAATTCATCTTAATTATATTTTCAATAAATTTAATAGTATACCTAGAATATGAGAATGTGTGAAATTTACATTTTGATTTAAACAGTCAATTCAACTTGTTTTAAATCGTTTACGTAAGAATGATTTTTTTTTCATAGAATACTGTTAATGTAAAATCGTGTTTCTTTCCTAACTTATAATTATATTTCTACTAAGTTTTACGGACATCTAAAAATGATCACGTTTTTCATCAGAGTATCATTTATCTTAACCAATCTTAATTTTCTATTCGTGTCATGAATTTCTAATTTTCGAACATTATTTACACTTGGACTTTCGGAATTACATCACTGAAAATGTCACGCCTAGTTACGAAGTGTTTGCGCTCTTCAAGACGCTTCTTAATTGCTAATTAAATTTGATTTATTGAATTCTAAGTAACTATGAATGCTTTTTATGTTCTTAAATACGTTATTTATTTCGGATTTGGTTGTTGATGATGAAAGTAAAACTTACTCTGCAGGCGTACATGAAAAAAAAGTAAGTAAGCTTGCGTATTAGAGCTAAGGTGTGTTAGATTTGTGGTTAATTAACGTTAAATTGTGTCACTGGAATACGGAAAACCGGCACTATGATCATTGACTTAGATTTGTCGTGTCCCATTTCCTGAATAGTTATTTAATGTGTTCACAGTCATCTTAAATGGCGTTATCATTAGCATTAAATATTGATATATTACTACGATGGTTAACATAAGGTGCCACATAAAAATACTGCTCGTATGTGAAGGTATATACAACTATATGTTTTAGCTAGAAAACTTCACGGAACAGTTACATCGTCAACGGGTACATTGTTACACTGTCCGTACATAATCTAAGCAATACATTTATTTAACTGACAATTATTATATACTATGAATATGAAATGGAACAACATTTAATTCAATTGATGTTATAAGAATATATAATTTTTTATTTGAAAATTGTAGGCATAATAATATAATCTTATTATTTTTTTTTTCTTTATTTTGGATCATCCCACTTTTATTTCAATAATCTTATTATCGTCCTTATATGGTGTGTTATTAATTCGAGCGCATACTGACACTAGTATTTCATATAAGATTTGATACAGTACTGGTATCTGGACGATTGTACTTCGTTGTCCCTATGAGTTATGATACTGCATCTAGATTATAATTACTAAATGATGGCATTCGAAGCTAAAGACAAAATAATGATTTTTTTTTATGACGTAGGTTCTGGTTTACTCACCAAGTATCACACGTACACCTTGTTTTCCATTAGCAAATATATATTCGCGTAAATCGAACATTCCCGAGCATTTTTTTTCACGTCACACACAAAGTAGATAAAAATATGTACGCTGTGTACGCACGCGCACTTGCCTTATGGAAAACAGGCATAAACGCATGCCCTTTTAAGTTTGCACTTATTTAGTATACTGTAAAGTTATCACGCACACACACGCCGTCTAGAATGTTATGTTTTTCTTCTTGAATACAATTCTTTTAAGTGGGTCACTTTTGCTAACTCCGACGAACGTAAAGAAACGTTTGGCTTAGTATACCCATTCACATTACAGAGCACAACGGATGTAATAAAAAAAAATGTTGATTGCAAAGTAAATCAACTGGAAACAACATAACTCTCAAAAAGTGTACGATAATACGATTGATGGGATTGGTTTCTATAATAAGAGATTCATATCATCCAATAATTGAGTTTAGTGATGAATTGTAAATCAAGATGTTCATATCGGTTAGTAGCATCCGCTGTAAATCTACAGTTTAAGACTACGTTACCACTGCAATTATTAATATAATTTTAATATAAAAAATAAATAAAGATTAACAATAAGTTAATATATAATATTATAATAAATATTATATAATTAACACTGTAATGACTGACTCTTTACACTTGCTATACTTTACCACAAAATTGCTGTATTTTATTTATCAATTGTGGTTAGAAAAAACAGAGGTTAATTAATATTTAAAGCATTTATTATTTATTCTACTAATATAATAATAGTACTATGGGAAAATTGTTTTATTTTACTATTGGATGTTGCTAAAATATTTTTATATAACAAGACATCGTCGACGACAAACATGGTATGCCATAACAGTTTAAAAAAAAAACACCACACAGGATAATGTATGTGCACAATGTTTAATAAATAAGTTTACACAAGCGATTATGATGCCTGTGAAAGGCCTTCACTATTAAAGAAATGTTATAATGATCTTAATTCCCAGACCACCATCATTTAGGCTAAATATCTACTACAGAATTATCAACATAAAGCTTGGTTCCCACTAGGTACGCAGCGCAAGGACGTAGACGCAATACAAGCGAGTTGACCAATCACAAGCGCTAGTTCGAATAATCCATTTATTGTGATTGGTCAAATGACTTACGTTGCGTTACGTCCTTGTGTTGTGTCTATAGTAGGAATCAATCAATCTTAATATTTGATTACCAGTAAAACACAATAGCCAAGAGTGAGGCGAAAACCATTAAAATATCTTGTCTTCCAATTTGATGATACTACTTTAAATATCAAATTTAGGTGACTTAATTTATGAAAATTGACAAAGCATTTTAGTGATGCGGTTAAATCTTACAGACTGGATCAATTTAATATGACTATTAATTGTTATTAATCATAATTATGCTTCGTCGCCGATATTATCCGACCAATATAATGTCTCAATCTGGTTTCGAAGCTTTCTTAATAATACCTACTACCATGTATTTTAAAGGGCCTGCGAAATCAGCTGCATGATACTGTAACTATTAACCTTTACCCCTAAATAATAAACATAACCCATGCATAGTCAATCGAGCCAAAAATATTGGACTCCTGAATAATCAATCTGACTCCGAAAAAGTCAACTTAATCCCGGCCCTCTAAACAATCAAACCTTCTAAATTCTCAACTAAATCTTTTCCGGTCAACAAATAGCGTGCTGCCGATTTCTTTTTATCTTTGTCTACACTATCAAACTAGTGTGATTTGCTCAAAATATGGTAGTGATATTCTCAATATTATGGTGGTGATATGACATCATCATGTCCATTATAGGCACATCATATTTTTCTTTTCACATAAAGTGTGATAGTGTAGACAGAGCTTAAAGGTAAATTGTTTCTCCTGAAACATGACAATATTGATCATTAAACTATTCATATTATGTCCGTATAACTATAATCGATCAATTCTAATTACGGCTTAGCACCGATAGTTGCTTCATATCTATGTTACTAATACTAGAACTGATACTGATTCTGTGTTTTTGGAAATTATGTCTGATCTGTTGATATATTTCATATTCAAACTGGTCCCAATCAATCATTGTAATTAATTCTTTATATTATTGTCTGTTCAACAAACAAGTGTTATTTGTTCATTTATGAAAGAAATCTGTTTACATTATAATTTCAGTTTATTCAGTTTGTAAGTTTAATTCCTTTTGTTCATAGTATACGTTTTTTTAAAAATAATTTTTGAATTTTGTTATTACCTAACACCATAATTTTCTTATTTGTAGGTTTTTAAACTTGGATTGGCAGATGTTGGATCAGAGCGAAAATGAACCGAATAAAAGATGCAGATTCCAGATTGTAATTAGGTCCACACATGAAAACAAAATAACAACATACGCATATTGGTTTGCTTATCAACACTTTTATCATTATAAATTGTAAATTTGAAACATAAAAATGTAATGTATATTTTCACAATAACTCACGTTAAATTGCACAAAATAGTTGTTATTATTGAAATTTAAACATATTTAAACTATTATTATTGTATAGTGGGTGTCCTTAGTTCACATACTAAACTGGCTTAACATTAAAATCTAAATAATTAGTTTTATGCTGTAAAATTGATCATAGGGCATGCGCACTACAAATATTGTAAATAATACTTTCTAAACGATTATAGATAATGCGTAGTGTCACGCCAGTGACGTGGAGTGGGGATTGAAAAACAACATTATTTAACTTATAACTCGGGGCAATGTGTTACTATACACTTACTCTGTGATGTGCATACAATATCAAGTGTAAGATATTTTGTAAGTAAATTACATGTGTGAAAAAGCAGTTAAGGGTTTCCGTATAACGCTAATTGCAGTCGTTGGTAAATACAATAACTAGATTCAGCCCCCATAAGTATGGTAAGGAAGCAGCCCGGGTAATTGAAATTGTGTTGTTAAGAAGCATTATCATTGATAATAATTAATTATTCGGCACCTGATCAATTATTGATTTGAACATAAAATGTCTGAGTTGAAGATTTAGTTACCAATAACAGTTATCCTTGAATATTCAAACAGTTATTTCTATTTTTTAAATTAAAAAATTTTATGAAAAGTGCAGAGCCATTTAAAATTTATGAGAGAGAAAAACTGGTATAAAAATATAAGAGTAATTATTGTAATGTTTTGCATTAGACTGCAAACAAAACAGAAAGGTGCATGGTATTTGTATTCCGAATTGCATTGTAATCAGTGGATGATTTTTTTCCCTTTTTTTTGTAAATCCATATTTAGAATTCAGAAACACAATGATTTTTTTTGTAATTTACCTACAAACTTGATTTAATAAATTATTTAAAAGTTGAAATGTAAAATATGTTAATTAAGTATTACATAGTAATTATTTAAACCCCATGCATTAGAATGTATTGTAGAATTGTAGACATACTCTTCAATTGACTTTATACAAATGTATATCTAAACTATTTTTCATTTTTTAAATTAATACATTATTGTTATACCACTTAAACAGTAACATTACAAGCATTAAGTCATTGGTAAGTCTATTTAAACATTATACTAAAATTACTATTTCCGACGAAAGAAATGTAACATTGCATACCGTGGGTTTACATCTTTAGAAATACGTCTAAACTGGTTTTTTTTCATCATTGTATAATACTATTATAGCAGTTTTAAAAAAAATTAAAAATAATTAATATAGGCCTAAATGTTGATAATTCTGTAGTAGATATTTAGCCTAAATGATGGTGGTCTGGGAATTAAGATCATTATAACATTTCTTTAATAGTAAAGGCCTTTCACAGGCATCATAATCGCTTGTGTAAACTTATTTATTAAACATTGTGCACATACATTATCCTGTGTGGTGTTTTTTTAAAAACTATTATGGCATACCATGTTGGTCGTCGACGATGACAATGTTTAATTTAAGCTGTACCTGCATACCTATAGATCATCAAATTGTCTGATGGTTCTACGAAAGCAACGTCATAACAATAAGAATTGCACCAACTTAAAAAAATGTCAGACGTTATCTTGACTAAAAATTTTACGACGTTTTATAAATACTATAATTATACTATTTTGACGAATAAGTGACATTATACTATTTGGACGAATAAGTGACCTCTTCTCTGGAGCATCCCTATTAAGGGGATAAAACTCTATAGGACATTGTTCCGTAACGTATTATGATTTAACAATTTGATCAACACTTTCTGTTTATCATATCTTAATCTGTACCGGTATATTAACTTAAGTACTTAATAATACATACAGTGCAACTATTAGTGAGTCCAGATATTTGGACAATGTTGTCTACAATACAACATTAAAAGAGTTTGTGGAGAGAGAGAGTGAGATGAGTCATCCCTGTATTACAAAAACGTAAAATACCAATTAGTATTCGATCTTCATATAAAATATAATATTAATTAGGAGTTGCATAAACCTGTTTGGATATAAATCATTCATAAAGTAGAACCTTTACTTCCATTACTAATTAATACATTAACTTAAAATAATAACCTTTAGTCCTGTAAAAAAATTGCACTTCCAATGTCAATATGAAATTAATTGATTTATTCATTTCCGTGAAATAAATCAATATAGTAGGAAGTATTGTAAGCGGTTTAATAGCTCATAAATACAAGCTTGATGAATATCTGTTGAGAATTTATGACTTTTATCCATTGTAATTGTATATATAAGTTACGCCCGACAGCACGAATCGAACATTGTGACACATGTCGTTTCTGTTAGCATCTCTTATTGCGCGTCTCCACTTTTCCGGACGTATCCAAGTGATAGGGAAAGATGGTGGTGGCGGGAGGGTGTATTTATAGTTTTCATAAAGCTTCCCTGGTCCAACAGTCATTCTGCGCATGTTTTTGAGAATGAATTGTGACTCAACAGCAAGGAAAGGTCGCTAATAATAACGAACAAAGACAAGATGGGCACTCTCCCTCTTTAGCCGATGTTATTGTACCAGGCCAATTTATTCCTAACATGTGCTCTGTGATAATGTTTTCAAGCTGTAATCTCCTCAAAAGGATCCACAATACAAACTGGGGCAATGTTTGATTACTCATTTTATTCTCCGGTTCAAGCATTTAATTTGTTTATAGGCCTATGTTTAGTATTTACATTTATATTTGTTTAAACAACATTTTTATTTTATAGTTTAAAAACTTTGTAGAGTGGTGATGGTAACTTCGCACTTTATTAAGTTGAGAGATTTATTTGAGATATTTGATGACGTCACCAGCGTGATGTGCACTTTTAGTCAGTTATATTAAAATCCACCACACTCATTTACATTTTAAATTGTTCTACGTCCTAAGTTGCTGATACATTGACTATAGCATTTTTTCAGGTTTCGTCTTACTGTAGTTTCCAATTAAGTCGTCCTAATATCATTGGAAAGTACAAGAATATTTAGTATTATTAGCTTTATAGGCCTAAACATCAAGTTTGGTGTGACACGCCAATTTGTCAGCAGGGTGTATAAAGCATGTTCATTAGGAAAATGGTTTAAAAAGTGTTCGTGCGCATGCGTATTCATATTTGCTATGCGAAAATTGTAGTTTTAGTGAAGTGTACAATTCGTGAGAGAAAGTGGCGTGTTTTAGGCCGTATTGCGCCAGATAACAGCAATCACCATCTGTATAATATTGTTCTACCTTGCAATGACCTTGTAATCAAACAATTTACTACGCTGTTAACATTCGTAGAATGATGCATTATTTCATGCTTGAACACGGATAAAACTGCTATAATTTCATTGGTTTTTTTTAGAGCTCGATAATTCTTCTTCTTCTTTATTGTATCAAACAAAAAACAATTTAATACAAAAGGTAGCCAAGGTATAGCCGAAGCTAATCAAGCTTGGTACCTTTTATCTTAACTAACTTAAGCTACAAAATTAACAAATAAATAACAGAACTTAAAAGAAAATAAAAATTTGATAACGTCAAAAACAAAACAAAAAATGTTGAATAATAAATAAATAACATAACAATAACATAACATAATTAATGCTCACGCTATGAGTTTTACGCTCGAATATATGATGTAGGCCTGCTACATTTCACTGTTATCATATTACTTTTATTATTTTATCGTTTTGAATGGTCTCGGCTTTGCTAAATTTGGTGTTATTTACATAAACTTAGTTTAAATTTATAGAACAAAAATGTTTGATTGATTGATTAGTATCTAAATGATTGTTAATTCAAATTAAGATCGTTCGTTATTTGTTCTTTCAACCAAAATAGCTGTTTGCTAGAAAACATTACATATAACCCTGGCACATTCTGCATAACCCTAAATTGTTTCTAAGAATAAATCATAGTAATTTAAAAAGTTGTAAACTAGTATGCCTATATAGAATACGGTATATTCAGACAAATCACCTTTTCATTGTGTTGGTGCGTTATCACTGCGTTATCTTTGCTATTAGACCCTATTTTTATTTAAAATAATTTTTCCAATTATCATTACACATTTCAAAATAGTCCCTTCTCGGACAACGATGTGCATTTGCGGTCGAGTTTTCGCCTCTCACAAACACGCACAGTTGAGCTCACGTATCATGACGCACACATGAGTAACATGTATATGACATACGATAACATATTAAAATTATATTTCGTAACAGTAGCAGTTTTTTTCTTCGTGGTAAAAATGAGTAAAAAGGTAGTACAAGAGCGAGTGATAATGTAGCCTATAAAAAGAATGAAACGGTTTCTACGATCACGTGACGCCATACAAGTGCACATGCTACAGTTATTGATTGCATGCAAGGTGGTGATGTTCCGGTTCTAAAAATGGAGATTCATGATCGATTAGAACTTAGTGTTTTGGTCAGGTTATTTCACTTTTTGAATATTGATAAAACTGTATTTATTTAGATGATCTTTAAAGCGGTATTCAAGGTGTTTTGTGCAATGTCATTTTTTTTCTCTCCTCGGGTGATTTGAAGTTCGACAGGTTAAAGGACGGTCATATAGATTAGTTAATCCTCCACATAATGCATGATTAAATAATAAGCTGATATAAAAACCAAATGAAACAGTTCGTTTCATGTCTAGATGTCCCTCTCATTTGAAAGTATTCGATGGTAGTTTTTCTTTCACTCAAAGGTAGACTTCAGCTTCTTTTTTCTATGACCAAACAACTTCCTAACCTTCACAATTTCAGCTGACTGGGTTCTGTTTTCTTACAGTTCTTTCTTTGCATTATTACTATTTACAAACAAAAACTCTGATTTTCTCAAAATTTGTTCAGAAGACCGTGTACTAAACAGTCTATTTATTGAACCAATTTTCTACCAATTTGGTCTCTCATTTATAGAATTTGACAGTTTGTCAAAGTGTGAGAAATTACTGGGTACATGTTCTATTGAACATGTGTCTCTAGTTATTATTGTTGAATATAATTAGACAGTGGTCTCTAACAAAGAATAGTGTTATTATTTCGTATATTCTATTATCGTAATAAATGTGTGCCTTGATCTACAAAAAATCTAAATCACTGTGTCGGAACTGTCTATTTAAAACGTTTTTGTCCAAATTTTCATCAAAGAAATATTTGTTCTACATAAAAGCATGCGCGATAAATAAGTACATTAATTTATTAATAAATATTACATAAACATTATATAGTGACAATTTAAAGAAACATGTTTCTAGAATAGTTTTTATCGGTTGATTTAAAGAAAATTAGAAACATTAAATTGCCTTGACATTTGTTTCCATTCTCTGCGATGAAATTAGCTGGAGGCATGGCAGTTTGGAGGTATAGGTGTTTACATCATTGCAGCAGGAAGGCGACCAACGTCAAATGAGCGCGCTTTTTATAAATGTCTACTGCATGGCAGATTGACATCATCGCCACGGGTGAAGATTACACATAAGCTGAGTGTCGTTGTTGAATTTGGGTCACATCAACTCATGTTATTGTATCAGTAATTAAACACGGTTGTGTCCAGGCTGAACTGGATTAAGCTTTATCTGTTTTTTGTTATTTATTGATATTATAAATTGCGATATCTATCTATTATTTTTTCCTGCATTTATATACGTACCGGTATACAATGAGCATCTTTTGTAAACTATATTCCCCTAAAAACGTAAGTAAATAATATACCACATTGATAACAATTTCCAGTTGGAAATGACAAAGGATAATTGTAAGGTGGCAGAAATGTCTATTGAATTAGGCCTACAATACGCTGGCCACTCTCTCTAATTATATTATAAAACCAATAGTTCGATTCCTCCATCAAAATTGTTCAGACAGCCGTTTGTGTTCTGTCTATGACTGTCCACCCTCACTATGTTCTATTAGGGGTGAGGGCGTGTGGGGGACGTTGGACTACCGATCGTCAGACCGAGGTCCGAATCCAACTCTCGCCGCATTTCTTATATCCGTAGGCAAGATACTTTACTTACGTTTGCCTCTCTCCACCCAGGTGTATAAATGGGTGGATCAAGACACAACTGACACGCTGATTACTAGCTGCATTTTGGGAGTATGTTTCCATACGTGTTTGATCCCAAAAAATTGACTGGGGTAATAAAGTTCAGCGCATTGAGAGCTTGCTTAAATGCGCTATGAATGAACTATTATTATTATTATTAAGGAATGCTGCATACTTCCTTGTTTTATTTGCCTATTGATTCAAGTATCTTCAGAATACGTACAAAACATAGTATAAGAAATACGTACCGATAGATGTAGGCCTACATTTTATTTAGTAAATTTACTGATTTCTATTTGTTTAGAATATGAATAAATATATGTGTAATGGGTAATATGCATTATTATCTGTGAAATTCGTTTCGTTTTCGTTTCATCAAGTTTTCGTGAAGCAGCAAATTGAAAAACAGATTAAAAGTAACTCTTTCGTTTTCTTTCAGATTTATTTCATCGATTTTCAGTAATAGCAAGAAAAGTTAGAACTAACATTATTTATGTCTTGACATATTTCATTATTTAGTTGAGGTTTCTAAATCCCTACCAAAGGGCATTAGTATAAATAAACGATTTACAATTTACTAATGCTGTTTTACTTGTGGTGAATTCGGATTGTTTAAAGGGAAGGCACATGTAACATTTTGAGAGACTAGTCGGATAGAAGGATGACTTGGGAAGTAAACGATTAAAAGAATTTAGATCATGTGACCAGTATTTCCGTGCAATATCAATCAGAAAAAAGGTTAAGAGGCGGAGGAATTATAAATCATCTGGGTTTAATTTTAATTATTCAAATGCTTCGCATACATATATTGTATTAGGAAAGCATATAATAAAGGAGTTTTTTTGCTTTAAATTACCACCGTCGTAGTACCACTATGTCTTCAAGACCAATCATTAAAGGAAGGTGATCGTCGAGGAGCGTTGGAGGGTGGAAGGTACCAGTTGTGGCACGACGTTGATTCTAATTGATATTGCATTTTCGTGTCTGTATGGCAATGCTGATTCGACTTTTTAAAAGTGTTGGTGTTTTCAGTCAATTGTTCGGGATAGTGGTGTCTTTCATAATTGCGACCGAAGGTTCCGTTGTCAAATTCTTCGTAATAACTCGGCGGTGCCGAAGGTACATTGTCGATGTGCCGATTATACTCACGAAGGACCCGGAAATTGTTACCATTGTAGTCGTGAGGTTCGGAAAATCTAGTGTTAGGTGCAACTGAGTGTTGTTTAATTAGATACGAGTTGTCTTGTTCTAAAGTAAAATCCGAGTATTCACAGCACAGTAGTCCCATTATCACTAACAATACAGCACTGGCTCCGAATATCAATAAATAATCCATATAATATATCATAGGACTGTAAAATAAGAAGAAAATGTGGTAATTTGGTAAACATTTAAATATTTATGAATCTATTTAAATATTATTACTCTACAAAATAAATATACGATGATATTTCAGAAACCTGATAATTATTATTTCCATCAACTTTATTATCATCATCTCAACGTTATGAACTACTGTATATTTCATATTAATCTCAGTTATAATCTTTAGTATTCAATATGCATATACGTTGCAGGCATATTCTATTTATTTCAGTCATTGAATAGGCCTACTGATTTAATAATGGATGTGTTAATAAACAAGATAAAAAAATGAAAATTACAATTAGTCACTTGATCAATTTATAGATTTAAGCAGAATATTAATATAATCACGTTTGCTTTAAGTTAAAAGAGATACCGCCATACAACAGAGAACATTAATATTTTATTGTTGAATTTATTGCCGATGCCGATATAGAATTAATTAGACATTGAAATTAATAATATTAACATAATCAGTTTACAAAATTAAATTTTCTATTCAATATTTATTATTATTATTATTTTATTACATTTATAAACATATTTATTCATAATTAGTATAAATATCACACACCATACAATGATATTGTGCTATAACTTACGTATCTGTCTGGTAGCCGGCCCAAGGCTGATCATTAGTGGCCCCTATCGTCTCTGGGACACAGCACTGTCCAACGCCGTAGCTATCGATACAGCAGGATGTTTTAGACGAGTCCCCGAATTCAGATGGACAAATGTAGTATTCATCTTCACTAACACACTCAGAATACGTCATTTCCCCTCACGTATGGTTACTATGAACATTGCTGTTATTGAAAGACCAAAAACATTTATTCATTCATTTTATTTGTAAAAATCATCGTCAACATATGGCGCTAAATAGAGTTAAAATGGTATAAAACTGCAATAAAAAAATTTAAAAAAAAGAAAGCGTGAGTTAAAAGATTGAAAAAATACAGTCATAAAAGATTATAGTTAAACAAATTTTAATTTTTTGTACTTGTATGAAATACATTAAAAATTGACTCACTAACCTACTATAGAAGTTAGACCAATTGTACAAGACTTAATATTACACAATTTTGAGATGTGTAAATGAACTGGAAATGAATTCCCCTCGTGATTAATTATTATCATTGTACAATAACATAGTAAAATAACCATATTAATTAGGCAGTTTCGTTCTGTCTTCATTACATAATATATAGAGATTTGACAAGATATCCGACGCGTTGTTCCGTTTAGTCTAGTTTTATCTTCAATAATTTCAACAGGGAGCTGTCAATTCAGTTTTACTTTTGATAATGTATGTTAATACCTACGTTGCCTACTTAGTATGATCATTTTAATGAATACCTATAGCGTAATCATATTATCACACTTATTGGTAAGATGTACAAAAATAGCAACCAAGTGGGTATTCTATATTAAGTGGTTAATAAAAAGAGATAAAATTAGGCATGAAAAACTACCAGCAATGGTTGTACTTCTAATGAAGTTAAGCCTACATAGTTTTATCCGTATATAGGTAAAGCCTATAACAAAATGCATTGTATTTTCTTATAAGTTATATGTGTCTATACTATTTTATAATTAATCAAATAGTCTTTGTAGGGGTGGAGAGATAATAAATAATAATAATATTTATTGGTTACTCTCCTTTAAAACGGAGGAACACTCTCGTAACAAGAGTTCCGACCCATACAAAATGTTTACAAAATAAGGTCATACAGTAGTTACAATATATATATACAGATACAACAAGTTAATAATGGTTTACAATTACAAAACATCAAGCAGCACAGAGACAATACAAAACAACGTAATTTTCGACGAGGTGAGAATACTATTGAACACTCAGCAGGCAGGGGATACTAATTAATACATTAATTTACATTTTTGTTGATTGGCGGTAACTGGCCCTCCATTAGATCACTTATTCATGTTGTAAATGCGGTTACTAGTACCTACCTAGGCCTATTGCATATTTCCAACATAATCGGATGCCTTACCTGTTTATTCCAGTGTTCTTTAGCCTTCCATTGTATTCTTCAAAATGTAAATATTATCGGCTGTTACGAAATATATTCCATGCATATGTTTATTTCTTTAGTTTAATTAACTGAATATGAAATACCAATACTGGATTCTCCATGAAAACATTGACATGTGATGTAATCAATAATCATTTTGAAACGATCTTTGTTTAAAATCTATAAAGCACAGATGTTACTGATGACGTCACAGTTTAGTACCTGTACCTGATTTTTATTTACACGTATTGAACCTATCACTGCCAAATATTAAGTTGAAATTAGACTATAGCCTAGTCACACGTTTTAGTGAACGGTACCACAGTATATTTTCTCGCCAATATAATACAAACTTACAGGTGGGTATCCTCTGAAGCCCAAACATTCCGCCCTTACCGGAACAACGAGTATGTTTTATTAGACGGTATTCTACAATAGTTGGATAGTACGTAATTATGCCTCTAATCAACACAGTCATTATTCTTGAAATTAAAATACAGCATGATATTTTAGGGATACCTTCAGGACCCAACAAAGTTCTCCGTTACTAGACCTAGTGTTACAAGATTGCCCCTCGTTCGTTCACGGCAATACGTTTACGAGGGCCTGTGGCGCAGTGTGTTGGGCGTTCGGCTACTGATCGTGAGATCGAGGTTCGAATCCAACTCTCGCCGCATTGCTTGTATCCTTAGCCAAGATACTTTACTTACGTTTGCCTCTCTCCCCCAGGTGTATAAATGGGAACCCAGTTAGATCAAGACTCAACTTTGCGCTGATTACTAGCTGCATTATTGAAGTATGTTTCTGTACGTGTTTTAATCAGGAAAAAGTTATATGTTTTGTCCATTTTAGTTTGTACATTTATATTCCTTTTCTTAAGTACCAGATTGCTTATAATTACAATTTAAACAAAAATGTCTATTTCATCCAACTCTCACTTGGTCAATGTACAGTAACTGTAAATTTGCTAGAATCTCTAAAACTGATTTAGTAAATAAATATTTTCTCTAGAAATAAATGCTTGCCAACTGGCGATCTAAACAAACACTAAGCTGATTGAAATTGATTCGCAATCAACACTATGTACTTCACTGAGGCGGCTCATAGGCCTAGTGTGTGATTATATTATTACCAGCGCCCTCAAACACTCTACCAATTGACTGTTTTTCCTTATTAATAT
This sequence comes from Antedon mediterranea, assembly GCF_964355755.1. NCBI lineage: Eukaryota > Metazoa > Echinodermata > Crinoidea > Comatulida > Antedonidae > Antedon > Antedon mediterranea. Next base: position 13,164,246 of record NC_092671.1, on the reverse strand, counting down.
CTATAGCTGCAATATCTGTTTCCTAGACAACTGGTATTGGTTTGAGAATTGAACTAAACTGTGTGTAATATCTGATACATAAAAATGTGATTCATCACAGAGACTCTGCATCATATACTTTCAGTAGAACACACTGTGTTTGGGACACACATATTATTACGGATAAACTTTATGAAACGACCGAGGGCAGTGTTTAACGCAACAGCCAATCTGTATATTGTTTTGTTACTTCTTTTGTTTATTCTATTAACAGAAAGAACTCGCATATTACAGGATGGATAAACTATAATTTAGCGTGCTTATATATTTAGTCTCTTTAGTCTTAGTAAGGAATAGAAAGAGTTGTCGGGAAATATAACAGACGTTTCAACCCTCCCGATTTCAATTCAATTCATTTATTCATAGTCAAACACAGTAAAATATAGTACATGGTTTGAAATTATTTTTGTTTGTTCAAAGTTAAAAATTGACATAAGAATACAGAAAGGAGGTTGTTATAAAGGCCCCTTGAATGTCAGCATGATGCTGTTTGGTTACCCTCTTTAAATAAGGTTAATAAACATAAAATAAAAGGAATTGGAGCAGCTAGATCTCTGATGAATCTGCTCAAAATAGTCCAATCGATTCACTTCATTTATATAGGTCAAACACAGTAAAATATAGTACATAGTTTGAAATTATTTTCGTTTGTTTAGTTAAAATCACAAAAATACAAAAATGAGTTAAAAAGGTTATTTTATCTTTTATTGGTCTAACGTAAACAGCAAGGTTGTTATCTATAAAGCACACATTTTGAAAAAAAGTAAAAAAATGGAATTATGGTTCACTTTCTCGCCTCTTTTTGGCAGAAAAAAATAATAGGTTATACCTTAACCGACTATTATAATACGGTATATTCTACAGAGGTTTATATAACGCTGTACAATGCCAATAGTTAAATCTTTATATAGAATTATTTAAAAAAAAATCAAAATAAATGAAACAAATATTAAAAACAAAACGAAACGTAACATATAAGTAAGTAACAAATATAACTATGAGACATAAAACTAAAACACAAGAGTAAGGAAAGAATTTTTAAAGCTTACTATAATTATTTGAATTTTATATTTTTACTTATGTTCTTATTGTAAAAAAAAAAGAATTAAGAATAATTGAGTAATTGTATTGCATTTTATATATTGTAAATACTTATTTATTTATATATATACCTTTGTCGTGGGTATGTATGTATGCAGTCATGTACTCGAATATATGTACTTGTGTGTTTTGTACAGAGACATAGACCTATTGTTTGTTTGTTTGTTTTTTTTTGGTTTTTTTTTAATGTAGAGAGGAATAGTTAAAATAAAAGAAAATTATGAAAAAAGTGGATAATACATATAAAAGTATAAAGTATATATATATATATATATATATATATATATATATATATATATATATATATATATATATATATATATATATATATATATAAATCAATGATGTTGCGTAGCACTGTGTAAATTATATATAAATCATACTGTAAATTATAGAAACAGTGCTCATATTCGGAACATGATCTCATAATCGCGTCGAGCATAGCTCATTGGCGAAAGTTCCGTATTTTTTAGTTGTATGAAAAAATGTCTCTGGCGGGATTCGAACCTGCAACCTCTCGCTTACAGGGCGAGTATCATACCACTGACTTGTTATACCACTGACTTGTTAAGCCTGCACTGATTGTGAGGGCGTTTGTTGTATGAGAGAATGTATCTGGTGGGTGAAAATCTGTGATAATACCATACATGGCTCTGTGGTCTAGTGGTATGATACTCGCCCTGTAAGCGAGAGGTTGCAGGTTCGAATCCCGCCAGACATTTTTTCATACAACTAAATAATACGGAACTTTCGCCAATGAGCTATGCTCGACGCGATTATGAGATCATGTTCCGAATATGAGCACTGTTTCTATAATTTACAGTATGATTTATATATATATATATATATATATATATATATATATATATATATATATATATATATAAACAAATCAGGCAAAGAACATTAATTCTAAACCGCCCGGTGATATACTGAAATTTAATTAATTAATTTGAAACGATAAAGATGAGGAAATCTGTGAGAATGAGAAAAAGTCGCCCCAATATATATATATATATATATGACCGAATTGTTTCGATCAAATCGTACAAAAGATAAAAGAAAGGACAAGAAAATAACAGAACAGAGAATATATATTTGGATGAAGTGTAAAATCATTGTATTGATCATTTGAGAATGAAATGAATAAAATAGTGGTTAACGCCACAAAAGAGAAAAAAAAAACAGCAAGGTTGTTATGAAGGTCCCTTGAGTGTCAGCATACTGTTTGGTTACCCTCTTTAAATAAGGTTTAATAAAAATAAAATAAAAGGACTTGGAGCAGCTAGATCTCTAATAAATCTGCTCAAAATAGCCCGATCGAATATACGCTTATGGTGATCACATATACTGAGAATAATAACAGACAATTTCATTTTAAGACAATTTTATAGCGTAAAATTAAAGTCACATACGTCACACCGAAAAGGGAAGAATCTCACTTTTCCCTTATAAACATAGAATAGGAAACCAATTCTTAATAAAATTTCTATAGGCCTAATAATAGAATATTTAACTAAAGGTGTTTGCCTTTCAATTGTGAGTGATCTCAAGAATTAAAACTGAAAAGATTCATTCATTCATTGGAAAATAATGTATAAGGAAGTAACATGTAATTTTAACTATTATATTTGACTCGGACAATAATCGTAATAGCTAATATTCAGCCTGGCCGCTATCAGTACTAAACGTAGAAAATGTTTTTACGTTCTTCGTTTACTTTTATTCTTTTCTATAGCTTCGTCGTGTGTTGCCATGCAAACTCGGGTTGTCTGCACAATAATAATGATGACAGTTTGCTGTGTATCTGTGAATCTCCGCCCGACACTAATTGGTTCAAAGTCAATTGCAATGGACGTGGGCTTGTTCATTTACCTGCTAGAATACCTGAAAACACAACACATTTGTGAGTTTAAATACAAATTTACATTTTAATAGCTTAGATTTTGATACTTATATCACATGCTCGGCGTACATATTTCTTTTGAATAGAAGGATGATTTTTATAAGTTTGTATGGAACGCCGTTTTATCGATGCAATTTTCATCATCACCAATAACTTGCGTAAACTGTTTTCCTTACGTTTGCCCTTTGCTGGCACAACGAAATGAAACAAGAAAGCACAAAGGCCCGTTTATACTATCATGACAATAAACGACGATAAATAGATAAATTATAAATACTAGATGGTACGCTCGCTTCGCTCGCGTACCATCTAGGTCGTGCCCACAGATGGTTCTCGAATACACAGTAATTTCAGCGTTAAAAAACTGGCGATTTCAAATGTACAATAATGCAGGGCAATAATATATGTCGTTTACAGGAACGATTAAATAGACACTGTGATTTATGTACTCAACTAAAATTAGCACACTGGGAATTACTTCCGAAAGAGAATGTTGTCACAAAATGAGACCAATTGTTTAAGTCAAATTTAAACAAACTTAATTTGTGTTTTGTATGTAACATTATGGTTGAGAGATGGGAAAGAGGATGGGTGCAAAGAGGAACAATTTTTAAATATAGTCTTTATTTTGTAACGAAATATTAATTAACATGTTTTACAAATAATATACCACTAAACACAGTAAAACATTGCGATGTAATACTTTGTTGAAACTATCACCGTCGTAGTCGATTGAAATAGTACAGTACATGTAACGATACACTACGACGTATGTTTATATATAATGTTAAACAATTTGTGAAAACCACCTCTATTCGGGGCAAATCATAAATTCGATTTAATCGGTAATAAATATTAAATTACGGCGACTGAAAACGCTAGCTCATTATCCATTAAAAAAAATTATATCCAACCTCTGCAGCACAGATTGAAAAAAAAAAGGATCGAATTTCTGTTATGAGTATACAGTACTTTCCTTTACGACGCCTGAGGGAATAGACACTTGTGGAACGACACAGAGATTGGAATGTTCCATTCATCGCAAATCAATACATTTGTATAAACGTATATTAAATCTATCAAAATAGTATTTTTTAAAGAAAATCGGCCTGTCTTCAACATTATGATACTGTACTCGAGCTGTTCAACCGGTTTTCAGCTATTAAAAACAATTATTGTAGGAGGAGATAGGAAAATGCGAAGCCTCCTCGCATTTTTGTGGCGGGTATTTTTCAAGATAGACATCCATTAGACAGTGTATACCACGATCGGAAAACACCCCTATCTGGGGCAAATCGTTGAACCTAAATTCGTTTTAATCGTCAATAACTAATTATCTAACTTAATTTAATTAGTAAACAGGGTTACATCAGGTGGTTAAAATCAGTACCGAAAGTACGAACCAACTTTACATACCATCGAGTAAAAATTCTAAAAGTAAGGCGCGATTTACAGAATTTTGCCCTTACGTAAATGTATATATAGATACAGTTTTTCTACAGAAAACAAAAGAAATGATAACAGTTTTCATCCTGGAACTATAAAAATAACAATATATTCTGTCTTCGGTGAAATATCCAATCAAATTGACGTCATGATTAAAATCATGATAAAAAGTTATTAGTTAGATAGTATAAACGGTTATGTATATCTATTTACCGAGGTTGTTTATCGTGCAATGTCTGTACGCTGAATATTTTACTCGATTTAGGCCTATGGGTTATGTTATATAAATAACAATCAAAATAACTATAAAATATATGGGTTATGTTATATAAATAACAATTAAAATAACTATAAAAATAAGAATTCTGTCTTCGGCTATATTATATATACTTGGTTTTTTTAAATACAGGACTACAGTTTTTATAAATATAATATTACCCATGTTTTTAATTCCTGTCCATTATATTCTATTAAAACACAATGAGAACACAGGTTTAGGACAACAGAACTAGTGCGGCAGAAAATAATAGCAAACACACCAAATACGGATACTACTTACAAAGACATGTTTGGTAGAGTAACTTTCATTTAAATTTGACAGGGTTGAAAAGATATGAACATACATACCCGGAAAAGCTTTGTACAACACATAAGCAGTTTTGTGACTCCAAAGTAAACATAATAATTTTAAATTAATTGTTTGGGTCATTTTTCAAGGTATATGAACCTTTTGATTTTCTCTTATATATTATATTTCTATAATATCATCCTTTATTTTTATTTATTTTTATTTTATTTATTCGACTTCTCACTAACTCAGTGAAGGATCTACAGGTGGTTAACACCTCTAAAACGGTCCAGTCCCAATTTGCACAGTGGCTGTGTGTGACAGTGGCTGTGTTTTGTTAATTTTTTTAACTCTCCATTGAGTGGTAAAATGTTATTGATTTAAAGTAGAAAGTTAAAATAATTGTATCAATTTGTTTCTTACTCTTTTTTAAAAAGATATCTGAACAATAACAACTTCACAACTATTGCCAGCGATGCGTTACTTCGACTTTCCGAATTAAACGAAATGTAAGTTTTGAATTACATTGTTATGGTGTGCCTGAAATGTACATTTTATCAATAATAGAGACAAATGTAGGACACAAAGCTAACGTTGATGTAATACAGATACTATAATATAGACTATGACGACTGCTAGTCTATGACGTTAATTTATGCTACTGCCAAATTTGAAATTTAGGGTTTTATTCAGTTCGCTCTCTGACATGAGTACGGGTGGACGTATGACGTCGTATCAATGCAAAAGTAAATGTAGTTAAATTTAAGTTAAATTATATTACTAACTGTGAATTATCAATATTCAAAAAAAGTTTAATATCTTATTATTATTATTTACTCGTAATTCACTTTCGGGTCTAAAACCAACCTTTAAGAAGATACAGGGCTTCAAATGGCATAGCAAATAACTGCCATTTTAAATTTATGCTAATTAACCCTGTTTTTGATGTCCGATTTTGGTAAAAACAAGAAAATGTTAAGAAACTTGTTTTCCTGCAGTTTATAGATTTTTTTCAGTAGGATAATGTCATTTAAGCAGTTATACAATAATATATGACGTACCTATGACTAAGTTAAAACATATTTAATGGGAAGTTTAATGTCATCAATGCACTTAGGTCGTCTAAAACCAACCGTTCAGGACATACATGGCTTCAAAATGGTAAATGGCGGCATTTTTAATGTATGCTAATTAACCCACTATCCGATATTCGATGTTTGTTAAACTTTTGGACCATATCAACCAGACAAAACAAACAATTCTGTTGCAATTTGTTCTTACTTTGTTTTTACTGACTATACGTTCACTGAAACGTCAACGTGAGTATCCACATCTAACCGTTCATATATTTGTCGACGAGTAACAGTCGACTGTAATCCATGTGGACGTGAACGTCGTGCACATTCACTCAAATCTAAATTTCGCTACTGCTGTTTCACACTCCTTTACTAGTGTAAATAATAAAAGGGTTTTCCAGTATAGCGGGTGAAGAGCGAGTATTGAGTATCAGGTACTTATTTTAAACGCCATGTTGTAAGTTTTCCCTTTCCTGATTTTGTCTGTTACGGATCTGTCATTTAAATTAATTAATAGATTTAATGATAATGATAAAATGGTGAATATTTTCTTTTTCAGATCTTTAGATTTCAACAACTTGACTAAATTACCAAAATTTCCAAAGAAAATAACCACAATGTAAGTTATCAGCTAAATGTTGTCACTGGCCTACATTTTTCCCAACTTAAGTGTATGTCTGTTGCTTTTTAAGTAACTATACCATGGAGAATTAGTTGTTTCCCAACTGTATTTTCAAAGCATAATCACATTGGACAGAGGAGACCGGCGGTACATAATTTGTGGTCATAACTACTATTTATTATACCATCGTAATTATACATTAATTAAAACATTTAACTTTGGCATAATAATGCACTTAATGTATAATTATGTATTCTTTATTGAATATTTTCATGTTAAAGATCTGCGAGTTATAATAGGTTGAGGTGTGTCGATGGATCATTTACAAATTTACCTCGACTTGACACAATGTAAGTAAATTATTTCATCAGTTCATCTGCCATTATTTTATTATATATTATATTATATTTAGCATAGTATGAGGAGAGAGAGAAAGGTTATACTGTAGCATCAATTCAGTCAATAATTAAATAATCAATTAATTACAAATCATACCTTTTTATTTTTCGCATTTTGTAGAATATTGAATGGTAATCCTATTAGGAAGCTAACGAGGACGACTTTCCAAGGATCTTTTGTTAGAAATATGTAAGCTTTTATAAATAATAGGCTTATATTATAATTTTGCTGGTAATAAGAATTATAATAATGATAACGATAACAAAGACGATTACAAAGAGGACTGCAAAGACGATTTCAGAGACGATTACAAAGACAATTACAAAGACGATTACAAAGACGATTGCAAAGACGATTGCAAAGACGATTACAAAGACGATTACAAAGATGAAGATAATGATTATAAAGATGATTATAAAGATGATTACAAAGATGATTACAAAGGTGATTAAAAAGACGATTACAAAAATGATTAAAAAGACGATTGCAAAGATGAAGATAATGAGTATAAAGGTGATTATAAAGATGATTACAAAGATGATTACAAAGGTGATTAAAAAGACGATTACAAAGATTATTACAAAGACGATTACAAAGACAATTACAAAGACGATTACAAAGATGAAGATAATGATTATAAAGATGATTACAAAAAAGATTACAAAGGTGATTGTAAAGATGATTACAAAGAAGATTACAAAGATGATTATAAAGATGATGACAAAGATGATTACAAAGGTGATTAAAAAGACGATTACAAAGATGATTACAAAGATGATGATAATGATTATATAGATGATGATAAAAATTATAAAGATAATAATGAGAATGAGGATAATAATAATGATAATAAAGAAATTTAAAAAAATGTAGGCATAGGTACGCCTATGCAATTTAATTTAATTATAGTTTTCAGTTAAATAACAATACTATTATTAAACAAAAATCGATTGTTTGGGTTTTTTCAATCGTCGTATCAAAACTAAACTAACATTGCGTTTAAACATGGTACTTTCATTAGTTACGCACTAATAATAAAATATGTTGAATCACCCTTTGTATATTTCAGTGACATTAGTAATAGTACTCTGGAGCAAATTGAACCATTTACGTTTTCTGGTCTACAGCGTATTAACAGAATGTACGTATAATGTATAATATTTATTATTGTTTTTTTGGATAAAAAAATATTGCAAAGCAAAATTGAATTATTTGAAAAAATTAAAGTTTTTCATAACTATACGTTCAACACTTTGACGTTTTATAATGACCATCCTGTCTTTTTACACCTCCTCCACGGTGCATCATTAAAACGAAAAGTCGCTAATGTTGTACGCGCTAATGCTGACGCTTAATATCAGCAGTTTAGGTCACAATCCACTCTACATCTAGGCGGGATATCATTATATATTATGCTAAAATATTTCTTCTTGTTCGGCCTAACATATCGTCTTACTATATTATATTATTTATCATTAAGTGCATTAAGTAGGCCTATGTTTTTAAATCAGAACTTCAACTTTTATTCTATTAGACATCTCAGAGAAACTAATATTAAGGAATTGGTGGAAAACTCCTTCTTCTTTACCAGTAAATCTTTAATTGAAATGTAAGTTTTGTACCATAAACATTTTTGTTTTGGGTTGTGTAAATTACCTTAAGAGAATAACTACGTGTAAAGAAGAAAGAAACTGGCGTTTTGTTAATTTTAAACATACATTTTATATAATATATTTCGATTGAATATAATAAAAACTAACAATAACAAATGTACAAAATAAGATATTAAAAGTAATATAAATATTATGTCAAATAATGTTGATGTATAAACTTCGTGAATAGTTAGCATGTGGTTTGGACATTATCTACCTTTTCACAGATATGTTGACAATCAGTTGTTGAAATTGGCAACAGGAGCATTCGCAAATATTCCATCAGGAAGTCGAATGTAAGTTAGCTCTTCAATTTTAGAGATCTCCCTCTATTTGTTTGTTTGTGTGTGTTGTTTTTTTATTTTGTTCATACTTATATAGTATTTTATTGTTAACAGATACCTTACATATAGTCAAATTACCACGATACCAGCAAGATTGTTTGTTAATACAACTTGGTTAAACACTCTGTAAGTATTTTATTTAATTAATTCAAAATTTATAAAATAATTTACTTTAGTTTTATCAATCAAGAATATTGTGTTTTTCAATCTATTTGTTTTCAGACGACTTGAAGCTAATAAGATTGGTGATATTCATCCAGAAGCATTTAAAGATCTAATTGGTGTTTTTAGTTTGTAAGTATACATTACACCACATTCTAATATCGGTCAATATTTGAAATGGAAAAGCATTGGTTGCGTATCTTGTTTTCAAATAAACTCTTGTGGTTTACGGTTGTGTTATTACAAAAGCCAGTAATTAAATTGATCTTTATACTGCATTGTTTTCTTTTGAAGGTCTGTTTCTAGCAATGTTTTAACTGTGTTTCCTTCAGCATTGTATAACCTCCTAATCCGTGAATCTCTGTAAGTGTAACTAAGTTCGTTATGCTTTTAAAACAATATTTAAATAATACTTTATACATAGATCCTTTATCACAGAAGTTTTTAGAATGTATACATACTCGTGTTTATTTCATAATGAATCAACTTGATACAGTACAGTAATGTACCACAATCAGAACTGCGTTTATTTACCTCTGAAAATTGTTACCGTATACATTAAATACCCCTATGAGAAAAGCGAGAGGCACAGGTAAATATTGGTGTTACTGAAATGAAACGATTTCCTATACATGTCAGAATGATAAATAACAACTTATATGATATTTTATTTTCAGTCAGCTGGATAACAATCACATTTCTTCACTTGGAAATGGATCTTTATTTCAATCTAAGTATTTTCCTCAATACTTGTACCTGGATAGGAATAAAATTAAAACAATTTCAAAAGCAAGTTTTAGAGGTTGTAAAAACCTAAATATATTGTAAGTATCATCATTAATTCAAGGAATTGTGGAGTCGCGGTGAATGATAATTTGACAACCAAATCCGTAACTTCAATGACTACCGTATTTAAAAATTGTCATAATAAAGATGATGAGTATCATGGTGATGAATCTAATCGGTGGCGTAGGCTGGGTCCACTTTATTAGGCCAAGACCGGTCATTTTCAAAGTATGAGTGAGGACCCAGCAGCTCTTTTTTAAAAATGGTCTTAGCTCAGCCGGCCAGCCATGATGGGGCTGGTCCTAAACTCTAACCGTTTCAAATAAGTATAATTTCCAAGGACCTAAGCAGCTCTATTTTTCAAATTTGTTTTAGCTCAGCCCCATTTGAGGGTTCCACATTTACAAATTTCGCATCTGTCCCCCAGACAACAGCCAGCCTACGCCTCTGGGTGGCTGCGACAACAGTGACAGCTGTGACGATCACGAAAATATTAGTAAATAGAGTCAATAGATTAGAAGTTGAATATTTCTTTTTAATAGAATGCTTGACCATAATGAAATATCGTACATTGAAGATGGAGCATTTGATGATACTGATTTTGAAGTCATGTGAGTAAAATAAAATAATAATGTACTTAATAGGACATATTTACAGCGTTTGAATTGTTTATCCATTCAGTTTGGGCCATATTTAGTTTTAGTCTAATTTCTAACCTGTATTTCAAACCATTCCGTTTCATATGTAGGTCTAAAATAAAAGCTTGAAATCAGAAAAATCGAAACATCTGGTGGACTAAAATTTAAAAATTTAATAATAATTAATTTAAATACAGATTTGCAGTAAGTCTAATGTGTTTTTTGTACTTAAGTCAAATATCAAATTAGACTGACCGGGTAAAGGTTTGAGACTCACTAGAAGTTGATATTGTTGTATTTATTACTTGTAGGTCTACTAGCATTTAGTCGTGTATAATAATATCAAGCATATAGTTTTAAAAAAAATTAATATTAATAAAACCATAAATAAATTAGAAGATCATGTTGGTAACTCCTCAGGTATTTACAAAAAAATAAGCTGGAAACTATAACGAATGGAACGTTTAGAAATGGAGTAATGAAAAAACTGTAAGTAGAATGAACTTTTATTTCTACACGCTTTTCTAACTCAGATTACGTCACTCTTTAATCGTGTACACGTTAAGTATTACAAGCAAAAGAATTATTATGCCATTTGTAGACTACCGGTATAGTAATATATATATATATATGTGTATTCATACGATCTACTGCAATATTGATTTTTTCGTTATTTTACCCAATCACCGTAGTAACGTTATTAGGTCCATCAACATTTTAACAATACATCACATTTTTTTTTAATTTGTTCATTTATCAGGTACTTGTTCAATAATCCAATCACTTTTATCGAAGAGAAAAGCTTTTCTAACATGTCAAATGATTCAATTGTGTAAGTAATTTAGACAAAATAAACTATGGACGATTGCGTCCTGTGAAATGTTTTATTGTTTGGGGGGTGTAAGTTATGGCATAAATAGAATAATGTATTTAAATTAATACAATTAAAAGCCTACATTGAATTTCAGCAATATTAATTTGTATATGCATCAATACTAATATTTTTTTTTTTAGTTACTTGGACTGTGGACAATTGACGAAAATTCCATCAACTTTGTCTGGAAATACAGTAGTGTAAATACATTTGATCTTTTGGGATTTGTGTACTTTTCCATCTCCCATCCTAAACATCATTTGATATCTACTTAAAGCTTGGTTCCCACTAGAGACGCAACGCAATGACGTAGACGACGCAAGGCAAGCGAGTTGACCAGTCACAAGCCACAATAATCCATCACTTGTGATTGGTCAAATATTCCTAGTGGGAACCAAGCAATTTATGTAAGTATCTGCCATATACTATAAGGATATCATTGGTTTAAACTAGATTTGAAAATGGTTTGAGAAAGATATTACGTTTATACACACATATTTTCATTTTTAATTAATTCAGTGTTTTTGGTTTTTTATTTTCAGTAATTGTTTAACAAATAAAACTAAGATCATATTTGACTTTTTTAATTTTACTCATATAAACTATGGTATGGTATGCAACAAAACTAAAGGTATATGTGAGCCTTGTAAGCAGGGACATTATCAGTTACGCCAAAACAATGTGAAACCAGAATGCCATGCTTGTCCACCAGGTGATTTGTCAAATCAAAAAGGAATTTATAATAATAATATTAATATTAATAATAATGATGATGATGAGGATATGATCATGATTATGATGACGATGCCGATGACGACGACGACGATGATGATGATGATGATGATGAAATTAGCAACGGCTTGTTTAATATTTGTCAGATTGGTATTGTAAAGTTTTTATTTTACCCACATGTAAAAGAGATGATATACTGAAAATGTATTAATTAATTTCAAACGATAAGAACAAAATAATGTTTAATTATAGTACGATTGTATATTTTCAGGAGGATTTTACAACGATGAGTTGGGAATGAGTGAGGAAGGCAGCTGGCTTAAGAACTGCAAACCATGTCCAAATGGAAGTTTCTCGCAAAAGACTGGTGCTACTACGATTAATGATTGTCAAACATGTCCAGGTGGAACTAAGACTGACCAATTAGCATATCTCAATGCTTGTTATTGCCTTGATAACTTCCATCGTGTTGATCGATTCGGTGAATGCAAACCTTGTCCAGAAGGTGTCGACTGTGCACGTGACTTTCAACAATTGCTAACGGGCTACTGGTGGTTTTGGGGATTTGATCCAGAAAGTAAAGAAAAGTACAATAATTTTATTACGCATTTAGTTAGCAACATCTTTAATGAAAGTAATCCTGATGCTTTGAAAAATGCAAGTTACGATGGAAGATTACCTGCTGTGTTTATGTGTCCACGATCAGAAAGTTGCGTAGGGGGTATCGACGCAAATTGTTCCAGTGGTTATACAGGATGGTTATGTGGCGCATGCTTACCAGGTTATTACGAATTGTTCAACGAATGTCATAAATGTCAGAAGAGTTTCATTATGATTATTCTATTTGCTGTTATTATCTTAATAATCGCCGTTATTGGATACATAGTTTGGCGGATAGATAAAAGAAGTATCGCACACATGGGTTCTTTTTTCACTCACATGAAGATAGCTATCAATTTCTATCAGATCCTTGGCATACTATCTGAACTAAACGAAATTCACTGGCCAGAAGACTTTCAATCGGTTGGACAAAGTTTACAGTATCTCGACATTATTCGATATGTTAATCTTCTCAGTCCGGCGTGTATTTTGTCTGGTTCTTGGAATGCATATACACTTTTGTATATTGGTATAGCCACACCTTTCGTTATTCTGATATTGGCGTCAACAGTTTGCTTGCTGCTACACGTTATCAATAGATATCGTGGTGATTACACAGCTCATCGTTTAAAAGACAAATGCTTATCAATTACAATCATGTTAATGTACTTAACGTACGCAAATTCCTGTTCAAATATCATGGCCGTAGGTCCTTGGTCGATTCGTACATTTAATGTTACATCAGATGACAATCACAATCATACAAAGAAAATACTTACGTCAGACTATTCTATTATGAATTTGGAAGATAATAATGGTTCGCTGTACAATACTAACAAAAACATCGTGTTTGTTTCATTGCTATATGTAATAGGTTTTCCTCTTGCAGTTGTTGCCGTTTTGTATTGGAAATATAAACGTAATGCCTCACATAACGAAGATATTAATAGTATACGACCAGAAATTGTTGGATTAAAGTTCTTTTGTAAGCAATACAACTCACGGTTTTGGTACTGGGAAGTATTTGAGATGTACAATAAAGCAATTCTTTCACTTATCGCTAACTTCAAAGATGACGAAGCATCAAACATGTCTTATTCCTTGTTTGTAACTGTTATTCTTATTGCATTACATCTTTATCTTGAGCCAATGAAGGAAAAATCGGATCAAAGATTTCAGTTGTTGACACTGGTCTTCATAATTGTTAACTTATCGATTGGTACAATTGTTGACATGGATGATTCTTTATACACGACAGATGATTCAATTATTCTTCTTCATGAAATCAGACCATTTATTCTACTGATGCTTAACTTGTCCATCTTAGTGTTAGTCTTTGGTAAGTTTTCATTAATTACTTTAGCCTATAATCAACATGTAGGCCATTATGTGTATAATTGTAATAATACTTACTTTGTATATTATTTACCTTATGCAGCTGATTTACTGAAGAAAGTTAAAGAGAGTATTTGTGAAAGATGGACACACCAGATTGTTCCAGATCCAGAGTATAATCATGAGAGTTCTTCACAGATCTTTCTATTGAACGCCTCGTCAAGTGATGGCATATAATCAGGACTTGAAAATGTAGATTGTAAATCTATCGTTAATCTGTGTTTACCTAAATAAACACAATTACTGTATAAAAATGTCACTAGAGTATACCTACCATCATCTAATTGTTCCGTCGCACTGTAATGTGCTAATCTAATTAAACATATTTATCCCGAGATAGATTATGTATTCAGATTATCATTATCAAGATGTGCGATGTTACTTTAATAAATCGTGTTATGTATCATCGTGGTATTGTCTCAACAAAAACTTCAGTTGTAAACGCCTTTGAGCTAGAATGTTGTCATAAGCAAATTGTTTAATATGATATCTGTAAATACAATTTTAACCATTTAAGCAATATATTGTACAGTGCAGTTTTGGTTTTTGTATTATAAACAATTGTAGTCTACGAAAGTGTTATTGTTATCAGTGCAGGACTATTTTATTTAATCTTTGTTGTTATTGTGAAAAATATCTGGAGATTTCCGCAAATAGGCCTACTAAGATTACTTCTTTTCCAATGAAGTTATTTCCTTGTATGTTTTGCCTATCAATCAAAACAATAATGTTGACTCTGCTTAATAATTTGTAATTCTACGTTAGTTAATAGGATTTTATTTAATTTGTGGGTGTAAATGCACATTACCTTGTATGTATTAATCGTGATGCAATCCATGGGCGTCACCAGCATTGTAAGTAAGTTATGTTTGACGAGTGGAGAATATACTTCATTTGGTCCATCCATTTTTTATTTTGTAAATACGGTTATTTGTACCTACCTATTGCATATATAACATAACATAATCGGATGCATTATTACCTGTTTACCGGTGTTCTTTGGCCTTCCATTGCATTTTTGCCTAAATAGTATCGGTTGTTACAAAATGAATTCCATGCATATGTTTATTTCTTTAGTTTAATTAACTGAATATGAAATACCAATACTGAATTCTTCATGAAAATATTGTAATCAATAATCATTTGAATCGATCTTTGTTTAAAATCTATAAAGCACAGATGTTGCTGATGACGTCACAGTTTAGTCTCTACCTGATTTTTAATTTACAGGTGGGTATCCTCTGAAGCCCTAACATTTTGTAATGTAATTAATTTTACAAATATGATCCAGATGTTCTCTCCATGAGAAGGCCAGTTATCTTGAGACATGTTTATCAACATGAAAATAAATTTCGAAACGAAAGACTTGTTATAACGCCGAACTTGTCCCCTTTATATTGCAATTTTATCTGGCTCTGTGTATGTTACTAAAGATTATAAAAAGGTAGCCTACCTCATATTTCCATAGGCCTATTATATATATCGCCTTAAATTAAGGTTATTCACATTCATAGCCTAAACTAATAAAGCATTAGAAATCACACAGACATGCGCCATAGCAAAGGCATGTGTGCAAATAAATCTTCTCAAAATAGCCAAATCGATCGAATATACGCCTATGGTGATCACATATATTGAGAATATAACAGACAATAACATTTTAACACAATTTCAATTGCATAAAATTAAAGTCACATACGTCACACCGAAAAGGGAAGAAATTTCACTTTTCCCTTTTTAACATAGAATTGAAAACTAAAACAGAATAAAACCTCTACAATAATAGAACATTTAACTTTGTTAACTGTTTTACACTGAGTGATTATAACAATGGAACTGAAAGGAGTTACAAAATAGACTGTCATATTCATTCATTGAAAAATAAGGTAGAAAGAAGTAACATGTAATTTTATTTTATTTCCTGCATCAGATCAATATTCTATTTAAATCGTAATCTATATATTTCAATTCTTCCCGGTCAAAGTAATTTCCGGGTTTAAGATAAGTTCACCTTGCAACAACCTGGTTTCAAATATTTTCTCTCTTTTATACACAAGGGAGCAGTTCAATAATGGTAACCGACAGAAAATGTATAAGGAGAACATTATCATTCCGAGAACCATCGTCTACACTTCCTAGAGGGGGAG
Source organism: Antedon mediterranea (assembly GCF_964355755.1). Lineage (NCBI taxonomy): Eukaryota > Metazoa > Echinodermata > Crinoidea > Comatulida > Antedonidae > Antedon > Antedon mediterranea. Next base: position 13,147,759 of record NC_092671.1, on the reverse strand, counting down.
CGAGCGAAGCGAGCTCACCCTCTAGTAGCTGGAAATTCAGATTAAGTATATTTCTGCAGCCTGGGCGCGATAAGTAGAAAATGTTTTTACGTCCTTCGTTTACTTTTATTCTTTTCTATAGCTTCGTCGTGTGTTGCTATGCACACTTGGATTGTCTGCACAATAATAATAGTAACAGTTTGCTATGTATCTGTGAATCTCCGCCCGACACCAATTGGTTCAAAGTCAATTGCAGTGGACGTGGACTTGATCACTTACCTGCTGGAATACCTGAAAACACAACACATTTGTGAGTTTAAAAACACATTTACATTTTAGTAGCTTAGATTTTGATACTTATATCACGTGCGCAGCGTACATATTTCTTTTGAATAGAACGATGATTTTGATAAGTTTATACGAAACGCCGTTTCATCGATGCAATTTTCATCATCACCAATAACTTGCGTAAACTGCGTTCCATAAGTTTAGCCTTTGCTAGAGCACAACAAAATGAAACAAGAAAGCACAAAGGCCCGTTTATACTAGCACGAGAATGAACGACGATAAATAGATAAATGATAAACGTTTTCATACTGGAACTATAAAAATAAAAATATATTCTGTCTTCGGTGAAATATTCAATCAAATTGACCTCATGATCAAACAATTAGGCCTACAATCTTCACGATACAACGATTTTATTGTTTTTATTGATCATGACGTCATTTGATTGGGACACGTTAAAATAGCATTAGTTACTTGATGTATGGGTTATATTTTATAAATAATTAAAATAACTATAAAATATATGGGTTATGTTATATAAATAACAATTGAAATAACTATAAGATATATGGGTTATGGTATAAAAATAACAATTTATTCTGTCTTCGGTTATATTTTATTTATACCCTTTGTTTTTATTACAGGACTACAGTTTTTATAGATATAATATTACCTACCATGTCTTTAATTCCCGTCCACATTATAAAACACAGTGAGAACACAGGTTGAGGACTAACGGAAGAAGTGCCATAATAATTAAAATATATCGCAGCAAATAATAGCGAACACACCAATACTGATACTACTTACAACAAATCAAGTTTGATTGGTTTAAAATACATGCACAAACATACCCGGAAAAGCATTGTAAAACAGTTTTGTGACTCCAAAGAAAACATAATAATTTTAAATTAATTGTTTGGGTAATTTTTCATGGTATATGAACCTTTTGATTTTTTCTTATATATTATATTTCTATATTATTACCCTTAAAAATCAATTTGTTTCTTACTATTTTTTAAAAAGATATCTGAACAATAACAACCTCACAACTATTGCCAGCGATGCGTTACTTCGACATTCCGAATTAAACGAAATGTAAGTTTTGAATTACATTGTTATGGTGTGCCTGAAATGAACATTTTATCAATAATAGGGACTAATATAGGATACAAAAGCTCACTTTCACGTAATGTACTATAAGGACTTTTCACGTCGACTATGGCGACTGCTACTCTATGACCTCAATTTATGCTATATCTGGTTCGTCAAATGTCAAATGTTATTCAGTGGCATTTTGTCGTTCGCTCTCTGACATGAGTACGGGTATGACGTCATATCACTGCAAAAGTAAATGTAGTTAAATTTAAGTTAAATTATATTACTAACTGTGAATTATCAATTTTCAAGAAAAGTTTTATATCTTATTTATTAATTTCTACTCGTAATTCACTGTCGGGTCTAAAACCAGTCATTTAAGCAGTTATAACATAATAGGCCTACCTTATGACGTACCTAAGACTAATTTAAAACATATTTAATATGCTAATTGTGAAGTTTAATGTTACATTTTTATCTACTCACAATGCACTTAATTCGTCTAAAATCAACCGTCCAGGATATACAGGGCTTCAAAATGGTAAATGGCGGCCATTTTGAATTTATGCTAATTAACCCACTTTCCGATGTCTGATTTTGGTAAACTTTGGATATGACGTTTATTTTGACCATATCAACCAGACAAAACAATTATGTTGCAATTTGTTCTATGTATGTTCAACCATACTTTTACTAGACTATACGTTTACTGAAACGTCAACGTGAGTGTCCACTTAATCTAACCGTTCATATATTTGTCGACGAGTAACAGTCGACTGCGATCCATGTGAAAATTACTTACTGCTGTTTCACATTTCCTTTACTAGTGGAACTAATATAAGGGTTTTCCAGGATAGCGCGGAAGAGCGAGTATTGAATGTCAGGTACTTATTTTAAACGCCATATTTTAAGTTTTCCCTTTCCGCCGATTTTGTCGGATCTGTCATATAAATTAATTAATAGATGTAATGAAAATGATAAAATGGTGAATATTTTCTTTTTAGATCATTAGATTTCAACAACTTGACTAAATTACCAACATTAATCTAGACAAAATAAACTACATGATAAATTTATTTTGAGTTTATTAAATAAAGGCGTACGTCCTGGAAAAATTAACTGTTTGGTGAGTGTAAGAGCAAATGTGCAATAAAATTAATAATAATAAAGGCATATATTAAATTTCAACAATAACCATTTGTACGTAGGCCTATTCATCAATACTATATTCTTTTTTTCAGTTACTTGGACTGTGGACAACTGACAAAAATTCCATCGACTTTGTCTGGAAATACAGTGGTGTAAATATATTTGATATCTGAATTAAAAATTATCTTGTGGGATTTGTGTACTTTCCCATCTTCCATCCTAAACAGAAATGAACGAATAACTGATGTTCGCGTACTTCTCTTCACACTTTAACCGTAAATCTCCACTCATAGTTTGATCACGCCCTCCTCCACACGTAACCCTCCCTATTCATAAATTTGATATATATTTAAAAGTTGGTTCCCACTAGGACGCAACGCAAGGACGTAGACGCAACGCAAGCGAGTTGACTAATAACAAGCAACAATAATCTATCACCTGTGATTGGTCAAATATCCCTAGTGGGAACCAAGTATAAGATAGTGGCCTACTCCGCTACAAAGGAAATCATTACTTTAAACTACATTTAGGAAGGGGTTGTCTCTGGTGAAAATATTACGCTCATACTAATAAAATATACATGAATATATTCCCCCTTTAATTAATTCAGTGGTTTAAAATGTGATTTTTTTTTTCAGTAATTGTTTAACAAATAAAACTGAGATCAAATTTGACTTCTTTAAATATACTACAATACAATATGGTATGGTATGCAACAAAGGTATATGTGAGCCTTGTAAACAAGGATATTATCAGTTACGCAGATACATTGCTGACCGGAGCATACCAGGATGCTATGCTTGTCCACCAGGTGATTTATGAAATTAAAAAGGAATCTATATATAAATTTACGTAAGGGCAAAATTCGGTAAATCGCGCCTTACTTCTAGAATTTTTACTCGATGGTATATAAAGTTGTTTCGTACTTTCGGTACTGATTTTAACCACCTGATGTAACCCTGTTTACTAATTAAATTATGTTAGATAATTAGTTATTGACGATTAAAACCAATTTAGGTTCAACGATTTGCCCCAAATAGGGGTGTTTTCCGATCGTGGTATACACTGTCTAATGGATGTCCATCTTGAAAAATACCCGCCACATAAATGCGAGGAGGCTTCGCATTTTCCTATCTCCTCCTACGATAATTGTTTTTAATAGCTGAAAACTGGTTGAACAGCTAGAGTACAGCATCATAATGTTGAAGACAGGCCGATTTTCTTTAAAAAATACTATTTTGATAGATTTAATATACGATTATACAAATGTATTGATTTGCGATGAATGGAACATCCCAATCTCTCAGTCTGCCAGAGTTTGGTTTAACACAAGTAAGTAAATTTATGAGCCCTTGGTTTAACACATACGGTAGGTAAATATATGGGCCCTTTGAGAATAAACTTGCAATACTTTGACAATACTGTAAATACCTATGAACTATTTTTGGTCCTCATTTGAATCGAACATTTCTTACTGTGAATGTTTGTACTGTTAGATGTAATATAAAAATATATACAAATAAACTTTATTACTGAGATTGTGGATAGGCTCTACTGCTAGATATATAAACACATTATTATATACAAATAAACTTTATACTGACAGTTCTTTCTAAACGTTTGTATTATTTAATAATTACCAAAAATAAAAGCGTCGTAGTGGTGTATCGTGAAATGTACTTTAATATTTCAATCGATTATGACAGCGACAGTTTTAACTAAACTAAATAAAGAATGTTCTCTAATACAATTAGGAATCTCTTGCCATACACGGGGAAAATTAGTGTACAACGGATATTTAAAAGAAATAAATACATAAATAAATGAATAAAATAAACAAAGTATTAAATCGCAAATGTCTTACTTTATTTAGAGGTATATTAATTTATAGGCCTATAAAACATAAAAAAAATATTTCGTTACTGAGTGGATGAAGAATATTTTTAAAAATTGTTCCTCTTTGTACCTATCCGCTTTCCAATCCCTCAACCCTAATGTTACATACAAAACACAAATTGGGTTTCTTTAAATGAGTCCAAATCAAAAATTTGGACTCATTTTGTGATAAGTTTCTCTTTCGGAAGTAATTCACAGGGTGCTAATTTTAGTTGACTACATAAATCATCGTCTCTATTTATTCGTTTCTATAAACGACAATGTATTGCGGTACGTACATTTGAAATCGCCAGTTTTGTTACGCTGAAATTACTGTGTATTCGAGAACCATCTGTGGGCACGACCTAGATGGTACGCGAACGAACTTATACAAAGAAAATACTTACGTCAGACTATTCTATTATGAATTTGGAAGATAACAATGGTTCGATGTACAATACTAACAAAAATATCGTGTTTGTTTCATTGCTGTATGTAATAGGTTTTCCTCTTGCAGTTGTTGCCGTTTTGTATTGGAAATATAAACGTAATGCCTCACATAACGAAGATATTAATAGTATACGACCAGAAATTGTTGGATTAAAGTTCTTTTGTAAGCAATACAACTCACGGTTTTGGTACTGGGAAGTATTTGAGATGTACAATAAAGCAATTCTTTCACTTATCGTTAACTTCAAAGATGACGAAGCATCAAACATGTCTTATTCCTTGTTTGTAACTGTTATTCTTATTGCATTACATCTTTATCTTGAGCCAATGAAGAAAAAATCGGATTAAAGATTTCAGTTGTTGACACTGATCTTCATAATTGTTAACTTATCGATTGGTACAATTATTGACATGGATGATTCTTTATACACGACAGATGATTCAATTATTCTTCTTCATGAAATCACACCATTTATTCTACTGATGCTTAACTTGTCCATCTTAGTGTTAGTCTTTGGTAAGTCATTAATAACTTTAGTCTATAATCAACATGTAGGCAGTTATGTGTATAATTGTTATAATACTTACTTTGTATATCATTTACCTTATGCAGCTGATTTACTCAAGAAAGTTAAAGAGAGTATTTGTGAAGGATGGACACACCAGATTGTTCCAGATTCAGAGTATACTCATGACAGTTCTTCACAGATCGTTCTATTGAACGCCTCGTCAATTGATGGCATATAGTCAGGACTTGAAAATGCAGATTGTCAATTTATTGTTAATCTTACTGTGTACCTAAATAAGCATAATTATAATAATTTCACTAAGAGGATACTTATCATCATTTAATGGTTCCGTCGCACCGTAATATGCTATTCTTATCAAACACACTAAAACTAGTGCAGTAATGTCGTGAACATAAGTTGTTATTAGAGATAGATTCGATAATAACTTAAATTATATGTAATATTATTTATTCAGATTATCATTAATTGAAGGATTAGATTATAGTTCTCAACACAGATCAGCTTGTCAAAACATTAACAAAAGAATACATTTTATCATTAGTATTTAACATTAATATATTAATTTTAAAGAAATTGTTAATACTAGAGGGTGAGCTCGCTTCGCTCGCTCCCCCTCTAGGAAGTGTAGACGATGGTTCTCGGAATGATAATGTTCTCCTTATACGTTTTCTGTTGGTTACCATTATTGAAAATGCTTGACATTCGTAAAACTAAACTACTTTGTTTCACAGTGTTTTAGATGATTAATAACATTTTAAAGTACAGTTTTTATTGTTTGGTAGGGCCCTTTGGGGAGGCGGAGGTCATTTGAGGGAGGTGCTTATTCGAGGGATATATGTTAAATTTTGTAGTTTTAATAATAATATGGTAACATTTATAATCAAATGAAATCCTCTAATAGATATGAAAAGTGCTAAAAAAGAATAACAAATGCTTGGTAAATTGTAAATAACAGTGCGGTGAATTCTACTACAAATAGTATAATTGTGTTGTTATAAATATGTGGATGGACGTTTATTAGATAGTTGGGTTGGGGGGGGGGGGTTATTATTCAAAGTGATGTTTTATTGGAGAGGCGTTTATTCAAATGAATACCATCCTAATAATTATTAATACATTATTTAATTTAATCATCTTTTGAAACTAACTGCCGTGACAGAGTGGGCCCAAGAAAGAAGACATTACGGATTGCAACATGGGCAGACATCTCGGTCCTAACGGGACACATGAAGATAGCCTACAGTTATTCCTGCAAGCTTACTCAATAAAACTCAGCTATCGGGATTTCACTCGAAAAATGTCTTATCATCAAATCTCCCTATGTAATTTTATAATACTATTCCCCACAATATATTCTGATTCTTTATGGCGTATATTTAATTTGATCTTTATTAATTTGCAGTATAATTCCTATTATTTAACTACTGTACCTTCACACACGCGCGGTATGTTTTAAAATAAACAAAAAACTGAAATGGCTATGATTAATGGCCAAATATATCTGGTTTTTTTTCGTCTTCCAAAGGGACACTATATTGATTGATGGAAAGTGCCTGTTTCCAGTCACCTTTAGGGTCAAATCTACTATTTTAACTGCTCCCTTGTGTTTAAAAGAGAGAAAATATTTGAAACCAGGTTGTTGCAAGGTAAACTTATCTTAAACCCGGAAATTACTTTGACCGGGAAGAATTGAAATCTAATGTTGAAATCATAAATGTTGTTAAAAAACTCTTTATAATATCTTCCTAAGATATAAATATGGAACAATAGCGCCGGCGTGAACACTAATGTTATCAATTATACGTTTCACGGTACATCTCGGATAGATAAGGTAGGTATCCAAGGCGGAGATTTGTACCGAAGTTTTTGCATTGTGCTCGCCTATGTCAGAATTAACCATAATTTATATATAGATTCTTTCTTTTAAGAATTTATAAATATTTTGTAGAGGGCCTTAGACCCTTTCCATAATCAATAATTACTAGTACTTTAATGTATTTAAAAAAATATCTTTAAAGTTTAATTATTCAGAATAATTATATTTGAGTGTAAGTACCGGTACTGATTTGCAGCCACATACCACATTAGATCGTTCAAAAATGTGGAAGCAGTCACTGAACAATAAGATGTTATTAATTTTTTATAAATCGTGTTATGTATTACAGTGGTATTGTCTCAACAACAGCCTCAGTTTTAAACGCTTTTAGCTAGTAGAAAAGGTGCCGTAAGCAAATTGTTTAATATGATCTCTGTATATACAATTTTAACCCTTTAAGCAATATATTGTACAGTGTGGTTTTGGTTTTGTATTATAAACAAGTGTAGTACTGTAGTATACGGAATTGTCACCGTTATCTAGACAGTATTTATTTAATCTTTGGTGTTATTGCGAATAAAATTTCAGGATATTTCCTTAAACACCAAATTTTAGTATTTCCTTGTATGTTTTGCCTTTCAATCAAAAACAATGTGTTGACTATGCTAGTGATCAGTAGGTCTGCGTTAGTTAAATCAGAATCGAATGTAGGATTTCATTTAATTTGTCCGGTGTGTTCAATCATAAGAAGCCACTGATTTTTAGTCGCGTGCAACGGCTCACTGTGTCGGTCGGTTGGTCGGTAAAACACTTGAGCACGCGACTGCAGGAATATGGCCTTGTTGTGATATATTGAAATCTAGTATTTTATAATACACAAGATAACATTTTAAATAATTAAAATTAGTCTCAAGCAGATTAAAAACGGTGTACAGATACAGATAATGTGGCAGATGGAATAATTAATTTGTTTGATGCTGCTATAGAGGTAAACACGTTGTGTATGTTTTAAATATATCTAATTACTTTGTATAGATAGATTTTGTTATATATTGTAATTCTTTTACAATTACAAAAGTCGTCTACAGTTCACTGCTTAGTGGCATGTAGGCCTTGAATTCTTGAATACAATACATGAAGATATTATTGTCATTTTTTTATTAAAATAAGGAAGAAGGAAGTAAATATGATTTATTTTCATACTATTAACACTCATCTCTGACATTATATAGTCGTGATAAAACAACTAGAATTAGTCGTACCGTAAGAGCAAGTATATCATTACTGCAGAGCCTATTACAGAAAATGTTTTTAAGATATTTGTTTACGTTTCTTTTCTCCTGTAGCTATGTTATTTTTGCATTGGCAGATTGCATGAACAATGCCAGTGGAGAAGATTTTGTATGTACCTGCGAATCTCCTAACAGATATTGGTTAATAGTCAATTGTAGTAGACGTGGGCTTGTTCACTTACCTGCTGGAATACCTGAAAACACAACACATTTGTGAGTTAAGATGCACATTATGTTGATAGCTTTATATTATTATATGATAATCATGATGCAATCCATGGTTGTCACCGGAATTCCCGATACTGGTAATGGACTACCGAATTTTGTAAATGTCATTGTTATGCAAACAGTTGTAGACTGTAATTTAAATACGATTGCTAAAATATTAGTTCATCAAAATCACCTAAAATGAAAAAAAAAAGTTAGATTATAGGCATCTTGTAATGTTGAAGACATTATGAATGAGGGGCATTAAATGTTATTACTTTCGACGTTATTAACAGCGTTGCGTTACATTTACCCTTTTGACAAAATCTATCCCATTTACACGGTAAATCAAAATCAATTAACACTCCAAAAAAAACTTAAATTTAATTATAACCTGATCTTTTAAATTGTTTCTTTAACCAACCCAGAATATGAAAAGTAGTATTTAATTAAGATTCTTTCTTTAAATAAAATAAAATAAGACATTTAAACTACGTTTACTACATTGTTTTGAAAAGGAGGCTCGACAATAACAACCTCACCAAGATTGCCAGTGATGCATTGCTTCGATTTTTTCAATTAAAAGAAATGTAAGTTTCAAATATAAATATTTTTGGCGTTTCAGGAATAGACATTTTCCTTCTGTATAAACATATTAAATATTGAAATTTCGAAGTGATACGAAAACTTCCTTTTTCATTTTACCGTTATAGCACAAAAAGGGCCAAACAAGGGCAAAATGTTTATTAGCAAAATAATGTCGGAGTGGTTTATGAACGTTTTATTCTTATCACCCATACATTTAATATGCTTTCTAGATATTTTTATTTTAATTCGGTTGGCATAAGAGTGTCAACGAATGCCTCAAGAATTGGAAATATTAAGTTGATACAATGAAGCATTATTTTTTTCTAATGTATGCTTATTCAATATTTTATGACATTTAGATCATTGGATTTTAACAAATTGACTGAATTACCAAAGTTTCCGAAGTATATAAACAGAATGTAAGCTGTTACATTTCAATATTCAATATTAGCTCTCTATGTCGTCCTTGTGTCTTCTTTTCTCATTTACTACTTGATAAATATACAATTATGTTGTTGTGATGTTGTTCACAATAAAATATTGTTTATTAAATATATATTTTACAGATCTGCTAACTACAATTATTTGAAGTCTATCGACGGAGTGTTTTCAAACTTAACTCGACTAGACAGAATGTAAGTGAACCATTATTATGCGATTTACTAACATTCTTATCACCCACTTATCACCCACCCAGATTCAGTTCCGTTTCGTCATCATTGCTGGACAGTTCATGGTGATTTGTATTGTATAATATACATAAATATACTTCGAGACAAACAGATATTTCTTATTTATACGAACATAATAATAATAATAATAATTTTTCACAACCCAAACATTTCCTTGAATATCAATCCTACGCGGTTTAATTGAATGCACTTGACACTATAAATATTCTATGCTTCAATGCAGACTATCTTATAATACTCTATTTTTAAATTTTTCAAATAGATTATCTGCAATGAATGCAAAAAATGCCTTTCAATCTTTCAACCTATTTACAATTTAAACCATTTAAAAGATGAATGTGGAGGGTTTAGTAATATAATTGTACTGACTATTTCCAATGTTCACAAAAGTGTAGCATAACTTAGTTTTGTCAACAATAATAGATGCTAATCCTTACTTATATTAGTTATTCGGAATAATAGTACCCGACGCATGCAACTACCGTACGTTCTATTTCTATATACATTTTCTATTATATACTGAAAAGTTCTATTTTATTTATTGGAAGATTATATTATACAAACGAACATTCATTTTAAATTACCAACTTTAGATACAATATTATAATATAGAGACATTTTTCTATCTTTGTAATAACCGTAAACTGCTTTGTAACATTTTTATTCATATTTCATGGGTTTGAAATAATTTGAATGGTCAATTTCCACAACAACTTATTACATAATGTATTGTAATTCCAACATGGAGGAATGTGATATAGTATAGTAGTAGTTTGTACATTTTGGCTTTAACACCATATTTATACTTATAGAATGTTGAATGGTAATCCAATTAAAAAGCTAACCAAGACGAGTTTCCAGGGGGCACACTTTAGACGCATGTAAGGTTCTAGCTTTTTTTTAATATTATTCCTAAATTATATAATACTACCGTATTGTATACTTTTATTCTATAGCCGCAACTTTTACTGTGTATATATTTTAAATCACAGTATCACACACTAAATAATTGATGAAATGTTATATATCACTCATTATTACAGCGACGTTTGTGATAGTGCTCTGGAGCAAATCGAACCATTTACGTTTGCTGGTCTACAAAGTATTAATGAGATGTAGGTACACTACAGTATTATATGCCTTAAATGTTTTTTTTTTCTCTTTTGTGGCGTTAACCACTATTTATTCATTTCATCTTCAACAGATTAATATAATTATTTCAAATAATAATAATAACTATTTTATTGTTATTCTCACTTTTGTTTGGTTTATATATATATAGTTTACATTATGTGATTTTATCAATGTTACTGTTCTTAGAATTAGAACATTTTATATTTCTTTTCTGTTATCCACCTTTTTTTTAAATGTACTGTAGAAGATACATTTACTAATGTTATATAATTATTTTCAGTATGTATTTTTTTATATATATAATTCATTTATACCCTATATACAGACTATATACATTATTTTAAAATAAGAATATAAAAAAATAAACAAAAATATTAAAAATGCTTTTCTTACACCTGTGTCTAATTTTATGTCTGATGGTTATATTTGTTTGCTTATCTTATCGTGCGTTACTTATGTTGCGTTACGTTTCTTTTTTGTTTTCAATATTAATGTATACAATTTGTTTTAATTCATACTTCATATAAGATAAAATGAAACTGCCTATGGGTATTATACAACGTTAAATGTTTAAAACATATACTTTTAATGTGGATGATAATATTTAGTGATATTACCATTTTCTCTTCTGTCAGTTTACGCCAAAACTCTAATTAGGTGCTGAAATATTTCTTCCTGATAAGTAAGCCTAACAACTAAAATAACGTATTCAGATTTTATTTCTGAAACTTATTTAAGTAGAACGTCGGATCATCTTAGTAAACTCGTTTTCAATTTTGCTTTAACTAATGTAGACACCTTCAAAAAATACAAATCAAGGGACTGATGGAAAACGCCTTCTTCTTTAGGAGTAAAGGGATGATTGAAATGTAAGTTGTTGAAAGTTGATTGATCAAGGTACTGTAATATATTCCTGTAAAGGTAGTGTAATATACATTTGTGCGGATAGAATGTAATTATATACTTGTAATTTTACAAACTGGACTATATTCTCATAATAATAATAATTACCGTATTCACAGAAGAGTTAGCAGTCGGTCATTGTCTGTCCTGTCAACAGGAACATTTACGAATGTTCCGAATGGAAGTAGAATGTAAGTTATTATACTATTATTATACTTGGACTTGTTATTGTTTCTTGTTTGTTTTATTCTCAGCTCTGTTGGTGTGCCTGACTTTTCTGTAGTAAAGGTGCATGTCTCTTGTTATTAATATTATTCTAGTTACAGTATTACGTTTGATATAGATCTTGTACTTTTGTTTATCACATAGTTATCTACAAGGTTCGAACATAAGCTCCATACCAGCAAGACTATTTGTTAAAACAAGTTTTTTGTCTGTGTTGTGAGTAACTAATATTTTATTACTATGGTAATGTCATTAATCGTGATTAGTGGGATTGTCAAATTTTAAAACTAAATATAAATGGTTAAACACCAAAGTTTATCAACAACTATGGGTTTTTTTTCAATAAAACTTTTTAGACGAATGGATTTCAATCAAATCAGCAAAATTCACCCGGAAGCATTTAAAGAGCTAATATTTCTTGCTGATTTGTAAGTATACTGTCTTACATAAACATGTCTCAAATGATCGAATATCTACATTAATATAACTTTGAAATGGAGTGTTGTTTTTAGAGCAAACAATGGGGGAAGAAGATGTTACTGCTGCTATAATACATGTTATTTTAACATTGAGTGAGATACCGTTGGTGAGCTATTTTATTCAAATGGTTCGCATTCGTTATGGATGATCTTCTGTGTATGTGTGTGTCGTGTGTATTTAATTTATTATAAAGCGATCATTCGAGCGAGCATATTGGTATACTTATACTTTCTTTGCTATCAGGTGAGACACGCATTTCATTAAAAAAAAATGTTATAACTTGTGTTCTATTGTTTTCTTTGAAGCACTGCTGCTAGTAATTTATTAACTGTGTTTCCTTCTGCATTATACCACCTTCAAATGCAGGATACTCTGTAAGTTGACGAAATCTCTGTCTACACTATCAGTGTAGAAACAATAGTTTTTTTTGTCACAAAGTTTTATAGTGTACACAGCGTTTAATTATAGGCTACTGCTGATTAGTCCTTGGAACCTTAACACAATGGCGAAATATTATGTCTGTATTCAAGAATCCAGAACGTTTTATTAGATCCAAAACGAAATTTAAATATTATTAGAATCATTATGAATGGAGAATAGAAACTTCCATTATAGCCATACAATCCGCAGTCATTGAAGTCTTTATGATAACATTTATAAATAAATTAAAAATATAATAATAAATTTCATGTAGTACAAATTGTCAATTATTCATTTGAAAAACACCCATAAAAAGTTTCATTTAAAATTAATTGAAAATAAGCCTAAAGCAATAATTGACACCTGATTATTCATAAGCATGTAAATAGTTGCTTTTCATATAAATAACAAATAGTTAACGAATATGTTTTTAATTTATCAATTTTTACAATTACCAACTGTCTGTATTGTTTATAAAATTAAATAAATTAAGTAATGTTTTTTTTATTTACAGTGACCTGGGAAACAATCACATCTCTTCACTTGGAAATAGATCTTTATTACAGCATTTTCCACACAAACTGTACCTGCACAGGAATGAAATTCAAAATATTTCGAAAACCAATTTTATAGGTTGTAAAGCCCTAAATATATTGTAAGTGGATTCAATCATTAAGTCTATCTTTTAATTGTAGAATTTCTACATATTTAAGATTTATTTATAATGGTAGGCCTATACTGGCTCTATACGATGAGAACAAAGATGTTACAAAATGTCATACAATATAATTAAACTACAGTATGAGTTTCTTTGATCATAAATGATAACAAATATTAGTTAATCTATTTAAATAGGTTGAAAGTTATTGTCCTCATTATTTCATTTAACCAGGGTACTTTCTGAAAACCAAATATCTTTCATCGAAGATGGAGCATTTGATGATACTAATTTGAAAAGCATGTAAGTAAACCCATTATTTTACTGAATAAGATAAGGGGTCTATTTAACACGGGTTTGCCTGTCATCTAAAGGAAAATAACTCTAAATTAGAGACTGGGCATGTTTGTTAAGTCAAGAAGAAGTTTTTAACAGACAGGATAAATTTTTTTTAAAGAAGTTGATATTATGTTCCTTATTTGACACTAATACTACACTTTAACCCTTTCACTGCGTATACCCGGTACTACCGGGTATAAACAAACGTCGTTGAAGTGCGTATACCCGGTAATACCGGGTATGGGCAAAACAATGATTTAATCGTATTTGCCTATAATATATAGCACCCTCTATATTTGTTCGATGAACTTGAATATTTTTGCAAGTCATTAAAAATTTTTTCCAGCAAAAAAAACGGCCCCCTATAGCTGTATTATTGTCTTGAAAATCATGCGCCCTCTATAGTTATAGTTATATATAGTATAGTGTATATAATAGTATTCTATCTTGGAAAGTTGTTTTGAGTAGCGTAATGGCGGCCATTTTGAAAGTAACCAAAATTTACCAGCCCCAATAGGGCAACATGTGTTTATCACAACACGCAAAAAAAAAAAAAATTCTGAAACAATAGTTAGTTTTGTACTATAGTGAATTTTTGGAAAATGTCATTATTTTCACGATTTTGCCCCAAAACTTTGATTTGTGCATAATTTTTATAAAACAATAAAAATAATTCAATTTGTTTTTATATTTTTATTTGTTATACGTATCTTCATCAATATCCAGTTGGAAAAACGTATTCCATAAGAATTTCTTATAGAAAATATAGTTTTTATCATTGATTCGATAAAAAACACGAAATCCAAAATACCTGTAATGACGTCACATGACGTCATCAATATGCAAATTACTTTTTTTTTTATACCTAACTGTAGACTAACCCTTTGCCCATCACACACCACAAAAATAATTACACAATTATCTCAATTAGTATTTTTTTGCAATTTATTAAAATACCCTATGTTTTTCTTAAATATACATTACGCACAGAGGTGGGAATAATGCTCCGCAGTGAAAGGGTTAAACGTAGCGATTGTTATTGCTGTATTTCCATATACGACAATAGTTACCAAGTATCACGAATATTTGTATAATACAGCATCGCATCTGTATCACATGTGGAGCATTATGTAAGGTACTGTTAAGGGTGGTCTATGATACTAGGCGATACTTACATGACACACATGTGATGCTGTATTACGGCATATTTCTATGATACTGGGGAAAACTAGAAACAGTACCGAGAATCAGGCGATTTGTAATAGTTCAGAATTACTTCACTTTGCAATAATAATGGATTAACAACGTAGTATGCCATTATGAGAACATTTTATTGGTCTCCGTTTTTGTTTGATTTTGTAGTAAAATTAAACCCTTACTCCTCAGATATTTACAAAAAAATAAGCTGGAAACTATAACAAGTAGAACGTTTAGAAATGGAGTAATGAAAAAACTGTAAGTTACATGACATTATACATGCTTTCTAATCTCAAATTCTTGGATGCTGTACACAGATTACAAATTTTATTTAACAAAGATTAACAAATCTTTAAATTTACAATTACATTAATTAAAGCTATGTCATGTATATAACATTAATACATGAATACGTTATCAACAAACTACACAATAAATGTGCTGTGTGTATTATCCATTTTACTTTTATTTTATTTTGTTCACCAGGTATTTGTTCTACAATCCAATCACTTTTATAGAAGAGAACAGTTTTTCTAACATATCAACGGATTCAAGTGTGTAAGTAATTAACACTTTTCTTTCTCCTTTTTGTGTTAATAGTCTTACTTACTCATAGTGGACACAATACACTAATAGTCTTACTTAATCATATTGTCAAATACTTTTTTCAGATACTTGAACTGTGAAAATTTGTCAACAATTCCATCATCTTTGTCTGGAAATGCAGTAGTGTAAATATATTTTGGGATTTGATATTCATAGATATGTAAATGTATTCATCATATTTCGACACAAAGTTCCAAATACAAAAGTTATACCAGAATATCCTCTACTGGTATTTGAACTGACGACCTTTTGCTTACGTAATGCCTTTTCGCTTATTCATTTTGAAAGACTATGCTCACGAAAAACTGATGGGTAAAAAAATGTCCATCATTTTTAACACAATTAAAGATGTATCCCCCACCCCGCCCCACCCAAACATGAAAAAGATGATTATTTTATTTATTTCAATTTATTTATAGAGGGTAACCCTTCCAGCTGGACAAATTAAAGTTAGTTGATATATTAAAATGAGACTTTGAATGCTATGCTAAAAAATAAACGGAGAAATTCAACCAAAATCCCGTTGCCTGGTGGCCAATTTGACTATATTTTGATTTAAATTACATTTTTCAAGTAAATGGTTTTTTTTTCAATCGAATTTTTGTTAAAGTGAATAACTAGTGTGTGACATTAAAATGGTAAAGGCCTATTCAACAATAAAAATGTTAGGCCTAAAACTGATTTTGTTAGGCGGATAAAGTTAGTCTGATGAACATTCTTTTTCAGTTATTGTTTGAAAAATACAACTGAGATCGTATTTGACCGCTCTGATTTTGATCTTACTCGACAATACTATGGTATGGCATGCGACAATGATACATGCAAGCCTTGTAAACAGGGGTATTATCAGTTACGCAGAAAAATAGACCATAAAAAAACAACAACAAGATGCTCTGCTTGTCCACCAGGTGACTTATAAAATAAAAGTGTATAATATTATTATAATTGTTAGTATTTATAACCGTGACAATTTAGAAATGATAACAGATGCATTAATTGTTATTAGGCCTACGGTGTGAATAATATCAAGTGAAATAAACAATCAGCACGTCAACAACGTTAAATATTTACATATTCATTTAAGTTGTTACCAATATGACAACAACACTATAAAGGCTACAGAATACAAACTTGATGGTTTAACCAAGTTTCTTGAAAATCTATGGCATGGTTATGCAACAAAACTAAACATCGACATTCAGTTTCGCAATATATTAATGTATGAACATTGTCCGTCGCATTTTTGTAACATGATATGTAAAATAAACAGTAAAATACGTCAACAACCAAAACATAATCTTCTTTCTACTTCTGATTTTTTAATTTTAATTTCTAAATGTTAGTTTTTTAATGATTTATTGATTGAAATTGAATATTCTAGGAGGATTTTACAACGACGAGTTGGGGAAGTGTGAGGATGGGAGTTGGCTTAACAACAGCAAAAGATGTCCAGTGGGAAGTTTCACAGCCAGTGCTGGTGCTAGTACGATTGGTGATTGTCAATCATGTCCGTCTGGAACACAGACTGACCAATTAGCATATCTCAATGCTTGTTATTGCCTTGATAACTTCCATCGTGTTGATCGATTCGGTGAATGCAAACCTTGTCCAGAAGGTGTCGACTGTACACGTGACTTTCAACAATTGCTACCGGGCTACTGGTGGTTTTGGGGATTTGATTCAGAAAGTAAAGTAAAGTACAATGATTTTATTACGCATTTAGTTAGCAACATCTTTAATGAAAGTAATCCTGAGGCTTTGAAAAATGCAATTTACGATGGATTATTACCTGCTGTGTTTATGTGTCCACGGTCAGAAAGTTGCGTAGGAGGTATCGACGCAAATTGTTCGAGTGGTTATACAGGATGGTTATGTGGCGCATGCTTACCAGGTTATTACGAATTATTCAACGAATGTCATAAATGTCAGAAGAGTTTCATTATGATTATTCTATTTGCTGTTATTATCTTAATAATCGCCGTTGTTGGATACATAGTTTGGCAGATAGATAAAAGAAATAGTATCGCAGGTATGGGTTCTTTTTTCACTCACATGAAGATAGCTATCAATTTCTATCAAATCCTTGGTATACTATCTGAAATAAATGAAATCCACTGGCCAGAAGGCTTTCAATCAGTTGGACAAATTTTACAGTATCTTGACATTATTCGATATGTTAATCTTCTCAGTCCGGCGTGTATTTTGTCTGGTTCTTGGAATGCATATACACTTTTGTATATTGGTATAGCCACACCTTTTGTTATCCTAATATTGGCGTCAACGGTTTGCTTGCTGCTACACCTTATCAATAGATATCGTGGTGATTACACAGTTCATCGTTTAAAAGACAAATGCTTATCAATTACAATAATGTTAATGTATTTAACGTACGCAAATTCCTGCTCAAATATCATGGCCGTAGGTCCTTGGTCGATTCGTACATTTAATGTTACATCAGATGACAATCACAATCATACAAAGAAAATACTTACGTCAGACTATTCTATTATGAATTTGGAAGATAATAATGGTTCGCTGTACAATACTAACAAAAACATCGTGTTTGTTTCATTGCTATATGTAATAGGTTTTCCTCTTGCAGTTGTTGCCGTTTTGTATTGGAAATATAAACGTAATGCCTCACATAACGAAGATATTAGTAGTGTACAACCAGAAATGTTGGGATTAAAGTTCTTTTGTAAGCAATACAACTCACGGTTTTGGTACTGGGAAGTATTTGAGATGTACAATAAAGCAATTCTTTCACTTATCGCTAACTTCAAAGATGACGAAGCATCAAACATGTCTTATTCCTTGTTTGTAACTGTTATTCTTATTGCATTACATCTTTATCTTGAGCCAATGAAGGAAAAATCGGATCAAAGATTTCAGTTGTTGACACTGGTCTTCATAATTGTTAACTTATCGATTGGTACAATTATTGACATGGATGATTCTTTATACACGGCAGATGATTCAATTATTCTTCTTCATGAAATCACACCATTTATTCTACTGATGCTTAACTTGTCCATCTTAGTGCTAGTGTTTGGTAAGTTTCCATTAATTATATTTAATCATAATAATAATTTCCGTCAAATGTGTCGGTATTATAGATAATGTAGGCCTAATGTTCTCTAAACTATGTTCATGTTTTAAAATATTATAGTTTACACACTAAATAATTTTTAAAACTGTATATATTATTTATTTAATTGCAGCTGATTTACTGAAGAAAGTTAAAGAGAGTATTTGTGAAGGATGGACACACCAGATTGTTCCAGATTCAGAGTATAATCATGAGAGTTCTTCTCAGGTCGTTCTATTGAACGCCTCGTCAAGTGATGGCATATGACCGCGAAACTGACATTGTTCAACAAGAATAATATTAAATGGTCTGCTTATAACAAGATATTAACTACACAAACTTTTCTCCACGTCATTCGATATGCTTGGAATGCAATATCCATTTCTCGAATTGAACACGATGTATTCCTCTTTTTCAGATTTATCAGTACTTTCCCAACGATTATTGCAACTTGTCTACATGATCATTTATGTAGTGTAGTAAAAATCTTAAGGATCCACCTTATATTAAAGGAATAAAAGTATTTTCACACAATTATATTGTTTACACACGAAATGCTTATAACATTTGTTTTACATGATCTATTGTGTTCAACTCTGAAAACCGCTTGTGTGTAAATAATTTCATACATAGCCTACATTCTTTTTTTAAGTAGACCACTCTAACACCACTCTATGCTTCATTACATTATCAAAATCTTGTGATTCTGTGTGTTCATTACGGGGGTATCCAATCTCTATTAATTAGGAAGAAACTAACACGAGGCAAAACAAGGAACGTTATGTGTATGTAGAGAGTTGCTTGTGTATCATATTTTTGTACAGTAGGCCTACAGGAAATAATACAAAACTTTTTGATGGTTTTGCTTTTAACACCAAATTGGTTTATAGGCTAATTACAGTAAAAAAAAACGGAATTTAAACAAAAATGTGTTATTCAAATATTCAGTCGATGTCTTATGTATAGGCACGTGTGTATAGTAGTATTGAGTACCTTACATGATGTCTTATATCTACTAGATGGTACGCTCGCTTCGCTCGCGTACCATCTAGGTCGTGCCCACAGATGGTTCTCTAATACACAGTAATTTCAGGGTGCGTAACAAAACTGGCGATTTCAAATGTACGTACCCGGCGCAGGACTTATAATACATTGTCGTTTACAGAAACGAATAAATAGACACGATGATTTATGTGGTCAACTAAAATTAGCACACTGGGAATTACTTCCGAAGGAGAAACTTATCACAAAATGAGTCCAAATTTTTGATTTGGACTCATTTAAAGAAACCCAATTTGTGTTTTGTATGTAACATTAGGGTTGAGGGATGGGAAAGCGGATAGGTACAAAGAGGAACAATTTTTAAATATATTCTTTATCCAGTCAGTAACGAAATATTTTGTTCATGTTGTATAGGCCTATAAATAATATACCTCTAAATACAGTAAAACATTTGCGATTTAATACTTTGTTAAAACTGTCACGGTCATAATCGATTGAAATATTAAAGTACATGTCACGATACACCCCTACGACGTTTATATTATTGGTAATTATTAATTAATACAAACGTTGAGAAGGAACTGTCACTATAAAGTTTATTTGTATATAATAATGTGTTTATATATCTAACAGTAGAGCCTAACCACAATATCAGTAATAAAGTTTATTTGTATATATTTTTATATTACATCTAACATTACGAACATTCACAGTAAGAAATGTTTGATTCAAATGAGGACCAAAAATAGTTAATAGGTATTTACAGTATTGTCAAAGTATTGCAAGTTTATTCTCAAAGGGACCATATATTTACCTACCGTATGTCTTAAACCAAGGGCTCATAAATTTACCTACTTGTGTTAAACAAATCTCTGGGATGTTCCATTCATCGGAAATCAATACATTTGTATAATCGTATATTAAATCTATCAAAATAGTATTTTTTTACAGAAAATCGGCCTGTCTTCAACATTATGATGCTGTACTCTAGCTGTTCAACCAGTTTTCAGCTATTAAAAACAATTATCGTAGGAGGAGATAGGAAAATGCGAAGCCTCCTCGCACTCGCATTTTTGTGGCGGGTATTTTTCAAGACGGACATCCATTAGAGTGTATACCACGATCGGAAAACACCCCTATTTGGGGCAAATCGTTGAACCTAAATTCGTTTTAATCGTCAATAACTTATTTTCTAACTTAATTTAATTAGTAAACAGGGTTACATCAGGTGGTTAAAATCAGTACCGAAAGTACGAACCAACTTTATATACCATCGAGTAAAAATTCTAGAAGTAAGGCGCGATTTACCGAATTTTGCCCTTACGTAAATTTATATAGACTAGATGGTACGCTCGCTTCGCTCGCGTACCATCTAGGTCGTGCCCACAGATGGTTCTCGAATACATAGTAATTTCAGCGTTTAAAAAACTGGCGACTTCAAATGCACATGCAGGACAATAATACATGTTGTTTACAGGAACGAATAAATAGACACGGTGATTTATGTACTCAACTAAAATTAGCACCCCGGGAATTACTTCCGAAAATGAAGTTTGTCACAAAATAAGAAACAAACTGAATTTGTGTTTTGTATGTAACATTTGGGTTGAGGGATGGGGAAGAGGATGGATGCAAAGACGAACAATTTTTAAATATATTCTTTATCGATTTAGTAACGAAATATGAATTGTTTTCATGTTTTACAAATAATATACCAGTAAACACAGTAAAACATTGCGATTTAATACTTTGTTGAAACTGTCACCGTCATAGTCGATTGAAATAGTACAGTACATGTAACGATACATCACTCTAATACGACGTTTATATTTTTTTGAAGTTACATGATTACAAACGTTCAGAAGGAACTGTCAGTAATATATTAAACACCTCTAATCGCGGCAAATCGTAAATTCGCTTTAATCGTCAATAAATAATTATCTAACTCAACTTAATTAGTAGGCCTAATGGTCAAGTGTTTCATAGAGCCAATTATGCTACCCAACTTGTATTGAAAATTAAGTTGTTTCCTAACCACCAAAGTTGTTCTGCGTTTAGGGCATGTACTGATCATTCGTACTGTAGGCCTGTCCTCTACTGACTTTACAACGCTACACATGCCAGTGAGGGGAGGGTGGTGATGTTGGTGGTGGTTTAGCTGCAATAATAAAGTTGATTGTACATAATAGACGGCGACTGGAAAGGCTAGCTCATTATGCGTTAAAAAAAAAGGATTCCACAGATTGGAAAAAAATGTATCGAATTTCTGTTATGACTGTACAGTACTTGTCTTTACGACGCCTGAGGGAATAGACACTTGTGGAACAGAGATTGGAATGTTCCATTTATCGCAGATCAAAACATTTGTATAAACGTATATTAAATCTATCAAAATAGTATTTTTTAAAGAAAATCGGCCTGTCTTCAACATTATGATGCTGTACTCGAGCTGTTCAACCGGTTTTCAGCTATTAAAAACAATTATCGTAGGAGGAGATAGGAAAATGCGAAGCATCCTTGCATTATTGTCTGCGGGTATTTTTCAAGTTAGACATCCATTAGACAGTGTATACCACGACCACGAAACACCCTATTTGGGGCAAATCGTTGAACCTAAATTCGTTTTAATTGTCAATAACTAATTATCTAACTCAATTTAATTAGTAAACATGGTTACATCAGATGGTTAAAATCAGTACCGAAAGTACGAACCAACTTTATATACCATCGACTAAAAATTCTAGAAATAAACTGCGATTTATCGAATTTTGCCCTTACGTAAATTTATATATAGATGAAGATGTATTTTTTGATAATGTATAGGAACGTGCTGAAGGCAGTCGTGGCGTTCCATAATCTTTGTTTTGTTTACAACATTTCGAATGGATCGGAGCAGCAGCAGCAGCAGACGCCAAAGTTCAAGAAACGAAAAAGAGGACTCGGATAAAGAATTTCTTGGTATTTTATTATAATTTAATAATATATAGGGATACTGAACCAACCAGCTTAAGCCTATCCTAATAAATAGCCTATTTGAGGTATAGCTAGTCTCTAGTCTATAGGCCTAGCCTACCTACTAGGTTTCGATCCAAGTCGGCCCTAAACCGTCTCGGCCAAAGTCAAGTCGGCCCCAAGTCAAGTCGGCCTCAAGTCAACTCGGCCGCAAGTCAACTCGGCCTCACGTCAACTCGGCCAAAAAATAATCGGTCAACTCGGCCCATTAAAGTATGGAACGCAAAAAGTGCAAATAAAGGGGATTGATAAAATAATATTTCTTCACAATTTTTTAACTATGAATAATTCTGACTTTTAATGAATAATTGAATATTATTATTTAGACAATAATATATTTAGCAAAAAAAATAGGAATGATTTCACCAACTTTCCTTTATTTACGTTTAATAACATTTCGTAGCTGAGCCTCCCTGTAGTGCGTTTGCCAGCTTTTTCGATATCTACAACTGCTACGTGTTTTCGCTGACCGGGGGATTCCCCTTTTTTTAAAACGCAAATCATGCACAAAAACGATGTACGATCATTTTTTCTATGGCCAAATGGTGGAACGTAGGCCTCCGTCTTTGATTTCCTAAAATACGGTACCTGCACGTGTTTTTTGTAACACGCGGGTACTTCTATTCATATCGGCAATGAGTTCATTTTTTTATATGATATTATATTTTTTATTTCTTCATTTTTTTAAAAACGTGGATACTAAGAATCGTAATAATATTAAGCACTTTTTGCGTTCCATACTTTATTGTGGCCGAGTTGACCGATTAGTTTTTGGCCGAGTTGACGTGAGGCCGAGTTGACTTGAGGCCGAGTTGACTTGAGGCCGAGTTGACTTGGGGCCGACTTGACGTGGGGCCGACTTGACTTTGGCCGAGACGGTTTGGGGCCGACTTGACCTGCACCCTACCTACTATGGTATCGGATCATCTCGGTCGCGTTTCATTTCGGTCGCGCTTCCGGGAAATCGAACCGGCGATTTCTATGGAACGCCGCTCAATGCAGTACTGTACACTGTAAGCTCTAATTAAAGATCGAAGTGTAGTCTCTTTTTAGGTGTTTATTTAAAAATGATTTTATATAATAATCATTATATTTAAATAAAATTGTAAAAACAGTATGTTATTAATATTAGTTTAACTTTTTTTTAAATGTTTTTAGGCCTATAAGCAATATATTTTGATATATTTTGTAAATATTCTATTTGTTTCTGACGGGAAAAATAACATACAAACTCACTTTACACTTTTGTCAATGATCATTCAATCTTTTTATTTTTAAAACAAAAACATATACACAAATATTTACATATATTTAAAAACAAAACATAGATACGTTAATGTAATGCAAAACAACCTCGATTCACACTGTTTTTCAATTCAATCCTTTAATTTTTAAAACAAAAACGCATATACAAATGTTTACATTCATCATTCAAATTGAAACCTTTTTATTTACAATACATCTACAAACGTTATTTAATGTATCTATGTATTTACTGTTTTTTTTATTAACAATGTTCACCTCTATTTACATCTACAGACGTTATTTAATTTATCTATTTATTTACATCTATCTCATCTACAAATCACGAACATCATTTGATATAACGCGCGATCCAGCTTAAGGAGCGATCTCTCTGATCGTTGGCCTGCGCGATACTCGTCCCAGAGGCGTAAGAGCGTTCTAGTTGCACGTCGGTAAGCTTGTCGCTGAAGCCGGTCAACATCTTCGCGATGAACTAATTCCATTGTGATGTGAACATTCTGACTCTCTTCATGCAGCAGCCCGATTAAGAGGTAGAGTTGAAGTATTTGCAACACTCTTAATAAACAGGGATTATATTAGGCATAATGACATAATGCGACACGTCAATGCATTATGCTTTAAAAAAATGTTACATTACATACATAATCGTAATAATATCTTTCAGTGCAATATAGTGTATAAAAAAGCTCAGTAAAGTCTCTCACTGATTTTAACTGGCACCAAACAAATATTCCCAATTTACTCATTCATAATTATTAACCTATTAGAGTCGTCTTCGTAAGCTACTTGTTGTGTCCTTAAAATATAGATAAAAATCGTTACAAATGCAAACAGGTTTATAAATAAATAATAAACTGCTACACGTACCGAGTGCTGAAAGAGAGTTAAATCGGACAGTTAAGTCTCAATCCTACAATAGCATCCATTTTCGTATGCTTTATGCATAATTGACGCGCCATACACCACGATCGGTATTGTTGAAAATTGACCTTAATTGACACGCGACTGAAATGAAACGCGACCGAGATGATCGTAATTCCCTACTATAGTAGAGTAGCCTAGCTAGGCCGGAGTATGGTCGAAGCGGCCGCCAACCAAAGCGGCCGCCAGTTTAATATCGTCATTTGTATGGAACGCCATGTGCGCTTTAATCTTTGATTATCGTTGTCAACACCATGGCCTATGGCGAGTTGAGTTACAGCTATCAAATCTTTATATTTCTATAATAATTAAGTTTGCCTGCCGATAAATCAATGTATATTTTATTTGTATTTACTATTAGTATTAACTATCGAAATATATTTTGCCGAACCTTTATATCTCGTTTTACATACTATTGAATCCTTATACAGTATTGCATTAATAATTTACGTACGGTATTGCCGAATCTTGATATCTCATTTGACATATGTACTATCGAATCTTTATACAGTATTGCAATAACAATTTACGTACGGTATTGCCGAATATTTATATCTTGTTTACAATACATATTATCGAATCTTTATACAGTATTGCAATAATAATTTACGTACGGTATTGCTGAATCTTGATATCTCATTTGACATATGTACTATTGAATCGTTATACAGTATTGCAATAATAATTTACGTACGGTATTGCCGAATCTTTATATCTCATTTTTACATACTATCAAATCTTTATACAGTATTGCGTTAATAATTTACGTACGGTATTGCCGAATCTTTATATCTCGTTCACATACTATTGAATCTTTATACAGCATTGCATTAATAATTTACGTATGGTATTGCCGAATCTTTATACAGTATCTCATTTTTACATACTATCGAATCTTTATACAGTATTGCATTAATAATTTACGTACGGTATTGCCGAATCTTGATATCTCATTTACAGACTTAATCGAATCTTTATACAGTATTGCATTAATAATTTACGTACGGTATTGCCGAATATTTATATCTTGTTTACATACTATCGAATCTTTATACAGTATTGCAATAATAATTTACGTACGGTATTGCCGAATATTTATATCTCATTTACATACTGTACTATCGAATCTTGGTTTTTATTATTAGTAATAGGGTGTGTTATACATTTAAGTGTTATTCCATTGTAATACATTGTTTGTGTTTTCAATAAAGCAACATGGGACGCGCACCTAATGTGCAGCAGCACTATTGCTGGCCGTCAGTCGAGTTATTAGCAGAAATTCGCGTAATTAATTACCGTATCAAACAGACACTTTCATCTTATTTTAGTATTTAAAACTCATTTTCAATTGATCAATATTTAAATATCTGAAGTAATAAAATAGTGTAGGATATTAAATAAATTTCTGTCATCATGTTATTGTAATTAAATTATGATTGCGAACACTTCTAGTTACTTTACTAATTAATTAATATACAATAACAAATATTTTTAATTATTAATATATTTATATATTTTGATATACTTTATTGATTGGTTTATTTATATATAATTCTTAATAATTGGCTTATTATTATATTATATTAATATACAAATACAATATAAACACCACAATGTATTTTATAGACTTTATTAAACATATGTATATCATTTAGAACAGTTAAAATAAGTAATCATCGATTCGCCATTTCGTTTAAAAGAACGTACGCGTATCACATTCAATCTGTAAAAAAAAAGAGAATAAATTACATAATAATGTAGATTGTTATTTACGTCCGAGGTAAAGAAAACCTGTCGAAACAATGACAATCAAAGATTACAAAACAACGACAATCAAAGCGCACACGGCGTTCCATATGTATTACCGTTATTGAACTAGCGGCCGCTTTAGTTGGCGGCCGCTTCGACCGTAATCCGTGTTAATTAGGCCTAGGGGAAAATTATGATAAAATCAGAAAAAAATCTAATTAACCTTTTTAATTAAAATCTTAATTTACGCAAGAAAAGCACGTTGACACTAGCACTAGGAATGAAAAATGATGAAATGTGGCACATTATTTTATATAACACAAAAGAGGATCGATCCACAAAAGACTATTGGGCCCAACGCTAAGACGATCGGGACCAACTGGTAAGACGATCGGGCCCAAAGTGGTTCTGAAAACACTGGACAATCGGGCCCAACTGGTAAGACGATCAAGGCCCACGTTTTCTGGGCCCGATCGACCGTGGTCCCGATCGTCTGTTCCCCGGGAGTATGGCATAGGCTATAGCAGCTAGCGATCCAGGACAGACGGGTCATACTAATCTACGCCCGGTAGGATCCGGTAGGACTTTATGAAGTGAAATGTTATCAAGTATATGCTAAAATTATATTTAATGTTATTGTGATATTTAATTGTACGGATTAGGCCTATACATTTTTAACGTGAAAAATGTCAAAATACTGATTAGGGGCCTAAGGTTAGTTCTGAAACTGAAGACCGCCCTCTGTGATAAATGACGTTTTTTGGCCTGGGTCGGGTGCAGGTGGTCAAGTCGGCCCCAAACCGTCTCGGCCAAAGTCAAGTCGGCCCCACGTCAAGTCGGCCCCACGTCAACTCGGCCTCAAGTCAACTCGGCCTCACGTCAATTCGGCCTCACGTCAACTCGGCCAAAAACTAATCGGTCAACTCGGCCACAATAAAGTATGGAACGCAAAAAGTGCTTAATATTATTATGATTCTTACTATCCACGCTTTAAAAAAAATGAAGAAATAAAAAATATAATATAATTAAATAATATCATATAAAAAAATGAACTCATTTCCGATATGAATAGAAGTACCCGCGCGTTACAAAAACACGTGCAGGTACCGCATTTTAGTAAATCAAAAAAGGGGGAATCCCCCGGTCAGCGAAAACACGTAGCAGTTGTAGATATCGAAAAAGCTGCCAAAGGCGCAGGGAGGCGCAGCTACGAATTGTTTTCAATTGTGCGATTGGAAATTTTATTAAACGTAAATAAATAAAAGTTGGTGAAATCATTCCTATTTTTTTTGCTAAATATATTGTCTAATTATTCATAGTTAAAAAATTGTGAAGAAATATTATTTTATCAATCCCCTTCATTTGCACTTTTTGCGTTCCATACTATAACGGGGCCGAGTTGACCGATTATTTTTTGGTCGAGTTGACGTGAGGCCGAGTTGACTTGGGGCCAACTTGACTTGGGGCCAACTTGATGTTGTGTGAGGTTTTTTCTGGTCAAAGCATAAATTCAATGTGTATTGTCCCCAAAAACATCAAAAAATAAAGATTTGTAAAAAAAATCTTTGAACAATTTTGAAAAAGTTAAATACTTCTGTAGAAAATCAAATAAAAAAAGAATGTTTTTATTTATATGAATATATAAAAAGATAAATGGTTAAAATTGAACAAAAAAACCATTGAATTCCAGTCCATTTTTTTTGTTAATTACAGTTTTTTCAGGTAAATAATTTTGTTTAGATCCACTTTTTGAATACTATTATGTGACAATAGCATATTCAACAAAAACATTTAAAAAATTATTTTTTCAGGGGGAAAATATATCTTTATGATTTTACTGATTTTAACTTGTTTCTGGATTAGAAAAAAAAAATGTATAGAAGTTGAATTTCCACAAGCCTACCAGGTGTAGATTAGTACTGTATGACCGGCACAGACAGTGTTTATCGTGTCTTCGCTTTATAGAGTAAACTTACTTGGAGAAATATATCAAAGGTCTAGTCCTTAATAAATATAAAGTCTACCTAGCTATAAAACGACAAGAATTATTTTAATTATTGACTTCATACTTGGATTCCTGTTTCTGAATATTAAGTAGTATTAGTAATGTAGGCCTACTACAAAGATTTAAAACAAAAGCACTAGGCCTACTCCTAGTACTAAATGTTTTCAATATGTTTATTATATTGTAGAAAAAAATGGTGTAACAAAACAGATGAGATATGCATTAACAAAGCTGGTAGAAAATCAACCTGAAGATGCTTTGGGATTTCTTGCTCAACAGTAAGTAAAGTAAACTGAATCTCCTAATCTTACTAAATATATTGTTATCATATTTTGTATATTTGACCTTAATCTTGAAATAATTTCATAATTATTTGATTGATCTTCTCCTTTCACTGTATTGTAGCTTTGAAAACATGGATCACAAATCCAACCGCATTAGACGTGCCTATCAGGAGTTGACATTATCTCACTACAGTCGAGTTACATTTGAGAGTAATGTTATCGCGGCTTATGACATTTTGTATCCAAGCACAGGTATGTTGATATTTGATACAGCCAGCATTTTATCTCAAACCTATAAATGTTGTAATTAAAAAAATTTGAATGACATATTTTTTATGAGAATTTTGTTTAAAAACTGCCTTTTTTATAAAGTAAAGTATAGCAGCTAGCGGATTAAACCACTTTATAGGTTCTACTAGCATTTTGCAAATTATAAACTAAGCACTAAGACTGTTTATATTTAGACCTCTTTTTACCACATTGCCTATTGTCTTTATGCATGACAACTTATATCATTTTAGCATTAGCCTACTTACACACTACCTTATTGCAATTCCAACAAAATGTAATCTTATATGAGGGTGACTCTTATTTATAATGTTTTACATTTTGCTTTTCCTTAGCTCAGAAGAAGGGAAAAATGTTTTCTGGAACTGCCTTTCATGATTTGCTGAGCATGATTTGCAAGTATGTCACTATTCTGCTAACATAATTTTTTTACAAAGGTTAAAGATAATGTTTAACTGGGACACTATGTAACATAGCAAAGTTACAACTGGTAAATCCGGATAGTCACTTCCATAAATATCCGTTGTAAGCAATGCTACGTGGAACCATTGTAAATATGTTACACAGTGTACGGTACCAGATAAAACACTGTATTAG
Source organism: Antedon mediterranea (assembly GCF_964355755.1). Classification (NCBI taxonomy): domain Eukaryota; kingdom Metazoa; phylum Echinodermata; class Crinoidea; order Comatulida; family Antedonidae; genus Antedon; species Antedon mediterranea. The sequence continues at coordinate 13,117,621 of NC_092671.1, read as the reverse complement.
TTTAGCTTTACTTAGATTTATCTTACGACACAGTGCTAACAGCATCTTTGATTTGTCCTATGTGATATTTTAAATGAGTTTTTTTTTTTAATTTACTACATGGCACCTTTCTTTAGAGATGTTCCAAGTGTGCAAATTGAGAAGTTGATCAAGAAGATCTGTTGTCGTGATTATGAGGTGGTCTCTTTTCAGATCTTTCATTCTGGAGTGCTTGCATGTTTTGTATTCACTGGTAAGTTTTCATCGTTCATTTTGATTAAGTTAATACTGTATATTTTTAATTAATTGTCGCTAATGGCATGCTTCTAATTCTTGAATAAATAATATACAGAATCTCTTTAAAATGTTTTAGAATACATTAGTGAAACTACAAATCTGTATAAGGTCATGGACATTAATGCAAGCAACTCGGCCAACCGCTGTTTATGCACGAGTGCACTTAAACAACTAGCATGTTCCCTCGCCATTCCTTCATCTACACAAACATAGTACGTATTTTGTTCTTAATTTTACTTCTTGACTTTTACAGGATAAGAATTACTGTTTTCTATTTTTTTTTACAAATGTTCTTATTTTGAAATTTCCTACTGTAATTCTCTAAACTGGTGAACAATTGTCTGAATGTGTTTTTACATTTTTTATTGTAATACTAGTGTGCTAGAGGCAGGATCTATGCTGGGATCAAAAGAATTAGAGAAAGCCATGAATAGTGTAAGTACTGAGTGTAACTGTTTCTTCAAGTTAATGATCCCGATTATAAAATAGGCCCAGGACCAAAAAATAATATCCTATTAGGATAATATTTTTTGAATTATTTTGAAACTTAACCTACAGTTCTATCTTTTATAAATTATATTTTCTCAAAATTTGGAAATAAGAAGTCTTTGGTGCATGCAAGTATGTGTATTGAACTCGCCCTTTTAAAAGAAAGTAATTGTTTTTAAACAAACCTTGTACATGTACCTAATGTTTGCCATCCAATTATTATTCATTGAGGGCATAGTGAATTAATAATTTACCGTCATAACTTTTTTTTAGGCAATATATTTAGGAAAAGATCAAGGATCTATAATGAAGCTGGAAGAGTTTGTTGATAAGTCTGCTTCAGTATACATTGATAATGTAAGTTAATTTTGGAATATGCAAAAAAAAATAAAATATGCACAAATTGAAAGCAGTAAAAAATAATGTACAGGTACTTCTTAAATCCTATAAATATTATATTTTTTCTTCACAGATAAAACCACTTCGATAATTAAAGCTTATGTAACTGACCGGCAATGTTATCATTGAATATGTTCACTGAGATAGGTCTGAGAGGTGTCTTCATATTTTCTTTAAACTTGCTAAATGACTTAACAAGCTGGTCCAACATTGATTTAGTTACGGCTTACAGTATTATTTTATTTTTTATTTTATTCAGTTGTCAACCAACAGCGATGAAACCGCCACTAACAGGTTGAATCTAAACATAATAAACTATAAAATATATTCAAATAAACAACAAAAACATAAACAAAGATCACAACATTAAAGACATTTAACAATTTTACCCTTAAATACATTTAAACTATCATAAAATAAATCAATATCCAAACAAGTAACAAGTAACCTATTAAATAAAATACCTCGTTTTGTGCATTCAACACGACCACAAGGAACGTGAAGCAAACACTTGCTGCGAGTACGAGTTGGTGTATTCAACTTAAACAAAGCAACAAGAGGACAATCATAAACGGAATTGAATGAGTTGTATAAAAAAACCATATTAAAAACAACTCTACGATTTTCAAGAGAAAAAAGAGAAACATAAAAATTAGGACAAGTGCGAGTAAGGAATCTAATGAATTTGTTCTGAACATTATAAATACGCTGAGATTGAGTACAAGAAATTGAATTAAAAATGACTGAACAGTATTCCAGGTGGGGGCGCACGACTGAACGGTACAATGATATTAATGCTCCACCATTGCCCATGAATCTACAGTTCCTCCATAACAAACCCAGCATTCTATTTGCCTTAGATACAACATAATTAACATGTAAACAAACATTTAACTTACTATCAATTAAAACTCCTAAATCCCTTTGAGAATTAACACAATCTAATTCCTGATCATTCAACTTGTATTTGGTTATAATAGGCTTTGTTTTCAGAGTGATACACAAAGATTTACATTTGCTTATTTTTAAAGAAAGTTTCCATGTCTCAGCCCATCCCACAAGAGAATCCAGATCCTCTTGCAGCAGATGAGCGTCGTCAGGTGAAGAGATACATATGCCCATCAATATTTTAGGTCATGTTAATTGAGTGAAAAAAATATTTCACATTAATTCAGACACCTTTTTAGATCACTAATATTTTTGTTTTAAAGATACAATAATCATTGCTCAATAATTACATTATTTATGTTTACATTCATTAGTTACATATTTATACTAAATAAATAAATGAATTATTTATTAGTATTGACACTAAGCCTAGTTTTGAAAATGTATTATGATGTTTTAAATTGTAAACAACTTCAATTATGTTATGATAAAAATAAAAAATGCATTAAAGCATACTCCTCTTCGGGCACCTTGCCTGACTTAACTTTAGGCCTCTGGCCAATAGTATTTTTTTTATATTAATTTTGTATAATTAAGCAATTATGGTCACAAATAAAAAATTAGTTAATGTTCTTTAAATGTATCCCAAAAATTATATGTATAATAAATATATTTTTATTAATGCTTTGTGGGTCCTGTGAATGGAGCAATAATGCGAATATATGGATATACTGAAATAATAATTTATTGGGTTGAGTAAAACATGACCTTCAACCTACTAGAAATAATTAATTTTACCATTTCCAGTAAATCCAGTTTGAAACAAGGCTTAACATTTTCCTACTAAATTTAGCTAAAAGTGTAGGTTTGTATTTTAAAAATTAGGCCTACATACCATTACAAATGAAGTGTTTGTTCTTGATTTGTGGTAAGCATTACATCAAACTAAAAATATTAGTATTTATGTATATTTTTATATTGTTTCATGAGAATTTCGAATAAAGTCAATACATCAATCTTATGAATATTTGAGGCTATCAATTTACAGTTTTCTTACCAGAATAATAAAAAGCAAAAAAAGAAATTGTATTATACTGGTTGAATATTGATGGAATAAATGTCAATGAATAATTCTTGGTCCTCTTTTCTTCATTCTTTGTTAATGTTGGTTGTTACAGAATCCAATCCAATGTATTTCTTTTCTTTGTATTATTTATCATATGGACAGTTTGTCTAAAATAAAAATTGAAATTGAAACAAAATAGGAGCCAGTCAATTTGCCTCCTGATTAACTTAAAATAGAAAAAGCTGACGCGTTTGTTAACGCGTTTTTGGAGTTACACCCTGGAACAACTTGCTCGAGCACCATGCGCCCTCTTGTGTTCTTGTGAATTTTCAGAGAGAAGAAATCGAGGAAGTATTGCTTCTAAAATGGCAGAAAAGAAGGCTTTTAATCGTCTTGCACTTGATCTTGTTCCAGAAAATTATTACCTTGAACTTCAACCAGATCTTGATGCTTTTACATTCAATGGAAAAGAAGTCATAACTGTTGTTGTGAGTGTTTAATTTCTAGGCCTAACTTATTTTATTAACTAGGCCTAGGCTAGGCCTAGCTATCCCGGCTAGCCTATAGGGCCTAGGCATACTACTATCTAGCCTAGTCCTAGCCTAGCTAGGCAATAGCGTAGGGGCCTAGGCCCTAGGCCCTAATACTACACTAGCCTGGAAATCTACTAGCCTCTAGGGCGGCCTAGGCTTGGGTCTAGTGTAGTAGTAACCTGGCTAGGACAGGCATATCCCCAGGCTCACTCGGCAAATAGCCAGGCATCTTATGGTAATATGATAATAAATAAATTTGATAATTATATATGTGATAATAAATAATTTGGGCCTTAATATAATATAATTAGTAGGCTATAAGGGCCTAGTCTAGCCTATATATAAGATAACACAAAATAGAATTTAGTTAGTCACTAAATAAATGTGCAAGGATACATTTTTTTTATTTTATTCAGGTAAAGAATGAAACATCAATAGTTACCTTAAATTCTGTGGATATAAAAATCTCAAGTGTAATCTTCAAGGCAGGTGGAAATGGTAAGAAACTGAAAAAAGTTGTTAAAATATGGTTACGTTAAATAAAAAAACTACAGTAAGCTTGCTTATAACCAATTTTATATTATAATAATATTAGATATTATACCAAGTGCAATAACTCCAAGGGTGGATGATGAGACAGTCACCTTTGAATTTCCAAGCAATTTGCCACCTGGACCTGCAGAAATTCATCTTCAATATGTTGGTGAATTAAATGATAAGATGAAGGGGTTCTATCGAAGCAAGTATCAAGTTGATGGGGAAGATAGAGTTTGTGCTGTTACTCAATTTGAGGTACTTGCTTACTCTCTAATCTCATACCATATATAATTCTATTTTGTTTTTTAGAATAAATCATTCAATTTCATTTAACCATATTTCATATTAAAAGTGCTTCATGTTTTTGTAGGCTACTGATGCACGCCGTGCCTTCATTTGTTGGGATGAGCCAGCAGTAAAAGCAACTTTTGATATCAAACTTATAGTACCGAAAAGCAAGGTTGCCCTATCAAACATGGTGAGTTTTACATTGATGTTAAAATAAAACGCTTTCCAATTTTGTGTTATGAAAAGGTTAATTGAATTCCTATGTATTTTGTAATATTGTTACCTCTTTCAGAATGTCATAGAGGATAAAGCACTCTCCACCGATGCAAATTTGAGAGAAGTAACATTTGCTCGAACACCAATTATGTCCACATATCTGCTAGCGTTCATAGTGGGTGACTTTGATTATGTAGAAAATACTACGTCAGATGGTGTATTGGTGCGAGTCTATACACCAGTGAATAAGAAAGAACAGGGCGACTTTGCATTGCAGGTAGGGGAAAAATTTCCAAGAGTATTTTTATATTTTCTTTGTTTTACCCAGATATTGGCTAAAATGTGTTGTATATAGATATACAGGTACAGACCAAGATGTCTAATACTCAATGTGTTCAGTCTCTTTACACATTTTACCAAAAAGTATATCAAGACTATCTTTCTTTACAGGTTGCAGTAAAGACACTTCCTTTTTACAATAACTATTTTGGAATTGCTTATCCACTTCCAAAAATGGATCTGATTGCTATACCCGACTTCGCTGCAGGTGCCATGGAAAACTGGGGACTAGTCACCTACAGGTAGGAAAGAATAATATAAAAAATTCAATTATATAAAGTACAAAATGAAATCAGAATAGGGCAAACCAATTACTCAACTCTCTAACGTAAAGCTACTCCACATATAAGGACTCCAATGAGAAATCACAAATCTAAAGATACTAACCCACTATTTGAAAGCTGACCTTTAGTGCACAATGAAATCTGATGTGCAATATAGTATGAGATAATTAATATTATAATTAAAAACTTTCTCTCTTTTAGAGAAACTGCTTTGTTAATAGATCCAAAGAACTCATCCTCATCTGCCAAGCAGTGGGTTGCTTTAGTTGTTGGTAATTATTATTACATTTTTTTTTCTTGCATACCAAACTAACATTATTTGAATGTAAACGCATTACTTCTTATTAAACAATCTTTATTAGTATGCGACACAGCTTTTCGTTATCGCATCCTTGTAAACTTTTTGATTTTAATATTTTCAATATAGGACATGAAATTGCTCATCAATGGTTTGGAAACCTTGTAACTATGGTAATTATTTTTTCTTATGATAATATATATAAAAAAAACTATGGCTACATATTTATAAACATTTATTGATATTCTTTTTCTTCAAATGGTCTTACGACAACAGACAATTAAGATCCCTGTAACAATGTAAATAATTATATTGCTGAATAAATGTGACTGAATATTGATAAATGCAATATACTTGATTGAATACTGTGTTCGTTTTAGGAATGGTGGACACATCTATGGTTGAATGAAGGATTCGCATCCTGGATTGAGTACCTGTGTGTAGACCACTGTTTTCCTGAGTATGACATATGGACGCAGTTTGTTACAACAGATTACACCAGAGCTCTTAATTTAGATGCCCTCAAAAACAGTCATCCAATTGAAGTATGTATTTTATAATATTATCTATTATAATAATGATTCATTGCTGTGAACTTTTATCTGTTGGTGGTAAAAAGGTACAGTAGCAGTATTAAATGTGTCCCTGAATGAAGGTGGGTTGTAGTGTTATAAAGTATATTATATACATATACTGCCCCTTGTTCATTTAACTGAAAACTGTAACCGCATCTCATGTTCTATCTATAAGTTTTGAGTGTTTTTAAATTTATGAGATTCTGAACTTCTTAAACTGGTTTTGAAATGTAGTAAGTACTCTTTTTCAATTAATTTATCTTAATTTGAATCATGTGTAGGTTCCAGTTGGACATCCTGATGAAATTGATGAAATCTTTGATTTGATCTCATACAGCAAAGGCGCATCTATTATCAGAATGTTACATGACTATATAGGAGATGATGTAAGTGATAAATAACTTATTCATAATGCACTTTTTTTTATATTCATGTTAAAAAACAAATCTGCATTGCATTAATTGTTTTAACATGTCACATAAAAAAATAAGTATTTCATTGCATTCAGGACTTCAAAACTGGATTGAATCAGTACCTTACCAAATTCAAATACTCAAATGCATTCACCGAAGATCTTTGGGAGAGTCTAGAAAAAGCATCATCGAAACCAGTTGGACGTATCATGAATGCATGGACAAAAGAGATGGGTTTCCCCGTTCTTAAAGTAACCTCAAAACAAGAAGGTTCATCTCGTGTCTTGACTGTCTCTCAGTCAAAGTTCAATGCAATTCAACCACAATCAGGTATCACATATAAATTTACGTCCAAGCTAATCAGAGTTCACACTCTGGAAATATGTTTGGGTGACTGTAAACCAAATTGTTTCGGCCTAGTGTTGTAATTTTTTAACATTTTTGGCATTGTCTTGCAGGAGAAGAAAAGTTTTGGGAAGTACCAATATCTGTCATAACCAGTGACAATCCTTCAAAAGTGGCTCATAAATTTGTTCTAAGCACAGCTTCAGATTCTGTTACTCTTGATGTTCCAGAAGGAAAATGGGTGAAGGTGAGTAACACCAGACAGTATATGAGAATGTGTACTCTATTCATTGTGAATAGGATGCATTGTGAATAGTATGCATTGTGAATAGTACTCATTGTGAATAGTATTCATTGTGAGAATAGTATTCATTGCGAATAATATTCATTGTGAATAGTACTCATTGTGAACAGTCATTGCAAATAGTATTCATTGCGAATAGTATTTATTGTAAATAGTGCTCATTGTGAATGGTACTCATTGTAAATAGTACTCATTGCGAATAGTACTCATTGTGAATAGTATTCAATGTGAATAGTACTCATTGTGAATAGTATGCATTGTGAATACTATTCATTGTGAAAAAACAGTTTTTATGAAAGAAGGAAGATGGGTGAAGGTGAGTAACACCAGACAGTATATAAGAATGTGTACTCTATTCATTGTGAATAGGATGCATTGTGAATAGTATTCATTGCGAATAGTACTTATTGCGAATAGTCTTTATTGTGAATAGTACTCATTGCGAATAGTACTCATTGCGAATAGTACTCATTGCGAATAGTACTCATTGCGAATAGTACTCATTGCGAATAGTACTCATTGCGAATAGTACTCATTGCGAATAGTACTCATTGCGAATAGTACTCATTGCGAATAGTGCTCATTGCGAATAGTGCTCATTGCGAATAGTGCTCATTGCGAATAGTATTCATTGCGAATAGTATTCATTGTGAATAGTACTCATTGTGAATAGTATTCAGTGTGAATAGTACTCAGTGCGAATAGTACTCATTGCGAATAGTACTCATTGAGAATAGTACTCATTGCGAATAATACTCATTGCGAATATTACTCATTATGAATAGTGCTCATTGCGAATAGTGCTCATTGCGAATAGTGCTCATTGTGAATAGTATTCATTGTGAATAATAGTACTCATTGTGAATAGTATTCAGTGTGAATAGTACTCATTGCGAATAGTACTCATTGCGAATAGTACTCATTGTGAATAGTATTCAGTGTGAATAGTATTCATTGCGAATAGTATTTATTGCGAATAGTATTCATTGCGAATAGTACTTATGGTAAATAGTACTCATTGCGAATAGTACTCATTGTGAATAAAAACAGTTTTTATGAAAGTTTTGTTTTTATCTTAGCTAAATCCAGGTGCAGTTGGTTTTTACCGTGCACATTACTCATCTGAAATGTTGGATGCTTTGATACCAAGTATTAAAGATTGCTCCTTACCTCCAAGAGACAGACTTAATTTGGAAAGCGATCTATTTGCATTGGTAAAGAGAAGTATATATTTAAATTGTTATTTAACTTTATTTTTTAGATAAATTACATATACAGTGTGAGTTAAAGAACTATTATTATGCTGTATATTTAGCTTAATGATTTTTTAACCCACAAAAACAGTATTTTATTATTTTTTTTAAATACACTTGTTTTCAGGCTAAAGCTGGTGCAGCCAGTACGGTTGATGCGTTGCGAGTTATGGAAGCCTTTGAGTCTGAGACTAACTACACTGTATGGTGTGATATTGCTTCTAACCTTGGGGCACTTGCTACACTGATAGCCTTCACTGACTACAGTACACTGCTTCAGACCTTTGTCACTAAGTTGTTCTTGAAAACCTACGAAAGACTTGGATGGGAAAAGAAAGAGGGAGAGGGTAAGATCACAGGCAATTGCATAATGGAATAACATGAATAATAACTTTAAAATACAATTTGATAAGATAAAATTTTAATCAAAAGCATCTTTTATATGTTTTTGTTAATAGACTTATTGTAAATCAGATTCCTAAAATGTAAAATATTTACTTTTATGATTAGTAAGTATAGCATGTATTGATATTTGTACAATGCATTTTTGGAATATTTATTGCTTTATCCTAGGACATTTGGATGCCTTGTTAAGAAGTTTAGTTATTCGTATCATGGGACGTAACGGTCATCCGCACGCTGTGGAAGAAGCCAGAAAGCGTTTTAAGGATCATGCCAGTAATGTAAACATTTTGCCCGCTGATCTCAGAGCCCCAGTAAGTACTTATACTACAGTATTACTATTACCCTATTTCCCTATTGTTAATACTAAAGTGAATAATATTTGTCTTGTTTAAATTTCATTTAGGTTTATAATACAGTGCTTGTACATGGAAATGAAGAGGATTTCAATGCAATGTTGGAAGTAAGTGCACAAAAAGTTACACAGGAAGTGTGAAAATAGTTGAAAGTTGGTTAAAACAATTTTTGCAATGCTGTTAATTCCACATTTTTTAATCAAACAATTTATTTGATTATAGTTATTCAATAAGCAAGATCTTCATGAAGAACGTGAGCGTATCATGAGGTCACTAGGAGCAGTCAAAGACCCACAGTTGATTAAGAAGGTCTTGGATTTCGCCATGTCGGTAAGACAATAGAGGACATTACTTGTTAGGCAGGTTAAGGCAGACATATAGTTGTTAATGCACAAAGCGCCATGAGCTCCACATGCACATACCAGATTTCAGACACCAAGGTCGGGAGTCCCAATCCAGTTGCCTAAACATGTTATTTTTGTGTTAAGATGTCACTCTGCTATAAGACCAGTTTTAGATTATTCAACATTTTGTCAAACCTAAATAAATAGAATCAATGGTTTAAAAGATGAATTGACAACAAATATTTGATATACTTACTCATCAAATCAACATTTGTTTGTATGTTGCAGGATAAAGTACGGTCTCAAGATACAGTGTTTGTAATTGTTGGCGTGACTGGTTCCAAAACTGGACGAGAAATGGCATGGCAGTTCCTTCAGGATCGTTGGCCTGAGCTAATTGAACGCTACACTGGCGGATTCCTTATATCAAGACTTGTAAAAGTAAGTAAGCTTGTGAGATTGACCATGGATAAAAGAATAGAAGGATATGCATCAAACGATTTTCCAACGCGCTTGCCTATATTAAGCACTGCTGCCAATCAAACAAACACTCTCATTGAACTCTGTGTCTCTAACCGCGGCCCTCTATAGAACGTAGCCATGTAGAAATCGTATGCGCAGTCTGATTGTTCTATTGACATGTCTGCGTCGATGATTAATTGACATCAACAATATATTGCTGAACAATTCTGTTTTAATTTCATCACAATCGGACTACGAAAAGTTCACTTTTGACGACCGGAAATTTTAAGTATTATTTTTATATTTGAATTATCATATTATCATAAAATTGCGCTAATCTATAGAATATTAAATTATGCATTTGACCATGTATGTTCCTGTGTACTTGCGTACAACAAACGTGTTTTTAATATATGGCTAAGAAGTGGTTTCTTCATAAATCTCCTTAATTATCGATGTGATTATATTTAAATTGTAGTGCCTGGTGATTGGCTAGTGGTTATGTCATTCACATGACATCCAATCACCGGGCCTAATTGAATGAAAACTGCAATCCCTGATCCGAATTGACTGGCTATGTATAGTTGCGATACGTCACCACTGACTCTACTGCTACTCTCTAGCACTCGTTCGTTTTCGCAAGGCAAGCTTAACCATGACAACCTTTCTCCTTGAAGAGCGAGATATACCTCGAAAAGTAGAAATTTTCATTGAACACCCCTCTCCACAAATGGTATAGTCCATGAACTATGCCTCAAGTGAGAGCCTCACCACAAACCACCATCATCATTTCGCAAGACCTCTTGTCTGAGGGGACGGCGGGAGGGCGTTTATCCAGGTAAGCTAGCACTCATAGACTACCAACACCACTGTTGGTTTGTGTAGTCTATTTCGTGCCTAGCTTACCTGGATAAACCGACAATAGCTAGTGTAGCACCGGATTAGATACTAGTCGGCGGTGGGAGACAAGTTACAACGAGCTTTGTGTATCCATTACCTTCAGCTCTGCTGTGGCTACTGGTGTGATGTTTGTGGAGATAACGAAGGGGCGAGAATGTTGACTGTGTTCGCCACCTAGCTGGCACTACCTGTATACAACACCTATGCAACCACATGCAACTGATGCATGTGAATTGATAGTGGAGGTGTGACTGATGAAGTGCATTCTCAATTTTCAGTTCTATATATGGAACTGAGAGGAGAGGACAATACAGAGGGCATGTCCCTCTGTTATGCTCTCACTGTTGCATGATGGCCTACAGAACTGCCGGAGACAGAGCATCCGAGACTGTAGAAGCCGCAGGGGGTGCAGGCATAGAGAGAGGAGTATCATCATGTACGAGTGTAGGATGATGAACACAGTCAGCAATTCGCGAGCAATCAAGCATCTTGCTAGGAAGTCTCTCCTAATACTAGCCAGATAAAATGCCACTCAAACCAGATGTTAGGAGGGAGAGTGCAACTCGCGTCAGCATTCATGCAGTTTCATTGTTAACAGAATGCTAAGAGGCGAGAAGAGAATATAGATCACATTGTAGCTACTACACTTAAGATTGGCCTACCAATAGGCCTACCTAGGCCTATATCAATGTCGGGCATTGTCTGCAAATCACAGGGTTTACTAGTAAGCCTATAAGGCCTGGGCCTAGTATCTTGCTGATTTTGTAATTTTACATGTAATTACATTTATTAATAATCTTGTAATATTTCTTGGAGATTGTTTAATTTGAATTCAGAAAAGTTATAATAAATTCGTCTTATAAAGTTTTGTCGCCATAGCAGCTAGCGCTTAAAATATAAAATATTAATCATGCGCGCGAAAGCATAGCCAACAAGGTTAAAGGTTGTTGAGCATGTGCAGTAAACAATATATTAGGCACGCAACCGTTTTGTTGTCAACGACGGTTATTTTGTCACATTGTGAGCGGTCCGCGCTCTGTAGGCTAGAGTCATGGAAGCTTTGATCTCAAACTGATGCATATCCTTCTATTCCTTAATCCATGGATTGACTTAAGCTAAATGTGGATTTAATTGCAATAGAGAATACATGTCAATTTTGATGTTACAATTTCATTCCAGTGTACTACTGAGGGATTCGTAACCGAGGAGAAAGCGCAAGAAATTGAGACATTTTTCAAAGAGCATCCTGCTCCAGCAGCTGCGAGAACCGTCCGACAATCGTTGGAGAATATTCGACTGCATGTTTCGTGGTTGAGCCGTGAAGGGGGTGCCATCAAGGAATGGCTCAAAAGCAAAGTTTATTGAGAAATTAAGGAAAGTAAATTTGCAATCTATTCTGAAATATACAGATTAATGTTCTACTTAGAAAGTTAAATAATTGTCTTACTTCTCACTTCATTCATTTTATATACTATATATTGCATCTTTACAACCAATTCACAATTTATGCAAAGTGAAAAATTTTTATCAAAGAGCTCAATAATTATTTTGATACGATTGTTGACTGAACTTCAATCAAGTGCTTCAATACAGGAAAACGATTTTATACTAGATGAAATCAATGAATATTTGTTTGTGTGAGATAATACATGGATATGGATGCATAGAATATATTGAAATTCTTGTTTAAAGAAATTAAGTCATTTATTATATGTTTTCAAGTAATGTCATTGATGGCCCACAAATGGACTTTTGTATGAAGAGCCTGTTTTTATATATCCAGCATCATTTTAAGACCACCATCAATTAAAACCCACATGTTTATTCATCAGACATTCCTTATAATGTATGTTGTTAGCATCACTTAACCAAATTTGTTTTTAAGTGAATGCTTTCGACACAGTGTCATTTGTAATGTGTAACTTCTATTATGAAAATAAAATAAGTAGTAGCAGAGAAACAAGGCGTTATTGTTACTATTATGTTTCTTCATCAATATTTGATAGCCAAGTCATGGTAGTCACAATGCAGTGCTTGAATATCCCTTGGGTGTAATTCCATTTAAAATGCTTTGGCTGATATGCACATTCATATACTATAAATCTTAAATTTATTTTTGTGCTTTGAAGTCCAAGAGTGCCAACAGGATTCAATACTACCATGCTTCATTCAACATGTTGATTATATTTACTAAAGGACAGTGGGCAAATAAGTACAAAACATAGTGTATTTTGTTTAACAGTAACTTTATTCAACAGTAACTTTATTCATTTAACTATAAAACAACTCAACAAGAGTGACAGAAACAGCCAACATGAAATATATGCTAATAAATGATTACGCATAACAATCACAAATATATTAATTATTAACTGTAACCAGTAACTCACATGTAATAAAGTAGTTTAAAGTTGTGAATAAATAATATTTTACACTTCTATGTTAGTTTTTTTTAATCCATTTAAAACAGATGACTTTACAATTGAATACAACTTCTTTAACTCTTAAAATATTTTTATATTACCACAAATTATCGTTTATTTCATAGTTCTTGCATTTAACACATACAAATTTGAACAATATGTGACAAATGGCTACATGACATGGTTAAGCTTGTGGTTCTGTTATTATAGGACTATGGGCATTCTGTATCTTCATTTTATGTGTTTGACCAATAGTATAATTTTGTTGGATATTTTCATAAACGATAATTTTATTCTGATATTTAGACTCATTAACTAGGAAATATATATATTCAGTAACAGACTAATATCACTAAGGCCCCTGTTTTATTATAGTTTTTCCACTATAGCTATATTCACACACAGGAATACGTTACTAAAAAATAACAAATATCGTATAATACTAATATTTTTTACATTTTACATATGTTTTTAAGGCTTGTTATTTTAGCTAAAATATTTTCACACAGTAATACATTATACCTTTCCTCCATATGGTTATACCAAGGAAGTTGATTAAATTAATGTTTTACATTACATTATGTTTTAACATTACATTCCACGCTTTTAATGTTAGATAGTCTATGTTGAATGAACCTTTGTATAATATTTAGTAATGTATTAACTACAGATATGTTATGCGTGTGTTGTAGCTTAATCTACTTCTTCCACAGTTGGGCCAGTGTTCGATTTCTGTGCCCCATCTGATCCTGCTGCTGCGCCACCGTGAAGTTTAGTCATAATCGGTGAGCAGACGTTTTGAAGCTCCTTCAATTTGTAGTCAAACTCATCCTTTGAGGCCAGGTTGTTACTATCCAACCACTCAATCGTATCTTTCACCGCATTTTCAATCGTGTTTTTGTCAGCGCTGTTGATTTTATTGGCTACAGCAGGATCTTCTATTGTGGATTTGATATTGTACACATAACCTTCCAGGTTGTTCTTGGCTTGAATCCTCTCCCGTTGAGCTTCATCTTCAGCTTTGAATGTCTCTGCTTCATTTACCATTCGTTCGATGTCTGCCTTTGATAACCTTCCTTTATCGTTGGTAATAGTGACTCTATTTTCCTTCCCTGTTCCAGTGTCTTTTGCAGATACATTCATGATACCGTTGGCATCAATATCAAATGTTACCTCAATCTTTGGAACCCCTCTTGGCGCAGGAGCAATTCCAGATAAATCGAATGTACCGAGGCGATTATTGTCTTTTGTCATTGCTCTTTCTCCTTCGTATACCTGAATAGAAACTGCAGGTTGGTTATCGGAATACGTCGAAAATACTTCAGACGCTTTAGTTGGTATTCGAGCGTTTCTTTTGATTAAGACGGACATTACACCTCCAGCTGTTTCTATGCCGAGTGATAGAGGAGCCACGTCGACCAAAAGTACATCTTTTACTGCTTCATTGTCAACTCCAGATAAAATTGCTGCCTGCACCGCTGCTCCATAAGCAACCGCTTCATCTGGATTTATCGATTTATTTAAGTTTTTCCCATTCAGAAAATCTTGGAGAAGCTTCTGTATTTTGGGTATTCTTGTAGAGCCACCAACCAACACAACTTCATCAATGCTTCCTTTGTCCAATTTCGCATCATTCATCGCCTTTTCAACAGGTTCTAAACATTTTCTGAACAGATCTGAGCAAAGCTCTTCGAACCTCGCTCTGGTTATAGAGGTATAGAAATCTATACCTTCATAAAGTGAGTCAACTTCAATGCTAGCTTGTGTACTGCTTGAAAGTGTTCGTTTTGCTCTTTCTGCAGCTGTTCTCAGTCTGCGGATTGCTCTAGGGTTTGTCGCCATATCTTTTTTGTATTTTCTCTTGAACTCGGATGCCAAATGATTTACCAGTCTGTTATCAAAATCTTCACCTCCGAGGTGAGTGTCACCAGCAGTAGAACGTACTTCAAATACTCCACCATCTATTGTTAGGATAGAAACATCAAACGTTCCTCCTCCCAAATCGAAGATCAGTATGTTCTTTTCTCCGTCAAGCTTTTTATCCAGACCGTAGGCTAGGGCAGCAGCCGTGGGCTCGTTGATGATCCTCAGAACGTTAATACCAGCTATGACGCCTGCATCTTTCGTAGCTTGTCTCTGAGAGTCATTGAAATAAGCCGGTACGGTGACAACAGCGTCAGTGACTTTACTGCCTAAGTACGCCTCTGCAGTTTCTTTCATTTTCGTCAGGACCATAGAGCTGATTTCTTCCGGGGTAAATGTCTTTTCTTCTCCAGCGTACGTCAGTTGGATCTTTGGTTTTGACCCAGCGTTTATGACCGTGAACGGCCAGTGTTTTTTATCATCCTGTACAGAAGCGTCATTAAATCGTCTTCCAATCAACCGCTTTGCGTCGAACACTGTGTTTTTTGGGTTCCTGTTAAACAAACGTGTTTTTGTGTTAAATATTATTTTTATTTATCATATATATATTTAAATATAAAAGAAATACAAATTTAAAAGTTAACGCAAATGTTTACTGGAGATTCCATGTAATAGATACAATCCTATGCACTCGTTCATCTATAAATTTATTACCTCCATTTCAATTCATTTCATCACGGTGTCAGATTGCATAGCAAAAATATTTTCAGCAATATGAATACTGCTTGGAATTTTAGTGGTATGGCTCTAACTGAGTCATATTTGATCCATATAGGCCAGCAATTTGAATAATCTATTTACTATGGGCATCGGACCTATAAATTCCATGCCACGGGCGTAACAGCTATTCATTTTCAGCTATATATTTTATATATTGCAATGGGTATGCTATACGTGTTTTTAATAATTGATATTAAAGTGTGAATAGCCACCGCTCTTCTCGTCCCATCTTCCTATTTGTCATCAAAAGTAACATTTTTACACGAAAATTAACATTTGATCAATTAATTGTTTCAAAGTCAAATCAGACATTTAATGGATTGCTTCATCGATTACTACTCCAGAGGTAATATCGATTATTTACTAAAGTAAATCTCGAAAATAGGTCTGCTATAGTATATGCCCAGGCCTGATAGTGTATAAGCTTTAGTGCTGGAATATACAGTAACTTATATTATATATGCTAAGTACATTTAAATAAATTAAAACAACTTACATTGCAACTTGATTTTTCGCAGCATCTCCTATCAACCTTTCGGTGTCTGTAAATGCAACATAGCTTGGTGTTGTTCGGTTACCCTGGTCATTTGCGATTATTTCAACCTTCCCGTTCTCAAACACACCAACACATGAATATGTTGTTCCCAAGTCGATTCCAATCGCTTTACTTGTCATTTTGCAGTTTTTGTCTTTTCCTTCAGTCTTCTGTGAATTTCTTCAGTTTGATTTTGAATTGATATTCTTCATCGCAGTGGATCGTTTATATATACATCGATTCATGTATAGATAGTTGGTGAATATTCTCGATCTCGATGACGTCACATATCTGGACTGTTCCATTTTTCACTAGAACATTCTTCCCTACTGCGCGTTATATTATACTATACGATCTTAATACTACTACTACTACTGCGGCTTATTATTAACCTATTCTGTTTTTGTATCATTACTGAATAACCTATTATTTTCTCGAATGCACTGGAAAATTCGTCATAGTATTCTTCTTCGATGTATTACTAAAGGGATATTAATATTATGCTATTTATTTAGTATTCTACTAAATTTGAATTTCACATTTGAATTGAATAGGGCCAATTAAATCATTAGTAGGCCCTACTGTATATATTTAAAACAAAATTTAACCAATACTTTTTTGGAACTTAGTTTGATACAGTAAGTAAGGATATGGTATTAATGATTTTGACTAAATGTATTTTTTAACAATTATTATTAATCAAGGAAGTATCTTCAAAAATTACTTTTAGGCTAAAGATAGTTTTCCTAGCGACCCGACCCCATGCATAGACGTGAATTGACAACTGAAAAATTCCCACTCTCAAAATAAAAATAAATAAAATATAAAAAGACATTCTTGAACATACGGTATGCCACAGTGGCCTAAGTCATAATTGTCTGTGGTACTGCGGTAAGCCTATTTACAATACTTCACTTTAGGTTGTCATCATACTTCTATACTTATATGGATGACTTGTTTCTATGAATAGTCTACCCTTTAATACAATAATCGTATTTACAACCGCATTGACACGACTTGGTTGAGATTCACGTCTCGGGTAAGGTATTTCAATATTATTTTAGGGTATATGTCTGATATCAACATTCTACATACTATACTAATACTGTACTTTATGTATGCGGTATTTATTGTAGTAATTGTAGGCCGGTCATGGTCTATTGGTATCATGTTATGGTATATTACTAGTCGGTTAACTTCCTACAAAAGCTAACAATTTTAAAATTGTAAGTTATTATAATTTTCTCGTTGAATGGTGTTGTCAACTTCTACACTATCGACAGTGACAGTTTGCGAACCGTATTAAACTTTTTGTACACAGGATCGTTAAATTATTCGTAGGCAATTTTGTTTGATATTGGCTACTTAGGCTATACGTTTAAACGCTGTATTTTTCAATGTTATTGAAACTGCTTTTAATCCTGGCATTGAGCTTGGTCGGTCACGCTTGATTTTTGACGTCATACTTTTGTTAAATTCTATAATCTAAATCCAATTATTGGAAAATCCGTAAGATATTTGTCATTCCATTATTTCTAAAAAATTGTCGAACTTCCGCGATCATATTATTATAACCGATATTTTTTTCATCAAAATCAACCTCATAATATTAGGCCTACCAAGTTATCGGGTCTTATGTTATTTATTCATAACGTATTATACTTTATTATTTAGGTTAAGATGGTCGATTTTTGTGATTTACTGGGTGCTTTCTCCCAAGAGCAAACACTCAAGAACTTCAAACAGGTTGTCAGCAATGGAATTGCATCAATTTGGAAAGAAAATCTATTGACTGACGTTGTAATTAGGACCAGAGATGGGGAAGAGTTCCCGTGCCATCGACTTTTATTAGCTTCAACAAGTTGTTATTTCCGAGCCATGTTTATCAGCGATTATCAGGAATCGTTGAATGGTGTTGTCAACTTCTACACTATCGACAGTGACAGTTTGCGAACCGTATTAAACTTTTTGTACACAGGATCGTTGACCATTTCAAACGAAACTATTTTCAAATTGTTGGAAACTGCAGATTTCTTACAAATTCAGTCTATTATCGATTTATGTGTTTCCGAATTGAAGAAACACATTAGCAAGGAAACGTGTGTACCTCTATTAATGTTTTCACTTCGTAGCAATAGTTTCAGTGATCTAAAAGAATTTGCGTTGAAAACATTGTTGAACAATTTCAAAGACTTCGTCAACACAAGCTCGTTTCCTCTACTTCCAAAGGAAATCATCTTTGAAATATTACGCAGCAGTAAATTGAGGGTAAATTCTGAAAGGCTGGTCTTTGATGCCATTTTATCTTGGACTTACAGCGATTCAAAACGTTTAGTTGACATCTGCGAGTTCTTGGATCTAGTGCAATTCGATAAAATTACTCTGAAATGTATTGAGGATATTATAATTCCTCAAGTAAAGAAACTTGAATCTGACTCAGGTATTAATTTTTCTCAGGCTGGAACAATGGAGCGGATTTTAAATGCTCAGATGTCGTTAAAGACACACACGTTTACAAAGAATCGTTTGAGTACTGCTGCCCGGTTGAGGCGTGAAAACGTTCTAGTCTTTGTGAATACATCTGGAGACTCAGCAACTGCTTTTAAAATTGATTTCATGAATCACTATAAAGATGACTCACTCGGTACTATTGACACAATTGGTACATGTTCTCTGGATATATGTGCGTGTCGAAATAGACCGATTGTACTAGACGATTACTTAATGATGCACTCAAGAGGATGCCTGGTAAAGTACCGGTATAACTTAAAAACGAAACACCAAATGGAAACAATTCGAAGACCTCCTGGTGTGCAACAAAAGCGGAAGTACCTTCACAGTCCTAACGCGCTATCAAGGACCACCAGAGGAAGTTCATGTGTTGAGCTCAATGGCCTAATTTATTGTGTTGGTGGTCAAAGAGGTTTCATGAACCAATGTCTCGGTTACGATCCTAATGGTGATGAATGGAATGTTTGTGAAGGATTCAATCACCCGTCAACAAATCCTTCTCTTGTCAGTGGTAAAAACGCATTTTATATTATTCGACAAAAAGACGCAGGGTCTGATGATAGATACCGTCAGACGGATGTAACACTTATAGGGTACTCGCCTGTAAATGAGAAAATGCTTCCACACATATCATTTACTATTGAAGGGGACCCGGATTCATCAAGAAAACTGACAATACACGAACACACTGTATATGTAGGACATGATGGAAACATAACCAAATTTGACACCGCTTCAAAAGAACACCAAACCGTGCAATTCAATGGTGAGGTTTTGTTCATTTCTCCTCAAGTGTGTGAAGAGAGAGTATACGCGGTAATAGTGAAGAATAGAATGGAACCTGTCCTGGAATTGTTCGTTGAAGATCCTGAGCATAATATGACGTGGACCCGTTTGTTACAAAAGCCTCTTCCTTCATTTCACACTGGAATCAGCGTTACTGCTTCTTCATCTCAATAAAACCATGAAAGAGTGAAATTACAATTAAATTTCACTTTTCCCTGATTATAATACTAATTACACATTGCCTCATGCGGACCATACACCCTTTTTCCTTCGTGGACATCCGAAAAAGAATGTATTCAAATTTCATTCAATAAATACAACATGCAATATATATATATAATTCAACATATATATATATATATATATATATATATATATATATATATATATATATAAATCCAAAGGCAAATTACTGAAAAAAATGACAATGCTGTGGGTATCAGTGGCTGGATCTCAATGGAGATACAAAAATAAAAAGCGAAAAGCTAAATCAAAACGATAAAGTAAACAGCCAGAAAAGTTAGCAGAGCTTTCGGGCAACACTAGCCCTTCACTAGACCACAGAGCCATGTATGGTATTATCACAGATTTTCACCCACCAGATAGTATCATATAGTGGTATGATACTCGCCCTGTAAGCGAGAGGTTGCAGGTTCGAATCCAGCCAGAGACATTTTTTCATACAACTAAAAAATACGGAACTTTCGCCAATGAGCTATGCTCGACGCGATTATGAGATCATGTTCCGAATGTGAGCACTGTTTCTATAATTTACGGTATGATTTATGTATGATTTGCGCAGTGCTACGCAACATCATTGATTTACATATACACAATATTATTTAAAAAACCGTTGCGAATTAAAGTTGGAATTTGTTCTGACTTGTTGGGCCTCCACTGATTGTGAGGGCGTTTGTTGTATGAGAGAATGTATCTGGTGGGTGAAAATCTGTGATAATACCATACATGGCTCTGTGGTCTAGTGGTATGATACTCGCCCTGTAAGCGAGAGGTTGCAGGTTCGAATCCAGCCAGAGACATTTTTTCATACAACTAAAAAATACGGAACTTTCGCCAATGAGCTATCCTCGACGCGATTATGAGATCATGTTCCGAATGTGAGCACTGTTTCTATAATTTACGGTATGATATATATATATATATATATATATATATATATATATATAATATATATATAGTGTTAGTTAAGTAATGAAAACTATGATGATCTTACCTCCTGAAAATCCATAGCCATCTCGCACTCTCCATGCAACACAAGCACCGTCATTTAATTCATATTTGTCACAGATCGGGTGTGCCATGAAATTCTCATGCAATTATTATTCTGTATATAAGAAACTTTTATATTTTGTTAAAGTATAAAATGAATAAAGTTATAATTAACATACAAAGTACCTATACTAGTAACATTTCATTTCACATTAAGTCATTAAGTTTCTTTCAACAACAAGCTTTTACAAATAAACTAGTGAGGCTGCTTTTTAAAATTGTAATGTCATCAAATTATTTATGCATTATAATCTCACGAAAAATTTACAAAATACCGATGGTTTACTCTGTACGTCTAGTTTAGCGAGCCATGCGTATAAAAAGTACAGTACTATAAATAATACAACTATTGCTTCTTGTCGCGCTTTTCTTTAAAACATTGGCCGTGAGCATTCCAACAAAAAAACGTGAATCAACAAAATATATAGAAGACGTACCGGTGCGGTCAATTCTTCAAAAAACATGGTAATGTATCACTTAAATATGTCTGCAGACTTTAGCTGTTAAATAATGATAATATAAATAAATTATATCTATTAGGGAATCGTCTCCTCCAGTGTAACTAAGCTAGGCCTAATCCGAAAAGCTAGGCCTAGCCTGGTCGCCTACTACTATTACTACAACAAGATCAATCAGTGTTGAAATTGAACATCTCCGGGCCGAGTGAGGGACGTGTGGTTGAAGCGCAAAATCTGTACTTTGGCCTAGCTACTAGTCTACTCTACACTCCCTAAAGCCTACCTGTAATTAACATTACTAGAAAGATCACAGCAGTAGTAATTAATTTTCTATTTAATTACTTAATTTTTTCAATATTTTTCATTTTCAGCTACATAATACTAAATTAAATAGCAATAAATACCAATAATAGGCAATAGGCCTAGCTAGGCCTAAGCTATGTATGTTACATGTAGGCCAAAGCCCTAGAAAAGATCTATTAGTATAAGTATACTAATTATACTGTATATGATTAATTATACACCAAACAATCAATTATTTAGCTGGCCTAGCCTAGTACTAGAACTATTTCATTTAATTTGTATACAGTAAAGTTGATTATTTTTTATACATTTCATTTAATAACAGTTTAGAAATCAGTATGATAACGATGTAACAGTATGGAGTCCACAAGGACGCATACACCAGATTGAATATGCAATGGAAGCAGTGAAACAAGGCTCTGCTACAGTTGGTCTCAAATCCAAGACACATGCAGTTGTAGTTGCTTTAAAAGTAAGTCGTGTCTTAATCTATGCTTATGTCGAGAGACCTAATCTATTTTCGATATATGGTCACCCATGAAACTTGATATACCTTAAAGTACAGATTATTAATATCGTTTATTTTCTTCACTCTCTAACTTTGCTTGTTGACACCCACTATGGTTCTTTAAACCCTGTTAGCATAGTACTGTATGGCAAGTAAAAAACACTTTTTACACCAAACTAAATCATAGTTTGTATTTTGTTTTTTTGCAGAGAGCTTCATCAGAATTATCTGCTCATCAAAAAAAGATTATTCCAATTGATGATCATGTCGGAGTGTCAATCGCAGGGCTTACTTCAGATGCTAGACTTTTAAGGTAAACAAATAGAAATTTTAATATTATTCTGTTGAGTTGTGATTTGTTTGTATCAATAAATTATTTATATTGCGGCAATACTAACTAGAACCTGCCTTCAGGAATGTATTTATTGTACCCCATTTCATGGTGGTTATGTTCAGAACATACTAATTATCTGTGTGATTTTTTACAGCAAATTCATGAGAGCAGAATGTATGAACTCAAGATATGCATATAACTCAGCCTTGCCTCTTTCAAGACTCATCAGTGCTGTTGGCAATAGTATCCTTCGACCATTTCAAAAACATTTCTTGTACTTTGCCAAAATTGTACATAAAATCATTTCTATATTACTACTAGTACACTACAAAAATGTATGCATATAATAATTTCAGTTTGTTTTAGTTACTATAGTTACTAAACTAAATTGCCTATTGTATGTACCATTCCTTATATTACTTGATTTAGAGTCACAAGTGAATACGCAGCGAGATGGACGTCGACCGTTTGGTGTTGGGTTACTTGTTGCTGGTTATGATGTATGTGTATTTCATTTTGCTTTCATTTAATATTATTACTGTAATTACACATTATTATTTTTATCTATAATGTAAATAATTCAACCAGACAATGTCTATTTTTGGAGGGTTAACTATAATATAAAAAAAATAGCAATTAAAGCATCCTTTATAAAGTACAGTGTTAACAATTATGGTGGATTGATATTGAGTGAATGATTTCCCGTCTTTAGGAAACTGGTCCCCATATTTATCAAACATGTCCATCATCCAACCACTATGACTGCAAAGCAATGGCAATTGGAGCACGTTCTCAATCAGCAAGAACGTATCTAGAAAAGTATCTCAATCAATTTTCAGACAGTAAGTATTAAAATTTATGTGAACTGGCAAAATGCTGATATAAAATTAACTGGTAATAATAATATCCTGGATTTATATAGCACCTAATGTTCTGAAACCTTGTATATCAGGTTGTCGTATTTCTTATACTATTGTATATTAATTATATGCCGGGTCAATTAAAGTTGACTAGCTAAGAGTTCAGATCTTTGCAGGTAAGCATATACCACCAAGCTACCTGGCTGCTAAACATGTTTTTTTTAATTGTTTTTAAGGTACACTTGAAGAGCTTGTAAAGCATGGGCTTACTGCATTGAGAGATACTTTACCAAATGAAAGTGAGCTTACAACAAAGGTATGTAGACAGTTCTGGTCATCTGTGCACCATTCTAGTAAATCTTCCTTTGTGCCAGAATATTTTAATATACCTTATTTAACGGCATAAATACCAATGCCTAGGATAGAATCTTATTTCATATCTTACTCACTCTGTATTTGTTTATCATGTTTTTGTTTATAGAACTGTTCTGTTGCGATTGTGGGTAAAGATCAGAAGTTTACAGTTTATGAAGATGATGATGTAGCAAACTTTGTATCCTTTATAATTGTGTGCAATTTTTCAACATACCTTTTGAGCTTTATTTCATTATTAGGAATCATTGACACTGTTTTATCAAATTGTATTTATTTTGCTTAACCATAATGCTAAAGTTGGCCGGAATCGAAAGTAAACCATCTCGAACCAAGAAAGATGAAAGTTCAATGGAAGCTGAGACTGCACCGGCGGCAGAAGGGGAATCTACTCCCAAACCAGAGGGAGAGCAACCAATGGAACACTAATATGTTTATAAATTCTCGCTTTTAAATCTGTATAAGTAAATATTTGTCATAAAAACAGACAATATTGAAAGCAAGTTATGTTGCAATATCTTAGCATCACTTTAATTGTAACGTTAAAGCAAAAGGTATTTCAAATGATGCTCTGTAGATTATTGGCCCATTTCTTTGTTTATTGTTACAGTTAGTCTATCATAGCAAAACCAAGATATAACTTTTGAATATCTGACTCGAGCTTGTGTCTGTTACTATTAATAACAATTTCTTCAATATTTATGGATGTTATGAATTTATTTTTTGACACAAAATATTGATAATTTAAGTGATCAAACAAGGAGCACACCTATCCTATATTTTTGTTAAATTTTTTTTTTGTAAACACAATTACCCTTTTGTAAATGGAGCATGCAGAAAATAATAAATACAGTATAAAACCATATTGATAGAATCTGTGTAATTGCCTACTACTCTGTGTACAGATATTTCTAGTGCATTTGTGATATACATGATTAGATTATATAGGTTGTTTTGAGAGTGATTTATCTTTTGATAAGTTATTTAATGGTATATGCCAGGACAGTATTACCAAGGAAAAGTGAAATTTAAAAAAATAAGAAAAAAAATACCCGCATTTGGTGGGAGGGAGGTGGGTAATTGGAAGAGCAGCTGTAACAAACTATAGAGGGCTACTACAAAATGGCTACCACTCTACAACAACAGCAAACAAATCCATCACATTTGCTCCCTTTGGGTATGTATAACAAATAAAATGTAATATGTAATGTATCCTTCCACAATATATGACCATTCCAATGGCTAAAATGTAAGTAAGCAACGTGTATTTTTTATTAGAAACAAGGACGGTGCTAGGCTACTACTCGTATCACAAACAGCATGTCACTATACGGTCATTTCTCACTTCTGGCCGTGTACGACCTTCCATAATCTATACAGTGACTGGGCCTAGCTGTCATACGCCCGGTAGGCTTATATAATATAAAATGATATCAAGTACATGTTATTAACATGATGTAGGCCTAGTGGTATATTTAACTTAAGCCTAATAATATATATTTTTCTTTTCAGAAACAAGTTTAAAATCAATTAAAATATTGATATTGTTAATGTCAAACTTTTCATTTTGTCATAACGCGTTCAACGCCACCACAACGCGTTCAACGCCACCACAACGCGTTCAACGCAACCACAACGCGTTCAACGCAACCACAACGCGTTCAACGCAACCACAACGCGTTCAACGCAACCACAACGTGTTGAACATTAAAAATGTATCAAACTTGTCCAAATTAAATATCACAATCAAGCCTGATCATTTTATATCATGAAATCCTACCTGCCCCCACTGGGCATTGATTAATATGACACAAGTCTATCGTTTTTTCCTTGTAGCGAATAAAAATCAATTTACTTTTATAATAGTTGACTTGAAGCTGGTTATTTAATTTATTCGGTATATTGCCTTTCTCTTTACAGTTCTGTATTCATTCAAAAACTATACCTAGGCCTACTGTAGTATTTGTATATAAATTAGTAATAATTTACCCTTTTTTTGCCATTTCTCACACAGAGCTTGTAGACAAATGCATAGGTTCAAGAATTCATATTATTATGAAAAGTGATAAAGAGATTGTTGGAACACTGCTTGGCTTTGATGACTTTGTCAGTATCCTTATAATACATAGATATAAAAGTGACATTTTACATCTAAGAATTTGATGTTTTTTTAGTAAATTCATATTCCACCGCCGACACTGCACTGATTCCTTTAGGCAAGTATAGTGATGATTAGTTGGCAAGATGCTTGGATGTATAATGATTCATGCTTAAGTTTAATTTTCCATGAAAATAGAGAGGAACATAACAAGTATTACTTGGCATTCATTTTCAGTACATGAGTATTCAAATATAAAGTGCATTTTAAAATATTATGTTGAATTTTCCTCATCAATTTTATCTCAGATATGGTACTTGAAGATGTTGTAGAATTGTAAGTTTAAGTGATATTTAAATTGTTAAAACTGATTAAAACTTCTTTTATATTTTCATATGCATTAAACTGATTTTCCAATTTTTCTAGTGAGAATACTGCAGAAGGTAGACGTGAAACAAAGTTAGATCAGATTCTGTTAAACGGCAACAACATTACAATGGTAAGTTATTGTCTGTATTACAGTATTGTCTTTCAAGAAAAACCATAATACATTTTTGTTTTGTACCCTTTTATACATCTGCAAAAAGTAACATCTTAAAAACAAGTTGTAACCAGGTTCGCGTAGTGTGAAAATTCCCCTGTGAGCACTGTGAAATCTTGGAAGAAAAACACACCAGAAAAAGTCCTGTTCTTTGTTACGAAGATGTCCCCTGTTTGTATTTTTTAGTGTCTCCAACTATATTATTTCTCCCGAAATTTTAAAATGTTCTCGAATATGTGTGTGTGAAAACAGATAATAAATCAGGAGATCAATGCATGTTACAACTTGTTAAAAAACAATTTAATTGTGATACCCAATCACATCCATTTGCATTTTGTGATGACAGATTTAGTAGTTTTTTTGTGTATTTGTTTTATCTAGCTGGTACCTGGAAGTGAAGGCCCAGAATAGAGAATAATTGGCAAACCTCAACTGAAGTATTATCAGCTGTTTGCAACGAACACCAATCAGTTTCTAGTTAAGGAAACTTGTTGTACCCACAAAATAATCAAATAATTATTGAATGGTTAAAATCATGAAGTTAATATTCTAAATTCTCCATCCAGAGCTTGTCATATATGCTTTTCAATATTAGAATACCTATTTTGGTATAAGGGTATCTAAAGAAGTGATTATTGTAAATGGTTTAGTTACTATTGGAATGCTATTTATATTTTGATAAACAACAATTATTAATTTATCTGTTGATTTCATGAAATTTAAGTTAGTCCTAATATAGAAATGTGGGATTTAATAAGTTTGTTTTAATAAAGAGTTTTTTGTAAATTTGTTTTAAAAAGGTGATATTTTCCACATTTTTTTGTCAACAACAAAAAATTGTTGATATAACATGGTTACTATAATTTATCATAATTGACATGTGTTCTGCGAATGTTGCCACAACATATTTTACAGTTGATAATTCGAGAAATGGCCAAACTATTTTTGATATTATAGTAACTGGTTACAATATCATAATTGATATTCGCGTATTCAATCATTTTATTATTTATTTATTACTGTTCTATAGTACAGGAAAATTTTCGAAAAATGACCAAATTTCAACCACTTTATTTTTTTGACATAACTGGTTACTGACTCTATAAGATGGTGATAACGCAATATATGTGAATATATGGCAATATTATTGCATAATAATCAAATTTTAAAAAGGCGATATTTTGGCCATTTAAAAAAAAATCCCTATACTATTATACTGCCCTGTCATGAAAGAACGACTCAACTGACACATTTTTCAAAAATCACCTTTTTAGCTTTTTGGGCTATTTAGGGAATATTCAGATATTCAAAATTTTAACTAGAAATATGAAATTAAAAAATCAAAATACCACTCAATTACAAGTGTGTGTTACTATTGTCACCAAAGACTAACTCAACTACAAATGCCATGAAAGACTCACTCAAATGACATATTAACACCTATTATCATAGGAAACCCATTCAAATGCACAACAATGGTGTTGATTGCACAGCAAGCTGTGTAATGTTGTTGTTTTAAACATAAAATAATTTGGTACTGCCCTACGAATAATTGTCAATAATTATTTTATTCAATACTCACTTACTCACTCACTTGTTTAGTTATTATTAGAGTATTAATTTTATTTCTGGAATATTTAGAATTAAATACCCCGGAGAGAGACTATGTGAACACCGTAATGATATTATTATTGAATATTCTCCCTCTTAAATTAATACTTAAAACTAAAGTAAAAATACAAGAAACATGAAAAACAATTTTCGAAAATTTCCCTGTACAGGAATTTGTTTAAAAAAATGGCCAATTTTCGATCTTTTTATTTTTCGATAAAACTGGTTACTATAGCATAATAAACATGCGCAGAGTCGAATAATGCGTTCTACGCATGTCAATTGTGCTATAGTAACCACTTTTGACATAAATGGTTACTATAGCATAATAAACATGCGCAGAGTCGAATAATGGGTTCTGCACATGTCAATTGTGCTATAGTAACCACTTTTGACATAAATGGTTACTATAGCATAATAAACATGCGCAGAGTCGAATAATGCGTTCTACGCATGTCAATTGTGCTATAGTAACCACTCTTGACATAAATGGTTACTATAGCATAATAAACATGCGCAGAGTCGTTAAATGGGTTCTGCGCATGTCAATTGTGCTATAGTAACCAGTTTTATCGAAAAAAAAAAAGGTCGAAAATTTTCCATTTTTTTGAAAAAATTCCTGTACTATCGAAAAATGGCCGATTTTCGACCCTTTTATATTTTAACGTAAATGGTTACTGTTGCATAATGAACATGCGCTGAGTCGAATAATGGGTTCTGCCCATGTCAATTGTGCTACAGTAACCAGTTTTGACATAAATGGTTACTATAGCATAATAAACATGCGCAGACTCGACTAATGGGTTCTGCGCATGTTAATTATGCTATAGTAACCAGTTTTATCGAAAAAAAAAAGGTCCAAAATTTGCCATTTTTTTGAAAAAATTCCTGTACTGTAGTACAGGGAAATTTTCGAAAAATGGCCGATTTTCGACCCTTTTATATTTTAACGTAAATGGTTACTATTGCATAATAAACATGCGCAGGAGACGAACAATGGGTTCTGCGCATGTCAATTGTGCTATAGTAACCAGTTTTGACATAAATGGTTACTATAGCATAATAAACATGCGCAGAGTCGACTAATGGGTTCTGCGCATGTTAATTATGCAATAGTAACCAGTTTTATCAAAAAAATAAAGAGGTCGAAAATTTGCCATTTTAAAAAAAAAATTCCTTTACTATAGTACAGGGAAATTTTCGAAAAATGGCCGATTTTCAACACTTTTATTTTTTAACGTAAATGGTTACTATTGCATAATAAACATGCGCAGAGTCGAATAATGAGTTCTGCACATGTCAATTGTGCTACAGTAACCACTTTTTACATAAATGGTTACTATAGCATAATAAACATGCGCAGAGTCGAATAATGGGTTCTGCACATGTCAATTGTGCTATAGTAACCACTTTTGACATAAATGGTTACTATAGCATAATAAACATGCGCAGAGTCGAATAATGCGTTTTGCGCATGTCAATTGTGCTATAGTAACCACTTTTGACATAAATGGTTACTATAGCATAATAAACATGCGCAGAGTCGAATAATGCGTTCTACGCATGTCAATTGTGCTATAGTAACCACTCTTGACATAAATGGTTACTATAGCATAATAAACATGCGCAGAGTCGTTAAATGGGTTCTGCGCATGTCAATTGTGCTATAGTAACCAGTTTTATCGGAAAAACAAAATGTCGAAAATTTGCCATTTTTTGGAAAAAATTCCTGTACTATCGAAAAATGGCCGATTTTCGACCCTTTTATATTTTAACGTAAATGGTTACTGTATCATAATAACCATGCGCAGAGTCGAATAATGGGTTCTGCCCATGTCAATTGTGCTACAGTAACCAGTTTTGACATAAATGGTTACTATAGCATAATAAACATGCGCAGACTCGACTAATGGGTTCTGCGCATGTTAATTATGCTATAGTAACCAGTTTTATCCAAAAAAAAAAGGTCCAAAATTTGCCATTTTTTTGAAAAAATTCCTGTACTATAGTACAGGGAAATTTTCGAAAAATGGCCGATTTTCGACCCTTTTATATTTTAACGTAAATGGTTACTATTGCATAATAAACATGCGCAGGAGACGAATAATGGGTTCTGCGCATGTTAATTATGCAATAGTAACCAGTTTTATCGAAAAAATAAAGAGGTCGAAAATTTGCCATTTTAAAAAAAAAATTCCTTTACTATAGTACAGGGAAATTTTCAAAAAATGGCAAATTTTCGACCTTTTTTTTTTTTTAATTATGCTATATGATATAAAAGGGTCGAAAATCGGCCATTTATGTCAAATATGGTTATGATAGCACAATTGACATGCGCAGAACCTATTATTCGACTCTGCGCATGTTTATTATGCAATAGTAACCATTTACGTCATAAAATAAAAGGGTCGAAAATCGGCCATTTTTCGAAAATTTCCCTGTACTATAGTACAGGAATTTTTTTTTAAAAATGGCCAATTTTCGACCTTTTAATTTTTTGATAAAACTGGTTACTATAGCACAGTTAACATGCGCAGAACCCATTAGTCGCCTCTGAGCATGTTTATAATGCTATAGTAACCATTTATGTCAAAACTGGTTACTGTAGCACAATTGACATGCGCAGAACCCATTATTCGTCTCTGCGCATGTATATTATGCAATAGTAACCATTTATGTCAAAAAATAAAAGGGTCGTGAATCGGTCATTTTTCGAAAATTTCCCTGTACTATATAGTACAGGGATTTTTCAAAAAATGGCAAATTTTCGACCTTTTTATTTTTCGATAAAACTGGTTACTATAGCACAATTGACATGCGCAGAACCCATCAGTCGCCTCTGCGCATGTTTATTATGCTAATCAAAATAATATTATCTATACACGTGAAGAGCTAAAACAAGAACACGTTTTGTTGATTATCTCAAAACTTTGCTTTATGCAGTTGAGTCGTTCTTTCATAACGGGGCAGTATAGTACAGGGAAATTTGGTGATAACGCAATATATGTGTATATATGGCAATATTATTGCATAATAATTGAATTTGACAAAGGCAATATTTTGGCCATTTTTAAAAAAATCCCTGTACTATAGTACCAAATTTCGACCCTTTTATTTTTTGACATATCTAGTTACTATGACTCTATAAGATAATAAATATAATATATATAGTCGATGGTGGTTAAATGGTCGATATTTGGCAATTTGTTAAAAAAAATCCCTGTACTTTAATAGTACAGTAAAATTACCCTTTTATATTTTGAAATTTGCCGTGCGTAGAACACATAGTGCATTGTTCTGCGCATGTTACCTCAATGGGCCTACGTGTTTTTAATGGTCGAAATTCAGCCATTTAAAATAGGGACATTTTCGAAACTTTTGCCAAATTTCGACCCTTGCGCAGTATCACATAATGTGTTCTGAGCATGTTACCTATTTTGTCATTTTACACAACACTATAATACATTTATTCACAATTCACAATTACATTTAGGCCTACAATATTTATAGTATACCAAAAGAAGCGAGTGCTTGTCAGTTTGGTAACCTTTTAAATGCATTTAAATGTACGGTAATACATGCCAGACAACAACAATTATGTACAAAAAAACCCCCCAAAAAACATCATGGGTCGCCCAAGACCGGTCAGCACCTCCGGTGGAGCACTGCTGTGTGGAGAAAATGGGGAAGTTCCTCTCTACTTTAATAGTGACGCACATAAGCCCGACCAACACAAATGAGGTAAAAAAGGACATAAGACAAGATGAACCCTGTTTGTTTGTGCCCGGAGGCACTATACCGATCGTGAGCCGATTTTTCGAAAATACTTACAGTACTATAGTACAGGAATGGGCATTTTTTTTAATGGCTACAGTTCGACTTCTTTGTTTTTCGATGAGTCCAAGATTATAATAATTAGTTGACATGTGACATAATAATTTAATTTTTAAAAGTCCATATATGGTTATCTTTTGAATTTATTTCCCCAGTGATATATGGCAAAATATCACTTAATTATCATCAGACTCATAGTAAACAAAAGCATTGGAATTTGGAAAATAAATCCTGTACTATACAGGGCTAAACTAAATTGTGCTGACGATACACTATACTATTAACTAACTGAAGAATGAGCTGGATTAATCAGGAGTACTCTTTTTAAAGAGACTATACTTAAATTGACACATCAGTGATGTGTAATTGAGAACTATTGTTAAGACAATTTCATCCATTGTAAGCGATCGTATTGAAAATTAACTCATGGTCAACGTTTTATTTTTTCTTTTATCCGTATTGATCTACCTTGTCGGTCTTTTTCGGCATTATTCGATATATATAGATTTTATTATGCAGCCTTATGTTCATTGTGTAATTGGTATTCAATATTTTGCCGAGTCAAATTAAGCTGCTTATAGCTAAATAGATCAACGATCAATAAACCTAGGTTTTGGTAATTAATGCTTTTTGTGTGCACCTAATTGAGCATTCTTATATAATTATAATTGGCTTATACACACAATTTACTAAGGTAGTAACATATAGACCTATAATGATACAATCAACATCAACCGTTAACCAACAGCAGACAATGATAGGTTTAGATGAAAGAGAAAAAAAAACATATTGATCGAGGTATTAGATGAATAAAACTCGACCGAATTCCGAGTCTGTTATTCCCTCAAGGCACTAACACGTCACATGCGTATTTCAACTTCCTTCTAACAATTGTGGGATTGTAGGCCTAGGCTAAATGTTGCGTGTGAACACGGTAATGCACATTGACGCGGCACAGCTCGGTTGCTCTCGAAACGGATTATGAACTTAAAGCACTCAGTAACAAACTAAAACATGATTACTCCAACTATTCATTTTAAAGGTAAGATTTTAAAATTAAAACGTTATTTAAGTGAAATATTCTAATATCAAATATTATTTTCGTACACATTTTACCTGGATACTATAAACAAACTATTTTTGCTTTTGATTATTGTTAATACTAGATGATGGTTCTCGAATACACAATAATTTCAGCGTAACAAATCTGGCGATTTCAAATACGTACTGCAGAATTATAATACATTGTGGTTTATAGAAACGAATAAATAGACTCAATGATTTATGTAGTCAACTAAAATTAGCACCCTGGGAATTACTTCTGAAAGAGAAACTTGTCACACAAAATGAGTCCAAATTTTTGAGTTGAACTCATTTAAACAAACCCAATTTGTGTTTTGTATGTAGGGTTGAGGGATGGGGAAGAGAATGGGTAAAAAGAGGAATAATTTTTAAATATATTCTTTATCCATATTTTTTCATGTTTTAAAGGCCTATAAATAATATACCACTAATACAGTAGGATAGAGCATTTGCGATGTAATACTTTGTGTTAAAACTGTCACTGTCATACTGTAGTCGATTGAAATAGTAAAGTACATGTAACGATACACACCACAATGGCGTTTATATTTTTTGTAATTAGTAATTAATATAAACGTTGAGAAGTTTAATGTTTATTTGTATATTAGGCTATGTGTTTATAAATCCAACAGTACCCCCACTCACAGTAATACATTTATTTGTATATGTGTATATATCTAACAGTACATACATTCACAGTAAGAAATTTGCTATTCAATGTCGTATTATCTAATGATAGTCAATAAATTTACCTACTTGTGTTAATAATTATACTGGGAGAGATTAAAATGTTCTATTCATCGCAAATCAATACATTTGTATAAACGTATATTAAATATATAAAAATAGTATTTTTTTTAAAGAAAATCGGCCTGTTTTCAACATTTTGATGCTGTACTCGAGCTGTTAAACCGGTTTTCAGCTACTAAAAACAATCATCGTAGAAGGAGATAGGTAAATGCGAAGCATCCTCGTATTATCGTGTGAGGGTATTTTTCAAGATGGACATCCATAGACAGTGTATACCACTATCGGAAAACATCCTATTTGGGGAAAATCATTGAACCTAAATTCGTTTTTAATTGTCAGTATACTAATTATCTAACTCAATTTAATTAGTAAACAGGGTTACATCAGGTTGTTAAAATCAATACCGAAAGTACGAACCAACTTTATATACCATCGAGTAAACATTCTAGAAGTAACACGCGATTTACCGAATTTTGCCCTTACGTAAATTTATATATAAATCCTCTGTGATGAAATAAAAGGAGAAAAGCAAAGTTCTAAATGTCAATAAATCACACATGGGTTATGCAAACGTAATACGTCGTCATTTAGCGGTTTTTACTAGGTCTAATTCAATTCATTCCACTTGATCGTTCATTTCGAGTATAGCCTATATTGTAGGCCTACTTCCAATAATAATTGAATGCAACCAAGAGATAAAACTAGGGAAGAGTGAAATTACATGGAAAACTCTTACATCAAACTAAATTTACAAATTCGAGCAGTTTTGGAAGTTTTACTTCAATTTAACATGTTTTCAAATATTCATTATTATTATTATTGTTACGTTCTGTTATCATTAAACATAATAAATAAATGAATAAATAAAACACAATCTCATGTTTAATGCATGTTTTGGGAATCCATCTTTGCTGTGGGCCTATCGTATTTGAAATCATGAATAATAGTGTTAATGGAAACATATCAATTAATTGTACAAATAGACCTACTACTGTTGACTTTGAACATTTCTAGACGTCAACTAGGGTGTCTGTCCTAACCTTGACACTAAGTTTTCACTATATAAATATTGTATAGGGATTATTTGAGATTAGTATAGTTATTATTATTGTTACTCTGTTATCATTAAAAATAACAAATAAATAAAACACAATCTCATGTTTAATGCATGTCTGGTCTAGGGATTAAGTCAGTTGGCGCGCGAATGCCCTCCTAGAGCGTGCGTTTTGAAGTCTCAAAAGATGAACTTTCTTTAGCGTACACAAAGGTTAAGTACATTACAAGAAAGAACAAGGAATAAAAAGCGATAACAATTGTGATGCAATAAACCATGAGTAGTAGACTGCACGGAAAATGTATTGTGTAATTCCAATTCAAATTCCAACAAAAAATAGGCCTATAATGCTATAGCTATCGACATTGCCGTAGCAGGAAAACCAGAAATTGATAGATTAGAAATGTTGGATCATAGCTGCTAATTTAAAGTAGGTAATTTCTGCTAATTCATTTCTTACAGAGATTCTACTATTGTTTTCGTCACAGGTAACATGTCTTTGGATATATGTATGCATCAACAGTTCCATTAACATCCCTGTTTTAGCAAAAATAATATTATCATAACA
The DNA here is from genome assembly GCF_964355755.1 of Antedon mediterranea. Classification (NCBI taxonomy): domain Eukaryota; kingdom Metazoa; phylum Echinodermata; class Crinoidea; order Comatulida; family Antedonidae; genus Antedon; species Antedon mediterranea. The sequence goes on along the minus strand of NC_092671.1, from coordinate 13,082,092 downwards.
TTTCCTGCGCAATAACATATTTGAGACATTCGAATAGTTTATGACTTGCAAATCAATCTTTATATGTTTTAAAGAGTATTCACTAACGCACAAACAGTCAAATTGCAGGTGTAGTTTCATTAGGTCTATATTGAAGTACTGGTTAGAGGCAGCAACATCGATTCAATATTTTACATTTATATATATATATATATATATATATATATATATAAATGTAAAATATTGAATCGATGTTAAACATTAATTTTGCCAGAGACATTCACATATTAACAATTATTTACACTTGAAGCTTTTGTCTTTGTTTTAAATTTCCTGCTTTATAAGCAACCATTCCTGCTTTGTACACCATAGCTTTTGGAGGCGTGCCTTTATAACTATGCCTTTTGTTTGTTAACATCTTTGATTGGCTGATTTGTTTTATTATGTAATTTTGAGACTTATACATGTTATCCTTTGTTACAATTCTTTTCACCTGATGATGGGCTATGCCCGAAACATGTCGTTAAAATAAATCTATATTGAGGCAGTTTTAACTTATTTGATCTTGATTTTTTTCTATATCCTGCCTATGCAGCTCTTTGATTTATATATATATATATATATATATATATATATATATATATATATATATATATATATATATATATATATATATATATATATATATATATATATATATATATATATATATATATATATACAACAATCCATGTTATAGACGTTAATAATCATGCAGTAAATTGAAGATTATTGAGAGAGAATGAATTTTTAAATCTTGCGTTGTTAGTTTACAAGGTTTGAAACTGTCAATGCGTATAATTGTTGTTAAGCCTAAATAAACCACCTGTGCACTAATATTAATGAACCTTTTCTTCAATGATTAATGTACATAGCAATCATGTAGAATGCTAACGTTGTTTTTGCATTATGTTATATTATAATATAGGACCCAGGTACATTGATAATTAATTATTTCTTTCAATATCAATTTTAAAATAATGATGATTTACAATACAAGACATTATAACCATATTGTGTATACTTTTTCAGAAAGAATGACAGGGGAGTCTGAACTTGAAATCAGAAAGGCTAGAGAAAATATGGTATGCTATTTACTTTTTTTTTTAAATAAAAAAAAACGTTTGCAATTGATTAGTAATCCTATTTATACTTAAATATTGAAGGCGCTCCTAGCTAGCAATCCATGACTGTCAGCATATTACGTCATTTACGATGAATACCGGTATTATTTATATAGATTTATTAAAAATAACCTCAACTCAAATATGATAGGCTATTTATTTGGTACGAGACTTAAGAAAGTTAATGATATATCGCAAGACGAATTTCAAACATTTTGACGGATAAAACCCGGGCGTACTAGTATAAAATTGTAGTGATTTTCGAATGTTAACGAATCGAGTATTGTATATTTCCACACCTTTAAAAAGCAAATGCTAAAACAATATAGTGGAATAATAAAAATTAGTATCAACAAGCTGGTATTTAGAGGGACCCACAACAAAGTAATAGGAAATGACTGATCTTAAAATAAGGAAAAATAATAAAATACTGTAGTTATTTTATATTTGTTCATAGGAGATGATAAAGAAAGATCGCCAGTTAATCAGAGTGGAAATAGACAGTATTCAAGAACAATTCGAGCAACTTTGTGCAGATTACTTGCAAGCCTGTGCTTTAGATGAAGAGTGTATGAGAGAACTAAATGATACAATAGTTGATCACAGCATTATTAGTTTCGTCAACCATAATGTCACGTCACGATGTGACGCGTTATCTTATAAAGATGCGACGACTCAACAAAATGAGATATCTGATACGCTTCATGGTGGTCAAGATATACAACACAACGATAAGTCTAAATATGACTATGCGTTGCCGATACACAGAGACACGTCACAAACTAATAGCGGGTCACGCGTTGACGCGTACCTCTTTGCCGAAAGTGATGTATTTGATTGGAGCGATTTCATTTGTAACGAAAACGAGCAGTCAATCCACGAACAAAATGATGCAATACAGAAAACAGAAAATGAAACATGGATGACTAAAAAGGAAATAAAAATAATTAAATGTGAAGATATTAGGCCTACAGTAGTGGATGAAAATTTATATAAAATGTTGACACAAACATTTCAGCAGAAAACTGATACCGTAACAGATTGCAACTCTGATTGCGTGAAATGCTCGGCAAATTCGCATAACATTCTAGCCGAGTCGTTTAGTATGGACGATATGGAGAGACAAATAGATACCTTTTACGTCACGCGTAGCAGTCAAATACCGTGTGATATGGCAACAGGTCCAAATTTTGCAGACGCTACAACACTTTCCACGCCACTGGTATGCACGCAAACCGAAAAAGTTACAGCAAATGATTCGGAAAACGCCACAAAACAAAGAAAGCGACGTTGGCAAACAAGCAAAAAATCTAAAACTTCTAGCCAATCAAAATCAAGTATAAGAAAGTCAATAACATATGTTTGTTAATCAAGAAATTAGGAAGACTTCATTGCTTTGACCAAATTTGGAAATAATTTGCTGTGTAAGACTTTGCTAAAACATTTTCTCAAACAAAATAAAATCTCTGAGTGCTATCATCTTAGTTTGTTTATTTGACATAAAACGCATTTTTACAATCAATGGTCACTCGTTAAAATCATTCAATCAACTACCGTACACGTAATTCAATTAGAAGTTTTTAGTCATAGTGAATTTAACCGCTCATTGTTTGGTAATCATAAAGGTAAATTTGAAACAAATAAATTACTTTGTTAATACAGTATAATATAAACTATAATAAAAATATTTCAAATAAAAAATACAATATATAAAAATCAAAGTTATGAAATCAAATATCTATAGTTATACAATGTGTAAAAATATATCGGTAAAACCGATGTAGCACGTAAATATATGGCAGTAAGATTATCAACTTCTGAAAGTCCTGAATTTGTAGGCATATGCCTCCAACTGCTTATGACATGTTTGTCCAAGCCTAAGGCGTGCTAAGTAGTTAGGTGTGGTAGTTTACAAATCACATTTCATTTTTCATTTTCATTTCTTTATTCGACAACAAGCGGTCCAGGGGTTGCGACAGCAACAGAGCGCCATAACACATTTGTGTCTGCAACCCCTATTGTACATATACTGTACTTTAATATCCTCGGCATGCCTTTCCAGAAATCATTACAGCCAAAATGTCTCACCATTCTGTACTTGGCCTAATTAGAACTTTTTCAGAATTCTCAAATAAAATATTTACTTTGCTTTATATGCAATGTTAGTTGACCTAATTTTTAGCATTCGTTAATTTTCCACACATAATTTTTTTTTTAAACATTTATAACTAAACTAAAGATAACACATATTCGGTTAAATTTTGTAAACAGATATGAATAAAATACACATAAAATCTTACACATTAAACATTTAAAACCATGATACAGGTTACACTAAAACTAAAGGACGGAGGAACTATTAAACACCTTTAAAATGTCTGAAAGATGATTCCGTAATATAACATTAAAACTGAATATTCTATTTGATTTAAACAGATCGTGGGGGTTAGTTTATAAGGGTGGGATTTTCATGAAAAATACCTTGAAATGAAGTAGTAGTAGCAGTCTTGAGGTAATAATCTTTAGGGTGACTTTATTTCATCATTAACTGTAGTACTTTAACCATGGTACTATACTAAAATCACCACCTATGCCGGATAACTTCAGTTCATTATTAACCATGGTACTCGAATTACCCATGTCATAGGGCAACTTCAGTTCATCATTAACCTTGGTACTTGAATCACCCATGGTATTTGGTAACTTCAATTCATCATCAGCCATGGTACTCGAATCACCCATGCAGGGTAACTTCAGTTCATCATTAACAATGGTACTCAAATTGTCCACATCATAGGGTAACTTTAGTTCATCATTAACTATGGTACTCGAATCATCCATGTCATAGTGCAACTTCAGTTCATCATTAACCATGGTACTATACTTGAATCACCCATGTCATAGGGCAACTTCAGTTCATCAATAACCATGGTACTCGAATCAACCATGCATGAAAACTTAGTTCATCATTAACCATGGTACTGTACATAAATTCAAAAACTACTTGGATTTTCTTGACAGGAAGATTGGTGATTGTGACATACATACATATTTCAATGTATTGTCCCATGAAAAATTGAAAGATATAGAAATCTATATTGCTTGTAAAAGTTGTTTTTGCTCAGCTGTTGTGATACCATATACACACAGTTGGTTTCTTCGTATACATGGCTTTGTACTTTGATGTATCATTTCATTTCTCGGTGTCATTGCCACGAACAAAATCAATTGCTGGATACAACAAAACAGACCTTGAACACTATCTCTCAGCTTTTTTATTACATAGGTCTCAATTTTTTATGGGGAAATACCCATTTGTATTAACTACCATAGATTTGGCAGTGTCGCATCCTTTAACTGATTATTATCTCGTAATTCCCAATAGTCTCCTTTAAACACCCAGAATTCTTTGCCATTCTGATTTGTACTCCTAGAAAAATACAAGAACTATGTTTAGTAATTTATCCTACTAAATCAAAACATATTAAAGAAATATACAATTATTGCGTTAGGATACTATTCTCATTATTTTATTTATGTACAGTTAAAATTGAAAGAAAAGTATAAAACTTACTTGAAAAACTTAGGATCATAAAGTTGTTTAAGCTCTTCTCTTTGTTTTCGTCTTTCTCTCTGTAAACTTTCAAGACGTTGTTTCTCCTTCTCTGCTCCTTTCACATCTCCTTCTTCTAGTAATCTGCAAATATTGTTTGTAAAAATGGGTCAAATTTAATAACTTTCTAATACTAATTTCCAAACATGTATTAAGTGTTATTTATTGAAAGATTATAAATAAATTGTCAGCTATCTATCCACTGTATGTCAATAAAATAATCAAATTTTCTATGCTCCTTGACCATATGCCTAAGCCAACTAAACTGACCATACAGCTAAACTGACCATACAGCTAAACTGACCATACAGCTAAACTGACCATACAGCTAAACTGACCATACAGCTACACTGACCATACACCTAATCTGACCATACAGCTACACTAACAATACGACTAAACAGAAATATCAAATCTTATTTAATGACTAAAAATTATTTTTCTTTAAAACAAGATACACGGTTTCAAAACCAAAGAATTAAACTTTACTTTCTGCAGTGAGTCTATTGCATGGTAAACGATAACTTTAAGTGTTGTACCTTAACGTCCTGTTAAGTTCTAGTCAATATAGTATCTACAAACCTTTGATCTGGTCTAAAGCGTGAGTCTGTGTATGGTAGTAATGGTTGTATATGACTATCAAGTTCATTCAACTCAATAGCAAATCTTGTCAGTCCATAGTAAAGTTGATGGTCCTCGGGCATACAACCTGTACATGTTCAAAAAATGTTTTCATCTGGTTTTTATATTAACTATCTGTATATTTTTATATACAGACAACCTGTAAATGGTAACAGAAACATTCCACTGATACCGTAGATGACCGAGTATAGTTCCATGAGGCCCAGGTATGACATTTTGAGAAAATTAGAGTGGTATACTCTGATCACGCATTAACAATGGAATTTACGAGTTCGAATTTAACTTAAATTAGTGGGTGAGATTACACTGAACCATGGGATTATATTCATATATATTCAGGATATTTCATGGACTTTTTCTTTGCGGGAAGCGCCACACATATTAGTCGCATACAAGAAAACCAATACTATTATTACATATGCATATACAATTAGCTTAACTGTAAAAAATTTGATTTAACTATGAAAAGTATGTTTATTTCCACTTTACCTGTTCTCCATATACATTTGGCAGATGAGGACTGACCGCAGTAGATACTTTCATTCCATTTGCCAAATATCTCATGAACAGTTTCTCCATTCTCGTTCATTACACATCCGTTAATTTCATGTCTTCTGTTACTCCAATAACTTGCCTAAAATAATACAAGTCTCTATTTAAAGGCCAGTTTCAGACAAAAGTTTGTAGTGCATAAAAAAAAGTATCCGATATGGCAATAATGGAATGAAGTGATTATATTAGCACTTACCTTGGTAAAATTCAGTTTGCATATTATATCTCCATTTTTAATGACAGTCTCTCCATAGTGGTCAATCCACCTTTGTCCACTCAGTATATTGTGAACGCAACTAGTGACCTTAGTGTATGTATAATGGTCATTATATCTATAAAAACAAAGATCAAAATGCAGATTTCTTTTTTATTGTACATAAGCACACTCATACTGTACATAGGCACACACATGCATAAGCAAAATGGAGCTTTGTTAGTAAAATGCTTGCTTCCAATCCAATCCCAAGTTACAGGGTTCAATCCCGACTTAGTCAAGATTTTACAGTAAATCAAGACTCTTTCAATTTACTCCCTATGCCTCAAATGTATTTCATGAGTTACTTGCTTTGGGATGTATATAATCATTGTCATAAAAAGTAACAATACATATGTCAATCCATGGTGCCTCTTATTTGCAAATATTGAATAACTATATCCATTAACTTACTTTGGTATTGTGATATTAATTGTTCCTGCTGGTAAGATTTCCATAGATTTACCCCAGAACTTTGTTTTTATCCTTGCATCTTGCCAATATGTATACTGCTTTGCTTCACAATGACAGGCAGAAACTGGAGGATGATGAGATACCTTAGCAATACAATAAAATTAAACATTACATTTATATAACAATATTTCTACAAATACTAAATATCTAGGCTTCTATTTGGGTTTAATTTTATGTTTAATTTTTTTTTTTTAGAAATAAATTGGACGGCAACAAGGTACAATGTGTTACAAGGTTGGGTGATGGTAAAAAAGTAATGTACAGTACATGTAAGTGGAAGCCATTAAATCAAGCTTCACACTGGGTGAAACAATATTTTTTAAATCGCCCATACAAAATAATCAAATGATTACCTGTTCAGATACATATTTAAAGCCCTTATCCTCTCGTACACATTCATATGTTTCACCAAGTAGTGGGTTAAAAGGTTTAGTTCGTGCACGGTAGTATGTTGAACTGTAGCTAGAGACGGCAAATGCAGCAATGTATACCATACGTTTGTAAGGGTTGTCCGTCTCGGCCGCTTTGTCAAGCAGTTCACTGTATTCTAACTCTTCACATAGCACCTGTAAGATGGGAAGACATTGGTACATTTGTGCAGATAAAAGAATGTAAAATTTTTTCTCTCACCTGAAGTAGAAATTGTGTGTCCATCTCGTGCAGTGGGAAGTACTTGGTGGCAGTGGCGTAACGCAGAGACCTGAGGCCTCTGGTATAGGAACCCTAAATGGCTCTCAAATGCTGGACGCCGGGCGTTTTTAGCCCTAGGTTTAGCCAATGAGCGCTCATAGCTATTACGCCACTGCTGGGGTGGTAATTTGTATGTATAACTATAAGTAACAATATTATATGGATAAATTAACAGACATTTTACCTGGAGCATGCTAAGTGGTTCATTAAATATAACAGGCATGGCAATTTTTGATAAATCTTTTCCAATGTTTTTCTTTAAAATGTTCCAAATGCTGATATCAGATGTATCAGGCTGGGGATAAGGTAGCTGAGTTCTACGTCCTGTCTGTGACCTGGCACCTGGAATTGCTGCCTCTGATAGTTCTTCCACTGCAATGAAAAGAAAATATAAATTAAAATATTGATAGAATATAATTGGCGATGTTAATATTAATGTTAAATTTTATTATTATGTTTAACCAACTTTTGCTATTTTCATAAATTGTCACGATTGTTGTAATTCAGTTTTTTTAACTGTAATGCAAGAAAAATTGAAATAAATAAACCTTGATTATTATTAAACCTGGGTTGGATTGCTATAAAACAGTCTTAACTGATGGTCTTAACTCCCCGATTAAAGCCGGCTTTATCAGATAGACGGTCTTACTAAAGCCACCCCTGTTAGACCATTGCTATAAAACAGTCTTAAATAAGACCACGTAAAGTAACAAATTGAGGGCGTACTTTGCGCGTAGAATACCAAATAAGGTAATGTTCGTCACGCTTGTTCAATTCACAATCATAACAGTACAACGTACATTATACGCGAGAAAATCTATTCTAGGCCTATATAAGAATAAAATCACCGTTATTATTTGATTTAACACTTAAAACTCGTTCAATTGGTTATCTTTGACGATAAATAATACGTAAAAGCAAAAAAAAGAGAGGTTTAAAACTGTTTTAAGACTCCTTCGAGTAGGCTTTAATTTTAAAGACCGTTTACAGGTTAGACCGCGGTATAGCAATGGTCTATAATATAAGACTACTTGCTACGTCACGAATTATAGCCGGCTAAGCGCTAAGACCGGTTATAGACCGCTTATAGCAATCCGCCCCTTGATTATCCCATGGAATTGATTCAAACTAATGCCATATTTATTTTAATACGACGTATACATCGATAAATAAGCATTCTCTTTATTTCAGTAACACCTGTATAATTAAGATGAACTACAAATATAATTATGGTAAAGTGGTTGCATCAATCCAGTTCATTTCAAATTAGTTATATTGGAATGATAAATAAAACAAATGTAAAGAAAAGGATCTGTGGGCTAGTAAAGTTATTTTCCTTTTATATCGAGACCATACAGCAACTACATGCAGTAAAAATAGTGAAAATCAATGAAAATTCTGAATTTCAATCTTTTCAATTAAAACTTAATACAAAGTTCACCCAATTGTGGAGCAACTGATATCTGCTAAAGGCTTGTTAAATATTAAATGATGACAACAATGTAATGTTTGAAAATATTTTTATATACCCTATATTTAATTTAAGGTATTTCTTTGTGGATAGATTCTCAACTCTTACTTTTTAAAATAAAATTTCTAATACATTGATTTATATTTGTTCTGTTTTTTTTATGTTTGTATTTGTTTATGGCAAAATAAATGATATGATTATAAAGAAACTATGGGTGACTACAATGATGATGAGAACAACAACAATTATAATGATGATGGTGATGATCATGACGGCAACAATGGTATAATGATGATGGTGATGATCATGATCATGACGGCAACAATGGTATAATGATGATGGTGATGATCATGATCATGACGGCAACAATGGTATAATGATGATGGTGATGATCATGATCATGACGGCAACAATGGTATAATGATGATGGTGATGATCATGATCATGACGGCAACAATGGTATAATGATGTTTTTAATGAAAAGTAATGTACATGACAAGGTAACGTGATGAAGATATTACTAAACACAATTATATATTGATCATATCAAATTTTGTAATAGTCAATAAGGGTTGAAATAATGAGTATTATGTTTATATAATCATGTCTAAACAGACACCCCCACAACCACACATTTCCATTCTTAATGCACTTAGTATAAACTGTTGATCTATAACGACACATTGCATAGGTCAGAATACCACCCACTCGTCACATAAAATATTAACAAATCAATGCGATTCAAAATGTCATATTTCCTAAAAATAGATTGCTTTTGAAAATAATAACACACAAGTGAAATTGATTTGTGTGTGGGTACAGGATACGTAAACAAAGAAATAGATCATGTAAGACAACCATCGTCATACAGACTCATCATTATCCCTTTATCTCCGTCACCATACTATCCAACAAGAAATCAACTTAATTGTCATTCTTATCCTTCATCATCATTGTAAAAATATTATAAATCCAAAATTACTGAAAATGATGCTGTGGGTTTAAGTGGCTGGATTTCAATGCAGATACAAACAAAATACAGCAGGAAACAGCTAAATCAAAACATTGTAGTAAAACAGCCAGAAATTCTGTAGAAATCTATACTGTATACCGGTAATTATTATATAAGATACAGTAAATAAACAAGTAGTGGGGCAAGGGTTCGAGGCTCACTTATCCTGGTGATAGAATGAGCCTTCTAGGATAAGAACAACAATTGTACTGTAGGTCCAGTGTATTCTAAATGTAATTAATAATATTATGTCTTATACAAAGTATGTAAATAACCTACATCTAAACACTCATTATCATTTACAGTATTAACACAATTCACTTGACAAGATCTTTCTATTAACAAATATTTGTATTGCACTCTCATTTAATTACTGTTGGTCTTCTCATGCATACCTCTCATTGATTGTACTGTATGAACAAGCAGCAGTAATATATTACAAGACACGGGTTCTAATTGTGTGTTTGTAAAGGTTTTTTTTTCTGGCAGCATTGATTGAAGTGAAATAAGCCGTTTTTATAATAAATAGCTTTTTCAAAGTGTAGCAAATTCACTAAAATGGATTTTCATGCATATAAATATAGTATCTCCATGTTTTATGTATCACATTGAGGCATTTCTGTATAAAGCTCTGTATAGTTTAGACAGAGCTTAAGCGTGGTTCCCACTAGCGACGCAACACAAGGACATAACGCAACGCAAGTGAATTGACCAATCACAAGTGATGGCTTATTCGCTTGTGATTGTTAACTGTCTATAACTTCGCTGGTCATTGGTTGAAACGCTTGCGTTGAGTTTACGTTCTTGCGTTACGTTCTAGTGGGAACCAAGCTTTAAGACGGTACCAAGCATCAAAATATACAAGGAGTATTTTTAGTACATATTTCAAAAAGTTCAGTTAGTACTCTAATAATTATTCTTTTACAAAGGACTTTTTTTTACTGACTGTTGTAATAACAAGAACATTTTTGATATCAAACAATAAAACATTTAAACATGAAATTCCCTCCAATCCGACTTGTGTTATGTCTCTAATGGGAACCAAGTATGTTTTAGTAGTAGTGTGTAAAAAACTACTGTTTTAATAGGATAAATGGATAACTTAATATTACTAATATATGGAAAAAATAATGAAGATAGATTGATCACAATGAACATGTTATTGTAATAACCTTTCAATAGCAAATGGCTCATGTATAATTCCAATTACATATGACGTATTCTAATTTGGCTGCAAGAATGTAGTCCATAAAAACATCAATTTTAATATAAAGAGCAGTAAGAAATTTGAAGCACCTAGAATAAAGCTCTGTCTACACTATCAAACTTGATGTGACAAAAAATGTGATGTGCCTATATATGGACATGATGATGTCATATCACTACCATATTTAGGCATATCACTACCATATTTGGGCACATCACTGTCTACACTATCAAACTTGATGTGACAAAAAATGTGGTGTGCCTATATATGGACATGATGATGTCATATCACTACCATATTTGGTAGTCTGATAGTGTAGATAGAGCTTTACATTATATAACTATGTATGTACTAACACTGTGTTCAATATATCACAAATGTGCATACTATTACACAAAAGCTCTTGACAGAGTACAGAATTCTTTTCACAAATTCACCATCTTTTAAAAATAGAATAAATATATCTAAATAGATACAACTCTTTCTGTAATAAAAATCCTCTAATACATAACATATTATGAAAATATTTTGGCAACTGTGTGCAGTGATTGCATGTAATGGATTTTCTATGTTGATGCAAGCCTACGTTTAATTTAAAAATTATGAATTTTTCATTCATTACATTCAATTTCAGAAAAAAAAATTATTCGCAATAAAAAATAATAAACCGGTTTGAAAATGGGAATGAAAACAATATATTGCAAATTTTAATCAAAACCAATATGATAGATAGGACATATTAAAAAATAAACCTTGGGAGCTTGAATATTAATTATAAACGAAGATAGTAATCTGTTGGGGGTTATGGGAATATCTGAAGTAAACCAAGCAATTATTTACTTGACAATTTAATTAAAGACTGACATGAACATGGTTGCAAATTAAAACCCAATCAGAACTCAATTGTATATACTCCTGCTTCCATTACAATGTGGGGATATGTAACGTTCTCTGGTATCGTTCTATTTCCGTTAACAAGATTCTATTAAGAAAATCCATTATACGCATTGTATAATCCAATATTCCTATGAATAACTTTACACACTGTAAAGATATAAGGTGTGATAGTAATGTCATTAAAAATCTCCGTGGCCTTTTAAATGTTCTGAAATAATTTTAATATTTTTAAATGTATGGCGTACTAATATTTAATAATGTATCAATGCAAATAAAAACTAATCAGATATATATTGTACTTTACCAGCCATTGTTACTTGGTAATCTGGTAGATTACTCCATAATAAAGATTACTCCATAATAAAGATTACATTTAGAAAAACATGTATATCCATCAGCTATCAGATTATATAATAGAGATTTTACATGCTGTTCTTTTCCTGATATAATCTAATATTTTTGCTGTTCTTATTACTAAATAAATGTATCATATTTCATAGCTGAACTTGCATACTATTTTATGTGGTTGCAATAATAAAATATTATCATATAGTATTTCTATTTTGAAGATTTAAATGTAATCAAGGCATGCTAAATTGCTTTGGTTATGTGGAAAGTGGAAAGTGTCAATAAATACGTTTTTAATTGAAAACTAAGTATTTGATTATATGGTAATCAACCTTCATTATGTAATTACTATTGAATTAAAGTTCTCTCATGGAAGTTTAAATGTAATCTAGGCATATTAAAATTTGGCAGCAATTTCAGTATCATCTTAAAAAAAATTAATTATATTCATATCTGAGAAATTTCAAATATGATAATCACTGTTGATGATATACGGTATGTAGGGCAATGGTATGCTTCAAATTATGAGTTGACAGAGTAAAACATTAGACATTCCTTGACAGATTTATTCATAGTGTTAAAATGTATTCAGAGAAATGTTACTACTATTATTTTATAAAAGGATAAATGGAAAATTGTGAGGTTGTATTATTTAATCATTACCAGAAATGTATAAAAAACAATGTGTAATTCCTTCAATATAAATTAAAATTATATTATGAAACATTTTATTATTGTATTGGAAATGTTTTAGACAAGTGCCACGAAGAAGAATACAAAAGTTCTGTGCAATCATTAAATCATTAAGGCCATTTGGTGTTTTTGTAGATGAAAGAAGGTGAGTACCTGTATATATATTTATTCTTAATGTAGGGAATGGTCTGCTAGGAGCTCATTGTACTAAGTCTTGGAATTATGTAATAGAGTGTCTAGTTCATTTGCGCCGCCTTGCCCTCCAAGTATAAGTAAACAGTTATTCATTTACAGCTGAGTGAACATTGGAGTTTTCCTTATTGAGAATTGAACCACTTGACTACAATAACTTATATTTAAAGGGCTAATTTTTGATGAAATTAAAAATTGAAATAAAGATTGAAATAAAAATTTAAATACCACAATAACCAAAGCTTATAACAGCTGGTCTAAAGCAATCTCAGGAAGAAGACCAATGTAATCAATAGAGAGCAGTGATTTAATTAAGTATTGCTTGTCATCATGTCTTTTGCTACATTTCAGTAAGATCATTGCTTTACTGTATTCGATAATAATTTCTAGTTAAAGAGATAAAATCACTTGAAAATGGTTACCATTTAAATGATATTATTTTAACAAATAAAATTAAATACTATTAGTAAGAATGTATTTATTTGATATAAAACAATATATTTAATGTTTGCATTTATAATTATTGCCTTAATAATAATTAATATTTATTTTATTTGGAAGCTCTAGAAGAATCTATGATTGAATAATGTTGCTGAAGTTGCAGTAATACAGTGTGACATATGTTTAGTAAAAATCAATGATTATTGTCATTTAACAGCGGAAAGAAAAAGAATTTTATATCATTCATATTATTAAATAAAATTATTAGTCAGTAGATTTTTTGGAGAATTGAATTGAGCTAATAAACATTTTTATATTTTATTTTAGCATTAAATAAATTATACAAGGTAACCAACCTCCTACAGTACTCAGTAGTTTTTTAAAGATAATTTCACTGTGCAAATGTCAGAAATTGAAGGAATTAAATATACAGCAGTTGATGAACAGATGAATTAAGTCAATCAAACATAACAATATTTTGATATGTATGTTTTATTAATGTCTCAATTTAGCATTACAAAGGTATTCATGGTATTATGAAAGAGTACATACTATTATTTTGGTATACTTTGGTTATATACTGGACACAGGATTACATCTTCAAATTAAATTTAGATAATTACTTACCACTATTTTTAGTAGAAACTGAGCAAATTATGTGTCCGAGACACACACTGCCCTAATAAAAGCATGTAATAAGTTTGGCACATCCTAGTATCAACAGTGTCTAAAGTTACCAATAAATCACCATTCACATAATACTAAGTTGCGAGCAAAAAAACCTAGATCACATAACACAAACAAAACCTAGTTCACTCAACATAAAATCACAAGCACAAACCTTGTTCACATGCTTGCGTGCATGGTACATGTGAGTTCATTAGCAACATTTGTAGATAACACATTTCATTTAGTTAAACCACATAAGTATGTAATTGAGAAACAACGGTTTATCCAAACACTACGAGAAAGCGTAGTAGACTAATAAATACCGGCTCAGCTGAAATGCTCTGCTACAAGCATCCATTTGAAAAGCATAATTATTGAAGCTTGACCCCCTAGCTTATTGATTTTGTGAGCTTCCGTTTCAGGTAGAATGCAATTATCCAGTGCAATTATAATAAAATACTAACAACACAAATGGATTGAAGAAAACTTTACTGTGGCTGAGGGTGCATAAATAACAATGTATTATCATATATTGTTTTGTGTATTAAGTAGAGTATGGTATTTTAATTATTTATTTCTGATTTCTATTTCTATTTCTACAGGTTATTAATATTTTGTCTACATTAAAAACATAAACTATATAGATGTAACATTGAGATATGCAAGTAAGTTGTGAAATCATAATTAGATTTTTCTGAAAAATGTATACACTATTTGTATATTTTTCTACAAAATAAATAAAATATAGAAATGTGTGTATTTCAACTGCCATGAGTCATTTATGTCTATATAAAGAGTAATAGTATGTAATGAAATGTGAATAAAACTGTGAATAATAAAAGCTTAATCAATAGAAATTATTCAATCAAGGTCAGTTTGAACTTTAAACACACATCTTTTATAATAAATTATACAGTAAATTATAGACACAAAAATTAATCTATAGAATATAGTTCCTACTATACTATAGAGGGGAATCAAAGATAAAGTTTGGGAACAAGATATTTACTATTAAAAGGGAATTAAGTGAAAGGTCAGTATAGCATTATTTGCAACAAAGCTATGATTACACGACTGTAAACAATTAATATAATAATATTATTATTTTGATGGGGAAATAAAATAAAAAATAAAATATAAAGAAAAATGAACTCACTACTTCTGAATTCTTCTGAGGGAATCTCAGATTCATCAGCCTCACTTGCTTGGGAAGAGCTCTCCTGGTCATCTTCAGCCTATAAGAACAATAAAGCATTAAAATAATACTGGTTGTAATGCCATACATAGCCTAGTCACTGAAAGAACACTAGGATTTAAATTCTATCTTATGAAATAGTGGAAATCCATCTGCATTTATTTTATTACTGAATGTTAGCTTTGCCTTAATCCTAGCATATGAATCTTGATCTAAGTCTTGGTTTTTTATTTGTTTATTATTACTATTACATTTGTGTTATGCATAAATTTTAATAATGTATTTGTGAGAATATTTTATAAGGCTAAATAAAAACGATAAAGTAAAACAGCAAGAAAAAATTGCAGAGCTTTCAAGCAGTACTACCCTTTCATCAGTGCAAGTGAAAGTACTTAAGACAAATTTAAGAATGTTATTATATACATATATTTCCATTTGTTTTATTGAAACGGTTCTCATGAACTCTATTTAATTTCCTAAAATAAAGGTGACATACTTCTGTAAACTCTTCTTCTTCCTCTTCTGAATCAGAAGACACAGATCGCAAATACTCTTGAGCATCAAAGAATTCAGCTAGAGATTCAGATCTTGACAGTTTGCTTTCTGTCGAGGCTTGAGCAACAAGAGTGTCATGCTATAAATGAAAATTAAGAGTCAGTTTGTTTTCTGAAACAACCATGAACAATGAGATAATAAAATAATTTATATCTTCCAATTTTAATGATTATTCCATAGGCAGCAGCTATGGGTCAGTAACGGTTGACCAACAACAAAGGTGACCATTCATAAATATTTACTGGTAAACGCCAAGAAATACTGTATTTATGAATTATAACTGGAGTTTTGTAAATGCCACATATTGTATTTATGGTCTAATCTTTTGATAGATCTATGTTGATAAATATAAGAAATAAACCAAGAAAATGAGATTTTGTATCCTGGTTTACTAGTGTTTACAAAGGATTACAAGATTTACATTTTACTTTTTAGAGCATAAACATTGTTTAATATGAATGTTGTGTGAACAGACTTGACTAGTTGTCTTATTATTTTATTTCTATAATAAATTATGTTGATTGATTCACATTCCAAAAGCATATTTCTTTGGACTGCAATACAAGGAATGAGAGTATGTGGCACAGTATGTTGGACGTTCTTCTGATCGCAAGATCAGGAGATCGATTCTAACACTTGTCGCTTTACTTGCGATCTTAGGCAAGACAATTACTTACATTTTAGAGTAGATTAACTATATAATATTTTAATGTATGTGTGTACCTGAATTGTTTCATCCAGAACAGTTAGTGGAGTTGATGGTATTGGAATGGATATTTCACCTCCAAGATCACCAATATCAGCTTCCTTGAATATTCGTGAAAGACGCCCTCTAAGTTCTGCATTTGAGCTATTAGCCTGCAATGCAACATAACAATATTATTGTTTAAGTACAACAAAAACACCATCTGACACAAAGTTATTTGGAAACTTTTTTAAAGCACTAAATTCTTCTTAATGTATCAGTAAATTTATTTTATAAATAGCTTTCCCTACACCACTTTACAAATCATAAAAAAATAAAACTATCATTTTGCAAATATCAACATGTAGAAACGATAACATGTACTCAGCTGATCAAGGCCACTAAAATAACAATATTATTAACGAGTATAAACAAATTAATCATTAATTGCTTTTAAACTTGATACAGTAATCTAATAATGATAGTTGCATGAACAGAAATTTTGAAGCTTGTGAAATTTTTACTAACCAATTACTGTAATAGAATGCTAGACAATTTTGAGCAAAGAGGGAGAAATTTAAACAATGGGAATCTTCACGTAGGGCTGTGACGTTATAATTTTTGCCATAGAGGGAGGCATTTAAACTATGGGAATCTCACAGATTTACTTTGACCACTGCTTCACATAGTGCTGTGGGTTCTACATTTATGCCATAAAGGGAGGCATTTAAAGTATATATCTTACTACATTTACGGGTTCGTCACTGCGTAGTATTTTTTTTTGGCATGTAGTTTTTGCCCAATGCTAAAAACAACAACATAGAGATTTCGAGCATGTGATCTATTTATAATCATTTAATGACTTACCTTGGTCAATGCCTCACGTAATGATGCCAGTTCACAATTGCCACCATAGAGAGATGCATTTGGGGCTTGCATCTTCATCATCTGACTAAGTTTCTCATGTTGCTGTGTAAGTGTATGCAGAAGTGTTTTGAATGAACGATGAACTAAAAAGATACAATTTAAATAAAAAAAGTCAATTTATATACTGTTTACAAAAACATTAAAAAATAAAACATTTTTAAAAACAATTTGTCAGCCTAAGGCCACCGTTTTTTAAGGTATTCCGAGAAGATTGGTTTTGTGACGACCACGTCTACCATCAACTTCGAACTACAGAGACCGGCATGCAGGCATTGTTTCTTCCATTTTCAGGGCTTTGGTCAAACATTGAACATTGTGACTGGGTAACTCAGATAATGGAATAACAGCAGTAACGGTATAAAGCTGTCTGTTCTGTATTATGGTAGGGCACTTCATTTTTAATATGTAGCGAAGTGGTGTCAATAGGTGATGTTAACGTCATTTTTTTTAGTGTATTTGTATCAAAGCCTTTTAGAATGAAATGGACACCTAATAACAAGTTTCTATTCAAATAATGTTAAAAAACACAGCATTGGATGGAAGTTGAATAGCGCAATATACACATCTTCAATGTCTTATCCTACCCTTGCCAGCAGTATCAAAAAACTCTTCTCTTCGGCGCCCTTCGGTTTCTTGGTACGAGAGGGTACTAAATCCAGACGTAACACTGCAAGCATCATCATCAAATAATGGGTTACCAACAAATATTGTTGGGTTGCTGAGTGGCCTCTGAAAAATTTACACAATATTAATAGTCAAAATTCAACAGAACTGTTTATAATAATTATACAATGACATTCAAGTAAAGTCAAATGATGATGAAGATAATAATCACAAACACTGTATGTTTACCATTTTCTTTGTATCTGATCCTATTTCTTCAGATGGCTTTCTCTGCTTGCTTTTTTTTAAGGACTTCTTTGCTTTCTTCTTTAATGTAAGGCTTTCCTCAGGCTGAAAATATAAAGTTAAATCTATGTTTACATTTGAAAAATATCTTATACTCTAAATCCTTTTTTAAATGTTAAAATGCTAAAATAGTTTGCCATTTTATACCATTTTTACTATTGTATAGCATGTGGTTAGCATATAGAATTTGTACCATTTTTATGTTTATCTTTCTATTTATTAATCCGTGGTAACCCAATAGATTGACATTTTAATGTATTCATAGAGTATATATACTAAAACCATAACAACAAAAGGAGATATATTATATTTTAGTAGACATGCATATTATCTAGGCACAACTGTTTTCTTTATCTCATTCTGTCGTTCACTGTCTATGGCATATGATTCAGCTTGCATTATGTAAATGTGTTAATCAGGGTAAAAGACAAATATTCTACCCCCAAATCACCAGTGCAGTGCACTTCAATTTTACATACATGTGAATTTTATAAAACTCAAGTGAACTATAATAGAGTTATACTAAAACATCCAAACTAATTATGTATTCTTTCAATGTTTACTTAACCCATGACCTGTAATCAGTCATCATTGTAGTGTCCAGTGCTTAGATATTTATGATTGCTGATAAAATGACAATTTGTTTACATCTTGTGAAATCAGTACACATACAGTTTATATTCGCAAAGAGTATTGTACTAATATGCACTATGTTTACACAGGGAAAGATACAGCCATGTACAGTGAGTAGGAAAGAGGTTGGAATAAAAGAAGTTAGAGGAAAAACTAAGCCTACATAGACAAGTTTGGTCACAGCACACTATGGAAAAATATATATATAATGGTGAGGCAAACAGTTTAAAATTACAGAGAGGAAATCATTAAACTAGAATCATCAACTAATGGGACAATAGGGACCATTAGATTTGTACTAACGTCAACAAAGTCCACATCCACACTATGGTTCGTAGTCGACTGTTACTTGTCGAAAGATATATGAATGTTTTGTGGACATTTACGTCGGCGTACCAGTGAACGTATAACGTAAAGACCTTGGGATCTGACCTTGTAATCTCTATTAGCACTTGTTTGTGGAGGTATTCCACAACGCTGGGCCGGTGGAAGTATGCAAGTCAGGCTAATTGTGTAGCTTAGGGCTAGCCTAGATCCTTAATTTTCTGTACGCAAGCTGGCGTCCTAGGTGATGAGACCAAGGCCATAACATGTAGTATTAAACTCTTTATTTATTTGGCAATCGCCGTGCCAGTCAACTTGTGCATGCGCATATCAGAAAAATGACGTGATAGGGTAGCAGTCAACGTGAAAATCTAAAAGTCCCTAATAAACTTGGTTTATAAACACACATTACAACAGGGGAAAACAACAACAATGAAAAAATAATTACTGGAACTTGGCACAAAATCAGAATAATTTGCAACATAACAAAAAGAGAAAATAACATTTAGATCAAAACAAAAATAAACCATTCCTTTTGTATTATACAGTAGTCTAATTAAAATGAGGTTTGTAATAAGCAACAAAATGCCTGAAAAAGTGCAACTGTAATCGTCATAAAAAGCGGAGATACGTCTTTATTTATATTTATGATATTTATGATTACAAGGGCATATCCAGAAATGAAATTCACTATAAAAGTATAAAGGCTAAGATGAAAACACACAGCAAAACAAGAGGAATTTCAACACCAAGATATACAATAAACCGACATACTAAATGTGTGTTGTTAGTTGTAAAACCAACACCACTATATGATTCCACCTACCTGGATCTTTATAGGACTTCCATTAAGCGAGTACAACTTAATAGGTAAAAAAAGGGAAATCATACAAACACTTAATACATAATAAGACGTTTGAAACTTATTTCTGGGTTCTTTTGGAAGTTCTTAATGCCCCCCAATGAAAACCCAACAGGTCAATGTTGAAAATAAAAAAGAGTAAAATAATGATACAATGTTTAGTTCACCAAATACATTAGGCGCTATATAAATCCAGGATATTATTATTATTAAATTATATTAGGCTACAATCTGTTAAAGCTCAGATACAGGCATGAATTTTAAATATAATATCTGGTTAATTGTACATAAATCAAATATTTGTAACGGAAATCAAGACGAAAAAGCATGAATTTCCCTTAATATGGTCAAATACAAAATTTGGCAAAAATTTGCCATAAAAACCAGGAAGACTTTTTTTCAGTAGTTAGGTAGTTTAACCTATGTAATAACATGTCTGGTGACTCCCTAGAAGGTGAAAAAAGATGGTGGATATACGGTAGATAATTTTTGCTTTAGTATGAAAATAAAAATCTGAAGTTGAATAAAAATACTAGAAATGTAAAATTCAAGTTATATTACCTATATTTAGTCATTTGATAAAATTTTTTACCACACCGTTTATTTTTCATAGCTTTTTAAAATGCCTCTCTATTTACAAAATGTGTGTATAAAAGAATAGAGATTTTACTGTGTAAGTTGAACTATCCCCCCACTGATAAGAAAGTGCTTATTTTCAACAAGCTTGTGTAACACAAATAAAATCCCAAAAATTATGAAACATAGGGGAAACTATAGATCGATAATTATTGGAATGTATGATCAATAGAAATTTTTTGCCCGCACCTGGCCTTTAAATATAGCACTATTCTGTTATTAACAAATAAATATAAATGTCTCTACTCTATTTCTGTCTTATTAACAATTAATTATAACAGAGGAAAAATAGATGAATATTTATGATTCCATGAGATTGACACATTTGGAGTGAATAAATTGGTATTCCTACAAGACCAGAGAGATAATAAGAATATTCACTTAAAGAAATAAAGCAGTCTTTACTTACATCTGCATTGGGATCAGAATATGGTGGAAGCTCTGTATTCAATAAGTCTTGCAAAATGTTAGAAAGTTCCACAATTGTATCTTCTGCATCTGACAAATCTATGACAAAGAATTGATCAATTATTACCTCCGCCAAGGAGGTTATGTTTTCACCCCTGTATATTTGTGTGTGTGTTTGTGTGTGTGTCTGTGAACATCCTGGAGGCCACAGTTTTTATCCGATTCTCACCAAATTTGGCAACAATGATCTATGCCCCAAAAGCTAGGACGAGTTCGAATTTGAGGGGAAAAGGTCATAGGTAAAGGTCACAACTAACAAAAAACTATTTTACTGCCTAGAGACAACAGTTTTTATCCAATTCTCACCAAACTTTGCCACAATGATCAATGACACTAATTGTGGTTACATTTTGAAGGGTTAGGGTCAAAGATCAAGGTCCACAAAAAACTAAAAAAAAAGAAATAAAAAAATAATTTTTAAAAAAAACCTCAGTGGGACTTGAACCAGCGATCTCAACTGTGAGAGGCTGGATACATAACCATTACACCACACTGTCATCCACAACTTTGTAGTGTGCAGTTAACATATTTACACTTAGAGCTAATAAAAAAAAATGTAAAAAAAAATATTCAGGGGGCATTTTATGTAGGGAATTTTACAGTAGGCGGAGGTTTGTACTCTCGGAGTACCCTCTAGTTCTCTATGTTATGTTATATAATGCATTAGTTCTTTATAGCCATTATTTTGTACTATTTACTGTAATAAAAAGATTAAAAAGCACATGCTATTACCATGTTATTATTTGATACATAAAAACATTTTAATTTTAAAAACACTTGGTTTATGCCTAATCATAGAATTCTCAGGCTGCAATCTTTTGAAATATAAAAATAAATAATTAATTTAAATTACAGAGAATTTGATTCTGATTCAACAAAAAGGGTGTCATTGATTGTACGTAAAGCTTCATTTCGCAAAATTGAATTCTTCATAAACCTGGGTGAATGCCCTACGTTATTATAATAACAATACAATTGATACACTAAAAGTGAGTTAATTGTTGGAATATGCTACCATGATAATATACAGTGTGTAGTTAAAGTCATTACAATTCTCATTTACAATGTATATATTATTGTTGCTAAATCTTATGGCGTCATCCGCTGCATAACTCAATCCTTAATAACCATTAGGATAACCTATAAAATATTGATATTACCACCGATAATCTCAACTAGGTAAGGTGTTGAATCTAATTAAACATGATAATAAAGGTCATAAGATTACATTTATTATTATTACCTACACTACCCACTCATTACAAGTTACAGTTCCAACAATGAAATAAAGTGTGAAACACCGGAATTGAACTTTGAACCCAGGAAAGCAAGCCTATTAATTACTAAGCGACAGCATCACTACTTCGGGAAACTAAAAAGATTTTTAAAATTTTAAACCTGGCTGTATTGTTTTTTTATTATTATCAAATTTATGCCAAAATATTTTATAATTCTATTTAAATTTAGTCTCTGGATTTTAGTAACAGAATTACAAATCTATTTGAACCATAATGAAAAATAATACAAATGGACAAACCTTTTTGGCAAACATCAAGAGCCGATGTGTCCCTCACCCACA
The DNA here is from genome assembly GCF_964355755.1 of Antedon mediterranea. Lineage (NCBI taxonomy): Eukaryota > Metazoa > Echinodermata > Crinoidea > Comatulida > Antedonidae > Antedon > Antedon mediterranea. The sequence goes on along the minus strand of NC_092671.1, from coordinate 13,059,023 downwards.
TCGCCACTCGCTCTTGGTTCGATAGTAAACGTGACGACTGCTGTTTCTTCAAAGTCTGTCTTCGTTTTTCTAGCGTCAATGCTTTGAGGGTGACATTACTAGTTGGTGTGTTTGCTTCTACACTGAACATTTTCGATTCTCGCTTGGATGCTAGGAAACGTTTACGGTAGGTTTGGTGTTTCTGCAAATGCTCTTTCCATGCTAGGAACTCTTCATGGCTAGTGCTCTATTTCAATTAATACACAAAAACATAAGGTTATTAAAAAGTTGAGTTGAGGTAAAATGCCCTTCTTTGTAATCTTATCAATAGTATTTTTATTGTATTTTTATTGTATTTCAAGACAATTTTTATTTATTTTTTTTGGAGAATTTTAGATCAACTTTTGGTGAACAATGTTTTATTTATCTATATATCATTACTATTTATTGTCTACAGATTTAAATAAAACAACTTTTTACTTTAAAAAAAAGGGAAATTTATGAAACTGATTGTGGATTTACTAAACAGATTATTTTTAATACATAAATTTAATATTCTATTTAAAAATAATAAAAATACATACTTTTAAATGATATAAAAATTCTTCATTGTCAATATCAATTCTTCTAGCTTTCTTGTCCTCTTCTTTTTCTGTATTGATTACTGATGTGCCAATATCAATAGTTCCATGGATCTTGCCTTTTTGAAGCTACACAATGATATAAAAAAAATACCAAAAAAGTAAACATAATTAAAATGGAAACAATATGGCAACAAAAGTTCAAAAGCAAAAAGCAAATTAATTGTATTCAAATCTCATTCATTCCAGGTATATTAAGAGACAACAAACAATTGGGTAGTTACAACATACCTCTGCTACAGTTTTACCATAGGTCAACATTCCTTTCTCCAAAACAAAATATCGCTGAAATTTAATTACATAATAATTATATTAAATGATACATGCAAAGAACAATATATTAATTTTATTAAAATTTAAAAAAAGTTTAAGACAGTTTATAAAAGAGAAACATATTACTACTGTATAACTAAAGAAAAAAAATGTTTTAGAAACTGCAGTTAATAATTTAATTTGTTCCCAAGGCCTCCATTTCATATTAAAATCATTTAGGATAACAAACTATTTGTACTCTTTATCTGTTACCTACTAACACTTCGACAACCATATTGTTTAAAAATGACATTTTATTATTAAAGTTTAACTTAATTTTTAGTTAGAAAATACCATAGGATAAGATAAACTCATTACAACCATTTATCCTAATGGCTTATTAAAACAACAGATGTTCAACTATTCTATTCATTTACCTTATGCCATCCTTTCATTGGTCTTTTTCTTCTTTTCAACAAGTAGCCTTCTATTTTTCCTGGTTCTTGTTCCACTTCGGTATTACTAGCATTATAACGGAGTAGAGTCATGGCACTCCCTCCTTGTTTGTCAGATTCATCCTCAAGGTGTGAAACAACATCTCCATCTTCTTCCTAAAAGAAAAACAAATTCCAATTTATATATCTATATAACCAGTTTTAAAAAGTAGTAGTATTCATTCTAGCAAGGATTATTAACATAATTAAATCTAACAATTTATTATGGTGTTTATTGTAAAATACCAGATGGGTAAGATAGGGTTCAAACTAATCAAATGGCCTAAAATAAAACTATTAAATCTATTTTAATGTATCGGGATGAATAGATTTCATACACATCTAAGTAATTAGATTAGTAATTGAAATCTTCAAATTATGCATGTGTGCAACATCTACAGTCAATTATTGATATGAATATTATGCATAATGCATAGATATGTTGTACATGTAAAGTTTGCTGAGAAAGGTGAATGATGTTTCATATTCATATCATTTAAATTATTTCATGAAATTATTAAATTCAATCAAAAAAATGTACACTGTACTGTAGGTTGGAAGAATTCACATAGAAAAGGAAGATCTTAATAAATAAGTGGGTTATTATATGTAAAGGGGAAAGATTTAGTCACTTCGCCCTGCACAATTCACATATTTACACTGTTTTATACTACTAATTTATAGTGAGTTTAAATCATAACAATTATGCACACATATAATTTCAAATTGTCACCTTTTCTATTGACCTTGAACGATTTATTGATCCGAATGATACAAAATTATATTTACGATGACTCGGTGACAACTCCTCCACACATTTTAATACCTTCTTCATTATTAACAATATTCAATTGTTAGAAATAAACCAACAAGGCACTTAATTCAACATTACAGAGCAATTAACTGCCTAGACACTTCAGAAAGCAAACGCCCTATGTATGCTAGCTCTTTAGGCTCAACACCTACTGTACTGCAAGACAGACACTGCGGCCTAGGCTCTCTATCCAAGGCCTTCTGCTAGCTCTAAGACACTCATCTTTGCGTTAAATCACAGATAAGTAGAAAGATAACAAGCCAACTGGCTAGCAGCAAAAGAAATTATATCACACAGCACAGGCTTTACTTGCAAAAACAAGTTACCATCTGCATAGCAGTACAAAACTGCAATTAATAATTTTCTAGTCGAACGCATTAAGATTCAGTAAGTGACTTCGTTGCTGCTAGTGCAGTCAAACTAATTCTCGTAGCTGAATGATGATAAAATAATTAACGGGAAACGTCAATACGATATTGATGTGATAACACACGAATATTAGAAAATAATGTTTTTTTATGGCTATAACATCAACTTCATGACAATAACACTGAATTTCTTTTTCAGTTCAAAATTATTTATTCAAATATTAAATCATATGAGCAATGTCAACTATTTCACATGGTTAGTTTGTACAAAATAAGTGATAATAATACAAATATAGTATGACTATACAGTGTGTGAAATTATAATAATCATTTTAAACTTTAAAATGTAGAGTTCCTCAAGGAATACAAATATTAATGATAAGTGTTGGGTTAATTTTTTTTCTCCAATCAAACAATCCTATTAATTGTTTTTCACTTAACAGATTCCTGTAAAATTGAATCTCATTTTTATGCCAATTTTCAAGCCATTTTATTAAAATGAAATACAGTAATAAGAATCAGTAAAATTGAAAGGAAAATTTTTTACATGTATTTTATTATATATTTTTACATTGGTTAACAATTATCTGGTTGATTGATTGATTGATTGAAATATATATTTATACTGGGTAACCTCTTCAGTCAAAGACTGGTCTACCAGAGGGCCAGCCCAGTTGGTGATCAGTGGCTGTGGTGTACTAATACACCGGGGTAACCCCCTACTCGTCTTGAAAGATGTACTAGGTTCTTTAAAGTGCACACGAGCTAGATGTGTACACTGGACCTACGGTTTATAGTCCTTATCCGAGAAGACTCGTTCTACCACCAGAACCATGGAGTGTTATGGCTACGTAATTACGGTTCCACGGTCTTAACAGCTCGGCCACTCACTCACTGTAATTTATGTACATACATTTTAAAAACAAAAGGACTCGAAATTCACCCTTCTGTAGTAAACTAGCATTATGTACGACTGTCAAATGTTTACTAGTGCTTGGTGTACTATTTTACACATTTTAAAATAAATTAAAGGTAATTGTCACATTATAAATTTCTATAATATAACTGGCTACATTTAAGGGAAAAAAAAGAATAGAAAGAATAAAAGAATATCGCACACTTTTTAATGAGTTTTTATAAATGGTCAACAATAACTGTACATGTACTGTACAGTAAGTAACTTGTTTAAAAGACACCAACCACATTAGTGATTGATTTATCTCCGCCAAGGAGGTATTGTGTAGTCGATTGCATATGTCTGTTTGTTAGCACTCAAAAAGTTACAAGATCTTTACCAAAATGAAAATACAGATAGATATGTGGTCACTTCATTACATTTTCAGGCTAGGGTCCCAATTCTGGACCACAAAAATTTTTTTTTTCCAGTAAAATATTATGTAGGAGAATTGTTCTAGTTGATATATTTAATCCTTAACAATATTACAATATAATCAGAGATGCACTTCTGGTTACAAAAGTCTATTATTACCTCATAATTGCTCTTTGACCTCAACAAATTCCGGTCTGTAGAATCTTCCATCATTCAAACTAATGTGTACTGTACATAAACTGCATATGACTGTAAAAAACGGTGAAACAATTATAATAATAACCATTTTATCAACAAATTGGACTTTTATAATAACAAATTAAAAAATAAGTAAACTCTACAATTAATACTAGGCACCCTTTGGCTGGCCGCAACATTTTTTTCCCTATCGTCTGATGCAGAAATCTTGAATAATGCTTAAGATACGTTGACACATTCCTATTGACCTATGCCCATGAGAGACTGATAATGTCTTATTTTATGCTAAAATTAATCTCATAAAATATTCATGAATTCTAAATGATGTCCAAAAAAAATTAATTGCATGCAAACCGTCTCGGCCAAAGTCAAGTCGGCCCCAAGTCAACTTGGCCTCAAGTCAACTCGGCCTCAAGTCAACTCGGCCTCACGTCAACTCGGCCAAAAACTAATCGGTCAACTCGGCCACAATAAAGTATGGAACGCAAAAAGCTTAATATTATTATGATTATTACTATCCACGCTTTAAAAAAAATGAAGAAATAAAAAATATAATATAATAATATCACATAAAAAAATGATCTCATTGCTGATATGAATAGAAGTACCCGCGTGTTACAAAAACTCGTGCAGGTAGGCCTACCGCATTTTAGTAAATCGAAGACGTAGGCCTACGTTCCACCATTTGGCCATAGAAAAAATGATCGTACATATCGTTTTTGTCCATGATTTGGGTTTTTAAAAAAGGGGAATCCCCAGCGAAAACACGTAGCAGTTGTAGATATCGAAATAGCTGCCAAAGGCGCAGCTACGAATTGGTCTCAGATGTTGTCGCCTAATCAAATGCATACACTGAAGAAATCTACGCGTGATTCAACAATGGAGTTAACATTATTTTATACATCAATGATTCAATCAAACAATCTTATTACACCTAATAAATATCATCGCATATCGGACATGTTTATTGAATTTTGACGCACAAACGAACATACGCGCCCACGTACGTGCATCATCATTATTGGGCCTACAATGTGTTCCTATTTATTATCCAAATGTTCATTATAATCATTAATAATAGTATGAATGCTTATTAATAAATCAAAAATGTGAATAAATATTATTTTAGCAATCCCCTTCATTTGCACTTTTTGCGTTCCATACTTTAACGGGGCTGAGTTGACCAATTATTTTTTGGCCGAGTTGACGTGAGGCCGAGTTGACTTGAGGCCGAGTTGACTTGACCTTGACCTGGGGCCGACTTGACTTTGGCCGAGACGGTTTAGGGTCGACTTGGATCGAAATCATCCATACTTGTTTGTTTATTTGTGTATGGTCTAACATAGTACTATGGAAGAATGAATTCCTCCATAATGGGAACGAGATGACACAGGACTGAGCAGTTGGTTTAAGGGTCTCTAATTTTCATCATACTTGAGTATGATGAAAATTAGAGACCCATCAACAGAAATAACATAGTATGGTGAGCATATTTTAATGCACAAATTTACAAAGTGGCTACGTATGCGTAGATGCAATCCTCATGCTATATCTACGCGCGCCTATTCAGACAATCAGGCCTGCAGCCCTCTTAGCCTAAAAAAAAACATCCCTCAAGGAAAATGGTGAGAAAAGACGATGGTGACTAGACTAGGAGGGTTACCATATTATGATTAGGCTTAGGCGTAAATGCAGCCACTAAATTTATGTACAAAAATCTCAAACAAAACCTCCAAAAATATAGTCTTCTGCGGCATATCATTATCAACCAATATCATGAAAATCAATCAATCATCATCATATCTAGCTAGCCTAGTAGGCTAGATAGGCCTTAGTTAGAAGGCGGAGTATCTAACTAGCCTACCAACAACGTACCCTTTTTTCTTAACTAAACTAGGCCTAGCCTAGCCTTACCTACTAATATTATAACACTACTGTCCCTGCCTATAGGCTAGGTCTAGCGGGATAGCTAGGGGTCTAGGCTTAGTTAGGCTGGGCTGATATTCCACTTGTTGTACACGTCCACCACTACCACAACTTAACCAAAAAGTGTAGAGGCTACCCTCTATCTAGGGCTAGTAGGCCTAGGCCTAGTCTACTCTACTACAGATACTTACAATAAAATTAACCTTTTTTAGTAGGGCTAGGCCTAGGTCTAGAGTCTTGAAATAGGAAAATAGAAAAAAGCTAAAGGCGAGGCGATTTTTGTTGTGTTGTACGCACGAAAGAACATTTGACTGTATAGTCAGGGCCTAGCTAGGCCTACTTTACGGCACTTACTTTGCTCTTGAGAACTTATCGCAAAAAGAAAGACAATTTACGGTTGGTTAAACAATTCTTTTGTTTTCTCTTTAACTTCAAAATATTGACGATGATGGCGCTATCAAAGTTGACATTTTATTTACAAAGGAGGAACATAATTAAAGATGTATTGTCCCACTGAAAAAATTAATTTTTTACATTTTTGTTTTTGAATATGCCATTTTAATGTCACATACCTAGTAGTAGTTCTCCACTTTGAATCGAAATATTTACCTGCAAAAAACTGTAATTTAAAGCAAAAAATAGTCAAATTGGCGACCAGCCAATGGGTTTTTGTTTGAATTTGATCATTTATTTTGTCATTTTATAATAGGATACTATGAAAAAAACATTTATTTCATATAAATTTTGAAACAAATAAATTAGCATTCATCATTTAAAGATGTATTATCCCTTGAAACACAAAAAAATGAAGGTCAAAATATTCTAAATTTAAAGTGGCCATATCAAAGTAATATTAAAGTTATTCACTTTAAGTCGAAAATTCGAGCCAAAAACAACAAGTTTACGTAATTAACAGGTAAATTAGTTTGATTACATTTCATCTGGAAAATCGTCGCGAGCGAAAGTAAACAAAGATTTCAAACCATGAGTACGCATTATGCATATGCTAATTAGGATTGTTTACAACTCGTCACGGCCGGTTGAGAAGGTATTTTCACACAGATCATAATTATAAGGAAGTTTTATGATTATGCATACAGAGTAGCCAAACAAGCGCGTTTCATTATGGGATATGTTTTGATCGAAAACTTTGACTGGAAGTCAAAGTTATTTTTTTAACAAAAAAACGTCTGTATTTCAGTTAAATGATTTTTTTTTCGAAAAATTTTTGGCGATAGTAAATAATTATTATGATACTTCAAAATGAGCCACCTTTTTCCAAAATCTTTTATTTTTTATTTTTTTGGAATTAGTCAAAGGGACAATACATCTTTAAAATTAATTGATGACTCGGTTCCGCTTCAGTGAGTTCATAATCAACGAAGATTTCGTGTCTCTCTCCCCCAACGGAACGCTCGAGTAAAAAAAAAGCCGCTCGAGATACGTATTTTGACAAAAGTAGAATGTTTTTACCTTAAATTGACTGTTGATTACAATCACATCGGTAATGCAAGCAGGTATAGTTTAGTTTTACTTGATACTTTTACGTTGAACTTACACAGGGAAGTATTATATAATATTCTAGGTTTTTCAAAATAGCTAGTTAGCCTAGCCTAGTTAGCTGAGTGAGTGGACGGGCTGGAACCACTTTCGATCCTGCATTTCACACACACAGGAAAAGAAGAGCGTGTATTCCTAGGCCTTACACTATTTATGTTAATGATACATTATTGTTAGATCGTCGTTTTATTAGCTGCATTATCAATTTCAGAATCTATAATTAAAAATCATATACTTTTGGAGATGTGTTTTTTGAATTCATTCTATCTAGCTACCTCCTAGGCCTACTAGATGTGTAGGATCGGGAGAGAGGCCTAGCTGCTAGCAGAGGTCTTAAAAATGCAAATTAAAATGGCTGCTCGACTCGAGCTCGAGATAAGAGAGTGGGTCGCGCGGAAAAAACGCTCGGCTTCTTGTTGTGTATTATCGTTGCATACGAATGGTATAGGGGAATCCCCTTTATGCAAATATTTACTGTTTTTGTTTTGTTTTTTGGGGTTTTTTTTAAATTGCTTTGTGTGTATGGAGAAATAAAGTTATATTATACGGTAATTAAATTACTTACATAAATAGGTGTAGGACTGTGTAACTCTGTGTATATGGTCATAATAATTATTATAAATTAAATATTATTATTAATAATAATATTAATAATATGGCATGTGATATATGTAAATTATTATATTGAATTATTATTTTAATATTATTAGAATTATTATTAAAATTAATAATTATTAAAATAGACAATTTCTTGACAAAAAGTCATGACCAGCCAAATGTAAAAAACAAAACAAAAATTGCATTTTCAGGGAATTTCAGCCAGCTTCCGTAGCACGAAACTTGTCTATTTATTTAATTATAGTAGAATACCTAGTCAGAACGAAATTATGTAGTATGTATTTGTATTATCGTGGTGATAAACAATGGTGTAGGCTACCGAATGCATTTTACCATTTGTTTTTTGGCAGGACGGTAGGCTATACTGTATACCCGTATATATTTGGCTAACCTTCAATCTCTATTTATTTACAGAACAACTTGAAGATCAATTAGAAGGATTAGAATTAGTTCCAGTGCAAGTGGTGAAAGCAGAGAAAGTTGGTGCCATAGAAAAAGAAATGGAATCAGTGGAAGAAAAACAGTCAGTTGACGAAGCACCAGATCAAGTTCCAAAATCAGAGCAATTTGGTGATATTGGCCTACCTGTACCAGTAAAGGTAATGGAATCAAGTAAAGTAGAAACAGGACCTGTTGGCAAAGAACCAGAACAAGTGCTGAAATCAGAGCCAGTTGTTTCTCTAGACCAACAAATAAAAGTAATAGAATTTGGTAAAGTGGTACAAGCCAGACCAGTTGATGAAGCGACAGAACAATTTCCAAAATCTGAACCAGTTAGTGATATAGCCCTACCTATAAAAGTAATAGAGTCAGGACATGTTGATCCATCTGACCTACATGGACTAGTAATGGAACAATTCCTAGTTGATGCAGTACCAACAGTTAAAAAAGAATCTGGGCCAGCAGATTCAGAACATATAAAAATAGAAACAGTAGAATTAGTAGACGTACCAGTAGATGTAGTAGAAACAGATCCAGAAGAGGTAGTAGTAATGTTAGTTGAGGAGGTGACCACAGAGCAACAACAGGAGGCACATACGAGTTGCACAGAAGATATGGAAGTTTTTTGCAGCACATCCAATGCACCAGTAACTGTAAGTTTGTCTGATAAAAAGACCAGTTTAGAGGAAACTATTGCCATCAATACTCTGTTAACTGAACTGTCAGCTGTGGAAGTTCATACTTACAAGGTTGTTCCAGAGGGCTCCCAACGTCGTAGACCAATCTTAATTGACAGTTCTGGCAATAAGTACAACAGAAAACCAATGGACAAACGTGGTAATTCATCGAAAGTTACATGGACTTGCAATGTACGACGAAAAGGAATTTGTTGTCATGCAAAGGTGTCGCAGGTTGGTGATACTTTTATTCCTGGCAATCAGCCACACAATCATGTTCGGATTCAGAAAGCAAAGTTAGAAAAACCCGACGAACACACAGATGAAAAGAAATGTCAACCAACTAGTACTAGGCAACCTAAAAATATTAAATTTTACATGAATGGAAAACAAGTTCCAGCTGATTTTTTAGTTGCTGATGTTGAACTTTTAAATGCCCGACATTTGATATTTGCTACACCGGAGCAGTTTCGAGTGCTTAAGAAATCAAAAACTCTATTTGCAGATGTGAGTTGTAAGCTAGTAAGAGCTCCTTTCCAACAGATATTTACTCTCAGTACATATTTAAAGGATGAAGACAATGTAAAACCCTATGCCCAGGTATTTGTGGTCATGTCAAGGAAGCAAACCAATGACTACATTTCTGTGTTAGAAAAGATTGGAGAATTAATACCAAAAATCAAAGTGAAAAAAATAATACTTGGCTACGATGCAGAGTTATGGGAAGCTTTCGATACTGTTTTCCCAGACGTTGTATTGCAGGGTTGTGTTTTCCATTGGACAGAATCTGTGTATATGCAAATTGTCAATCTTGGTTTGAATCTGGCTTTTACAATTTCATCACCAGTTTTCAACCAAATAAAAGAGCTTTTAGCGTTGCCATTCATTCCAGCTGAACAGATTCCTACAGTGTTTGAAGAGATTGCAAGCCAATGTGACCAACCACTCTTACCACTCATTGATTACTTCCGGGTAGTGTGGATAAATAATCCCCAATGGCCTATAATTTCATGGTGTGTATATGGAATGGCAACAAGAACAACCACTGAAGTTGAGGGCTGGCATCAAAGAATAGTTCCAAAAGCCAGTATTAATCGTATAATTGGCTTGCTCTGGGAGGAAGCACAGTCAGTCACTCCTTTAAAGAAGCCAATGAACTTTGAGAAATTGACAAGGTTTCAGAAGAAATGCAGAACCACAAAGCAATCCAAGTTGTTTAAATTATGGGCAAAATATGAATCTAAAGATATAACACTTTCCCAATTGCTGAAATCATCATATAATATTAACAATCCTTTAAACAATGAAGATTTTATGAACAAATAAATTGTTAATGTAAAAGTGCGTAATATTTAAATATGACTGTAGCATGGGCAATATCTCAATATCTATAAATGTTTATATTAATAAAGAATACAGTATATTCTAACATTGGAGTGTTTTAATTTTATTATACTAGTTTTACATTTTGGGCTTTGATATCACAATGTCATGCGCGGACTCTGATAAGCTTGGACAAAATATACTTAAGGTCTGTCTATGCTATCAAACTAGTTTGACAAAAAAAGTGCGATGTGACATCATTATGTTGTCCATATATGGGCACATCACATTTTTTTGTCACATAAAGTTTGATAGTGTAGACAGGGCTTTAGGTCCTGATTGTAATTCGTTAAAAAACAGGGGAAGATGCCATGTAACTGCATTCAATAATATATAGAAACAACTAAACCCAATCTTTGTTAGGACATGGGCCTGATATACGAAACAGTTACAAGGCAAACATGTTTTTATATATGTGCATAATGTATACAGTCTCATCTGTATGTTCGTGATAAAAGCCATGTGTATTAAAATCCAATTTTGAAGTTGGATTGCATATGCAGTGCATCCATAAACATATCATTGTTCGTATGGTTAACTTTTTCATTTGATGGATTTTAAAAGTTCACAATTTACTTTAGATTAATTCATTCTGTATTTTTATGTTTTTAGGTTAGACGTTTTTCCACTCTTTCAGAGCCTGCAGATACAACCATTGCTTTATTGTATAATTATCAGCATATCTAATTAAAATTTTGAAATCTAAAATACCTACTTGACAAAGATTATTCTAATTTCCATATGGAAATGTCATTATCTGCGTAGAATTCTGAGAAATGTGTAGTCCCACGCTTGATGTAGTAATTGATAAGACTTAAGTGAATGCTAATGCAAAATTTAATTAGATGGCTTCTTTTAAAATACTCCCTTCAAATTTTCTAGAACACAATAAATTTGGACCTAGGCACACTTTCCTACCTTCCCAAGATTTTTTCTGAAAAGTGAATTTTAATTAAGGAAGGAATTGTAAATGTAAAAAGATTTCAGTTTCAAGAAAAATGAGAAGTATAATGAATGTCAATTTGTTGAGTTGTACATGTACATGTTCGGCATCTAGTGTTCTAAACGTTCGCTGAATGTTGCAGTAGTCAACTGTGTACTCTACAGGTGAATGTCTCTGTCTAGTAGCATTGTATCTTCGTCCAATTTACATGGTCCAAATCTCTTTTATTCACAAAACTGTAATAATACTCATTCTTATACAGCACTTAATCCACATTAAGCTTCGCATTATTACCCCGGTAATTTTTGGATCAAGCACATGGAAGCATATTCCCATAATGCAGCAAGGTACCCATTTGTGCACTGTTGTGGAGAGAGGAAAACGTAAGTAAAGTGTCCTGCCTAAGGATACAAGCAATGCAACAAGCATTAGATTCGTACTCGCGATAAGTAGTCGTACATCCGCCACACTTTCATAAGATGGTTTTGTTGTCGGTGAATGTTTAATATATGGTTGTATTTGCCTCATGAATTATTCATGTACAAAATCATACTGGAAAAGGACAACTTGGATTCACCAGCTGTTTCCAGAAATTGGTTAGCCTAGAGTGTTACTAGGCAGTGTAGTGGTGTGTTTGATGTAATGGTTCAAATCTTGCTTGATGAATTTGTTTACTTATAGTGTGTGGAGATATTGAGATAGTTTTAGGTGTGGCAAATACAACCAATTAATGGTTATATGTCATACTGAAGTTGAAAAGAGGTGAAATAAAAATGTGCAAATCACAAAGCACACATGTACAGAGTGCAAGATGGCATCAACTACAAACAGAGGAAAAAGTTAATCTGAAGAAACTTTAAGGATAAAATAAACAAAGAATAAGGTAACCATAGTCAATAATAAAACACAAAAACAAGGGTTTTTTTGTATAGACATACGAGTGTTAAAAATTTATTTACAATCTTGATAATATAGAGCGAAGCGTAGAGGCTTAGAGAAGAATAAAGACGTTGACAGTTATATCTTGGATACGATTCACATAGCATACAATGTTACACTATACATTGGCAACACTATACATAGATTTAGATAATGTATATGAATGTATTATATATAATAATATATATATATATTATGTATAGTATATATGAATGGAAATGCTTCAAAACCATGTGGTTTTCTTATCGGGATTTATTTAAGCTGAATGCGTTTTCACTCAGCAGATAACATAACAAAAACATGAAAGAGGAATTCATTATTTATGCTTGTTTATTTGTTTATATATTGTCATTAGTTATGTTAAAGCTTCAACTGTATCGTAATGTAGAATATGCATGCAACTTACAGAAGCTCTTCTCAACAATTGTGAAATAAAACTGAAGCAATTGGGTAAATCTTAAATTTGTACTTAAGTTTTAATAGCAGGGATAATGAACTGTATAAGGAATATAAAGAGATGAGGAAAGAATTAAGCCTCATTTTTGCTCCACATAAATAAAAATAAAGATATTAAAATTAAAAAATATATAATTATATATAATATATATAATATATCAAACCAACAATAGCGAAATACATAATAAAATACTTCAAACGTATGTTGGTTAATACCTCTTGAAAAATGACCATTACAAAGTCATACAATATGATTTGGTTTCAAATAGGCAGGTCATAACCAAACCATTTATATATATATATATATATGCAAATCAAGATGCCTATACATACGAAATGATACTCCATAGATGCTATCCATTTACAATATTTTATTTTTTATGTTGGTGAATGGAATTTTGTACTCATTCATATTGAGAACTTGTGTGTAAAGTATGTTATGTTTAATATAATATTTTCATGTGTATATTCTATCTATGCATTTAAAGTTTAGCCCTAAAAAGGGTTTAACAATCCGGTTTTAGTAAGACTAGGCAAGGCCTTTATCACAACAAAGCAAACGACTAGAAGCTAATACAACGCAATATCATAAAATATTGCGGAAAAGATGAGAGAGAAGAGAAAAAGTCGGAGGTTCTGCCATAACACTTTAGATCTCTCCTTGTAAAATGTAAAAATATTAAAATAAAAAATAGAATACTAATTTGTGTACATTTTAACAATAGTCGTGAATGACTCTTTCCAAAATATGGATAATAAATTTATGAATGAGATGTTTACTTAATGATGAGATATGAATATTCATTAAAATGCATAATTTATTAACGAATCGGATACCATCTTAATAAGGAGATAAATAAATATTCATTAAAATGCATAATTTATTAATGAATCAGATATCATCTTAATGAGGAGATATGAATATTCATTAAAATGTATAATCATTTTCTTTTACAATACGGCAAACACTTTTTTGACCATAATAGCCTTCCATACATTACACCCATTATATATTGTTATGCATTCCATAGAACACAGTTAAATCATTTATTCAATAATTTCCATATTTGTTATTGTTGAAAATAAGAGAAAATTAAAACTGGTCAATTATGATACATTAACATAGCTTATGTTCAAACATTTAAATGTAAAAAGATTTTGAAGTCTATTAGAGTTTGAGGGGAACAGTGATTAATCTGTTTGCATTCAATTTCAGGAAAGTTCCTATGTACACAGAATACCAATATCACTCAGATGTTTACAGTTCCACAAATCTTAATAAAACATTTTTCATACCAACTGTAGTACCTTTTTATGGTCACTCCAAGCACAAAATTACATAATAGTTTAATACCAATGTATCATTAATAGTTAGGTAAAATTTGACTGTAACAATAGGCACTTTCGATGCATGCATTACGTAGCCCCATACACTATGAGACAAGCCAACAGTTGCTGCTCATGCTCCTTGCCTATCAACTGCTGTGATAGCTTCCGCAACTATGCACAATTTGGGTAGTCACGAAACCTAAAACAACAACGATAACGATTTTAGAGCAGGACCACACTATTGCTCTTTAGTATAGTCTTATGATCATATACAGAAGTTTAATTGAAAAATTCTCCATTAACTGTACTAGAGTGTGAACAAACTAAATATCTCATTGTGTTTATGATAGCGGGTATTTTGGTTAGTGATGTATATAATAGGATGCTGTAATTTAAACTTTCTTTATTTTGTTATATATATTTTTAGCCATTCCATATTTTAAGCTACTGTACTGATATTGCAGTATTCTTACTTTTGGGTAAATCAAAACATAATGTTATTACATACAATAGTGAATTTAAAGGGATGTCATAAGTATATTTGGTAATTTGATAAATTGGGGGATATGTGGATAGATCTCTTGATGGTATAGCCAATTTTCAATATGAAATAAAAAGTTATTCATCACTCTAGTTTCAATTCTATGACTTCTTTTTTATAGCAATAAATAATTGAAATTATATAGAAATTGCTTTACATATTATGCATTTAAAACATTTGAATGTTTGTTATGAAATAACCAATTTATCTAGTGATCAATATAATGTTTATGTTACACATATATGTGTGTGAGGCCAATCATATGCATACATTATTATATAGGGAGATATGATTTGCGACGACCAACAAACAACATGTTAATTCATTGTGCGCATGCAGGGAGTGTTTTCTCACTCTGATGGTTTCTAGGTACAGACAATGACCAACGACACATCAACTGACCTGACCTAGTCGGTCATCGCAAATGGAAAGCTCCCTATTGTCTTTCCTTGATACTTCACCAGGGTCAGATTAACATTTTATACAATTTAGAGAAAATTAGTGAATTGAAAACAGCTACAGACTTTGTAAAGTTTGTTTATCTTATACATTAAGCAATCACATGACTGAATGGTTAAGTTAAATACTGTTAAAAAATCCTATTTACAATAATATTATGTATCATCAATATGGATATTATTAATTCAGCATTAGATTCTCTTTATATGGAATTTCCAAAAACAAAATCACACTGAACAAGATTTAAAAAGCAATTGTTTGTGTAGATGAATTCATGCAACACTTTAAATATGATGATTATTATTTTATAACACCCAGTTTTATTGTAATAATTTTATCAGACACACGGTAGCAATAAGCGTAAGTCTACCAGTCGGTCGTGGTACAGTTGGCGACAGAGTAGCCTACCCCGCCCCGCTAGGAAGACATGGTCATTTTTTTTTATTTCTTGAAATTTACTAAAGTGAACACAGTAGATAAGGTGCATGTTATTTACTTATTATCTTATCTAAATGAACTATATTACATGAATCCAAATAGGTAATAACTAACATTATATTTGTAATTGAAAAGAAAAATCAACAATGACCTTTTTTTGTTCATTAAGGACATGGAACAATAACACATAAACATCTATATGTAAATGTATACAAATACACATATATGAATTTATGTATATATATATTATATTTACATGCATGTGTACATACATTATACATATATATGTACATATGTGGTTAGTAGAAGTCTGTGATTTTTTTTATATTAATTTAAGTGCACATAAATATATGTTTTTATTAGAATTTCTTATAAACAGAACCAAAATGGTCTGAAACAATTGCACAAACAATGGCAAAGACAGTGGTTAATTATTATTTAGGAGCGTCATTGTGCTCCTATGAAAACTAAATACAGCAAAATAAAGTACAGTAAACAGTATGACAAAAACATGGCAAGACGGTCACATTATAACAGGCCAAAATTAAAGAAAATAGGGAGAAAATTAAAGCAATCAATACCTCTAGGAATAGAGAATTGTATTCCACAATCATATAGACTACTTATTCTACACACAAGTTTTAAAAATCAAAGTAAATGCATTAAAATAAACATTCTAATAAACTAAATAATACACATTATGAATTCATTAATTTGTTAAAATTGCATATAAAAAGGAATGTGATGTAACTAAACTACAGATATTTTGGCATTGTTGGCCAAATACTTTTTTTGTCACATTTTATGGGGGTAAGATTTCCAATCTGGCCCTCTTCTTCAGCATTTACATTTACTGTATATAATATTTTTAAAGGAAGGCTAAAATAAATTTTATATAATTGATATTGCTTATAGTTTATGGCATTGAACCAATATTACATGTATATCATCACAATTAAACCATACTTTATATGAATTTCTTTTTAATTATGCAAATGAACATTTCCAGAAACCCCTTTGTATACATTACATTCATATTATTTCTGTGCATAATATAAAAATGAGCAACAGAAAAATGAGTGAAGAATGGCTAAATAGCTTATTTAAATATCAATAGTAGTATAGTATATTATCCACACATGAGCCCGAGTATACTTGTTGCATGTAATAATTGCATGTCAAACCAAGCTCTCCAGACTAGGAGGTCTGGTTAGTAAACTTATCAGATTCATTAAATTATTATATGATATAATAATGAAAGAGACGGAATCATAATATTGATGTCCATTCTCTGGCCGTTACACAGTACCAACACTAAGAATATTAATTCCATCAGTCAAAATTTAATTTTGATATGGATTTTGAATAAATAATTTTGAACATAAGTTATTCCTTTATTGATAATAATGGTGCAGATAGTATGTTTTATTTTCAAGGAGTATGTATTACTGAAAGAAAAGTCTTCATCCTTCAAACAACAACATTTCTATTAAAGGATATCACAATTATAGAATATTTAACGATAAATCTCAGTAATATTAATCATATAATATTTAGTCATTGGTATAGAATATAGTAACCAAAGTTACTAAGGCTCTATATACAAAATTTTACATTTATATGTATACAGGTTGTTCATTAGTGTTGTATGCCTTTACTTTTCCACGTTAGCCGATATATATCAAACAATACCTAAAACCAGCTAATAAATTATTATATGGTATTCAGCAAACGACGATTCACTTTTTTCATAAATAGTTACAGATCTTAGGTTTTATGACTACCCAAAATTCTTCCCACAGACAAGGAAATGTGGACAATTTGCATAAAATGTAGGATAGGTAGTTTCGTATTGTTAATCTTAAGTAATATTATAAACATACTGCCATGTTAATCCAACCAAGTCAACATGCTTCACCATAGATAATTCAAAACCAAAATTAGCTGCTTAGAAATTTTAATAAATTTGAATTGTTGAATAAAATTGTTTTTCTTAAGCTATAAGGTGAGGATATATTGTCTATATAATAGGATTATTATTAGAATCGAATAAATATGCATACCATTTAATAAATATGCATATAATTGAATAAATATGCATACCGTTTAATAAATATGCATACAATTGAATGAATATGCATACCATTTAATGAATATGCATACAATTGAATAAATATGCATACCATTTAATGAATATGCATACGATTGAATAAATATGCATACCATTGAATAATTATGCATACAATTTAATTAATATGCATACAATTTAATAACTGACCATATTGATATATTTCAACATTCCATTATCTTTAATAACTCCAGTTAGGTTCTTTAATAAGACTATTTTGGAAGCTAGGCCCTTTAGTTGGATTTTTCTGTTAGACGGTCCCCATTAAAAGATTGTTGATTTTAATCTTTCAAATAACACATCTTTGTTTCCTTTAATCTCAGAATGTCATGGATGATAACAAAAAATGGACAAGAATCTACATTATCAATGTTTATATATTAACAAGTTTTTCTAAATTTCTATTTTATATATTCCACCAAATTCTTCCCTTCCAATGTACCGCCGGCAGTAACAGCTTTACATTTCCAGAGAGTGACCATGTGACATGAAATGGGCTTTCCTCATAAAAATACCATACATTTATTAACATTTATAAAGTGTGGTATGATGTAAGAGATGTAGACATGTTTTGGCGGTTGTAATAATGTTGTAAAGTGTCACCCTGGATGTTAAAATGTACAGGACAGCTTAATGTTTGCATTTACTTTTTTTTTTAAAAGGTGTTAACCTAACACGCAATACATTATACCCACTAAAGGTCACATGATCAACAGTAAAAAAAAACCTTCTGGAATGCTCAAAGAAACAAAACATTCTAATATCTTCACTAGCTACATATCATCTATCCTTGGTACTTAAAAACAAAAATTCAGCGATATAAATAGAAAAGAATTGTCGTTCTAGTCGGATATCAACCAATCCTCTTCTGGAGACGTAAAGCAGAAAGCACCCAGAAATGGACGGGAAAGCATTTGATAATGTCTAGAATAAATTGTACAAGTGAAGAAAAAATAGATTTCAACAATCCTTGACTTTCTCTTCCCCTCTTTTAAGAAGAATAAACATGACATGTTTTGACCCTTGCCATTTATATTGTGCTAAAAGTCTGAGAAAAACATTTAATTAATATGACAATGTCGCCCTCTATATATATTGAAAAATGTTACTCAGTCGGCAATACAAAAATAAAGCGTCAAGAAAATTACACTGCTGATTCAAATACACTCTATAAAATAAACTTGAGAATATTGTTAGATTTACAATAATAATAATAATAATCCCAAAATTTAATATTTTATATTATACTTTATACAATGACATTTGAAGAAAACTATAAATACCTAAAACTAACAATTGCTAAAAGATCCTCACAATGTCACCGGCCATCATGAGGAAAAAAAAACCGCTACTTAAAACCAATCTGAATAAATTAACAAGATAAAAATATGGCTTTATTTCAACCCTAAATTTATAATTGCATCAAATGTGAAATAATTCTATTTAAAAGATAATAAACCTCAGCTTATACAACTATTTCATAATTTTTTTATCAAAATGAAACCCAAAAGAAACTTATGAGGTTACCAATATTATATACAAATGCTAAAAAATCCCTCAGATGCATTCATAAGATGCGATTATGGTTTTAAATACATATTAACAGAAGTCTCGCTAGAGAGTTGTCTTCAAACCAACTATATTATATTTTTCACATTTCTTGGTTTTCTTTTTTTTCTGAAGTCCACAAGGAAAGCAACTTCATATAGAGGGAATGAGACAAGGATCTACAAACTACAACTATTATTACATCTACTACTATAAGATATTTGCCGGGTAATGGGGGATTTGCACCGCAAATTCCTGTAGCTAAATGATTATATCATGAACATGAGTTAAGCCAAGTTAGTTGCACACCTGTATTCACACACAAATTGGAGGTCTTGTCTTTGATTTGTTTTCTATCGATGAGTCTAGTAGCTAATATTATATTTTGTCAAACTTCAAGTACACTTCAATTGTCTAGTTACATATGGTAAACAGAGGTCACTACAATTTTTTTGCGTGAAATGTTAACAAGAATTTGGCCAAATGGAGGTATCAGATAGTATGTCAAGTTATTTTCATACATGAAAATTGTCTATATTTCACAATATCTGCGCGATAACAGGTGTGAAAACGGATTAAAGGTACCTCATGGCCAATTCACTATACCAACTGTTGTACTGCTCTCAGTCACCTCAATATCCTCCTTTTGCATAATCAAAGCTGGGTTTTTATCCTCAATGCAATCAGCTGTTGAATTCAGTGCCATCGGTTTACGAGAAACATGAAGGATTGCAATTTTAAAATATCTCATAGCATTGCACATTTGAAGAGCTTCTTGTACATTTTACATAGAGACGGTTCAGAAAGTGGTGCCGTGACATGCTCCTTCCACGATACCCAACACAATAAAAATTGGCACATGGTCCAAAGGATTTGCATGATTTACGGGCGAGAATATCATAAGAATATCTCAAAGAAAAAAAAAGAACCTGGCATCTCCTCTGACAGAGGCTTTTACAACCGCCATTATGGTCGGTTGGGATGCGGCCTTCCCATACCCGCTGCAGAGGGTTCTCTCATGCCATGTGGGTCTCCGTAGCGTGAATACTGATCAGGATAGGGTCCACGACGATCGTACTCGTTAACTTGGCCCTGTGGATCCCAGTGTCGGCTACGCCCATTTGGTTGCTGGTCTATATACCTATCCCGATCACGTGCTCGATCTTGCATCTCATATTGTTCATTTCTATTGTAACGGTCACGATCACGGTCACGTGCAATTTCGTGTTCATACCGTAGCGTATCTCGCTCAGAATAGTGCCTATCCCTTGCATATGGGTCGCTTACCCTATCAGGGTCTTGAGTCCGTTCCCTGTCACGCGGGATGCTCCTGTCCGATCTGGGACCACCTTCTCTTCTTGGATCCCTTTCATAGTAATGATCACGTTCATATTGTGGATCATAGTTCCTATCTTTCCGAGCATCATAATCCTGATAACAGTCACGACTGCGACTATCCTGCATGGGTCGACGGTCGTTGCGCGGATCCCGTCTGTCTGGCTCACGCGGGCCTCTTTGGTCGTCTCTGTAATCTTGCTGATGATGTGTGTGTGACTCTCTCATATTGACTGATTCTTGTCCATCGTGTCTGTCTTTGTTGCGGTTTGTATTCGATCTAGATATATTTTGTTGCGGGGATCCATCTGATGGAACGGTCTGTAAAGGTCTAGGCTGTGTGTTTATAGTAGGGTGAGTTGCTTTCCAATATGCCTCTAAATATTCAGCAAGATGCTCACATGCTTCTTCAAGTTGATTCTCATCCAAGATCACATCAAATAAATCCTAAAAATTAAGAAAATCCATAAAACATATAGTCAATCAATACACATTCAAAGGATAGAATAAAGGAACACAAAATTAAATATAATTAATCTAAAAAGAGTATACTTACAGGGCTACACTGAGCAAGTTTGTCAGCAGCGACCATTTGAACATTCATATTTCTACTCTGTGACTTGTTTCGGGACTTAATTAGTCTTTGTAATACCTAATTTAGAGAAAAAGACAAAAGTTCCACAACTTAGCAAAGCATACATCCAATATTAAAGCACAGTTATTTTCACTATTTTATACTCCTACAACCTAAAGATGCTTATAGTATTGTAGATAACAAGAAACAAAATTGATTATAAGAAACTATGTTACCAAGATCCATTACAATTTTGTTGTTGTGTTGTTATTAAAGATGACAATGATGAAGAATAAAGAACATTTTATTATTGTACACTAAAATCGGTCAGACGTGAAGTCAATGAACTATAACAAAATTGGCCACTATTCGCTTTTCTAGAATTAGACACTTATAAGTGTGTCATCATCACAATAATTGTCAAATTGGCACCATCTCCTATTCATTCAGACTTAGATTTTGGAAGTGTAAATTCTAGGTGTTGCAATTATCCTATCTAACAAGTAAAAAAAAGTAAAATCTGTATCCATAAAGTCCACAGGGGTTTCAAAGTTGATCAAGTGCCTACTAGAAGACCTTCAACCAATGGCCTGCTGGGGCCTAGCCTTGTTACACTCAACACCAACACTGCGAACATGCTGCCTTACAAACAGCTGGTTCAACATTATCATCCAGCGAGCTCGTCCAAGCAAGTTAATCACACCAAGAGTAAATGAACCAAGACATTCCTTTTTCTCTCTCGGCCACGAAAAACAGCCAACGAGGAACTCATGATTTCTCAGCGGTGAATGTATATGATTTTAAATTTCTTGTCAGCATGTATTCTATGGCACACGTTCAAAATGTCACGTTTAACTTATTATAATTACATATCTCTATAACTGTGGGCATATGTATTAAAACTAATGTACAATTCTTAGATAATCTTACAATTATGTTTATAAAATACTAGGTTTGGTTTGCAATACCAGTTTCTTGGTGATAAAACTATAAATTACCTTAATATTTAGCATTTCTTAATCAAATCATGCAAATTCATGTTATATATTTTTCTTTTCCAAACTCACTGCAGTGCCTATTTTAGGTACTGTAGCGTTTAGATTGGATATCATAACACAACCAAGTGTATTATAACTATCTATTGGTTAATTTAACTGTACGTTAAATTTTGTGCCACAAGAGGCTGGCGAATGTTTGCCGTTTGATATCTGCTTTAATAAAAGTGTTGTTTAGACCGCAAAACAATAATGAAAAGCCTGACTGTCCTGTTTAACTCACTTCTGCCTTGTTAAATTGAAAAATCTTTCAACTCATGAAATATTCTCTTCTTAATAATAATCTATGCTAATTTACAGGTTGTCTACAGTGTTGTTTTTGTAGTATCTTTATTTAGTTTTGTTACTCACCTTAGAGGAAGATATCTTTAGGTAGACGACAATGGGGGCTAGCGAGGTTTTCTGAAGCTGAGTAGGGTGGTTAATGGTGTCACAATCTAATACAACAAGTTGTAGCCTCCTTGACAATTCAAATATACGATCTATTTCTTCTCGGACTTCATCTTTAAACAAAAACAAGAAACATTTTCCTTTTTATTTTACATTTCAAAAAAATTAAAATATGGATGTGAAAAATCCATTCAAAAATTAAAAACCAATTTTGTGATTTTCCAGCCTTATACTGCAAAAGTTGACCGAAAATTAATAATAGTTTTCTCATCACGTCTATGAAACAAAGCATTTGAAAGAAACTAATAATAGATTCAGCGAAATTCATATATTTCAGAAAATGCAATTACTTCCTATAATGGAGCAAATACTAAATGTCACAAGAAATAGGATCCCAACTAGGGCTTATCAAAGACATAAAAAGCAAAATTCACCGCGATTTAAAACATGCATCGACTTTCTAAGGAACACATTATTCAAAATGATGCCAATTATCGTAATAATAGATGAAAGAGGATGAAAAATAAACGGTGAACGCTGTCATGATTTGTTTTTTAAAAGTATGAGTTCAATCAAGGGTCAAAAGGTCAAAATAAAACATTTAAATTCAATTTCAGATGCATAAATCAAATTCCCATGAGAGATGTGAATGGACAAGAGCAAGTATTATTAACCTACAGTTTATTATAGGTATTATTCATAATTTATTTACAGCGCATATTTTATAAATTTCTTTCACGTAGATGAAGATAATGACGTTGGTACGACTATGATGACTGATAACAGTAATCAACAATAAGTAGTTAATGAAAACAATATTATAATTATTGATGACAGTAAAGTAATGATATGGAAAATTCTGTATATGAAGATAATGAGTTAAAAGGATGTTAGTGATAAAGATGATGAGAATGATTCGAGATAATAATGCAGTTGATAAAGATGATGAGAATTATGTAGATAATGATAAAGTTGATAAAGATGTTAGCGATAAAGATGATGAGAATGATGTAGATAATGATGAAGTTGATAAAGATGTTAGCGATAAAGATGATGAGAATGATGTAGATAATGATAAAGTTGATAAAGATGTTAGCGATAAAGATGAGAATGATGTAGATAATGATAAAGTTGATAAAGATGTTAGCGATAAAAATGATGAGAATGATGTAAATAATGATGAAGTTGATAAAGATGTTAATGATAAAGATGATGAGAATGATGAGAGATAATGATGAAGTTGATAAAGATGTTAGTGATAAAGATGATGAGAATGATGTAGATAATGATGAAGTTGATAAAGATGTTAATGATAAAGATGATGAGATTGAGAATGACGAAAATAATAATTGTTATGACAATAATGATGGCACATAACATTTACTGATGTGAATGTGGCTGAAATCATCTTGAAAAAATGTGGGTTTTCATGCACATAGTTTAGCAAACTGATTTACAGTAACACTTTGACCTTTTAAACTGAAATCCCTTTTTGGCTTCCCAGACAAATCACCAAATTTACATATTTATGGTAACTGTGACGCAGAGAATTTAAGAACACATTTTGCACGATAGTTTATTTGAATAAATGCTTGTTTTAATTCAAACCAATCCAATATATTTCTGTGAATATGATTACGGTATATGAAGAACAGTACGATACAAATGAATAATTTTAGATTTTCAAATATCAGTAGTTGAAACAATTATTGAGTATCAAGTAATTTATTTCACTATATACAGTATTCAAAATGATGATGATGATGATGTATAACAAATATTGGTCAATGCAATGCTTGTTTTCCAGTCACCCTGGAATGTTTAAAATGGAATCTATAATGTTCAGATCATTTTTACTGTATTATATAAATTGTTAATTTAATAACATTTGAATATATAGACCACCCATATCCCTATATTTATATTATAGTATTCTTATTAAACTTATTAAATAATAATAGCAATTGTTAATGCAATCTGCATATTAATTCTGCCCCTTATTTAAAAAATCTTTGCCACACCCCATGGGACTATTCTTGGTTATTACGATAAGGATATTACCTTTTTATTATTTTATTCATGTTATTAAAAAATGTTTAATTTCTATTGCAGTTTTTATAAGACCAAGAAAAGACCCAAAAAATTATTTAATTAATTAATTGTCTATTTTCAGTTTTTGTAAAATAGTTACTGTAATATGCATGCATAATGTAAAGAATTGGCATGTTTACATTAAATGTAAAACATTGAGATGTTTGTATAATGTAAACAATAGATGTGTTTATAATGTAAACATTAGGATGTGTTCATAACGTAAAATATTAGGATGTGTTAATAATGTAAAATATTGACATGTGTCCTTAATGTAAAGTATCGAGACGTTTGTATAATGTAAACCATTGGGATGTGTTCATAATGTAAAGCATTGAGATGTTTGTATAATGTAAAACACTTGGATGTGTTCATAATAAAAAACATTGGGATATGTTTATAATGTAAAATATTGGGATGTTTGTATAATGTAAAACATTAAAATGTGTTCATAATGTAGAACATTGGGATGTGTCCTAATGTAAAGCATCGACATGTTTGTATAATGTAAAACATTAAGATGTGTTCATAATGTAAAACATTGGGATGTGTCCTTAATGTAAAGCATCGACATGTTTGTATAATGTAAAACATTGGGATGTGTACATAATGTAAGACATTGGGATGTGTACATAATGTAAAACATAGAGATTTGTGCATATGCAAAACCTTGAGATGTGTTCATAATATAAAACCTTGAGATGTGTTCATAATATAAAACATTGAGATGTTTGTAGAATGTAAAACATTAAGATGTGTTCATAATGTGAAGCATCAACATGTTTGTATAATGTAAACCATTGGGATGTGTACATAATGTGAAGCATCAACATGTTTGTATAATGTAAAACATTGGGATGTGTACATAATGTGAAGCATCAACATGTTTGTATAATGTAAAACATTGGGATGTGTACATAATGTAAAGCATCAACATGTTTGTATAATGTAAAACATTGAGATGTGTCCTTAATGTAAAGCATCAACATGTTTGTATAATGTAAAACATTGAGATGTGTACATAATGTGAAACATTGGGATGTGTACATAATGTGAAGCATCAACATGTTTGTATAATGTAAAACATTGAGATGTGTACATAATGTGAAACATTGAGATGTGTCCTTAATGTAAAGCATCGACATGTTTGTATAATGTAAAACATTGGGATGTGTCCTTAATGTAAAGCATCGACATGTTTGTATAATGTAAAACATTGAGATGTGTCCTTAATGTAAAGCATCGACATGTTTGTATAATGTAAAACATTGAGATGTGTCCTTAATGTAAAACATTGGGATGTGTCCTTAATGTAAAGCATCAACATGTTTGTATAATGTAAAACATTGAGATGTGTCCTTAATGTAAAGCATCGACATGTTTGTATAATGTAAAACATTGAGATGTGTCCTTAATGTAAAGCATCGACATGTTTGTATAATGTAAAACATTGGGATGTGTACATAATGTGAAGCATCAACAGGTTTGTATAATGTAAAACATTGAGATGTGTCCTTAATGTAAAGCATCGACATGTTTGTATAATGTAAAACATTGAGATGTGTCCTTAATGTAAAGCATCAACATGTTTGTATAATGTAAAACATTGGGATGTGTACATAATGTGAAGCATCAACATGTTTGTATAATGTAAAACATTGGGATGTGTAAATAATGTGAAGCATCGAGATGTACATATGCAAAACCTTGTGTGTTGTGTTCAAAATCAAAAACATTGAGATGTGTATAATGTATAACATCATCATGTTTATGTTCTTGATCCTGATTATCATTAGTTAATAACACACATTACTGGCAAACTGTTATTACTTGTCATAATGTGAAGCCTAATAACATTGTGCAGAAGATGGCAATACACAATATGGTGTGTATAAACAGTATTATTATATAAGAATTTACAGCAATATGGAAAAGTTGACAATTATCACTAGGTCGACTGGTATTTACATCTTTTTAAAGGCTGTTGTAGACATAATACACAGAATACTTCCTTTTGCATTATCTCATATCTCATCTACATAATTGTTGTGAATAATCAGCTTGTTTAACCCTGTGATATTTGGCTTTTTCAACCGTTGCTATTCCAAGTCCGTGGATAATGACCTTTGACACTAGCATGACATTTAAGCAACATGTGAGATCAGCATATCTTGAATCGAACAGCTCTAAGCATTGCATTAACTCAATATTCAACATGGGTTTGCTTTCTCAATAACGCACTAATGTATTAACATCTAACAATTCTTTCACTATAGTTTACCAGTATTTGTCATGTATACAATTTGAGGGGAAAAATTACTTCATTAATTTAAAGGGAGTCAATTAATTTAAAGCATTATGGTTTTAAATTCTTACACCAAATAAGGCAACAACTTTATCGCACTTACTTAAATTCAATATTTTATTAATCATTAGTTTTTAAATCATTATAAACAGATGCTTTCCAAAAATGAGAGAGAAAACGGAAATCGCATAAAATTAATTTCTAGGAAAAGGATTTTATGTTCAATGTAATTCGTCAACATACTATATTTAATATTAATTTCATTTGGATGTCTTTCTCTATAAAATGTTTAAAATTATACTTACAGTATAAATCTAATATGTCATATTTCACGTTAGGGAAATAAACACATATTATACCAAAAGAATTATCTTTTTTGTTATTAAAAGTTTCGTACCATTTAATTTTTGTTTTATGTATTGTATTAAAGTCCTATAAATTGTGTGTTTATTTTCGAAAAACTTTCGAGATATAAAAATTACATAGAAAATGTACTGTACTTTCTATAGGCCAAACATAATAGACCAATTTCAAGACAAGGTTTTTAGTGATCGATAGAAGCAAAGAACTTATAACACAAGAATCTCCTGTTCTTCAATTTGCATTCAAAACACAGTATCGGAAGTACAGGGTTAAAAGGTCAAACTGGGCGACGCCATTTCACAGCATGGAGCAGCGCCCCCTCCAAACTAGGAAGTCAATTACTCTACCACCCTAGAGTATTAGCAGATCCCCTCTATGATTTTGACTTTCTAATTTGATGCGGGCGCCCTACTCCTCAGTCAATTACTCTATCCCCCCTAGAGCATTAGCAGATCCCCTCTATGATTTTGACTTTCTAATTTGATGCGGGCGCCCTACTCCATGGCTCACAATGGCGCCACCCATAGCTCTATTCTATCCCACAATGCCTTTCAAAATTGTTACGCGCTTCGGACGAACAGGAGATTCTTGTGTTATAAGTTCTTTGATAGAAGCTATTGCTATTATTTCCAAATTAGTAATTTGTCAGACTGCACTTCAAAAACAAAACGAAACTAAGATATCTTGATATGCATGAAAGTATTTATAACATTTACATATGAATATACGATTGGTTATGATTATCAGTGGGTGTCTGTAGAATGGATATACTCATACTTATTTTGTTAAACTTACTTCTCATCAAGATTGTGATAGCTTACCTACTGTGGTAGAACCCCTAGTTGGCAAAGTGTGTTTGGTTTTAGGGTTCATTATCTGTCGCTTAGCCAATGCTATGTCAGCTTTCACCTGAGTTATGCATATTCTGAAAAAACAAAAATAAAATGTGAAACTAATTTCACAGACCAATATAATTGTAAATATGGAAGGACAATGAACTTTTTGTTTTAATTCAAAATTTGCCTTAGATAACAATTAATGATGAATTATACCATATTTTGCGTAAATCGTTAATCTCTGTTGTACAGTACTACGAATAATTATTTTGTATTATTTATTAATTGGAAAATTTCATCTTTCAAGATGATCATTACAAATGCCTGTACATAAACTTAAAGGAAACAGAGATATTTTGAATAAAAATTGCTAAGCATGTACATTTATTAGTTTGTATTGATAATTAAGATAATTAACCGGGAAAAGAAAACTGCTAAGAGAGAACTCAACTCAACAAAGTGTCCTCTGAATAAAGCTGTATAGCCTTTTCCACCTTATCCTATCATGTGTTATGTGTTCATAAGGAATAAAATAGATTCTAGTGCATTGCCGTTACGGCTCGTCTGTGTAAATTGGCCTTAAGGGTTGGCTATATTGATAAAACTATAATTATATTGCCACTCAATTGCTTTCACAAAAAAATGAGTATCCTCTAAATAGGGGTGTCCAAAAGGAGGGGTTCCATTCTAATTACTTCAGAAAGCAAAATGCTTGGTTCACATTCAAAATTGAATGTGATCTTAATTTATTATGATTGAAGTTAAACATGAATAAAGAAATAGAAAGCGCTGTTGAATTTCTTCATTATTGTGTTGTATACGGGGTTGTATAATACAAAAGCCGATACATTACTATGAATGAAAAATTCCATGGACCTCATGTGTCTATGAACAATTTGGAGAAGTGAAAATAATTCAAGAGATACGAGGTCAGTATTTAGAGATGAGATGATGGGTGGTAACAGGTGATGATGTACATTTATTAATCAACTGTGTCACGCCTGTTGTCTAAGAAATATGATAATGATTTTGATGAGGACAATGATTATGTTGATACTGTATTATTACATTTTTAACTCCATACATATTATTTTAATAAGGTCTTATGGAAGAACATTAACTAAATATTATGATAAAAAATAATAGTAAAAATAACCATGTATGACTAAATGTTAAGAATAAAAGGTTGATGTGTCTGTATTTTATGCCAAATACCGTATTCTACTACTTTAAAATATTTGATTTATTAATGGCAATGCAACTTAAATGTAAAATATAATAAGTATCATGTTCCTAGTTATACGTTTGAACTAATGAATTAAATCCGTCGTTTCTTAATGTTGATTATGGGCATGACGTGTACAGATACCAATGTAATTTATACGCAACACGGTATAATTATCACCGAAGCTAATTACAAGTTCTTCATCTTGTAAAATGAATCGCTACCATGATGCGTCAACCAGGCTCTTAGCTTAGTGTGGATACATTAGAAGTTGCCTTCTTTTAGTTTAAGTATACAATAGGGCGTGATGTTACATGAACAAACCAGGATGCAGTGTGGATGATTAACACACTGGAATTGTCACATAAAATGCAACAAGTCATTTCAAATGTTGTGTAATATTTAATATGAACATATTGCATGAAATCAGAGGTCTACATAATATAGTAGAACACCCCCCCCCCCCCCCTTTAATGGATAATTATAATGGATTAATACTTATATTGCGCAATACAGTCTTAAAGCAATGTGGACCACACACTAACAACTTTAATCTCAGTACAAGGGGCCACACATGCTTCAACACTACAGCGAACCTATATCCAGGGGACGCTTGGGTTTGAACGGTGTATCCTTAATACTGTGTATGAGATTAAATGTTTGTTTTAATGAATAATGATAATGTTACTTTTATGTTCTATATTTAAAATTCGAATTTTGTTTCCTTTTTGTGTTTGGGCATAGAACCTTCATCCTGAATAGAATCCAAATACAGTTATACTGTAGTGTATGAGAGTTTTTTTAACAACTAAGTATTACTGAAGGTATCCATACGAGAATTATTGTAATTTATATAATAACTGAAATGATATTTACCCTACTAATTTTACTCAGATTTTTGGATTCGTTATTATTATTCTTTATATTTGGATATACAGTTTGTGTGTAACACTCTGTATTCCACACTTTACAAAAATCATGATCATGATTGATGATTGTGTCAACTTTGATGAAATTACCTACCTTCCCTCAAACTTTCGTTTGAGATAATCAAAAAGAGCTTTTTGCATCATGTCAGTAACCTCATATCCCTTCAGTGATGGCCCCACTAACACCAGCGGCCTCATGGAAGGTACCACTTCATAGGGAGGGACGTTCTCAGCCTACAAAACATATAAACAAACACTGTTAAAAATTGAAACAAATGTTTAATTTTTAAAATATAAAAAGGTGTGGGTAAAATAAACCAGAAGCAATAGGATATTTTAACCCAATATCAAAAGGTGTTTTGGAATCAATAGGCTTACAGTTGAATCATTAGCCAAGTACTACTTATTTCAAATTAGTCTTGATAGAGGAATCTGTGCTATTTTTATTTTACACAAGACAAAATGTTGAGTGAGTGAGTGACCAAGTAATAAGTAGCCATAATATCAGCAATGAAACATAGGTTGAGTGTATACAAAATGCTCATATGCTAATAAAACTTTCGAGACGAGTAGGGGTTACTCCGGTGTACTAGTTCACACAGTCACACACAGCCACTACTTAAAAGTTTTGTAATAATTAATTTGTTGATTGTGGAACTTACGACGATGAAGATAAATGTTTCTGAATCACTTACTTTCTTAAAAAACTTTCTTTTCTCTTTTGGTTGTGGAGATATCGTATTACTTTTATTGGACATACTAAGAGAGTTTGTCAAAGTTTCATCACCCTCATCTATTCCATTTTGGTCATCCACACCTAAGACAAAACAACAATATAAAGTTTAGTTTTCTGTATTTTAAAATGATGATAATGATGAACTTTAAACATACTTATAATTTTGCCGTTATTGGCATGTGTCCATAGTGCAGAAAATTTGAAGAAAAAAAAAACAGTGCACAAAACTGCCTGGTTAAGAAAATGTTTGTGTTCACATTATACTATATAAAGCATTTTCATTATATGCAATATAAATACAGTAGTGTACTGTACTATATTATATATAAATAATTCACAGAACATTCCATTCTCTGTAGTAGTACTGTAATAACAAAATTTGCTAGAATACACATCTGACTGGCTTAATAAAACCTGTGTTTACAATAAGAATAATATGTAATAATATGAAAGAGTCTACAGTGTTCACCTCTATACATACAAATAATTAATAATAACAAACCATAACATATAAACATAATATTAGCTGTCATCATTATATTGAGTGATAATTGCCAGTCGGTTGTTAAGAATAGTTGGGAAATTCCATGGTCGCAGGTTGAATAAAATCATACATATACCCATTTAGTCAATTTGTATAAAATCTTCATGGAATTGCCCAGTAGAAAAATACAAAAAGGATAGGGTTCTTCTATAAACTTATATTGAATCAAAATGCAAAAAGTAAAAAAGCATACATAAAAATATAAACTGTGGGGAATATTCTAAACCAACAAACAAGCATGTCAACATCTTGGACAGGTAACAAGGCGGTTTAAATATCACAGTTCTATCAAGCATACGGATTTAACAAATTGATATCTGGCATCTACCACAAATACCACCGAACAAGTTAACATAGAGTTTGGCCTATTCAGGATTTAATCAAATGGCATAAAGCTTCACCTCCATTCTTAAAGTAGTACAGTACCTACTACCCAGATTGCTGTCTAGCTACAAACACCACAGAAATAATAATATAAAGAGTTACAATACTATGTTTTATTATAATAGTTTATTTAAATGCACTGAGAGATTTACTGCTAATAATAATATTCTATAATACCAGCAGAATAAAAGTAACACTTGCATTCAAATTTACATTTATAGCATTAAAAAGGTCAAAAGACTTACATTTTGATTAAATCAGACGTACAAAGAAAGATTACGTTGAAATAAAACAAGAAAAGAAGATATAGGAAAAAAATTAAACAATATTTAAAACAGTCATTCATTCATTCATAACTTGTGGTAAAAAAAAGCTTTATTCAAAAACCAATGAACATGAAGAAAATATATGATTTATAACTGGCTTAATTAAATGATACACTTTAAATTTATTTATGTACTAGTTTGTTATGAAGCTGTATACCAACAAGAGAAGAAGCAAGTTATGTAATAGATTACAGAACAAGAAGGACTATCTAATAGATCAACTGAATTTAACTGATAATCTGGAAATATGGCCTAAACTGAGTAAAAGGCCTATATGTTGTCAAATACGAAAAAGTACAAAACTGAATTTAAGAAATTGTTTTTATTTAAGATACTATGTATAATGTATAGAAAAATGTTTATTGAATTTAAAAGTATATGTTCACATAATTAAGATATTGGACAAGCAAACAAAAAGCTCTCTCAAATCACCGCATCCACCAATCATAGCACATACGCTCATATTTGTAGTATGTTTAATGCATTGTGTTAGAAAGCAAATAAAAGATTAAACATAAATAATACAGTAATTGATTACCTCGAAAAAACCCTGATGTTGCACCTAAATGTATAATTTAAATAAAAAATACCATAAAAGTAATAGAAATATAACAAAAAAATCTAATATTTTCTGTTGTTTTTCTTGTGAACACAAAATTTAAAACTTGATGTTTTTATTTGTATGAGGTTCATTTTGAGAGTGTTTTAATATTTAGAATACAAAGATTGACACATTAAATAGACTTGGTAATTACCAACAAATTTCAAGATATTTGAGTGGGAAAACTGAACATATGGTTGCAGGGTCATTTAGAATCTTGGTTGTGTACTGGCCTCAAATTTAGGTGGTCCATAAGAAAAGAACAACGATGAAAAGAAACAACACAAACAGATAGCTCTTGGGCATTGATCATTTGAATTCTAAAGTAAATCTTCATGCAATCATAATGATAAGCTTAGTAATCATATTCATAATTTATGTTTTAACATACAATACACTTTCCATACAGCATCACCATCTAATCTAATGAACGGTTTTGTGTCTGTAGTATCAAAAACCATGATACTTATTATACGAAGGCTCTTTCATTTAGAAATTAGCTGATCTACATATTATGTATTCTTGTTTTTATGCTAGTTTAATAACATCAACAACATCTTGTACACAGTAGCAGCATTTCTCATTTTCTAAATTGATTTGTGTTTATCTACAGCATATTTATAAAATGCTTCTTTCTGTTTAAAAATGAGGCATGCTATTTTCTAATAATAATAATAATAATAATAACGTGATAGAAATAGTTAATTAATAATAACTCAGTTTTCTTTATGCATGAAGCTAATAGTGGATAACTGTTTATTTCTTCTGCCCATAATATAAACAGAGAGAACACAGCAGCAATATTAGATGTATGCATTTTAATATACAACCCCAATATAAAATGTCATTAATTATTAGCATCATTTCAGTACACGACTTGTAGAAGCACAGTGAATGGAGTGTAAATCCACCAATCAACTGAAGGGATTCTAATGATGTCATAGCCATGAATCAACAAGCGACTATTAAACGAATCAACGTCATTAATTAGCACAAGGTATTTTAATGTACCTCGCATCAAAACAAGTGGTGATAAAGTCAAGAGCAATAATAAAAACAATAGAAATAAGATTTATTAACCACATAAATTAATGATTATTTAACATTTTGTCTTGTAATGGATAGATTTTCAACACATCTTCACAAAAAACGAATCAGAGGCAAATTTGTATATGGGCCAAAAACTATACTTTCATATTTATAATTCTATAAATACTTTTATATTTTTATTATTATATAAAACATACTGTAGCCAATTTATTTTATATTATTCTTATAATACTTGCCATTAAATGCTATATAAATTGTTTGATTATTATTATTATTATTAATTTTTTCAATATATTAGAAAATACTAGATTTTCACTTTAACCAATAACACTGATAATGATAAAATCAGGAATGAATAATTTTGAGAGGTTGTGCTAATTATAATAATATGTTTAATTGGTTTAAATGTATTTAAACTACACCTAAAATAAATGTGTTATTAACATACAAATTCTGGAACACTTAAAGGAGTGGCAACTGGGGACACTAAAATGAGTGGCAGCTGGGGACACTAAAAGGAGTGGCAACTGGGGGCACTAAAATGAGTGGCAGCTAGGGACACTAAAAGGAGTGGCAGATAGGGACATTAAAATGAGTGGTAGCTAGGTATACTAAAAGGAGTGGCAGCTGGGGACCCTAAAATGAGTGGCAGCTAGGGACACTAAAAGGAGTGGCAGATAGGGACACTAAAAGGAGTGGCAGATGGGGACACTAAAAGGAGTGGCAGATGGGGACACTAAAAGGAGTGACAGATGGGGACACTAAAAGGAGTGGCAGCTGGGGACACTAAAAGGAGGGGCTAGGGCAAAATTAAGGGGCAGATGATAACAAAATGAGGGGCTATCATTTCTAATATTGTTGTCCCCTAAAAGGAACGCGACTAATCTCTTATTTAAATATAACAACAAAATCAAAAGAGACGTCCAGAAATACAATATTTATTGATTATATAAGATCAATATACACAGAAAGGATTGCATGACAAAAATTGATTGTATTTATTTCTAGCATTGTCAATGTATGACCTTGATGTAATAGATTTGAGCAAAATTTAGGTATACACCCAGTAGTAGAAAATCAATGTCCAACAACAGGTGTTGTTGTATGATGTAACTAATTCCTATTTCACAATGAAAACAATAGGTTCCAATATCGCAATGAGGTTTGTATAAAAACTTCATGTTTTTCTCTCCACCGATACTGGGTGGAGGGAGGCTAAATTTATCATATTTCCCTGTAGTGTAATATTGATGTTGCTCCCAAATTCAATCAGTCCCACTATTTGTCAATTAGAGAGATCCTTACAAATATGTATACATGATAGACAATTACACGTTAATATTTATCAAATATTTGAAGTGTGTTTTTTCTTTTATATTTATCATTAAACTTACATAAGTGGAGTGCGGAATTGTACTAGTTAGTATAATAAAAATAGGATTACTAATACAAAATACCAAACATACCTACTTATATGATTCACCTAATCTGAATTATGTAGGGTAAAAATTCATTACTTAAAAATACTGTGCTCTTATAGGATAGATTTCACGAGAAATGACGCTAACTGCTAACTACAGTACTACTGTATAGGTCAATCATTTGAACACCAACAAAAATATTTAGGCCTAATATTTTGTGACAAATAAAAATGGTTTTACTCTTTCTTATTATAATGAAACAACAATTTTCTTCATCTCTAATTAATTTTGACCAATACACAAGTATAAAAAGGTCTAGCCCTATGGTAACCCAGGCCTTATCATGAAAATAAAACAGTGTGCTGACAACATTCTTCTTCCATCCAAAACGTACGTAATATCGCAACTGCTTAATAGAATAGTTACGTCATTCATTAAAATTAAGGTTTACTAGAATCTCCCTATATACCACATCTCAGACAGAAAATAAGAAAAGAAAACAAAATATTTCCTCAATATTTTTATATGAAATCATGTTTAACATATTTGATTGAACCCAAAAGTCTGGTATTTTAAGCTAGGTATCTTAATACTTTTAATATTTTCAACATTTGAATTACTAAGTATCATCATCGGTAAGCTATTTTTAGACAGTGTAGTGTGACATTTAAATACATCATACATCTTAGTGTATTTATAATGTACATTGCTAACAGAAGCTTATCTGAGTTGCTCTGTAATTTTAATACAGAATATTTTTTAATAAGTTTTTAAACCAATGTTAATAGGCAAGTTTATTAAAGGTAACTAAAATGTGTTTATAAGTTAAATTTTTAAGTAAAAGGGTTGTTTTTTATGGCAAAATATATTGATATGTGGCTAAAATTTCTTTTTAAATAAAAAGGGTGTGGCAATCCAAAATGCTGATATATGATTTTGGAAATAACAGTACGTGAAAATTAGCCCCAAAAAACTTGACAATCTAAATATAAAGCTAAAAATTGAAAAATGTCATAGGTGCAATTGGTTTTAAAGAACAATCGTGATGTTGAAAAAGTATACAATTTTAAATTATCAACTAAAGCAGATTTGACATAGAACACCTAAATGTTAAGTCTGAAACCTATATTTTAAAGCAACAGGGTGCGGCATCATGATTGTAATAGTATTTATAGATACTAATGCTATGCAATCATCTATTCTAATCAATGTCACCTAAAAACTTAAACATGTATGTAATATAGATTGGCATACACAGTTAAGGCTAGCCAATATATATGCAAAGACTGGTAAAAATGTCAAGCTTTCATATTAGTAGTATTTTTCTCACTGATCATTTTCCATATGTTCCTAACACAAATTTCCTATGCATCCATGAGCAAGACCTATTTGTATATATTTTGAATAGGATGTAAAATCACATTCAAAAACATGGTTAGTATTAATGCATAATAATGTACCACATATTGTAGAATGTTTAAGTTTATGAGAAGAATTCAGTTGAATTATTGTTGAAAATAGGAAATATGCTAAATGCCTTCAGATTCACTTGTATCCAAAGCATGGCTTCCATTAGCTTCAGTATCTTTTTCAATGTTTTGTTTTTGTTTTAAATGTATCACCTTTTAGTCTGGTAATTACTATAATTTAAATATACTGCTATATATTTACTTCAAGTTATTAGGGGAAAAATCCTCTTAATACCTTCTATTATACTGATTTACATCTTGAATATTATATTTGATGTGCATGTTTTGTCATATTAATACTCCAAAATTGTTTACACACAGAAAACAAGTATCTTGTACAATGCGAGACAAAACTGTGGTGAGGGAAGGAGGAGCAGTGGCCGGTTAATATCACTGGATCATTTCTCAGATATCCTAGATTCTCCCATAGGAATAAAAAATAGGCATTTTTTCTATGAAATACTTCCCTAAACTGCATAAAAATAAGCTATTAAGAGAGGCTGGTTAAGGGTTGGTGGATGACATTTAGACTTTTACTCTGAAAGGTCTAGATTTCCCAATGGGGATAAGAACAGTTTTACAAAATGTTCTGTCTTATCCCAAGACAGACGCTAGACTGATTTTTAGGCAGAATTAACTACCATATTTTTCTGAGAAAAAAAATCTTATTATTTTATAGCCTTCATAGACAAGGAAGAAAATTCGCAGATGGAACAGGACTCTAAGAAAATCTTTTATTTTCCCATAGGAATCAATAATTATCCATAGCCTTATTAATAAAGTTGAGATGATGATTTAGGATTGTTGGAAAGGGAAAACCTAGGATGATTATTGGATTTGTAACTGGACTCTTTCTTGGAAGATCTTGGATTTAAATGAACATGTCTAGCATTTCATGTCAAATTTACAAAAGACTCCAGAATATTTCTTATACTCCTTTTACATCACCAGCAACAAACTACACAATGACCGTTTGACAACCCTTCTCCCAGAGATAAAGATTTACAATATTTTTCCATGTGATAGAGTTCTGCGGTGCTGACGTCACGACAGTAGATGGCGCTGCGTGGTTTCTAGCCAATCTAAAATTGCGTTCAACCTCCACAAGTGACTACAAGGCCACCAATGGTCTGGAATAAGATTATTGAAGTAGTCATTTTAAAACATAATAATTTTCAATAAAAGCAAACTAAAATTTCTAAAGATCACTAATATTTGTTTTTAATAATCTATTTATTCTTCAACTACAGTTTAAGTCTAAAAAATCAAGCTAAGATACATAATTTGATAGAAATATACAATGAATGCATTTTTGGTTGCGCTAGCAATCACGCAGCGCCATCTATCGTTGTGACGTCACACCGCAGAACTCTATACGAAGCACTGACAGTACTGGTTTGGGATGACTACACAATGTAAAATCCACAGTTAACTAGTATAGTCCCATCTCCATCTTTAAATTATTCTTCACCATAATATGTGAAAAACTTCCAAGACACAGAACTAGGAGAGAACAGTGGAAATGAAACAAACTCTTTTTTAAAATGGAAAAGTACCATAAAAATATACCTGCTGGAATATTTCAGAAAAGCAGATTAATGAAATTTAGAATCAGAGTTTTATGATTCATCAAGTCACAAATTTCAACACTAAGCTTCTTCATACATAAAAGTATAATTGCGTCTAAGTTGGCCAATAATATGTCTAACTTTATGATAAGAAAATCAATTACTCATTAAAATTGAATTAATTAAAAACACTTCCTCTTTATGAGTATGAATTTTAAATTACTAGGCAAAAAAAAATGCAATTGACTGATGATAGAGCTCTTTAAACTAATCAAATAAATAAACTTGGATCAAATTTAAAGATTTATAATTCTAAGAAATCAGTTTCACATGAATTTAAAACTAAATCATAATACTAATCATTTTTTAAACAATAAAATTAAATGGAAACATATTTCGAGAATCAAAAAATATTTGAATCATCATGGAAACAAGATCAAATGATTGAATTTAATTCAATATAATCTATTTTGTCGAACTCATGAAACATTGTTTGAAATTTGCATTACCATACATTGAGAAATTCATGTTTTTTAATCGTTATTAAAATTATTTTGACATTTTACGTGTCCTAGAATACTAAACTAAAAGAAAATCTTCTTCATGCATCTTATGACAACTACAGACTGCATGGAGACGATCCATATGCTTAGTTAGTTCAGTTTCTTCATTAAGTGCTCTTTTAATTGTATAGTGTCTTTGAAATCATTAACTATACCAATGTTGGCAGCTCATTTGCTTTGTTTAGACCATCACATTTACTTATTAAAAGTTAAGGCGGATGACGCAAGAAAATTTAACCCCATCCTTACATTGATAGACTTTATTATTTTTATCATATGGCTTTAATATTTATATCAACAGATCTTTATTATTCATATGTTAAGATTTTACATTTATATCATAAGATTTGATAATTTATATCATAAGATTTCATTACTTATACCATAAGATTTCATTACTTACAGTATCTTAAGATTTTTATTATTTATATCTTTAAATTATTATTTTCTTAAGATTATTATTATTTATATCATAAGATTTATTATTTATATCATAAGAGTTTATCATTTATATAATGTAAGATCTTATCATTTATATAATTTAAGATCTTATCATTTATATTATAAGATTTCATTACTTATATAGTTTAAGATTTCATTATTTATATATTTAAGAATTTATTATTTATATTATAAGATTTCATTATTTATATTATAAGATTTCATTAATACTTATCTTAAGATTTTTATTATTTATATTTTAAGAATTGTATTATTCATATCTTTAAATTATTATTATTTATGTCATAAGATTTTATCCTTTATATAATTTTAGATTTTATTATTTATATTATAAGATTTCATTACTTTTCTTAAGATTTTTATTATTTATATCTAAAGATTTCATTATTTATATCTAAAGATTTCATTATTTATATCATAAGATTTCATAATCTATCATAAGAATATCATTTGAATTACTTATATCATAACATGGGTGGAATTATTAAAGATTGGTCTTGGGTATAATTTAAAAATGAAAGAGTGATTTAATTACACAACAACCATCATTAACATTTGTTTTTATTTTGTGTAATACCAATATTGAAAATATTGTCATAAAAGTTGGAAATGGAAAAGTATAAATATCTTTCAAAAAGAGGGTGCATCGTATACTTTTGTTTAATCAAGAATGGAAACTCAAAATGATAAAAAAAAAAAAATCATGCTAATTTAAAAGCATTAAATTCTGGAAAAAGTTTATAAAAAAATGTAATGTATAAATCAAGTGATAAATCATGCTTGAATTGCACCCATAATGCACCTATTTTGTGCATATCATTTTGTGTTTTGATTCGCTTACCTCTCAGAATACTCATTGTGTTGATAAGTATGTTATATATGTATTCAACAACTGAGAAAAACCATCCAATTAGGTATTAGAAGACAAACATAAAAATGTTCTAATGACTGTGGTTGGCAACCAAATTATTTTAAATTGTGAACAATGATTGATAGATTAATAAGTAAAGGTAAGTTCTGAATTCTTTATGAATGTGGGCAATGAGCTGATTGTAGTACAGTATAAACCTGGGAATTATCTGGATGGAAGGATGGTCAGTACCTTTCCATGCTGCCTTTTTCTCCCTATTGTTTTCAACCAGGTACTCATTTACAGGCGAGTGCAATCCATGGGTCTTTCCATACGATAGTCAAGTATCCTATCCAAATCTCATAGGTCTAAAGATGTCTTTGTATATTGAATATTATTATTTATTATTATTACATTCAAAAAGATTCAGCTACACAGAAATCTAATCACACCTTGTCTTATTTAGTAATACAGCTAAATTCAGTACACAAATGGACAATTTATAAGATTATTTGATAGGTATTAATTACAAGTGCATGTAGTTAATGTTTTAGTAATAAAAACATAATTTTATTAAATACAGCCCAACAAACAAATGATTATACTGTACATACATCTGCTGAACATATATTATAGTATTTATCAATATCACATTAATATAATTGTAAATTAACTAAGATGGTCCAAGGTGATGATAGATTGGTATCAAGGGGATAATATGAGGGAGTGGAGATTTAGTGTGTGGTACAGTAGTCTTTCAATTTAATGGCAAGTGTGGGTAGGAGACAAAACAAGAAAGCAGAATGGGTGGATCAGAAAGGTGTGTCTGGAGAGAGTACATGAAAATGATTATAATTAGCTAATCTACATTTTCTACTTATGAAAACATATAATTAAGGACATCTACAAAGTGTAAATTTAAAAAAGGAAATGTGGGTGTTGTTTTATTGTTTTTCTGTAGGTTGTTATTATTGTAAAAGGTATTGTTATAAACAAATATAAAATAGATCTAAAGTACAGTTTAGAATATTCTTGAACAAATATAGTATTAGAAAACGTAGTATACTTTAGTTCGTAATACGTCATCCCACACATCATTTCCACTAATGTTATTCTTAATGTATACATGTGTATTTTCAAGCATTACACAGCCACTGTATTATCCTCATTCACGATGAATTCATTTCACACAGTTTATAATATAATGACAACTTTGATCTTATTTATAGTTTCATAACCATTTGTTTATTAATATTGTCTAAACCAACTATAAATAATATAACAGTTCTTCAAAAATATATAATTATAATAATGAGTTAATTTGAATGCTTGATTACCATAAAGTTGTTTTAACATTTTGAAGATATTTTCAATTATTCAAACTAAAATGTTGAAAAACATTAGGACTTCATGTACTATGAATACACAAATTTAGGTCGAGGGGGTGGAGGAGTAGAGGTTTTGTAATAATAATCAGGTATATTTATTCATAAAAAAAAGACATAAAAAATACAACAGCAGCCAAAAGGCTGAAAAGTACAGTATTTTACAAAATTTGACCATAATAATACAGTAGGTGGACATAAATAAAATGGGTGAAAACTTACATTTCAATGGATAATTCTGAATAAAAATTTGGCAGTTTA
The DNA here is from genome assembly GCF_964355755.1 of Antedon mediterranea. Classification (NCBI taxonomy): domain Eukaryota; kingdom Metazoa; phylum Echinodermata; class Crinoidea; order Comatulida; family Antedonidae; genus Antedon; species Antedon mediterranea. Next base: position 13,016,838 of record NC_092671.1, on the reverse strand, counting down.
ATCTACAAATAAGATTAGGCCAAATAAAAAAATATACTTGTTAAGCGTCACATCCTCATAAATTTTCAGGGGCGGGGGGACGGTTTTTTTTTTTTTTTTTTTACTTTTTATGGAGGTATATTTTTGCGCGGTGGACGCTTTGGCCCACTTTTTTTAGGACGAAACGTCAAACTTTTAAAATGCGAAACAGAACAAAATTGACTATGTATGAAATATTATTGCCTAAGACAAAATTGAGAGTTTTGTATTGTTTATATCCTAGGCCCTAGGCTAACTAATCCGTCCAAGCTGCTACCCCCGCCTCACTCATCGGCCATCCGCCGTCTCTCGCTCGACTCATCTATCCAGGAAATTCCCTATCGCGAGAAGCATGATTTGGTCTCAATAATACTAAATAGTGGGCTGATTTATAGTTTGAAAACAGCTTACGGCATTTCTTAAGTGAATTTTTATTCAACTTATTCATTCTTCTTTGATGAATCCTTTGCCAATTGCTGTGTAAATCAGTATTTAAAGTTGTGATGCAAAAAGTGTATGTATTCCACAGGTAAACCAGGCATAAGGAAACCCATCGCCCAACAGGACCTCGTGGTGTGCCGATCTCGAGCGCGAGATCATCGTAAACAAAATTGGTAGAGTCCATTATGTATGGGGTGTTTCCTATTTACGAACCTATAAAAAAACGCGCTTCGACCACTGTGTAGGCAAAATATTTATTTCGTTAAATCCCTAAATTGATAATCGCGTATTCTGTAATCACGTGACTGATGATGTAATCCTCAGCGACGTACTAAATGCACATGATTTAATGTGTTGGGGAAAAAGCTTGCTGTTTACCACATTACATGATTCACGGTGCTATTCGCGTTTCCTTGACGTAAATCGGCGGCGTGTAAATGAAACAATTGTTTTCACCAAATTGCCCATAGAGCGATCGGCGGCTAGCGTTGGCTAAGCTAAAAAGTACGTATTTTTCAAAAATTACACTAGCCTAACAAACATTTGCTAGTTTTGAAATTTTCAACTAGCAATTATGAAGAATCTACTAGCAAAATGCTAGTTTGCTAGCGTGTATTTCGAGCCCTACTCTGGAGCTGGGCCGGGCCGCTGAACTTTCCGTTGTATATCGGTAAAAAAAAAATAAAAATAAAAAGAGAGGCGGCTGGATAATCAGGAGCGGGCGGTGACGCTTAACAAGTATGTTTTTTTATTTGGCCTTATTATTACATTTTTTGTAAAATAAAAGTTCATACCTGGCGTTGGTGGTGTTGATCCTCTTGAGTTGTTTGAAGATTTTGAGTTTGGTAGGACCATGATGTCACCAAGGTTCGAGCTGGAACTAAGACCACTTGTAGACCTGCTGTGTCGGGGGGAAGTTGGGTAACTACTTTTACTATTCAAAGGTAGGGTTGCTGCTTTGTTGTTATTTAGGAACGAAGAACTTTTACCAGCTTGTTCTAATGACGTTCTTGTCGAACTGCTACTTAAGTGTTATTATAAATAGCAAGGTATAGTGAGCAATTGTTGCGCAAGTATAGTTGTTAGTATTTCAAAGCAATTGTACCAAAATCGTATGAAATTGGCCAAGAAATAAACATTTGTACAACAAATCATATCAAAGATTAATCATTATAGTTAGTAAAAACATTAAAAAGGAGAAATGCAATAGAATTTAAGATAAATAAACAGGCATAAAGAAATAGAACATAAAGAGGATGAAAACATAACATAGTGGCAATTAATAAGAATGTTAGATAATACAAAACAAGGGTTGGAGGAAGGTAGGAGAAAAAAGAAATTGAAAACCTATTAAGATTTGTTTTTCATCAATTTTGAAATATTTTTTAATAATAATTATAATTTTAGCATATGTGCAATACTTAATTTGAAATAAAAAAAGGCAAAAAAAAATCTACTTGGGTTCAACTTAGTAAGGAAGGCATGCGATTCATCTTTTCAATAACGTATGATATCACCATGGCGATAAAACGGGTGACAGAATCGGCATAATCATAATTTTAGCATGGATTAAAAGTACAATTCGCTTTTAATACCTCAATGGCATGTTCTCATTTTTAATATTATGATAATAATGCACTATACTTTTGACATAAAACATGCAACTGTAGTTTCACTCAAGCGAACAATTTCAATAAAAAGACATAATTTTAGATCGTAATGAAAGAATTCACTTGAATACGGTCTGCTTCACATATTTTAAAATTTTACTTTAATACGTGAACAAAAATAACAATTTTGTGTTCAAAAGTATACTCTAACCCCTTGTGAAATAAACAGAAAGAGCTTGACTATACATTTCTATTGTTTAATAGAGATATGATTATGTAATAACATTAAAATTGAATAATTTTTTTTTTTATTATCTGTATTTTATTTAAATTATCTAATGGAAGAAAAATTGTGTTTCTTATTAAGCTCTGTCTACACTATCATCAAACTAGTTTGACAAAAAAAGTGCTCAAATATGATAGTGATATGCTCAAATATGGTAGTGATATGACATTATCATGTCCATAAATGGGCACATCAAATTGTTTTGTCACGTAAAATTTAGACAGAGCTTTAATGATAATTAAAGAGATTTAAAAATCCACCAATATAGAGTATGAGAGTATGGTATCATGTGATTAAGAAAATACTCAGAAAGTGACCATAAATTTAATTATATGAATTTTTTTATTTTGATTTAGATGCCAAATCTATGGATTTTAACTGTTCAAATGTGCCAGAATACAGGACAGAATTGTTCTTTTTGTTATATTAATGAACAAAACAAAATTAGCATTCAATTGATGCTAGTAAGAGAAAATACTACGTTGCTATAGTTACCAATTTTTACTATTGATTTTTCTGGTTATATTGTAATGTTTATTTAAACAAATTAAATACGGGAAGTTAAACAGATTTGTTAATTTGATTTTTGGAAAAAAAAACAATTGATTTGCATTAGACATTTTTTTTAAAATGAAATTAGATGTCAAATTATGGCATATAAATACATGTAGATAAAGTGAAACTTCAGTTGCACAATAATAACAACAAAAAACAATGATCACAATATTGTTAATTGGTTTTTGATGATTCAAAAGTACGATGTTCATATTAACAAAGGAAACATGAAATTTGATTTGCTTTTTATATGTTTATGGCAGTATGCTAGTTCAATTAAATAAGGATGATCAGGTACATCAGCCTGTCTAATAACTTCTCCTTAGATCACCTTTTTTGGATACTGCGATGAAATTACAATAGTTTGTATTTTTTTCTCTATTACGTTCATGCAGATAATTAAAATTTTGAATGTTTATGAAATGTTTTGTAAACATCAGCTCCATGGGTGGAGTGAGAAAATTAAATTAAAGATGTTGCACCTTCATGTGGATTTTTAAATTTTAATTACGAATATTCTGCCAGAATCATTCAGGTAATTAATATTAAAACAAAGTTTCTTGTAATAATGTGATTCATCAAAAATATATTAACAAACCTTTCACCTGCTTTGCTTTTTTTCAAATAATTATTGGTAAGTGCTAATTTGATTATAGCAATTTGTCAACATTATTAATGCTGGTTACAAGCAAATTTCTAAATTGCAAATTTCAGATGACATGGCTTTTTGTCACAGTTTGCTTCAACTTTGTATGATACAGAAAATAAATGATTATAATCAATCATCTGGACAATATTTTTTTAAATGCAATAATTTATTTGACATTAAATTAAATTATGTGTAAAACTTACTTGGCCATAAGTTTGCTTCTACTACTTGAGGGTTGTAGCCTTGTGCTCTCAAGTTTAGCTGGACTTGGTATGAATCCTACGTCTGCTCCTTCTTTCACTACACGCCCTATCCACCAGTCATTGTTGTATTTCTGTATAAAAAAAAGTAAATTGTTATTTAGTTAAAGCACATACATAAGGATAAATAAATGCCTCTTTTAGCCACAGAGTAGTAGCGTCAAATATGTTGTACATGCTACAAACCATTATGATTCAGCAATTGCGAAATTTTGCAGACACTCAAACTTCTTCATTAAAAAAAAAATGGAAAGGAAACCTCAAAAGAGATTGGCTTGTAACCATGTGCAGTAATTTGCTAAGATTTAGTTGTGTTTTAGCAACCAAAGAGTCCCATTTGTTGCAATGCAATTAACTATAATAAACTATGCAGGGTATTACTTTTTTATATTTGACTACATTGCAATAAGAACAAACATTATTAAGAATACCATAAAGAAAACGCATTCCTCGCATACAGTACGGAAAATATTCAAAGTAATTATTAGGCATGTTATTGTCCATTATGTGTCAGCTAAAAGCACATTGTAACCTGCCTTTAGGTAGCATGCACCATATTTCAGGTTTCTCTAGTACTTGCATACATTTAAAATTCACAGACACAATTATGTTTAGCCTAAGGAGATGATAAATGGGACAAGACTCAAACCATCGAAGCTTGTACACATACATCATATTTCCTCTCTCTTGAATGGTTTTAATATTCGAATGTACAAGAATATTTTAGAACAATACCAATATGTAGTTGTGCAATTCAATTTGCCATTTTTTTCTAAAGATATTTTGTACCTTGCTGCAGTTTTTATTTTAGGTGTAATCCATCGATACAAAGGAGGTCCTATTAAACTGGCAGACAGACACATCCATGTAAACTAGTTTTGATAGTAAACCAAAACAGCTGGGATGTCAAATTAAGGTTCATCAAAACTCTCCTATGACAAAATACAGTACTAAAACGATACCTTACTAATAATTTTGGCTCTGTTAGTAAAGCCCAAACACATACACAGAATTTAGCTACTGTTTTTTAATTTTATTTTTTATAAGATCTGAATATTCAAAGGTAATAAAGATTTTACAGAAATGTTTTCATGAAATTACAAAAAGAGGTAAACTATATTTCCATAACATTAGGATAAGGTATAAATTACATAGGAAATTAAAAAAAATGTTTTAATTATACTGTACATTGAATACAAATATATGATCGAAAATTACCATATAATATTGAGGCCTTTAGACAATATATACGTCGATATGCACATGTGACCTATCTAACTGAGTCACTACTCGTATAGTCTATCATTGCCTATAGCAGGCTGGCGGTAATGTTTTTCTAATGCAAACGCAAATTAGAGTAATCAATTTATTTAACATAGAAGATTAGTAATTAAAGGAAAGACCCTGTTTTAAAATCTTTAAGTATACCTCATAGGATTTCAAATTGAATTTAAGTAAAAAAATGGAAACAGTTTCTTGGAAATAGCTGATACTAGTGTAAGATTTCTGAATAATCTTTGAGACTCTCTCTGATTAAAATTCAAAGCATTGGTTGAATAGCCTATCAAGATTGTGCAAGTATCGATCGGCAAGAGCATCTCCTTAGTGTAATATTCAGAATGTACATCTAAATTCAAAGTGAATCCATTTTACTGATGCCTAGATATATTCACTATTTAAGACTTGTCGTTGTTAGTCATTGTTTTCCCTTTTTATTATTGCATCCAAGCCAAATGTCATAGAAGCTATTAACCTGAAACCTTTTTTGTTTAGGTCCAACCAATAGAGGTCTAATCAATAGAGGTTCAATTAATAGAGGCCCAACTCATAATCTAATCATAACTAGATTTGAACTCGTCACTTTTGACGAGTTAGTTATCTGCACGACAAACCATGTGCACATCATACGTCAGAATATTGCGCACAGAAAAAAGATTAGGCCTATGCTCCGAAGAAAATAAAATGTTTCAGTGTGCTATCTATTTTGTGTCTAAGTAGTATACACTAAATTCTGTATACATACTTAACATATAGTGTAGCTTCGGTAAAATTACGGGACCCGCCTATTATTCCAATTTTTAACATGATGACGTCATCAAAATGAAACATAAAGATATTAGGTCTTTCACCAGAAGGATTACTCTTTTCTTTTAAAAGTAATGAATACTGTATTTTACAAATTAACAACAAAACATGTCAAATTGTCATGGGATATTAAAAACAATAGTTGACGATACAAAAAATTTTAATAACATTTTTTATATCTTAACCTTTACATACTGCAGTGCGAGTGATGCTTTTTATAGAGCTAAATCACAAAAGCGGACAGATATTTTCCATTTCACCTTTTGTATGCGAGTCATAAGTTGATAAGGTTACGGTAATTAAAAAAAAATGTTTATAATTTTGTAAATCAGGATTGTTGTTTATAAATTTATTTAATATAATTTAACACAATACATTTTACTGTATTTATTAATTAAAAGCAGTGATTTTCACAATCATTAACGGCACACAACATTTTTTTTTAATTTCCTGAATCAGATTTATATCGCATATTAAATATTTAATTTAATTTTCTGAACTACAATATAAAACACCATATTTTAAATATATTTGTATTAAATAATTATTAATTCATACTGATTCATTTGTGAATGTTTTTTTTTAATTCTAAAATCTATTTCATCAAACAGTAAATGAAAATTGCATCTCAAATCATATGCATAATTATCTATTTATGCTGCATAAACTATCATCTGCAATGAGGCATTAGATAGGTTTTTTTCTTCATGTCTTGAGACATTGTAAAAGTAATACTCGATAAATACATCTTGTGTAATGTAGTAATAAAAAAATATATATGAATGAATTATTTTCATTATATTACATTTGAATTACTGTCTATTGTAAATATATTGGAAGGATTCTTTAATTCAAATATAGCCATGTTTTTAAATGGTAAATAGTAATATGCCGCACTTCAGGTCAGTGGTTGAAAAAAAAAAGGTCATAGTTGTACAATAGTTGTTATTGTATTTTCGCTTTGTTAACTACAGGGGCGGATTGCTATAAAACAGTCTTAACTGATGGTCTTAACTCCCCGATTAAAGCCGGATTTATCAGATAGACAGTCTTACTAAAGCCACCCCTGTTAGACCATTGCTATAAAACAGTCTTAGATAAGACCGTGTAAAGTAACAAATTGAGGGCGTACTTTGCACGTAGAATACCAAATAAGGTAATGTTCGTCATGCTTGTTTAATTCACAATCATAACAGTACGTACATTTCTAAGCGAGAAAATCCATTCTAGGCCTATATAAGAATAAAATCACCATTATTATTTGATGTAACACTTAAAACTGGTCGTTTTTGACGATAAATAATACGTAAAAGCAACAAAAAGAGAGGTTTCAGATTGTGTTAAGACTCATTCAAGTAGGCTTTAATTTTAAAGACCATTTACAGGTTAGACCGCGGTATAGCAATAGTCTATTAATAAAGACTACTTGCTACGTCACAAATTATAGCCAGCTAAACGCTAAGACCCGTTTATAGACCGCTTATAGCAATCCACCCCTGTTGTGAAAAGGAATTACCAAAAGAGTGTATGATACTTTATCGAGTTAATCAAAAGTTTCCCCTGGAAAAGTACACTTTGTAGAGAATAAATGGAAGGACAGGAACTTAATGTTTGGGTGACATGGGGAGAAAAGATGGGATCAGTGCCATTAAAACTGCTTAGAGCAATGGAAAACTAGATTACATATCATAAACAGAATAGGGAAAAAAACATGTATAACAACTAAATGGAGAAAAATAAACAGAACAGAAATGTTTTATTTTTGCTAGCAACAACTATAAAAATCGAAGATAAAAGGCGGCAAAACAATAAGCATCTATCCTGAAAACCAGCATCCACCTACACACAATTATTGGTAATAATAGCAATATGAATATGTATCAATAGGTTAATATTCATAAGTCGTATTCCATTGTCAATTATAGAATAATTTTAGATTGGAATAAGTTACGTAAATTAAGAAAAAGAGTATGAGCAATAGCAGATCAATAATGAACCTACTACTCATCAATAGAATAAATTTAGATAGGAAGAATGTGACATTTTCAATAGTTTAATATTCATAAATCATTTTACTTAATCGGTTATAATGCATCAGTTTCTCCTTCTGCTTATTATAATAAGAAATAAATCTGTACGCATAAGCAATAGTACTCCTATATTGGATCTAATCATTTTATGTATTATTAAAATAGGAATGATAATACGCAAATTAAGTTAATATTCATAAGTCACTTTCTGTCATTACAACCTCAGCATTATCTCAACTCGTTTAAAATGGGGGACACTTTTTTTTTACATGAGAAATAGCAGTAGGCCGATATTGAATCTAATCAATTGTATGTAAAATAAGAATTATACAGTAATATGTAAATTTTCATGTGAATATTCATAAGTCATTTCTGTCATCACCGTTTTAGCATACTGTAGCTCATCTCATACATTAAATAGGCAAGCATTATTTTTAGAGCAATAGTAGGCCGATATTGAATCTAATCATTTGTATGTAAAATAGAAATTATACAGTAATATGTAAATTGGCATGTTAAATATTCATAAGTCATTTCTGTCATCACAGTCTCAACATAGCTCATCACCTCCTATAGAAAATATGTACATATGAGCAATGGTAGATCAATAATGAATGAACCAATACTGTACAACAGGCATGGTAGAGATTATCCCATGGTTCAAGGCAATGACTGAATCAATGGCTGGCATTTACTAATTATAGGTATTCTATATGAAGACTGGTTTACATTTGTAGTAAAGGCCAATTTTAATCAAATCTTAGATGCTAGATTCTGCACTACAGTAGACGTCAACAAGTTACTACTGAGAAATGATGATGATGAAATTGAAGATTTATGTCATTCGTAGCTAAAAATAAAAATGATGACGAAAGTGACAATGCTATAAGGCTATGACTATGAAGTAAACATTGATTCTCTAGATGTTGCCAATGAAAGATGATGATGATTGTTAATTTAAATTGTCAAAGATGAAATGGCAGTAATAATTTAAAAAACATGATTGTCCTTTTGAGTTTTTGTAATAACTAAAAACATCAAGCAGAATCTCAAAGTTCAGTACTATCAACTATATTTCATTTTATAAATATTTAACTTCTTGTATAACATTTTTCATTGCAAAACACACTGATTACTGCTATGTATAACTAAAATGTTTATTGAATATGGACTTGTTACTTTATATCCTCCTATTGATTCATCTGCATATTTTTTTTCCCTATTAACATTCTTCTTTAAGGAATAGCACCATAGTTCTTTTCCAGATGTAAACAAGAAAAGGTTAGACAATAACTGGAAAATGAAAAATTATTTTTGTTCATTGAATGGCTTCCCAAATTAACATACAATATCTCAGTTCTCAATTGCATTAAATACAATAGGACACTAATAAATGTTAACAAGCAATATTATTAATACAGTATAAAGTACATCTTCACCTGCTTGAAGTACAGTATACCAGCAGATATATCTTACTCTTACACAGAACAGTTAATTGCACTTTGTTAATTCACCATGGTTAATTACACTTTGTTAATTAACACGCATCTACCATCTGGGCTAGAGTAAATAAACAAAGAATTGACAACAGGATACATAACATTAGATGTCCACACATTCCAGACTTATGTAAAGCCCATCGGATCACGGATCAAACAGACTAGACAAAAAGAACATCGATTTAGCCCCCTCACTGTTAGCCCAAGGTTGAGATGCCACACAGTTTTCAAATACTTTGAATAGCATTTAAGCAGATCATTCAGTGCTTGTAAACCTGAAACAATTTGTGTGCACATGCAACAATTACGACAGGTCTTTGAAGAAGACCTTTCACTATTTTTTTCAAATTTCCTTTTAAAAACTAAGCATATTCAGATTAGAAACCTCAAATATTTGTTTTATTACAACAGCAACAGCAAACACTCTACTTTATATTCAGACATGTATACTCTTTCTTGTCTCAAAAAGAAATGATGAAGGCGTGGTCTTTTTGTCAAGAAATATAAGAAAAAAGATCTGCCACGCCTTTTATCCAGAGAGTATCTTTATTAATGTTACATTCCTTCTCTAAATGTGTGTAACATGCTAAAAAGTAGTAACCATGTTTTCAATAGTTCAACGACTGAAACACACACGCAAACGAGTAACCTTAAACGTCACGGTACTGAATGGCTGTGTGTGAAAACGAGCCAAAGCATTACATGTCATACGTAAAATAACGCAACAGCACTCAAGGGGAATGATTCTTGCTGTATTTACAGTAACCTACATAATTACTTTTGTTCTAGGTAATTAATGTAATCAATCCGTATGAATATAAGTTTGTTTGGTTGAAATCATGCAGGATTTTTTTTTTCTTGATACATGCATACCTATGCGTAGTAATTAAAAGTACAGCGCATGTTTTCGTCTGTGTAAAACAGCTTATTATTTTATAAAATCTTCATAGAGCAAGATAGCAAGACAATGCGGTAAAATACAATAACTGATCCAATAGGTTTATTGATACATTAATTTGTACTTGCTTCACTGCATGTTTTTAAGAGAAACATCTACAAGAAATCAATCGTGTAGTTCATATGGTAACTATGGCAACATTTGTTTATACATTCCATTTAAGAGAACTGAACATTAATGGTTAGCGAATTCATTCTAGGATGATTGGGTTCACACATAAAAAGGTGTCGGATAAATTAGCAATGATGAGGAAGCGTCCCCTGTGTTTGCATATTAATTCCGCATTTCCATGTCAGAAATACATATCCAAGGTGTGTATGACGGTATAGTAGTAAGGACATTGACACATGTACCTTGTACACGTGAAAGAATAGTCAAATGTCAAAAAACGCACTTTGTTGAAACAACTTGAAAAATGGTATCGAACTAACATCACACCCCAAGGCATGTGATACCAATGGCCTTGTTATTCCACTTCTTGCTCAGGTCTATTTTAAATTTGTTTAAACAACATGGTTCTAAATAATTTGACTATAAAGCAATTTAATTTGTTTTTTTGGAACTAAAGTTTCATATTGATAAAAGCTACTATCTATTGAGCCCAGATTTTGGTCCCTAATGGCCAGAAAAAAAATCATGGAAAATGTGTGTAGTATTTTAGAATAGAGAACTGTTTACACTAATGCCACATTCCGTACAAAACATTTTTTTAAACGTAGCTTTGAGTTCTTTTGGCCACCGAACTGAATCTTGGCCAAATATGAACATAGCTTAACTAGTGTAGACAGCGACTGGATTTCTTCATGATTATACTGTAACTATTCCAATATAGACATATATAAAATGGCATACGCTACCTCTTTGATGTGTAGAAAATCCTTTGCATTAAATGATATTGCGTAGCCTTGTACTGGTGAATCGTCATCTAAACTTCCGTCAAAACTTACATTTGTTCGTACGGCAAAAGCTACTGGTTTCGTCTAGAAGATAAAATTGTTAAGAATTTTAGTGGTAATGTTCTGTTGTTTCATAGACTTGCCGCTGTGTAGTGCAATCACAAAATAAACTGTACAGAGTAGGATAAAGCACAATGAAAATGAGCAGGTTGGAAAAAATTGAGTATTAAAAATGGTTTTTTTTGATTAACAAATCATTAGTAACAAACAACCAGTGAAAAAATATCAAACCCCAAAAATATAAAAAAACTATTTAAACAAAAAATTTGTAATTACGAGAAAAAAGAAACATAATTAAAATTTTAAATAAATTGTATCAATAACCAAAAATGTAAGCAAAATATAAAATAATAAAAATATTGTTTAAAATGTATACTTACAAGGCCATTATAATCTAAAATCAGAACAAGAAACAATGTAGTGATCTAAAATAGGGTGTTTCTACTGTTACCAGTTTACAACATCCCGCCTCATGAAATGAAAACGGCATTCATCGTTTTTTAATTTAACGATAATTTAACTGTAGTAGAAATCATAACACACTGTAATAATCAATTCAATATTCAAATAATAATTTATTGAAAGCTAATTTTCTTTACTGCACAAACATAACGTTATTTATATGAATTTCTCAGAAACAAATGATCTTTGATATTGTTATTTACATCTGCATTCTCTAGGCCTTCACCACCATAAATTGGGATTTGTAATGTATGTTTATGTTAATGAGTCTGATAATATTGAGTCTGCTGTGAAAGTAATAATAATAATACACACACACTGTGCAAACCAATTGCATTAGAGAAACTCGTATTCTTTACTCCAACATGCATTACGTCTAAACATATTTTTGTACGTCGTACATGATGGTTCAATAAACATACTAGCCTTGTATAGCTCATTTACTAAGAATAGATGCAAGAAATATTATAATTGTATGGAATGAAATATTAATAGGGTATAAATAAATACAAAGATGAATACCATCAAATATTAGTAGAGTAGTATGTAGTTTATATTTATTTATCTGTCACATATTAATGAAATTAATATTCAAATGCCTTTCATTGCAGAAATGATCAGAACTGATGAAGTAATGACTGTGGTGTCTTCAGTAGTTTACATAGTAGCAGTGAACAATTTAGTTTTCCTTTTGTACTGATATGATATTTTTTAACTATAGGTTATGGAAAATATATCACATTATTTTTTATTGCACTGTACTGCAGTCATTATCTACAGAATATGTCACATTAATAGCATATGATTAAATACAATTCTTTCAAATAACTGAAATATACTGTATATGAGATCAAAATTTGATTTTTTATGCAATTCGAGTATAACCCCCTGATATTTGCCACATGTCATACCCAGGCCCACTGAAAGTGTACACGGCAATAAACGATATTGTTTTGTCTAATATATATATGGCCATACTGCATTGAGGTTTGGTTCCTTGTAAGTTGAGTTTTTGAATGGAAGATCGTCTGTATAGACTGGATAGTGATGACCGAAATCTGACTAGTGTGTGTTTTAGGCATGGGTCGAATTCCATCTTGTCTGTGCCATGTATTGACTGTATCCATAGGCAACATGTTTTACTCTCATTGGCTTGTCCTTCGGATAGGACGTAAAGCTGTAGGTCTCATGTACTTTCAGTGCACATTTAGATCTTCGTATCATTATTACCGTATAATGGCATTTTTATAATTTGTCATTAATTAATCATTTGTGAAAATAAACTTGATGGCTAATAAGGATTTAACAGGGCTCATACTTGCCCGAAAGGCTACCGAATATTTTATGATTCAGTACGTCCTGAAATCGATAGTGTATAGCCCGACAACATTACTCTGAATTAGAATATTAGTATATACCAAATGAAAGAATTAGATGAATCCATAACTAACTTAATTTTCAATCATTGGCCTTATCTGTATTCCCAACGGCAAGGATATTATACACACTTTAGTTACACTATGAACCAGCCAAATTTTGATGAGCCAAAGTCAAATTCGATTAATATTCACATATTTCAGCTTCAAATTCAAATTTTGAATTTATTAAAGTAACATACAAAGTATTTATGTCAGATTATAACTTTAAATCAATCTTTAATTTTGTAATATATTTTCCTTCATAACGACTTTTTTTTTTCATTTTAGGCCAACTCCTTTATAGTGAAAAGTATTAATAAACTTTAAACCTCAAGTTCTTTCTTTATTGAATAATACGCCATGCTTGTACAGTGCAAGTGAGCTTCTATTAGTATTAGTCAGTCAATAAATTAAGTTTAATTATCAACGGTATCAATGCAAAGATTGAAACCTAAGTACGAGCATAGAGAATGTACGTTCACCGCACAGTTAATGCAAGCAGGGGTGTACTGGCCTGTGCTATGTTAATTTACTTGATTTCAATCGTACACCTGTCGTCAGTAGGTATTTTATTCATCTGTCTCTACCGATTCTTTATTTCAATTCCAAGGTATTTGAAATAAGACACTTGGCTATCATTGCTACAGTAAAGATTGATGATTTACATTACTTTGATTTTTATGATTGCTAAAATCAATAATGCAATTTCTGTTGCATGCATATTTTTTCCTTTTTGAATTTATCAGCAAGTTAATATAGACATTTAATTTACAGATGGTACCAATTTTGGTAAATTAAATAATCTTTATAATTATAAACCTGTGAAATTAAATAATGTATACCTTAAAACGTTCAATTTTAAAATAATTTTTTTTAATTTTTTTTTTTTGGAAATACATTTTTGTGTACTTCTTCAATGTAAATTCAGTATAAAACTATAAAGACAGAATAATTAATTAATTAATTAAATACTACAAATGAATAAGACTGAGAAAGGTTGGTTTAAATTCAATATGGTATGCAAACAAATGTGTTGTGAAATGCACAATTATTTTATGGGAAATTCTTAAAGCATGATCTTTTTATCAGTATTGTTTGTCATTAAAAATTAACTCTTATAAATTATTCCAATAGAAAGACTTTCCAAATATAAAATTAATTCACATGCAAGTCATATTTAGAAGGTCGTTAAACAGTAATGGTATGTACTTAGTGAACTGTCAATTGATGTTTATCGAAATCCATGTGAAAGGCTTGTTATAGATCGAAAAAGCTAAGACAATGAAACTCAATAATTGCATCGAGAATAAAGATCAATATTATTCACCCTAGTAAGCTGAATACATTATTCAACCGGAAGGTCTCCAACACTTTATTTAAATATTAAAGATGCTCTGATGTACTCATGTAATTTATTATTAGCATTAACTTCAACCATAATAGACTTATGATTTTCTTGTTTGTTATTTATCACTATTAGTCTTTTTATCGAAGAGTCATTATAGTACATATTTAATGCCTTTGGAGAAAATTTACTTGGAAAATAATATACCGAGTGACTATATATTGAATAGACCATGCATTAAATTTCTATCCAATTCATTCTTTTAAAACCCTTTTTAAAAATGCATTGATTTTTTTTCAAATGTGTTGAAACTTAATGTTGTTTAGTTACCGAGAATTTTATAAATTGTTTTCCAGTTCTGATATTTAACAAATGAATTTTATCCTTTTATATATAATTACCATTGGTTTTATACTTTTATACAAATTTTTATATTTAGAATATGTTAATATCCTTGTAATTCAGCTTTGGCTGCAATGACCCTATTTGAAAAAAATTGATATGAAAATGAATATAATTAATAGATACTATGAATTTTAAAGAAAATTGATACATGGTTTGTAGACTTAATGAAAGTGAAAATATTAATCTCAACATTGGTATACAATGATTGTAAGAGTCAAAGATTCTCTCCAGATGGACTAGTAAAAGGTAAAGTCGAAACCTAAGCTAATGCTAACGGCCGTGGTGCCCATCTACATTTCCTTAGCGTTTGGGCCAAACTCCACTAAGTGTGTATGTTTGTAGGGGGTACGCCACTCCTCCCGCACAAACGAGTCTGACTTACCTTCCCAGTACTTTTTACATACCGGTACCTATTTCTATCACCTGGGTGGGGAGGAACAATGTGGATAAAGAATCTTGCTCAAGGACTCAACACTGCAGTGACCGAGCCGGGGCTTGAACCGACAACCTCTTGATTGCAAGTCCAATGCTCTAATCCTTGCGCCACAGTGCTCCACTGGACTAGTATCCCGAGATGAGAGTGTGTCATATTGTCACTCAAACTTTTTTTTCTTAAAATTTTGGTAATTTATATGTAATGCCGAAATAAAATATTGACTGAATGAATTATAAGTATAATGAAGTATAAAATATCTAGATATTATAGACATAATCCCAGCAGCCTAAAATATGCAGGAGTTGCACATTCAGTCATTTCATGTCATATTGAATTTACTTTCTTACACAAAATCACTAGAATAATTGTATGGATTTCAGATTCAAATAAAGACTATAATCAAACGAAATGAGAAAATTATGTAAAAAAGCATGAATTGCGACAAAAACCCTGACAGTAAATGTCTTTGCCTGTAGAGCGCTAACTAAGCATCATTCATAAACATGATACTTATATTATGCTTTTAAAGCGGATGATAAGACTAATAGGAAAATCAATATGTTTCTCTGACGTGCCTCACTATAATACGAGTATGCTTCTGCTGCTGCTTCTGAGTATATTATGTTGATGGGTTTAGCATGTCAATAGTTCACAATTCCAACTAGTAAAATTGAAAATGTTATGTTATTCATTAATGTAAAATAAATGCATACGCTGCGAAGAACTTGAAGCGTCTGAATAATGTTTAGAAATTATGGAAAGATTTAGATTTTTGGGTATCAGGATTTGGTTTATTAAATGGCATGCAATGATTTATCAATGCTCAGGGCCGTATTTGAGTGCAATATTATTACTTAAAAAATCAACAAAAAGTTCTTAAATTAGCTACTAAAGACATGCCATGCATTTTTAATGTACTGTAGTAGGAAATTTACAAAGGAAAACTTGATGGTAAAATTAAATTGTGCTTAAAAATAAACTCTTAATATAATCAGTGAATACAATCATAATCATCAATTTAGTATTTTGGCTGCAGAATTATATAGGTAAATACTTGTTCACTTGCTTGCTGCTACCTTACCATTGATAACTCTGTAAACATTCATTTCCACAACATCGACATGACCTGAAAGAAAACACTGTACTAGACAGACACAGTTACCCTAAGTATTTTACCCACCCTTGCTTTTTCTAGTTGTGAGAGGGCTTGTCTCTGGGATTCTCGTCTAACTGCTTCTTTGTCCTCATCCAATGACAAATCAGAATCTGATGGCCTACCACCATAGTTGGAGTCCTCGGAGCCCTGTCAAAAAGATGAAAACAAAAGTATAATGATTGGTCACCAATGAGTTACCAAATAAAGCACAGCCTATGTGTAGAATGACTATCAAGTACAACACAATCCATTGTGGTAATATGTTGTAAAGGAAACATAGACCATGTCCAACATGACTGAAGTGTGATGACACAGCCTATTGGCAACATGTTTAAGGCGTGTCCAACATGCTTAAGTACTAACACAACCTCTTGGCAACATAATTAGTGAAACATAACTCGTGTCCAGATTGGCTTATGCACAACACAGCCTATAATGTACAACATGGCTTATTAAGGTGCAACATTGCCAAACTACTACCAATTTTAAATGTAACATGGCCTATGTACAACATGGCTTTAATAATGTCCTATGTACAACATGGGAGGATGGTGGAAGTTTTCTTTCTACATGGACAATATACCCATGTTCAAGAATGCACTATTGACAATGACACACATTACTCTCTGGATACATCATCTGTATATATAACATTCTAAGGTGTGGTTTGTTCTTTTAAACAGTTTTTAAGAACTATAATTTACATTCATTTTTATTAAGTCTTAAATTGTACTGGCTGGCAGATATCCATCAGACTGATGCAAGGTTATTGGATTATTCTTACTGAACACAAAATAAAAATATAAATATTCCAAAACAAAGATAAAATACTTAAATAGAAAGATTGAAATAATTAAAATGATAGCATCAACATTATTTTGAGTTTTTTGATATTTTGTTGAATAGAATCAACAAGATTTTTTCGTATTACTATTAAACATAAATATACAGGTTTCCTAACTTTAGTTGACAGTATCCCATTATATTATATGGATTTGTTTAAATGACAGGGTTGTTATATTATAACAGACTAAATATAAATTGTCCTCTCCTACCATTAAAAGTAATGTTTAGTGTGGTTAATATAGTATATCTTTTTATTGACAATTAGTATTAAAATAAATGTATATTATTGGAAAGCTTGGAGATTATCAAATTGTGTATACAATAATATTAATCATTTCCAGTATATAGTTTAGTATAGTAGTAGTACTAGTATATATTTTTTCAATTACCAACAAATTATATAAAAATGTAGCCTTGTGCATAAAGATACACTTAAATGGAATGATCTTAGTGCTGCCATTCATTCATCCACAACCTTATAATTATTTATTACAAAAACCAACACTTTTTTTATATTATATTGACTGTACATACTGTTCTTAAATTGTACGCATATTGTTCTTAAATTGTATATATTGTATATGGCCGCAGTGAAGAACAACCATGAGTTTATCTGGGCCTCCATGGCTAAATAAATTTGATTTTACAGATCACTGAGACAAGGTCTCAAATGGAAGGACCACATACAGTAACCAGGGAGTTGTTACTCCCTGCAGTAACCTTATATTTCCCCTTCATTTATTCAATAGGAAAGGGTGTTTCTTAAATAGGTGTGTCCCTGGATAGCAATATCCTATAGGAGTTCTACTGTACTAGGCTATTGTACAAGTTACTACTCTGAGCTCCCTTGTCCACAGAAAAGCTAACAACAAACCATCATCACTGTGCCTTTTCTGAATAACTCATCAAAAATCATTATCAAAAAAAAAAAAAGGATGATATTTAAGCAATTAATTTGAACATTTTTTAAAATGAATATAAACATTTTTTTTAAAGATTGTGGAAATATTAAAAAACCTGAACTTCCAAAATGTAGAATAAATTACTTCTCGGAATAAAACCAGTCATCATTGGGGAAACAAATAGGTATACTTAATGGAATAAGCAGAATCATTCAAATACATCATAGTGATGTCTTGAAATATTGACGGTTTTATTACGCTGTCATCTGAATCAAATAAACAATACATCACCTATGAAATTTGATCTATTATTACATATCAAACGAAAATGTATGTAAACTATATTTAGCATATTGTGAAGACACATGCAGCAAATATTAAAAAAACTCTCAGCTTGTCAAATGTTCTAGTAGCTGGCTTTTAAACTGTACAAATTTATACGAACATGGCTACAGAAAAAACAGTTTTTGAATATCCATGATTGTACATTTTTTAATGCATTTTATTCATTGCATTTGCTTGAATTAATTAAATTTATAACATCATGTGAAATTTGAATACTGTAAATTATCAGTAGTATTAATTTATTATTAATAAATTATTTCATTTTTGTTTATATTTTTAGTGTTGTTTCAGATAAATGTTCCAGTAATTGTTTTATTTGTGACGACATAAATTATATTGTTTTAGTATTAAGTGTAGTTTTAGTAAGTGTTAAATGTTGTAGAATCAAACATATTGTAAAATATGATCTACAAGTGTAACAGGGATATTATCAGTTACGCCATGCTGGCGAGAAGGCGAAACCAGTATGCTATGCCTGTCCACCAGGTGATTTGTCAAATCAAAAAAGAATTTATGATGATGATGATGATGATGATGATGATGATGATGATGACGACATTTAAGATGTTAACCTGTTATTTGTTTATTTTCTCTTTTAAGTTTTAAAAATATATTTAAGATCCTACCCAAAATCACTACCACTGCAGTTGCCATGTAAACATAAAACAAATTTGTTATTTTATAATTATCATATCACCTAATAATGCCGGCTGATAATAAGAATAATTGAATTAAAATTATTACAATATTTCATTCATTAAAACAATAATTATTACAACTGTTATTTCAAACCGTTTATCGATCACATGAATTACATGATAATTATTATGGCATTTTAAGATCTTTTGCAGGACTCATTATAATAATTCTATGTAAATATCTTGAATGTAAGCTTTAATTAGCATTTTGTTATAGGATGCAGACGTAGTAAACTGATGTTGTATTAAGTGTAGCTTGTAAATATAATAATGTATGTTAGCTTGGGAGTCTTTCCTTTTAATCAACAATCAAAAGACAGTACAGTACTTCTAATGCCTGTAAATGATTATATATTCATGAGAATAATAAAAATGGTACTGTTGTATTAATTACCAGAAAATAATACATTTAATTTTTAAAATTATATTATTGTTTTAAGGCTTCTGAATAAATGTTTCATTTGTAGTAGATAAAAAATGATTTATAGTGAAGACAATATGATGAGATGTCAATTATCATAAATTT
Source organism: Antedon mediterranea (assembly GCF_964355755.1). Taxonomy (NCBI): domain Eukaryota; kingdom Metazoa; phylum Echinodermata; class Crinoidea; order Comatulida; family Antedonidae; genus Antedon; species Antedon mediterranea. The sequence goes on along the minus strand of NC_092671.1, from coordinate 12,996,952 downwards.
ATACAATTAAACATAAATCTAATGGTTTATTAAAGGTTGTTTTTTAACATTGACAAAAATTAGCTAGCATAATTAAATTCTGAATTTATAAAGAGGATGTTGACAAAATGGAAACACCCCTAGAAATAGCCCCTACTTGGGTTTGCTATTGTATGCTGAAGGAAAACTGCTTAAATAATTCATTAGGTTCAAAGTTATCTATCTACTAATTGTGGATTGTAAGGTATCTGAAATAAACAGATTTACAGAAAAGTTCAAATGTTCATGATTTTAAAAACATACATGCATGAACTGTATATACTGATATCAATTTTGGGGTAGTTACTACAATAGCTATATTTGCAATTTTTTGTATTAAATTCTGAGCATGTGTAAATGCCTACTGTAGAATGATCTAGGTGCATGTAAACGTAAGCTCTGATGATACATTGAGTAGAAAAAGAGGTGGCAATAAGTACTCCATAATAATGTGAATATTAATATATTTATGACATTAAATCAGTAGCTAAATGAAACATAATCAAATACGACATACCCTCACTAAACTGAGGCTACGGTACCTTCATAGTAATTCATAAATAACAAATTTGTAGAGTAGTGAATAAGCAGTATAACAAATTTTCCCTTTATATGATAATGACTTTTAAAATCAATATTATTATAATCTGATAATATCCCAAGGATTTTTAATGTTTCTTTCATTTAATATGACATTATATATTCTCTATTTTGGTAATAATTATTATGGATATTTTAACAGAAAATATTAAGTATTGAACATTGAAAAAGTAATTAATTTAAATATAAAATTACTTATTTACAATTAAAAATAAAATTAAGTCTACTCAACATGTTTAAATACAGTATCTCTATAATATAATATAATAATACACGTTGTTGCATTTTACCTCATCTGTTGATATTGGGATGTCAGGATCAAATTGGTTGATAGAGGCGTAAGATCCTCGAGTCGGTTCTTTCCGAGTCCAAGTCATGATGGACCCCTACACGTCAAACCAGACCAAGTCATAAAAAAATTCTCTCCATGAGATGTTATATCCTCAGTAAAAATTTTAAATCTTGATATAAAATACAAAAGTCAATCTTTCCACTTGTTTTTTTCCCCTGTCTTCTTAATATAGTCAGTAAGTTATTCCAAAGGTGATTGCTGATCCGTTGATATACGTCAATACGTTCATTCAAGAGTAATCATGGCTCCGCTATTGCTATGCTTCTAGATATGAGCAAACACTACTCAGGCACATCAATAATTTGGACAGCGTCATGGTGACAACAAATTAGGTGGAGTCTTCGGCTAGTCCGTTTACTTTTACCAGTTTCAGATATGATAAATATTGTACACAGTCAGATAGCCCGCTTGCCGCTACACATCTATGCTGAATATTACTCAGGGGTACGTAAAAGGTATCATTCCACTATGTGAACGCTATTGTGACGAGAATCTCAAGGGAAGATCTTAGCCTAGGATGCTGCTGTTGCTCCAAGATCAACGCTAACTGATACTGATTAACTACCTATCCATTGGACTCTACCATTATCTTAATAAAATCTATTGGATAATCATTTAACCACAAAGTATACTACAAATATATATAAAAAAATAATCGCAAATAAATTGCAATTTACATTAGAATAACAAAAAGTAATGCTTTCTTTAATTCTTACAGTACATAATTAAATTGTGTTTTCTACAAAATTGATCTACCCGAATACAGAATGGAAGATACCATTATTTATGCGAGACATATTGGTTTCAGCTAGCTTAATATGCTTGAATATTTTTTCTACATATAACTACTATGAAAAAGGGTGAGCACTCTCATAACAAGCATATGTATGCAGAATGCATAATACCAATCAGTTATGAATAATGAATATACATGCCATCTCTTTCTTTCTCGTTAAATATAATAATTAAAATTACCTAATTACTGTAATATTGTTAATATGAAGCTACCGTAAGTAGAAATGATCAGCAAGGCTATTTTGTATAATTTATAATATTCATCATTGTAAAATAATTATGAAATTTCTAATATTTAAATTTTCCCAAGAAACTGTTTATGTACTAGTGGTTTACAGTATAAATGAATTAATTAATTATTCTACTCATACATTTCTAATAATAATTATTCAGAAATATTATGAATTTTCAGTAAAATTATATTTAAATATTTTCTTTGATATTGAAAAATTGAAACAGTAATTAATAAATAAATATTAATTCACAGGCATGGAGAAACTCTAGACCGGGATGGAAAATAATTTATAAATAGTGAAAATGAGGAATCTGTGAAAATGAGGAATCTGCGAGAATGAAACAGCCACCGGAACCGAGATTTGAACCAGCAATGTCCTGCTTAATATGCGGATATCCTCCCACCATTATCATACCCGTTTGGGGGCTTTTAAGGTGTGATTAAAACTTGATTGGATTGAGACTCTAAATAATAATAATAATAATAACAATAATAATAATAATAATAATAAAAAATAAATATTGTTATATAAAAATAACAATACAGATTAAAACTCAGTAAATTTAATAAACATTAATATTCATAAAAATAAAGTTTAAAGGTTTAAGGTGATTATAAGTTTAAAATTACAAGCAAAATTTAAAGTCTGCTATCCAGTCGCTGATGCAAAAAAATATTTAATAATGTCAACTGCCGCACCTACAAATGTTGAGTCACCTAAATTTTAGTGATTAATATTTTAATGAGACGATAAATTAATTTAAATGGTTTTGTATTAAAAATACTTTATTACAAAAGAAATGCAAATATACTTTGTGATTTAATTTTTCGATTTTAGAATTAAATTTGGTAAAAATGTTTTGTTAGTGTGGTCTATAGCCATGTATGATAGTAGTTTTGCTATATTGTTAGTGCAATTGTTTTCATGTCAGATTTTTGTTCTGTTAAATTATTAAATTTATTAAATATTAATTATAAAATAATTAAATTATTAAATATTCTCTCAAAACCATAAATACAATTTTTATTTTAAAATGTGTTTTTTTTTTCTAAACTTAAAACTTTAGCAGAAGTGGAACTTAAAAGCAAAATGTATTCAATCAATTAAAATTATGTTAAATATTAATATATAGTCAACATTGAAATATTCCATATTCAGTTATTAACTATTATGACATGACAAATTTCCCTAATTCTCTTATTAAACATTTTGTTGCCCCAGTTGGAGGAGAGCAAGATCTAAAAATAAGAGAGGGCAGTATTTGTCTTCTTACAGTACACAGCACTGAATGAAAGAGAAAGCGAATGTGAATATTATTATACAAATGTAAAACAATTAACAAACCCAAAAAATGTTTGTTTAAAAAATGGGAGAGGAGAGGGTCATAAACCAAGTAATGTTATGATGAAAAGTTTACTGTTCTCTACATTACCTTACTTCAAACAAAATAAATATTTTAAAGCACATTCCCTGCAAATTGTGATAATTTGAAGAGCTGAATGTCAATTTTGTTTACAGTAAACCAGTGATCTGTAATAGCCGAAGGCTGGATGGCAATCCTTTAATGTTATCGCAGTTCAAAAGTTATTCTCCATGGAGAGGGAACCAACAAGATGGCGGCTGCAATTGACCAATCAGATATGCCCTATGCTGTACGCACTGCTACGCCTGTGTTGAGCCTACCTGCATCAGAACGATACGAAATGCAGCGTGTTAAGCGTATAAAGGCAAAAGCATTCTATATGATCCTCGTTGTACAAAAAATGCTAGATTATAAAAACTTCACTGTGCTTTGGCAAGAATATGTGTTGTAATGTATGTGGTCTTAATGTATTATATTAGATTATTATTTTTTATATTAAATAATGTTTTTGAATACATTTACGGCTGCCATCTTGTTGGTTCCCCTCCTGTTGGAATCACTTTTCAGTCTAGAGTACGCCCTCTAGCCTTCGGCTTACAGCTCACTGCAGTAAACAAAGTGAAAGCTATTCTTGTGTACTGTCGACACATCTTTTCTTTGGGACACCTCTATTCAGGGGAAACTTTCTGTGAAACAAGTTTAATATGTTATAATGCTACAACCAACCATAATTAAGGGGATAACCCTATTAATGGGACAATTGTTGAGTCTCGGAAGTGTCCTCATAATAGGGGATCTACTGTACTGTATGTCAACTTTATTTGTTCACCATTATAGCAAAAAATTGTTTAGTAAGGAACAAATATAACATTTTAATCATCCTTCGGCTTGAATCACAATTTATTGAATTAATTATAAATTGAATAAATTATTCTTTTAATTCATCTGTAGTGTAACAGTATACAGATGACATTTAAATCTGAACAATTTTTGTTTGGTATAAAAAATAATGAATCATCAATAAATTCAATTTGTCCAGCCTATGGAAATTCTTCATAACGTTTTACATTGTATTATTGATCGAGCTTTACTTTAATATCAATAATTCATTGTTATGTTAATTAAAGAGAATTTAACTGCACACGATGACCGGCACGTTTAGTATCCCATACTGTAGTTTTAACAATTTGCTTACTTGTAACTTTACACTAAATAACAATAACACCAAATTAAAAAAGATGGAAATATATAAAATAATGATTATTATTAGTAAATGTGATAAATATATTAGTTTATTCAATGTGTATAAGGTGACAAATCCAGGGAAGCACTAACACATAATATTAATAATAGTATGTCAAAAATAAAAGTTCATAATTTCATGGATCCATCCACTTTTCAATTTTTTTTTAATTTGCTCTGGATATATCACACCCATAATAATCTTTTTGAATTTCAGTAATCGTACTTTCCAAAAATGGTCAAAATTCAGTTTAATTACTATTTTTATCACAGGATCACTTACTAAATTTGTAAAGCTTTCTAATGTACTAAGCTTGATTTCAAATGAATTTTATTTTATTATTTTCCATGAAAACTGATGTCATTGTGTCTACTATGACGATATCATTTAAACTTTTCAACTAGTATTTAAAGTTTAATTACTTTTAATAAGCAATAAGAATAAAGTACAAGTTACAGGGTTACTTAAAGCAGGGAGTTGTTAAGTTTCCTACTACTATTTACTAACCTTAATTTCAAATGAATTTTATTTTATTATTTTCCATGAATAGAGCAGTAACTGATCCTCTATAGGAGTATACTGTATGATATTACTTAAACTTTTGAACTGATATTATTCAATCAATTATTAGACAATACTTAATTCTAAGTATTTCAATGCGAAAATAAAAATGTAACCTACCTACAGCAAAAGTGATGATAAATGTTCTGTAGTAGAGCGTATTAAAAGTCTTGCAATGAAAACTATTATTAAATTATTTAATACACTTAAACATAAAAATAATAACAACAGCGGTAAACAATATCAATAAATATGATGTTAAAAATACCCTTTAACCATACGAAATTAATGTTTTAAAAACATATAAAATATATTTTAAAAAATAAAAATAAATATTTGTCTATAAAAAATATTAATTTTATGTATCTAAATAAAGGTACTGTATTCACTTAACCTAAACCAACAACCAAGTAAAAATATTTAAATAAATTTAAATATTTAAAACATTTCCTATATAAATTATTTATTTATTCAGGTACAGTAATATAAAGACATTTAGAAAAATCAGACGTCTGAAGAAGTCTGAAAATATTGTAATACAAAAATTGAAACATTAAAAAATAAAAATGATGGACCAAAAATAGACAAATTCAGTCAGAACTACACATAAAATTTAATACAAAAAAAGCATATAAAAAAAATAGTTTAAAATATATAAATAAGTTTAATTTGATTAAGATAATATAGTGAACCAAATGATAGCACAGCACTTTTTATTAAATTAGGATTCCACAACCAGCACATAATGTAATGTGTACAACTTACTAAATATTTAAAAACTTTCTCAAATGTAATGCCAATTTCACGACAAAATCAATTATTTAAAATAAAAATAATAAATTGATATCAAGAAAAAGACCCCAAAAAAGATATTGATGAAAACCAAAAATAGAAAGGTAATAATAAACTCACAGCACTGGTAGCAAGAGGTTCAGGTAGAGGTAGAGCTAGTTTCCTTGGAGGTACATGTATCCCAACATCTACACCAGAGTCCTTATCAGAATCTACGCTTCCTTTATGTTCTAACATCTTTAATTCATTCCTTAAACTCTCTTTTAATTCGGCTTCTTTCTGCTTTTGAGCATGAACGGCTAAACGGGTGATTTCAAATATTCGTTCACCATCACTTCTTGGGCTTGGCATAGGAGAGGGCTTCTTCACTGGGGTCTTTTTCTTTGGTGCTTGTTTCGGCGCTGGCTTAGCTGCTTTCTTAGCAGGTGTTGGGCCTTCTTCTGGTTTAGGTTCATCCGTTCCAAGACCTAGTGTGGTGCTTGCCATTTTATGAATATCAAAAAAACTGCTACTGGTACCTGACGATTTCCCATCTGTTTTATCGTCGCCGATGAAAGTGCTAAAAATACTAGATTCCTTCTCTTTTTTTTGTTCTTTCTTTTTCTCCGGTTTTTTGGGAGGCGGTTTATTTCCACCTCCCGGAACCAAGGCATCTTCAAGGGCGGTAAAAACATCTTCAAACCAAACCATGATTCTGACAGATGCAGTTGCTTAAAATTCCATGTACGCTGAAGTTAATGATTCTGTTATTGTGGGGGATGTTGCAAAATTCATTTGACAGCGGACAGGGTTGTTGTTATGCAAATTTACTTTACACTCTTTCACACCTGTATGGTAGCAAATTCATTGGTCTCTGTCAGGCATTACTTCACCTCTGTATGGATTTGATCACCTTTTCTGTGTTAGCAGAGACAACCTTGTAATAACCATTTCAAGCATTGTTACCGAGCATTCCATTATTGCAAAGGGTTCAGACTTTTTTTAATTCTGTACAATACATAGATAATAATAGTCTTTCATAATTATGCAGGTAATAAAACTGATTAATGTAAAAGTTGACAAATTTTAACACACCTATGTATGCAAGTAAAAGAAACAGTTAAAAATCAAATAGAACATTACATGATGCATACTGCATTAAATATCTAATAATAATATCGCTACATGACAAAATTAATATTTACATGTGCAATTTAACATAGACTTGAACGCCTATAAAACCTCGAATAGTTTGTGGGAAATGGTTCTATGCTTTAAATGACACTAAGTGAATTTGTGGATGCCAGCAGTGAATAAATATTAATAAATTGTTAAATTGATTAAGGGCAATAACAGTGTCAACATAATTTATTACTGTACTTTCTGAATTAGATAAAATTGTAATTTTATGATAACAAATGCATACCGTACATTTAAAACCATTAAATAGTACAATCTGTAATGATGATCAAACACAAAACTGATAGAATATAGATTAGCACTATATTTACAACACAATGCAAACAATTGTTGAATATGATACAACATTGAATAGTTCAGATATTACTGTTAATAACCATACCCCCTCTGATGTTTATTGATCTATATTTTTTCATGACCTGAATTTAATGATAAGCTGGTTTATTTTTAGAATAAACCAAAGTGAACACAAAATATCAATTGCTTAATACTGTTGCTTGTTCACAATCACATACATTAGACATCATTTTTTTCAGGGGCCACAAATTGCAATAATGTAAAATAAGAATAATCTTTTTATGGCAACCAGAAATAAAATGGTATTAATCTTAATAACTGATATGATATTGATTGATATAAAAAACTAGTCTGGGAACATTTAAAAAAGATTTTGATTTCATACACTGTATCAATCTGAATTTGGTATAGCAATAATGTTGTATTGTGCAGCATTTGCCTATATGGCAGTGGCGAAGGCGGAAATGTTCCTGAAACTGCAAACAGACTTACTTTATACTGTATCAGTTTCTGATGGTGTATTGGGCTGTACACTGACAATGTTTTGTTTCATGTGTTTAAACTTAAAATTAAAAAATTACTCTACTGTAATAAGTTTTAAACCAACCTACAGTATTATAATTTAACAAAATATCTAACACTAATTAATGCCAAGCCAAGTTCATCATATCAAAACTAATTAATCCAAAGATACCAACAACTGTAATAATAATCTTTACCTCATTTTGCTTTTTTCGCATTCTGACCTGATCAAACTTGGTAGCATCCTCTCCCAAAAGCCCATCAAAAAAATAGTTAAAACCGTAAAATGGTATTTATAAGTAAGATTTAACCGCACGAATATGGCTTACTGCTACAAATAAGATGGGCAATGGGAGATAAGGTGTTAACCAGGCCCAAAGCTCCAAGGCTGCTAACACTTACAGCTGACAACTCTAATTAGATGGCCGGTCCCAAAGGAGGGAGCCCTCTCCTGTTTTGCCGATTAAACTATTGTAAAGTGGTCAATATTAATAATAATATCTATTGAATATTGCATTCTTTGATGACTGCCAATAATCAGGAGTTAAACTCAAAGTAACAATGATAAAGAAATATTTTAATCATAGTGTTTGAGTCTTCTTCTGTAGTATAACATTCTTATGGAAATGTGTGAATTACTGAGAATCAATTGATTAATCCTACAAGGACTTGTACCTACACATAGATGATCAGAAAAGGGTGATAATTAGGTAATATTTTAAATCCACTCTATTCCAAATTTCACTCCCTCAAACTCCTGAAAATTGTCAGAAAACAACATTCTTAAATGGTCCAAAATTCTTGCAGGCTTCAGAAAATCTGTTATTTTGGTATTCCTGGTTTTGGGACATCATTAAATGCCCATAAAATAACTTACTACAGTACTTCAAATCCTTGTTGCCTTGACATAATATGTAAATTGTAAACTTTTAAAAATAAACTGTTTAAAGGCAGGTTGGAAGTTGGAATCAAAATGCTATAAAAAGGTTCTTTCATGTCTATTTCATATTCTATTTATTATAGCTCAGATGTTATTGTTAGTTATATAATATTTATTATCCTTGAAACAGAAAGAGTTTTTTGAAGCATGTCTTTTAAACATTTTTGGGTACTTTTTTCTTAACAATACAAACAAAGAAAGTTTAAGTATAATGATTGCCAAAATTGTGTAGAGAGTATACAATATTGCTCAGACAATACACATTTAGATCCAAATCTTATAGTCACGAAAACAACTGTAGCTCTGTCACTTATTATTGTGCTCATTGTTAATCAGTTTCAAAGATAAATGGCCAAAATAGTTTTGTTCATTCCTTGTCTCACAATCCTACCTTATTCCTCTCTCTCTCTCTCTTTCCTCTCAAATTCAAATCAGGCTAAATATAAAAAAAATATTCTTAAATTAGTGTTTGTGGATAATAAAACAAAACTTACCTGCCGAATAATAAAACTATTGGAACTTGTGTCTGAAAAACTACCATTCGATGGCTTCATTCTATGCTTCTTTTTGCCAACTTTTCCAGACTAAAACAAAAGATCAAAGTATATTGTTATATAAGTGAAGATGTACAGGTTGCATAGCTAACACATAATAAAAATAAAAATTATAATATATTTTCTTTAAAGACAAGTACTATATTGTAATCATTTAAATTGTATCCATTTACTTGTATTGTAATAAATATAAGGAATTAAAATTGTCTAGTTTTATTTAGCTATCCTGACTATAGAGGGCAGTATAACACTTAAGAATTTATTGGTGTGATGAGAAATCTCATTAATTATTAAAAATATGCATTGATATACTGTATTTCAGAGGCGTAGAATAGTTTCCTTGTCGGGAAGTACGAAGGTTTATTTTACTTAATGGCTACACAAAAAAACTGAATTCATAACCAACTTTAGCAGTACTATAATTTTATAGCAAGTAAAGACCATTGAAAAACAGAAATTTTGTGATCTTCTTTTCTGAATTATTTTATCCTGCCTAAATATGTTTTAATAATTAAAAAAAATAATAAGACCCATTATAATTATATATTTAATATTATTATTATATACCGGCACCTTTCAATTTACGGCATCTGATCGCCGGTCTACAGTTATTGCCATGCCCTCGAAATATAGACTGGCTAAACTACGTATATCTGTTTCCATATCTTATCTCAATATACACAATCAGATCCACATGCGCTATGCAACGATTGCGTAGCTGCACTAGCCTACGATGGATTTAGTATGTTTAGCGGCCATTTAAAATATGAACAAATAAAGTACAGTATATGAATATTTATTGCATATTTAGACGTAACAAATTATCAAATTCAGGCCTTTTGTTGATGTTTGCGTCTTCGCAGAAAACTGTGTCACTCACTGCACTAGCTAGGCCTACTCCAAACAAGTTCCAATTGTTTTGCATTCGCTTTGGTCTAGCCTGCAACCGAACTGCGTGGTACGGTATATAAAAAATATTTACTGGGCTTTTATCGAGGCACGGTAAAAAATATAGCCCTCTGTGATCTGGAGACACGCTATATCCTTCAACTTCGTCTCGGATATAATATAGTCTCCGGATCACCTTGGGCTATAATTTTAACCATGCCCAGGAAATATTTTTATATATTACTATATTTTTAATTTAAGTTGGCCCAACGGTTGTCCATTTTTGGATAATCATATTTCTTTTTTATACATATAAAGCATGCAAGTCCTTGTCCAGCCTCTAGCAATCACTAACTAATATGCATGTACTACTCAAAACCTGTATGTTAACTAAACCAAGACAAATTCAAATCAATAATTATACAAGCTTAGGAATATAGCAGTTATTTTTAAGTAGAATCCTTCCTCTGCCCATTTCAGAACTATTCTTCTTAGCATGATTATTGTTATTTTAAGAATTCAACATGGGTAAAGCTTCCTAGGAATAATGTAGACAAAATATTACAAGCAAGCAAACATCCATCATTTGTAAGATTGAAACATATTAAGACACTAATTAATAAAGACTAATTTTGCAATACCGATTCTGAATTTGAAATGCAAGAAAGGGAAATATCCAGAAAAAGTACAGTAGCAGCTGTAGGAGGTGCAACTGGAGAGATATGCGGATAACCCAATGCAGGGTTTCTACCATAACTGTACTACAATAACAAATTTTTTATTCTTCTTAATTTTTTTTTATTGAGATAGTTAATATTTTTGTCAATTACTTTAATAACATTTTTAAATTACAAAGTTTAGTAATGCCAATATAAGTATCATGGATAGGTTTTGTTGACTTGCCTTGACTTGATTTTAATAGTAAACTGAATCACAGAAAAGCTCTAGGAAGATCCCACTCAGTATCAACAATAATCGTAAAGTATTTGCCAATAAATTTTAAAAGCCTACCAGTTTCTTTTTAAACATCATTATAATCTACTCGGGTATAAAAAAAAAAACTTGTAAGTACAGAAGAAGCTGAAGTATCAGTCATTGTTAATGCGTCATGGGTAAAATCATGTCTACGTGTACTTCTGAAGTCTACAGTAAATATATACTAGTGTAGTGTTCAATTAATTAAAGTTATCTCCTTAATAGGAATTCTACTATATTTCAATGACCACATTATTCAGTAATGTACTTCACCTAAAACATAATCTCTCCTTTTGAACACAAAATGTCATGGTACGATTTGTAAAGTACTTGGGTTTTGCATGTACATGGATTTTTAGGGAGTCAACTCATTAGTACAAAATACATTTGATTTAATGATAAGCTACAGTATACTGTAATAATAGTGATTTCTTTTGTCTAGTATTCTGTTCAATTTCAGAATATAGATAGAAAGATGTTCAATGGGTAAATGGTGAAATAATCAAATAAATAGCAAATAAATTAGCTATCTAGAAACAAACCTTACCATACTGTATCCCAAGTGTAATATTACAAATATTAATTTCTGCCTTTGATGTGTTTAATTAATTATGTCATGAGCTATAAATAGAATAGCTAATGTACAGTATAAACAGCTGACTACTGTTTCTAGATATTAAATTGACAAATGACAAATGAGTATCAAATTAACCTTCTTCATTATAAACGTAAATAACCAGTGGGAACAAATTCACAATGTCAACACATGTTTATAAATACGATAAAAAAGACTATGTACCAAATACCAGATTTTCACAAATTTACAGCAAATATACTGCACATTAGTATTTGTTTTGCCATAGAAAACTAATTTTATGAAGTAACTCTGTGTAAGACATGATGATGGTATGTTGGGATTTGTGAACAATGTGTTCTGTAAGAAATTTCCGCCTTTTTTATTTGTTTCTATATGGAAACAGGCAAATTTTTGTAGCTAGTTAAGGAATACAGTGGGATTGTTTTTGTACAAAGACAATATATTTCTTATTTTATCTTGACAGAAATTTAATAATTTGCCTTGTCTGTTCAGCATGTACCACATTGTTCATATCATACACTCAGTATGCTTAGAGTTTACTTTGGCCTCTTGGAAAATGATATTAAATGGTTGTCTACAGTACCTTAATTCTTAAAAAGTCATTTTGAAGTATAAAGGCAATCAGTTTAAAATTTAATTTAAAAAAAAATTAAATATTTAAGTTTACATGCAATGTCCATTGATTAATTTTGTACTAATTTATACTGGTGCCTCACTCAACATTATTTATGATATTATGTAAGTAGTACTGGAGCCTGAACATAAAATTAATATTAATTAAAGCTACAACCCATGATCACTGAACTGTGAATGAGAGATTCCTTTACAGGGAACGGATTTTACGTATATCTGAATGAAATTTAATTATGCAATGAACATATTTAGACATCAGGAGTATGCAGACTTTTCCTGGAAGTTGACAAAAAAAAGAGATGAAAGAAAAATAAACATACAGAACTATCATTAAAGGCATTCCACACTCCATACAAATAAGGCAAGCTGCTGCTAGGTTAGAAGGGGTGTTGAACCCACAAATGTGAAAACGCCCACAAATGTGAAAACGTATCACCCACAAATGTGAAAAAGCCCACAAATGTGAAACGCCCACAAATGTGAAAATGTATCATCCACAAATGTGAAAACGACCACAAATGTGAAAACGCCCACAAATGTGAAAAAGACCACAAATGTGAAAACGTATCACCCACAAATGTGAAAACGCCCACAAATGTGAAAACGCCCACAAATGTGAAAACGTATCACCCACAAATGTGAAAACGCCCACAAAGGTGAAAACGCATCACCCACAAATGTGAAAACAACCACAAAGGTGAAAACGCATCACCAACAAATGTAATAAACAGCGCCCACAAATGTGAAAACAACCATCACCCACAAATATAATAATGCCCACAAATGTAAAAAACAAAATCAAATTTAGTGCTAGACTCCAAACAATTTTGATCGACTTAATACATTATATCATGATTATATTGAGTTGTTTCAAAACTTGTGTATTTACGATACGTCTGTTAGGGTCGTTGGATTATTACCATTTGCTGCTCGTGCACGCTTTGCATTGTTAACTCGTTGGTTTAATGTACGTAATAGTTCAAGATGATATTTGTTATTTCCTGCGCGGGTGCACGATACTTCAAGGTCAAGGCAATATTATATCATTGTTGCTTGTGTGGTTGTTAATTCGTTGGCTTTCGACATCGACTTAGACCTATACGTACATAACAGTAAGTCAACGAGTTAACAACAAAACACTAAAAGTAGCAATAGATATGACCTTGACTTTGTAGTATTGTGCGCAAAAAATTTTGAATCGAACATCGACTTGGAACTATACGTACATAACAGTAAGCCAACGAGTTAACAACAAAACACTAAAAGTAGCAATAGATATGACCTTGACTTTGTAGTATCGTGCGCCAAAAATTTTGAATCGAACATCGACTTGGAACTATACATACAATCATAACAGTAAGCCAACGAGTTAACAACAAAACACTAAAAGTAGCAATAGATATGACCTTGACTTTGTAGTATCGTGCGCAAAAAATTTTGAATCGAACATCGACTTGGAACTATACGTACATAACAGTAAGCCAACGAGTTAACAACCAACCATAAGTAGCAATGGTATATATAGCCTTGACCTTGTAGTATCGTGTGCGCGCGCGCAAAAAACATCGAACATCAACTTGGAACTGTGCGTAAGCCTACATAACAGTAAGCCAACGAGTTAACAACCAAACACTACATACAAATAGCAATGGTATATATAACCTTGACCTTGTAGTATCGTGTGCGCGCGCAAAAAACATCGAACATCAACTTGGAACTGTGCGTAAGCCTACATAACAGTAAGCCAACGAGATAACAACCAAACACTACATACAAGTAGCAATGGTATATATAACCTTGACCTTGTAGTATCGTGTGTGCGTGCAAAAAAACATTGAACATTGTACATAAAGCATGTCATCTGTATGGTGCTGTGTTGTTATTATTCATTCATAGTCTTACTGATAATGACTTTGGTTTCATGATTTACATTTATACTGTATATAATTGTTTCAGAGTTCATGTACTATACAGTGCATACTTCTGTACACTAGTAGTAGCATCATAACCTGTAATTTAATTATAGAAAACCAAGTGCACCTTGTAGGTTTTCACGTTTGTATTAAAACCAGGATACCAGCAAAAGCACTTCTTTGTGACAATGACAGTATCTATAATTTCCTCTGTTGTCAATTTCAAAACAAGACTATTAATGCAGTGGTTTGAGAGAGACTAAAGCAAGACAGTTTACACAGCAATAGCTCGCAATAAATAATTACCTGTTTGTAAATAATCATTAATAATGTACTTTGATAGATTTGTGCTCTGTGAAGTTCACAGCCTGGTTACATTATATTCAAATACATATCATGTACACATGAGTTCAATTATTAATATTAGACCGCTAAACAGTAGATTTAGTTTTTCGAGATCAAAAAATCCAGACAAACCATTTGTTTTAAAGTTGTTCTTTTTCATAAAATTGTAATTAATTCTGAATCAATTAGTCTTAAATCAGATTCAAGAAATCATGTTAAAATGGACAGAAAATCATTCCGATAAAATTGTAGAATAACCCTTGCGAGGAGGTTTTTCAAAAGGCCTAAAGTCATACTATCCATAATTAATTCATGCATAATGAAAATATACATCGATACTTACTACAGTTATTTATCTTATGAAATTTTCTATCCATGAATCTACAGTATCTGTAATACTTTATATATCCTGCCTGTAGTCATTTATCCCTTGATTAATTCATACATTCATATTCATTCAACCTTGAAAATTTGACATTAACAATTAATTAATTATTCATAGTATCTATTTTTTTATATAAAATTCCTCCAACTGAATTTACATAGAATCAAGACATTTAATAACATACTGTAGAGTAGGTTGGTCATAGGACAAGCTTAGCTAAGTTTAGAAGAAAAGATTAATACTAGGGGCATGTGTCTGTTGTAGGAATCAACAATTTGTAGTAAGAGAAAAGTGAAGACAGTGTATTAAAAACAGTACTAACTGTAAAGTAGGGAGGTTTCTACATCATATTATATAACACCCAAATAAATTCCTGTCATTTGATTGGACGATTGTGGGTTACATGGCGTGAATTTTTTTCGTGTATGAAAAAAAAAATTCTTTTGCGTTTGGAAAACATTTTTTTTTAAATACAACAGCACCACCTGTTTTGTACTTTTGCCGCGAATTGAATGTTATGACTGGTTTCGCGATGGAAGTACATTTTTGGAGAGATAATGTACTAATTCAGATCAAAAAGGCATTTAAATTAGTTTTAGATCATTTGAAGGATTTTGATTAATTAATGAGAACATCTCTACAAGACGTGGAATCATTGGAAAAAACAGTTAGTAAGGGGAAATATCAAGTATGAAGGGACCAATGATTTTATATAGCCAATAGCTAGATAGCAAACTGCAATGTTATCGCAGTTCAAAAAATGATTCTACATGGAGAGGGAACCAACAAGATGGTGACTGCAATCGACCAATCAGATATGCCCTACGCAGTCACGCACTACTACGCCTGTGTTGACCGTATAATATAATAATAATATACAAATTTGTAAAGCGCCAATTCCAGCAACAATTAGTGATGAAAGGCGATGTGGACAACATTCTTCTCCCCTAAGGGTCACATCGTGTCATCGGCAGCCAACTATGGCGCCATTACATCTGTCCACGACAGTGTGTATGTATGAACTAGTACACCGGGGTAACCCCCTACTCGTCTCGAAAGATGTACTAGGTACTTTAAAGTGCACATGAGCCAGATGTACACTGGACCTACGGTTTATAGTCCTTATCCGAGAAGACTTGTTCTACCACCAGAACCATGGAGCGATGTTATGGCTATGGATTACGGTTCGACTGTCTTAACCGCTCGGCCACACTTACTCACTGTGACTCACTCAGCGTGAGAGGTATTTTTCACATTCTCTCCCTTAGATATGCAATCATCGTCTTGAGCGTATGAACATGAATGCATTCTATATGATCCTCGTATACAAAAAATTGCTAAAAATTACCATGTAATTATTTTATTCCATTATGATTAACAACATATTTAATTTTATAAAAACTTCACTGTGCATACAAGAATATGTGTTGTAATTTATGTAGTCTTAATGTATTATATTCTAGATTATTATTTTTTATATTAAATAATGTTTTTGAACATATTTACGGCTGCCATCTTGTTGGTCCCCCCCACCCACCCCCTCCTGTTGGAATCACTTTTCAGTCTGGAGTACGCCCTCTAGCCTTTGGCTGATTACAACTCTCTGGAAGGGACATATACAGTAGTAGAAAGGACAGTGTTCAGTAGGAAGGGAAAATGTCTATTTAAAGCATCACTGCAGTAGAATAGAAGGGACACTTTTATTATAGGAATCAACAGCTGTAAAATTGTTAAATTTTAAATATATTATTCTAGTCCTCAAGCTTTAACTGGAAACTGAGGAAATTCAGATTAGGCCCTCAACAGACCCACGGCAACCAGCAGTGCAGCGCCTACAAGATCATCACACCGGGAGACATATGGGCAAATGTTAAGTATGAAGGGACATATAGTGGGAAGGGACAGTGTATATTTAAAACATTACTACAGCAGGCAAGGACAATGTCTATTTACGATACGATACGTTTTGTAGGAAGGGACAGTGTTATAAGAAGGGTCAGTGTTATAAGAAGGGTCAGCATGGAATGTATGGTAAATTTTGGCTTTTGCAATTTTTGATCAGAATAGTCAGTACAGACTTTGGAACCTCTTGGATGTTCTCAAACGGCCGCTTCTCCAAATATTTAGCACCACCTCTCCTTGATTATTCTAGTCATACTAATTGATTTAAGCGAATTAATAATATTATCCTAGTAGTCAAATGAACAAAACGGGAATGTGTTTTTAACTGTTACAGCCAAGTATCAAACCCAGTATTTAGTCAGGATTCCTATAAAAAAAAATATAGTAACTGAATAATGTTAAATAGTTTAATAAAAGAATGACCAATGATTATTATTAATTAATAACTGGAATATTAATACAAACTAGATATTGATCAGTTTATTTTACCCAATTACAGCAAGCTGTGAAATCCCGCCACGAACCTCAAGGGAGCTTGCATTTTTATGACTAAAATATGAGACAGTGTGGAAAAACCATGGTCAAATTTTCAAATAAAAAGGATAAAATATGTATTTATGTATGTAATGTATTTAAATTATGTTTTTTCTTTTTAACCTGATTAACTAAAAATACTAAAAACAACATAGCTATCTTAATAAATATAGAATATAGTTGAGAAAAATATAAAATGATGGCCGATGTCTATCATATGAAAAATGTAATGTGTGAAAAGCTATTCTGTCATCGATGCTGTGTGTTTACTGTGCTGATGGAATTCTAAATGAAGCAAGCTAAAGAGTGTTCCGGGTCAGTAATCACAATGCTCAAAATCCAATATTCCAACAATACAAGGAGTCTATTGCTAAGAATAATTTCTACCGTATAGATAGATGATTGTATATCAAAAGAGTGACCAAGGAAGGGGAAAGCATGACAGAAAGAAAGAGACATTTAATTAAGACAGTTTTTAGTTTAAGAATGTGTTTTCTTATTTACTGTATTGTGTCAACTGTCGTGTATTAGGCTCTTCTGTTAGATGTGAATTTTTAAAAATACTAATAATATAACAAGTAATAAAATACAATATTAATAATTATTAATTTCAACCAATTGTATTAAAGTAAACATTTTTGAGATGATTAAAAATTGGTTTAGATTTTATTTTTTTTGGCACTGGGCAGGGAGGGGAGGTGGTTCTTAATGTATTGTGTTATGTAGGCCTATTCTGTTTTGTAAGGCTCTCAGCTGTTGGAAGTTGGATGTAAATTGAAGTCAAATTAACTAATATTAATAAAGTAATGAATTACACAGTTTAAGTAATTAATTTCAACCCCATTTAATATTTTCACAGAAATGAAGATAGTAATCAAGTGAAGAGATAGGAGAAATGTACTTTAAACTGAGCACTTTTTTCTTTACCATGGTTTTCTGTTATAAACATAGATTACAAAATTATAGAACGAAAAATAAATATTGCACAGTACATTGAGGCATAGAAGACATTCTAATTTCTAATATGATTAAAATTTAATCTATAAAGTATTGATAAAAACAATCTTTGTGATCATAAAATGGGTAATATTTAGTTTTCTTGGCCACAATACAAACCTTACTTGCGTATAACTATAACACAGATGAAAGAAAACGCCATAGATGTTTTGGTAATTAATATCCTACTGTATTCTTAATCAAAAACTAACAACAAATGACAATTTTATGCACAATATGACTGTTTTGTATAGTTATTCTTACGATATAATTTAGCTAGTAATTTTCCTTAGTAAAGAAATTCTGTATGATCTTTATAATCTATGTGAGTTTGTTTAATTTTAAATTGATTATTTTAATTTAAAAATGCAAATGGTAACAAGGTTTGTAGTAAATTATAAAGTGATATTGTTAAACCTAAAAATTAATATTATTATTATTATATCCAGTAAAAGGGAATGGTTCTGGCCTCAACTCTGTGAATTTAAACACTCTCTTTATCCTCACCTGCAAAGGTTAAAGTTGAAATTGAGTCACTTTAATAGGTGTATCATCATGAATGCATAAGAAGATGGATTTTGTTATGAATAAAGGCTCAGCTTAACTAGGTAATGATAATTACACTACTGAAATACCTAATCTAATTTCTTATGTTATTTCTGGAATTACATTTGCCGATAGACTTCATTTAACAAAATGACAGCCTCAATAATCATAATTGTATGTTACCAGAAAACGAATAATCTCTAGACTGGTTGAAATTATTTATAGAGTTGGGCCTAAAAAGGTAAAAAAAGATGGTACTATATTATTGTTTCACTGTTTATAATAAAGTCCTGTATTGTTATTCTAAATGCTTACAATCAATTTCAAGTATTGAGATAAAACATGAATAAATTTGAAATATTTGTAATAAATTATGTCAGACAATAATAATTAAATATTCTTTCATGATAACATTCTGTAATAAAATGCAGTCATGTGGGGTTTCTGCACTTACAGGTTCTAAAGCATGAAGTGCAAAGATGGCAATGAATTAAGGTGAAGAAAGAAGGCAAACGAAGGTAAAATGAATTGAGGTGAAAGGGGGAGGAAAAAAGGTACAATGAATTAAGATGAAGAAGGGAGAAGAAAGTACAATGAATTGGGGAGAAGGAGGAAGGAATAGGAAGAATTGAAGGTACAATTAATTGGAGAGAAGAGGTATAATGATTTGAAGTAAAGGAGGGAGAAGGAAGAAGAAGTAGGTACAATGAATTGGGGATAAGAAGGAAGGCCCTTGACCTTGACTCAGAAATACCGGGATGGTGTCCGGCGGGGGATAGTTTTACCTTAGTTAAGCATAGTTAAGCTTTGTTACATTTTTTTTTTTTCACATTATTGATTGTCTCCATCCCCGAAACCTCGACTAAGAAATACCGGAATGGTGTCCGGCGGGGGATAGTTTATTACCATTAGTTAAGGTCCTATGTAAAGCACCTAGAGGGGTCAGTGATCCATTAGGCGCTATATAAATACTGTTTATTATTATTATTATTAAGGAATGGAATGAATGTACAATTAATTGGGGAAAAGAGGTGCAATGAATTAAGGTGAAGTAGGGAGAAGGGGGTACAATGAATTGGGGTAAAGAGGAAGAAGGATGGCTAATGAATTGGGGAGAAGGAAGAATGTACAATTAATTGAGGTGGAAAAGATAATGTACAATGATTTTAGGTGAAGAAGGGGAGAAGTAGGAAGGAGGTACAATGAATTAAGGTGAAGAACGGAGAAAGAATACAATGAATTGGTGAAGGAGGAAGGAGGTACAATGATTTGAGGTGAAGGAGGGAGAAGTAGGAAAAAGGTACAATGAATTAAGGTGAAGCCAGGAGAAAGAAGGTACAATTGATTGGTGAAGAGGGAAGGGAAAACAATGATTTGAGGTGAAGAAGGGAGAAGGAAGAAAGTCAAATTAATTGAAGAGAAGGAAGGGGCAGAGGTACAATTAAATGAGGAAAGGAGGAATGGGAAGAAGATACAATTAATTGAGGTGAAGTAGATCAAATTAATTGAGGTAAAGAAGGGAGAAGGAGGTACAACTAATTGAGGTAAAAAGGAAGAAAGCTGGTGTAATGAAGTGAGGTAAAACAGGGAGAAGGGGAAGAAGGTACAATTGATTGAGGGGAAGAAGGTACAATTGATTGAGGTGAAGTAGATCAAATTAATTGAGGTAAAGAAGGGAGAAGGAGGTACAACTGTTGAGGTGAAAAGGGAGAAAGTTGGTGTAATAAAGTGAGGTAAAACAGGGAGAAGGGGAAGAAGGTACAATTGATTGAGGGGAAGAAGGTACAATTGATTGAGGGGAATAAGGTACAATTAATTAATTGGGACAGGGAAGTAAGGTGTGACACTCTTGTTAATTGAGAGTTAAGTTGGGCCAAGCCATATAAATATTCTATGAAGGTACAATGAGGAAGTAGGTACAATGAATTGGGGATAAGAAGGAAGGCCCTTGACCTTGACTCAGAAATACCGGAGAAGAGATAAGAAGGAGTACAATTAATTGAGAAGAGAGAACAAGGTACAGTTAATTGAGGTGAAATGGGTGAAAGATGGTGCAATGAAGGGAGAAGGGGAAGAAGGTACAATTGATTGAGGAGTATAAGGTACAATTAATTAATTGGGGCAATGAAGTAAAGGTCTGACATTCTTGTTAATTGAGAGTTCAGTTAGTTGGGCAAAGCCATATAAATATTCTATACAACAAGATAGGCATATTTTGTAATGTTAATTAGTCCCATTATACTGGAAACATACTCTATGTCTTTTGTAATATTAGTCATCTTGTGTCTGGAGGGCTGAAAGTTATAGTAGTAGTCAGAATGAGACAAGCAAAGTAAAGAAAGACAAATAAATCTAATACACTAGAACCTAGAACTATCTTTTTTGTTTTAAAGTCCTAGTAATTATTAACTCCAAGCATCTTCTTTTTCTGATGGACAGTGCCAAACAATAAGTTTACATTATAAATTAAAAATAAAAAAACATTAGTAGGTTCTACATAATAGTTCTATATCTGTTTTATAACTACCAGTATAGAGCAAATCTATCTTCAGTACCCCACAGTGTAAATTTGAATCAAATGATTGAGACAACCCATAGGTTTTGTCATAATTGAAGAACAGTTGTACTTTTGTCTTGTAATTAGATATTGTACATCAATTCAATAACTTAACCGTTTATATTAATTAAATGTTCATTCATGACGAGAGCTAATTACAGAAAGTCAATGTTCAAACTTCTTACTCAGATAGTAACTATGGAATCCATAACACATCATATTAACAACAGTTTTGAATATAATTTTAGTTATTACACTTTTTATGGTCCTATTTATTCACATTTTGTTTTGTTGCTTTTTAACAAATATGGCACCAAATATACCAAGTTTAGAAGATTTTATGAAAGAAAAAACAAAATATTTTATAGACCTGGCTTGACTTTGATTGGGATCAAGAAAGGAATACAGTATCGATAAGTTTTATAAAACATAAATATGTACATTATTATGTCAGCCTATACATGAGTAATCTTGCAATAAAGCATAGTATGGTTCACATTTTTAATTTGGTATACTTTTGTAGTTATATAACGAAAATGTCCTGTTTTTTGTTTAATAAAATTAACTACAAATACTCACTAGTGTTCAATACCACCATGTATGCTAATATAATTTTTGTTCGATAAATGAAATTATAGATATTTGAATTTCAGATTTGTTAACCGATCATACATGCACAATTGTTTATTAATGGCTATGCTGAATGATTTTACTTGGTTATATTAAATCAATTTCAGAAATTATTCAAAAATATTCATGAGGGTACTTCATATAGCAACGATAAGGTGCCTTTCATGGCGTGTTGAATAAAAAATTAATACTAACTAAAACTAACTAGCCTATTATGATAGACCGATCTAAGATACAGTACAATGGGGCACAGTACAGGATTTAATACTATTTTTTTAAAGTATGATGTTTTCATACTTTAAATAACTACAAGATATTAATATTACACGCAATTAAAACCTTTTTTATAATGACTAGAATTCACAATACATATACAATGAATTCTACCTTATTTTTTATTCAAAAAAAAAATTAAATACTGTAGATTGGTCTGATTTAATTGAAGTAAATACAAAAGGAATAATCCATTTGTAAATGCTTTTTTTCAAAATATATACTGTACTGTTCATACAACAGTGTATAAAATGGTGTGGCTATTGCTTAACAATAAAGAAACAAAATAAATAAAAAATCTAGCTTTTGAATAATAATACCCAATTTATTTGATTTTTACTTGAATTTTATAGCAGATTTATTTTGAACAATAAAATACACAAAAAAACAAATCTGGCCATTGAATTGACCTTCAGTCATCTAGAAAACTGTATGAAAACCCATTCTCTACTGTAGATGTAAAAAAAAGTAATGATTGTTTTTATGAGTAGAGCAAAATATAGTTTTAGCAACATTTAAAAAACAATGTGAACTGGATAGGGTGACACTCATGCAACAATTAGTTATGTTTTGTAATACTAATGTAATTGGCAGTATTTTTCCCCCAATATTAACATCTTTTAAGAAACCCATTTGAATATAAAAATATTGTTTGAAATTAAGAAAGGAAAAATGATGATACTTGTCAATGTCATATGATTGTTTATTGACAAAATTAACATTGTTAGAAAATACATTGTAATACCGTACTACAGGTACTAAACTGAAATCTTTACCAACAAGGTTTAACATTGTAATTTAAAACAAATTAAAAAATATTTCTTTAAAGTATTAATGAAAGCAATACAGTTCTAGATTTTTAAGAAAATTATAAAACCAAAAATAATATTCTAAGAAGAATTTACTCATTATCCCTTCAGTCCTTGTTTACAAACATTGTCATTCGTGCACAGTAGCAGTATATAAACTAATAATCTAATAATCATGTACCTTTATAGGTCCACGATCTAATCGTCATACCATTGTTTTCCCAGTTGGTCTAATTAGTAATTAGATATGTTAGAAAAATGTAATTCCTCCTCATAAGTGAATACGTTTGGTACTACTGTAATACAATGTTTTGCTTACAATATGTTAAACACTTTCACATTTGACTATATTTATATTGTTAAAATGTTATTTAATATTAATAACCATTATTTTAAAATAATTTACATTTGATTGGCAAAGGAGTACATGATCACAGCACTACTGTGCAGGGCATCACGTATGCAAAACCCAGGAGAGCAACAAATCGCTCTCCTCAAATCACCGAGGAGAGCAATTCGCTCTCCTTGCAAAAATTTTAAATCGTACACATTTTTTTGCCCGACAGGGGATACCCCCCCCCCCCCCCCCTGCCGGGCACAACAAATGTATACTGTCTGTACCTCTCCCCTAAAATCCCCCACACCCACCTTTACACACAATATTTTCCGTGGGGATCGTATTATTCTACAGTACAAAAAACTCAAGCCAATTTTTTTTTTATGGCCTGCCTGGGTAGATTGGGTTTCAGGAGCCTGGAGAATCCTGTCCTGGCCAACTATGCCTTTATTAGACTAGCTTTTCTAGCCTAGCTTGTTGGCCTAGAAATCAGACAGAAAACCTGAAAAGTATTTACCTGCAATTCATAAATTATACAATTCTAACATGCAACAGCCATTAAAATATTTATAATAAGTTACAAAGTGTCATTTTAAAATAATTAAGAAAGATATTTGATCGTGTTTACATGTGTCACACATGGGCACACGCACAATAGGGGAGGGCTGAGAGAGCTTCTAGAAGATGCTGACGTCACACATATTGGTTAGAACTTTCGAAGAAATAATCCATCTTCAAAATGACATAATTAAAGCAACCAGCAGCTAAGCTTTTTTAAATAATAAACATTATATTTAGGCCTACTATATTAATGTTTCCTTTTAAAATTAAATATATTTTATTAACTCGTTCCATAAAAACATAAAGGGAAAAATTATTGGTTGGGACATGATCTTCCTGTAAAGGAGGTGTTTCTATGACACCGTACTGGTTGCACTATGAGGCGATGAAGTAAACTCGCCCTTGAATGCGCGCAGGCAGGGGAATCCCCTTTGTTGGTACCTCGCACTGTACTGTGAGATGGAGCGCGATGAATTGCTCTCCTTTTCGAAGGTTGTTGATTGCGATCGCGCTCGCGATCCTTAAAAACGAGGGACTGCCATTAGGCTTGTAGCTTTATAACTTACCTTATATACTATTAGCCTAGGCCTAGATTGGTTTTAACTTTTAAAAATCCACGTGTTTTTAGGCCTCTTGACAGAAAAATCAACACTGTCAAAAGCTAGGCTCTATTTTGAAAATTAAGGAGCGCGATAAATTGCTCTCCTCGAAGCCTGTTGAGGAGCGCGGAGGAGCGCGGTCGCGCAGGCGCTCCTTATAAATGATGCCCTGACTGTGCATACATGGCTTGAGCTTCAAGGGTGGAATGTTCAAAGTAATAATAATAATAATTTATTAATTTATATTATGCAAATTACATAAAATATATGTTCAAATGATGTCACAATATATTCAATTAAAAATAAAACTATCTAAGCAGGCCTAACTAGTTTGAGTCTGCCCTTAATACAAATAACGTTGGTATATTCAGTCAGCATACAATAGTGAATTAAACTAGATGATGGGTGTGAAGGTTAGGTTAAAGCTATCTTATGACTGGCAACAAACTAAGGTTTTGATTTTCAGATTCCTTACAGTATCTCTATCCATTTTTAAACCTGGCGTAATCCATGCTTTTAATAAAGTCGAGTGGGTGACCTGTTAAAGCATGATGGTGCAAACCACAGGCATCAGTGTCAAGACAGTGATTAACCGATGGTAGTTCTGGTAGTAGAACACATCTGGCTTGTTTGCACTCGAAAGAGTAGGGGATATCCCTGTTATATAGGTGAAGGGGTGACCTCAGATCCATTACTTACAGTCAACAACAAGATGATGGAAATCATTTTGGATGCTTCACTTGATGATATATAATTAAAACTCTTTGATAACACAAAAAAGAATTACACTGTACACATAAATGCTTCCTAAATATCATAATTAAATTAATGTTGAAATATTAAATTCTAACTAGGCCTAGGGGCCTATATTTAATTATTAATAACTTTGTATTGCAATACATCATGACAGGGAATTTAATGTGTTTTACAAACACAACATAAATTCTCTCTGGAAAATGAATGATTAATTAAATATTATACAGATATGATAAATGACTAAACAATTATGGATGAGGAGTGAATTGCATTTAGATAAAAAAAATATATAAATCAGGACACATTATTACCAAGCCACGTTAATTGAAGGGCAAACCCTAGGCCTGGGCTAGTTTAGGCCTATTTCATTTACACACAAGTCTAAGCGTCTAAGTAGGCCTAGGCCTAGACCTTCTGACCGATCTGTTGTTGTGATCGAACATCGTTTGAAGAAAAGAGTCATTTAATTATCGATTAAATTCCTATGGCTTAATTAGGCCTATTCTATTCAGAAAATAAGCAGACTGCTGCCCACACATATATTATCACATTTAGATAACATGTACAATGAACTAATATGCACAAACAGAACTACAAAACTCACTTGATGATCAGTGTGATTAACTAGAGGAGGAGGTTGGTTTAGCTCACTTCCTACCATTCCATTCCCGGGGCCCACTTCCAGCCCTCGAAGGCTTGAGTTAGATGAATAGGCTGTCATTATTTGCCTGTGTTTCACGTAACTTAATTGTCAACACAATATACATTTTCAAATAAATTCGTACATCACAATCGTATCCTCATGATTAAAAAACCACAATAGTTTTACGGACAGCAAAACATTTGCAAAAAAATTCGCAAAAATTCCTGAGATATTTTGACGCGAACTTCCCCAAAGGTCGACGAGCAATGTCAGAATTTCAGAAATGGCCGGTCGCCGTCATATGAACATTTCCATTATCTGTAGGGAAATCAAATCATATTTAAGTACATATTTCTATTAAATTTGCTTCACTCATATATATTATGCAATTGCTAGAATGTTTATAAACTTTTTTATAATAAAATCTGTTTGTTTTGTTTAAATTTGTATTAATAATAATGAATTAAAAAAGTTGTGTTACTTTTTTTTGGTCACAATAAATTAATGGAGCTGTCTAAATAAACTTGACGTCACACAGTTGCGCCCTCAATTGAGGTATAAACTGTATTTTTAACTACTACTAGTCTTACGCAACCAGTTTCACCGATCATGCAAACATACATTTATTTATATAAATTTAATTATTACATAATTCGTTAATTAATGCGTATAGGTCCATGCAAAATGTAAAAGTAACCTTTAGCGCTCGTAAACTACAACTTTTTAAGCGGTTTATGATTTTTATCGTATTTTAACTTACTTCCAAAAATCTACTTTTTAAACTTAAGTTTTTGTGCAATAATGTTTGTGTATTCTATTTTTTGATGTTTGATTATATTTTATATATATATCTATCTATTTTTAATTGTACTAATATATAATTGCCAATCTTTAAGAAGAATTTCTATTATTATTTTATATGATAATGGACAAATAAAGCTATTCAGTATTCAGTATTATAGTATTCAGTACTTTCAATCGTTATTATTTTAAAAAGCCATCCCTAATGCAATAATGCGGACCAAGTCATCCAGGTCTAATATATATGTTTTTATCAAGTTCTTATGAGAGAAATGAAATAAAAAGGTGTTCAAAGGCCGCTTATTAACTAAGCCAATCATTCGACTATGGTATGGGCACGGATTAATGGGCCTGAGAAAGAACGTAGGCCCCTATTGTTCATTTTAAAGTAAAAAAGAAAAAGATTGTAATTTTGTGCATGTTATTGTAATGTTGTTGTTGTTTTTTTTTGTTATACGGTGGTTGAATTACAGCTCTATGATGACGTACCGAATGAGTATGAACCAATACTAATTATTGGTTATTAATTTATTTACGGTCATCACTTTTTTACAGTGGCACACTGGTGCAACCAAAATAAAACAAAACGAATACATAACAAAATATACAAAAAAACTTAAGAACAGTGCCCAATTTAGTAACAAATGCAAAATAATGTATAATATAATAATAATAATAAAAAGGCCTACTTGTTGTGTAGGTAATTAGGCGTTAATGATATCGAACACCTACCTGGTATAAGACGATGATAATGACAATCTGATTCATGTCGAGGATGCGTGATTTCCTATTGGTTGGTAACATCATTTTAAACTTGAATTGTGCAATGAGTCATCACTCATACTGGATGGGTGACGGAGGGCGGGATAGATGGAAGGAATATTACAAATTCTGTTTTTTAAACTGCCGTCAACTCGCATCCAAATCCGGTGGCGGTTGCTTTAGTTTATGGAAGCAGCGATATTTAAGGGCATTGTCGAAAGTAGTAGGCCTATAATTTTCAGCATCGCCAATGTGGAGAATTGGAAAAAGAGAAGAGAAACACATAAATACCTAATCAGTGGTAGAACTAACCAAACTGTATTTCTTTTAAAACAATGATCAAAATAGGAAGATTGTCTCTGCCGTTACGGACACCAAGTGCTGGAGATACCGTCCCACCCCTATTAGATCAATACGTAAACAGTCGTATTCGCAAAAAGATGACCTCTATATTTAGAGACCACGCCTTCCTTCTGTATTTAGGTACTATAATTAATCAGATTATGATACACGAAAATGATTGAAAACATGCTAGCGGAAAAGGTTATAATTCTAGAAAAATAAACACACGGGACATGTTGCCTATTTTTAGAATTATTATATTCATCTTAACAAGAAGTTTGTACCTGCTCATTTAGGAAGTCGTCTTGTTTATGACGTCAGTGATACGTCATTTAGTCGGCGCTGCAAGCTATACGAAACGAACGTTGAGTATTATTAATATAGTATCGCTACTATCAATCTATTAATAATTTATTATCAAATTATCTGATTCATTATCTATCTACGTGTGCCTTAATAATATTACACTGCAATGAAAGACTCCCTTTATGCATGCGATCACTAGAATTGTATGACGTATGATAGCAGCACCAGTGGGAGTTAGAGCTTCAGCCTGGATTAGTCGCTCCTTGATTCAGCATTTATTCATCTATATATTTTATTTGGATATATCGTACACTTAATTGGAGTCTCAATGAATAATTTAAGACATAACTATTATTTTCTTTTTTTACCTATTTTTAAACAGAAATAATTCCCGAACAGAGAATAAATCAAAGTTAGGGGACCTAATGTTTTTATTTTAGCCTGTATTTATTTAAAACTGAATAAAGCTAATTAAAACCCATCTTCAAGGAAATGGATTTGAACCAGTGACCTGGGGATTCAATGGCTGGATTTACAGTTCTGTCCAAGTAGGCCTAAATGCATTGTTTACAGACTGTTTGCATTATCTACACTGACAGTTATTCGTACAATTGCATCTAAAGGGCACCGGGGCGTTTATTGTTCAGGATGCTTTTTTAGTTTATTATCGAGGGCAGGCGTTTATTCGGAAGAGGCGTTTATTTTTTGGGATTTAATATGGTAACTTGTATAATCAAATAAATACCTCCTTATATGAAAAAAATACAAAACAATTAATATCGAGAAACGATAAAATACAGTAGGCCTAAACATTTTATCAAAATGCTTGGTAAATTGTAGGTCATGTCAATTAATGAATTTTTCTACAAATAGAAATGTGTTGTAATACAATATTGTGCATAATATGCATTTCGCGGGGCGTTTATTTGAGGAAATAAATAAAAACCCAGAGACGCTTACGAAGCGTTTATTCAAAGCGGGGCGTAGGCCTATATTCGATAAACACGGTATATTTTATATTTGATTAAAAAAAAATATATATATATATATTATCATAACATTAATAGCAAACAATGTAGGACCTAAGGCCTGTGGGTATCAGTGATTGGATCTCAATGGAACAAAACAAAAGTAAAACAGCCAGAGCAATTTGTAGAGCATCTAGCCCTTCATCAGTACAAGAAAAATGAATAAAACCAATTGTTTTAATATAAAAATAAGATGTTCATCTATAAGCAGCAACATTTACATAATCAAATTTGCATAATCAAAATAATATTGTTGAATTAACGCTTTTTTATCGTTTCGATTTTCAAGGCAATCTAACAACAACCTTGGTTTTTAATCAAATAATTAGTAGGCCTAATAGTATTTTTTTTAACTTGGCATGGTTTGTTATTGTAGAAACCACCGAAGCGTGAAATTATATTATACGTCGTATATAGAAGGCGCTATTTTACATTACTTAACCAACGACCGGGAGATAGGTAAGTACCACACGGACCAGGCACGAAGTGGAGCAGGTATATAAAATATACCAAATTGGCTGGTTGAGAATTCTCAACTATTACCGCAGTACGCCTGTACGACGAAGCCTACCGGTATAATGGGATAGGCTGATTTCCTTGTTAACTTAAAGGGTCATTTAATTACTGAATTATGATTGGTAGTAAAGGAAATTTACTGGAATCCTATTGGATGGTAAGGTGGTAGTAGGACCATGTCCATCCCATTGCAGTAATAAAGTTGAGCCACCTGCGACTTACAATGTCCTACCATGCTAATGTAGGAGTGGGGAAATGTTATGCTTACTACTGTTTCTTTTAATAATTTAGTACAATTAATAAGAATAAAGAATACACTTAACAATATACAACAAATAACATTACTGTACGATGTAGTTTAACACTGTTCTCAACTATAGTCATTTTGGTATACTTGAGCACAGTGATAAAGAATAGGATAAACTTAACAATATACAACAAATAACATTAATGTACGATCCCGTTTAACACTGTTCTCAACTATAGCCATTTTGGTGTACTTGAGCACAGTGATAAAGAATAGGATAAACTTAACAATATACAACAACAATGTACGATCCCGTTTAACACTGTTCTCAACTATAGTCAGTTTGGTATACAGTACTAGAGCACAGTGATAAAGAATAGGATAAACTTAACAATATACAACAAATAACATTAATGTATGATCCCGTCTAACACTGTTCTCAACTATAGTCATTTTGGTATACTTGAGCACAGTGATAAAGAATAGGATAAACTTACGAATATACAACAAATAACATCAATGTACGATCCTGTTTAACACTGTTCTCAACTATAGTCATTTTGGTATACTTGAGCACAGTGATAAAGAATAGGATAAACTTAACAATATACAACAAATAACATTAATGTATGATCCCGTTTAACACTGTTCTCGACTATCATTTTGGTATATATGAGCACAGTGATAAAGAATAGGATAAACTTAACAATATACAACAAATAACATTAATGTATGATCCCGTTTAACACTGTTCTCAACTATAGTCATTTTGGTATACTTGAGCACAGTGATAAAGAATAGGATAAACTTAACAATATACAACAATAACATTAATGTATGATCCCGTTTAACACTGTTCTCGACTATAGTCATTTTGGTATACTTGAGCACATTGATAAAGAATAGGATAAACTTAACAATATACAACAAATAACATTAATGTACGATCCCGTTTAACACTGTTCTCGACTATAGTCATTTTGGTATACTTGAGCACAGTGATAAAGAATAGGATAAACTTAACAATATACAACAAAAATGTACGATCCAGTTTAACACTGTTCTCAACTATAGTCATTTTGGTATACTTGAGCACAGTGATAAAGAATAGGATAAACTTAACAATATACAACAAATAACATTAATGTATGATCCTGTTTAACACTGTTCTCGACTATCATTTTGGTATACTTGAGCACAGTGATAAAGAATAGGATAAACTTAACAATATACAACAAATAACATTAATGTATGATCCCGTTAAACACTGTTCTCAACTTTAGTCATTTTGGTATACTTGAGCACAGTGATAAAGAATAGGATAAACTTAACAATATACAACAAATAACATTAATGTACGATCCCGTTTAACACTGTTCTCGACTATAGTCATTTTGGTATACTTGAGCACAGTGATAAAGAATAGGATAAACTTAACAATATACAACAAATAACATTAATGTATGATCCCGTTTAACACTGTTCTCGACTATAGTCATTTTGGTATACTTGAGCACAGTGATAAAGAATAGGATAAACTTAACAATATACAACAAATAACATTAATGTATGATCCCGTTTAACACTGTTCTCGACTATCATTTTGGTATACTTGAGCACAGTGATAAAGAATAGGATAAACTTAACAATATACAACAAAAATGTACGATCCAGTTTAACACTGTTCTCAACTATAGTCATTTTGGTATACTTGAGCACAGTGATAAAGAATAGGATAAACTTAACAATATACAACAAATAACATTAATGTATGATCCCGTTTAACACTGTTCTCGACTATCATTTTGGTATACTTGAGCACAGTGATAAAGAATAGGATAAACTTAACAATATACAACAAATAACATTAATGTATGATCCCGTTTAACACTGTTCCCGACTATAGTCATTTTGGTATACTTGAGCACAGTGATAAAGAATAGGATAAACTTAACAATATACAACAAAAATGTACGATCCAGTTTAACACTGTTCTCAACTATAGTCATTTTGGTATACTTGAGCACAGTGATAAAGAATAGGATAAACTTAACAATATACAACAAAAAACATTAATGTACGTTCCCGTTTAACACTGTTCTCAACTATAGTCATTTTGGTATACTTGAGCACAGTGATAAAGAATAGGATAAACTTAACAATATACAACAAATAACATTAATGTACGATCCCGTTTAACACTGTTCTCGACTATAGTCATTTTGGTATACTTGAGCACAGTGATAAAGAATAGGATAAACTTAACAATATACAACAAAAATGTACGATCCAGTTTAACACTGTTCTCAACACTATAGTCATTTTGGTATACTTGAGCACAGTGATAAAGAATAGGATAAACTTAACAATATACAACAAAAAACATTAATGTACGATCCCGTTTAACACTGTTCTCAACTATAGTCATTTTGGTATACTTGAGCACAGTGATAAAGAATAGGATAAACTTAACAATATACAACAAATAACATTAATGTATGATCCCGTTTAACACTGTTCTCGACTATAGTCATTTTGGTATACTTGAGCACAGTGATAAAGAATAGGATAAACTTAACAATATACAACAAAAATGTACGATCCAGTTTAACACTGTTCTCAACTATAGTCATTTTGGTATACTTGAGCACAGTGATAAAGAATAGGATAAACTTAACAATATACAACAAAAAACATTAATGTACGTTCCCGTTTAACACTGTTCTCAACTATAGTCATTTTGGTATACTTGAGCACAGTGATAAAGAATAGGATAAACTTAACAATATACAACAAATAACATTAATGTACGATCCCGTTTAACACTGTTCTCGACTATAGTCATTTTGGTATACTTGAGCACAGTGATAAAGAATAGGATAAACTTAACAATATACAACAAAAATGTACGATCCAGTTTAACACTGTTCTCAACACTATAGTCATTTTGGTATACTTGAGCACAGTGATAAAGAATAGGATAAACTTAACAATATACAACAAAAAACATTAATGTACGATCCCGTTTAACACTGTTCTCAACTAAAGTCATTTTGGTATACTTGAGCACAGTGATAAAGAATAGGATAAACTTAACAATATACAACAAATAACATTAATGTACGATCCCGTTTAACACTGTTCTCGACTATAGTCATTTTGGTATACTTGAGCACAGTGATAAAGAATAGGATAAACTTAACAATATACCACAAAAATGTACGATCCAGTTTAACACTGTTCTCAACTATAGCCATTTTGGTATACTTGAGCACAGTGATAAAGAATAGGATAAACTTAACAATATACAACAAATAACATTAATGTATGATCCCGTTTAACACTGTTCTCGACTATAGTCATTTTGGTATACTTGAGCACAGTGATAAAGAATAGGATAAACTTAACAATATACAACAAATAACATCAATGTACGATCCCGTTTAACACTGTTCTCAACTATAGTCATTTTGGTATACTTGAGCACAGTGATAAAGAATAGGATAAACTTAACAATATACAACAAATAACATCAATGTACGATCCCGTTTAACACTGTTCTCAACTATAGTCATTTTGGTATGCTTGAGCACAGTGATAAAGAATAGGATAAACTTAACAATATACAACAAAAATGTACGATCCAGTTTAACACTGTTCTCAACTATAGTCATTTTGGTATACTTGAGCACAATATACAACAAATAACATTAATGTACACGATCCTGTTTAACACTGTTCTCAACTATAGTCATTTTCATATACTTGAGCACAGTGATAATATGAAAAACATAATAACACTATAATATTTGTAGATGAATGACGCAGACACGTACATATATGTTCATAAGTAATTGATATAAATTGACTTTTAAAAGTGGAATTAACACAAATGATTGTAGATAAATATGACGTGAATTGCACGTACATTATGTTGATGAGTAGTATATTTATATAAATCGACTTTGAAAAGTGAAATAACACTATTAGTTGTACACTATTGATCATATATGAATATGACGTGAATTGCACGTACATATGTTGATGAGTAGGCCTATATTGATATAATTGACTTCGAAAAGTGAAATAACACTGATTTGTAAATGAATATGACGTGGACACGTACATATATTGATTAGTATATTGATATAAATCGACTTTTAAAAGTCAAATTAACACTAATATTTGTAGATGAATATGACTTGGACACGATTTACATATGTTGATGAGTATATTGATATAAATCGACTTTTAAAAGTGAAATAACACTAATATTTGTAGATGAACATGACGTGGACACGTACGGTACATAATGTTGATGAGTATATTGATATAAATCGACTTTTAAAAGTGAAATAACACTATTGATTGTAGATGAATATGACGTGGACAAGTATATTTATTGATGAGTATATTGATAAATCGACTTTTAAAAGTGAAATAACACTAATATTTTATAGATGAATATGACGTGGACACGTACATATGTTGATGAGTATATTGATATAAATCGACTTTTAAAAGTGGAATTAACACTATTGATTGTAGACGTGAATTGCACGTACATATTATGTTGATGAGTGTATTGATATAAATCGACTAAACGTTAAATAACACTATCTTGTACAAGTACCCTCACTTGCAATGATGAAGGGCTAGTGTTGCCCGAAAACTCTGCTAACTTTTCTAACTTTATCGTTTTGATTTAGCTTTTCGCTTCTTTTTTTGTATCTCCATTGAGACCACAGCATTGTTATTATTTCAGTATTTTGCCTTTGGATTTACTAATATTAAAAGTGAAATAACACTAATGACTGTAAATGATATGACATTTATGTTGATGTATATATTTTTGTATATATAATATGCACACGTACATACGTTGATAGGTATTGATATAAATAGATTTTTAAAAGTACGGTAATAGACACTTTATTTGTAGATGAATACGACATGGACAAGTTGCAATAAATTCTATTGTTATATCGTATTGATATAAATCGACTTTTTTAAAGTGGAATAACACTAAAATGTATAGATGGATATGGCCTCAACAAGTATTGTATTAAGCGCTACTGTATATTGATAGACTTCATACCTGTAATGTCAATGAAATCTGGAAACAAGAATTGTGTTTGATCCTCCTAATAGTATTCTAATAATCTTGGTTTGTAAAGGAGGCATGACAAATCTAAACGCATAGCCAGGGGAGGAGTTGGAGTTTCGAACAAACTCCCCTGTGCCCGTCCTACGGTTTTTGTGAACTTTTTAGTAGCGTGCAAACGCGACTCTACAGCTCACTATGTCGGTCGGTCGGTAAACACCAACTCAAATTTGAGCACGCGACTGCAGCCATGTATAGGCCTATGGCCTGTTTATACTAGAAATCAGCAGTGAAAGTATATGTAAATAATATGTGTTAATATAGAATTAGTTTTTTTTATTTAATAAATAGTATTAAAGTTGATCTTATTCTTTATCTGTGATTAATTATACTCAAATGACTATAGTTTAAAACAGTATTAAACGGCATCGTACATTAATGTTATTTGCTGTTTATTCGAAGTTTATCCTATTCTTTATCACTGTGCTCAAGTATACCAAAATGACTATAGTCGAGAACAGTGTTAAACGGGATCGTACATTAATGTTATTTGTTGTATATTGTTAAGTTTATCCTATTCTTTATCACTGTGCTCAAGTATACCAAAATGACTATAGTCGAGAACAGTGTTAAACGGGATCATACATTAATGTTATTTGTTGTATATTATTAAGTTTATCCTATTCTTTATCACTGTGCTCAAGTATACCAAAATGACTATAGTTGAGAACAGTGTTAAACTGGATCGTACATTAATGTTATTTGTTGTATATTATTAAGTTTATCCTATTCTTTATCACTGTGCTCAAGTATACCAAAATGACTATAGTTGAGAACAGTGTTAAACGGGATCATAGGCCTACATTAATGTTATTTGTTGTATATTATTAAGTTTATCCTATTCTTTATCACTGTGCTCAAGTATACCAAAATGACTATAGTTGAGAACAGTGTTAAACGGGATCGTACATTAATGCTATTTGTTGTATATTATTAAGTTTATCCTATTCTTTATCACTGTGCTCAAGTATACCAAAATGACTATAGTTGAGAACAGTTTTAAACGGGATCGTACATTAATGTTATTTGTTGTATAATGTTAAGTTTATCCTATTCTTTATCACTGTTCTCAAGTATACCAAAATGACTATAGTTGAGAACAGTGTTAAACGGGATCGTACATTAATGTTATTTGTTGTATATTGTTAAGTTTATCCTATTCTTTATCACTGTGCTCAAGTATACCAAAATGACTATAGTTGAGAACAGTTTTAAACGGGATCGTACATTAATGTTATTTGTTGTATAATGTTAAGTTTATCCTATTCTTTATCACTGTTCTCAAGTATACCAAAATGACTATAGTTGAGAACAGTGTTAAACGGGATCGTACATTAATGTTATTTGTTGTATATTGTTAAGTTTATCCTATTCTTTATCACTGTGCTCAAGTATACTAAAATGACTATAGTTGAGAACAGTGGTAAACTGGATCGTACATTAATTCTATCCTTTGCTTTACTGTACTTTGATTTGATAAGCAAGTTTGGTTGCCCCGCCCCCATATGCTGCCTACTAAATTAGGATTCCCTAGCTTTTCTATAAAAATTGAAGTACCCACAATGCACGTTATACGGAAGTCATAGTCTTGTAAAATACAGACACAATAGTTTTTATCGTATTGTTTTCATTTAAATATCACTAAGATTGTCTTAAACTACAAACAACTAAAATTAGTGAAGGTATGCTAGTGTTTCTAAATGTTTACTACTTGTAGTATTAATACAATTTGGATTATATCATTTTCCAGAAAGGTAGTAAAAAACATAAAATAGTTGAGAATTCTCAACTAGCCAGGATGGTATAGGAAATATAGCTCAGTGGAGAGAGGATCCGGAGCTGGGGTTAGTGTTGGTTACTTGTTGGTTAGCACCTTGTTGTTTATCGGTGTTGTTTATTTTCGCATTTCATTGTATATGCACTAGCCTACATGTATATTAGAGCCTATCAGCCCTAGTTAATAGTGGCCGCCTTAATAGTTTTATTAAATAGTTTTATTTGTATGAGGAGATTTACATTTTATAGGCGGCTTCGCTTCACACACTAACTTTATTATTAATATTATTAATATTATTAGCCAGCAAGGGGAGGGGGGGGGGGGATTTGGGGTGGAGATGGGGATGTACTTAATTAATAATTATAGTTGTACTTCCACACAATTTTTAATATGTTATACAGGTTCCAAGATACAATTACTAGGTAGGGGCCTAATAGATAGTTTAAATTTCTTTACATACAAACAAATGAAAGATACAATTCTGAAAAGCTAAAAACTTAATATTAATATTTCACTCCACAATCAATCAGATGTCAGAATGTCATTCTACTTCTTGACACCGACCAACAGAATACCGTACTCATAGTCTAAGTGTGTCTTTTATATATCTATATTTTGCACATTGTGAATCATTAAGTGAGCAAGGAGTAGACAACTATCTTTTTGCAATTTTTTTTTAGTCGCATTTTTTTCAAGGTGCTGCTTTAGCCAGGTACGTCCCAAGAGGACTACTCATTCAGAAGCTAAAGCAAGCAGCAGTTATAGTTCTAGAGGCCGACGTTTTTGGTACTTTGTAAACTATCACGGGTCATGCTAAAATTACAAACCCCAAAGCACGGCTGGAAAAAGAGAGTCTGTCAACATTGGCCAGTATTATAATAATTCACTGTCTAATAATCAAAACATTATTTCTGGTATTTACAATGAGTCCCATTGACTGTCAATCTAGTTTTTGGTTGTAATAGGACATAATTTGTTGACACTTCAAGCATCAGCTAGGCTTGATGAAGTGACCCACAGACTTGACATTAGCAATAAAATAAACTAAAGTGACAGAAATTGAGTCTGTTTAGTATAATAAAGTAATATTATTTAGACATCATCTTTTACAGATTCAGTAGTTTTTATTTTGCACAATTATGACATATCAAAGTATGAAAGTATCAAATACAAAAAGTTATTCACTTCTGTAACAAAAAAATAATTTCCTGTATAAATTTAACAGAAAAGAAACGTTTAATTATAACCCAAAAACCATTGTCTGACAGACAATTTAAGATTTTTTTGCTTTAAATTACATTTTATTTCAGGTAAATAATTATCATTATTATTATTATTATATCAATATTTATAAAGCGTCAATTCAAAGACCGAGGTACAAAATCAAAGGCGCTGGGCATGTTAGTGGTCGAAAAAATGAGTTTTGAGCAATTTTTTAAATAAGGCAACAGAATAACTATTATGTGACAATAAAATAACAAAAAATATTTTTCAGGGGGACAATATATCTTTAAAACTGTTACGTCAACGAGCAGCGTTTTTAGTAAGAAATATTTCTTATTTATTTTGACAATGGATTCATTACCAGTTACAAACAAGAATTGGCGAACTACATTTGAACGGATTGAGAAATTTATATCAAATACTTATTTTACAGATGTCAATTTATATGGTCGGTACGTAGCATATAAATATATCAATGCAATATTTATTTGTTGATATTTGTAATACCATTTATTTTCTGGAAAGTATTTTGTGGCTTCCACAATGAATAATTATGCCTGTAAAATTTGTGATCATGTTTTAGAATTTTTTTTAAAAAGGTTATATGGAGAAAGGCAATCAGTGGATGACATAAGCACTTCTGGACAGACTGGACGAATCTCATATGAAACAGCTATTGGTCTCGAATACAAGAGAGCAACAATAGGACAGTCATTTGGACCAACGTAAGTATCTGATATGTTAATTAAAATATGTCTATTGTTTTCTATATCTTCAGTACCACAATAATAATAGTATATATCATTTTTATTTCTGTAGATGGGCAACACATTGGTTTTTAATTTGTATAAATATTCCTACAGAATGGATAGGAAAAGAAGTTCACCT
Source organism: Antedon mediterranea (assembly GCF_964355755.1). Lineage (NCBI taxonomy): Eukaryota > Metazoa > Echinodermata > Crinoidea > Comatulida > Antedonidae > Antedon > Antedon mediterranea. The sequence continues at coordinate 12,957,565 of NC_092671.1, read as the reverse complement.
GGTTTGGAATTCAAATTCAGAAGCTATGGTACGTATAGATTTTTGCTGGAGGGCTTAATAATCTAATTTTGGTGTGGCACAAACATTACTGAGGGTAACATTTTTCAACAACTCACAGTCCTTATATATTTGCAAAGTAGCATTGACGGAAAAAAGTAATAATCATTTAATTCATTTTTCTTTATTTCGTAATTGTACATGTACAGATACAATGCTCATAACATATTATAAAACAATACAATAAAAATACAAAAGCCCATGGACCACAAACTGGTAATATGTGTACATTAAATTAAATCTCTTGGAGTGAAAGTAATAATAATTGTTTTATTTTACCAAATCATTATTCTAAAAAAAAGTCACTTTAGCCACTAGATGATATTTTTCAGTTGGGTAATAACACTTCACAATACCTATATTGTATGTTGTACAGATTTGGAAAAATGGTGTTGCTCTAAAAGGCTTTAACAATGATAGAAATGATTTTATAATATCAAAACAACTCAGGGAGGACCAATTAAGGTAACTCAGTATATTTATTATAATATTCTATTATTAAATATTCTTATTTTAGACAGATTGCCAATAATAGATATACTAGAAAGTGAGTTCATTAACTGTCCTCAGAGATTGCAAACATGTTCTTCTACACAAAGTCTTTGGGTGATTTGAACCCAGCACCTTGCAATCGGTAGTCAAGCAGCTAACCACCAAGCTACAACTCCACTAAATAAAGATTAAAATAACAGGCTTTATATTAAGTTAATGAATATTTGAGATGTTCTTTTATTGTAGTCATACATTTCACATCGAAATGGCATGCAATTCAATGTCTGGTGCAGGAGACCATTTTATAGGGCCACCAAAACCTGACAAGATGTTTACTTTATCTACATGTCAAATTGCTATTTTTAATCGACAAGTTTACCATCTAATTCAAGATTTAGACATCCTTCTATGTATTGCTAAAGTAAGTTAATACAGTAGTTATGTGTTGCATATAAATTCATGAATTGAAAAGAGAATGACTTTGTGTATAATTAAGATAATTTCATTTCATTTCATTATTTATTTGGTCTATGATACCATCAACTCTCAAAATATTTCAATAATAACATGTTAATATAAAATTCAGTGTCTTAGTTTAGTCATGTTCCATGGTACATTATATCCAGAAGAATAGAATTTTCAACCAACTGCACCGCAAAATAGTACCTACTACATTATCCTCTTTCAGAAACTGAAGAGGTCCAATTGTCAATAGCTTTGTATAAAGTTATTAAAATAATTTTTGGCAATTCCTTTTGGTAAGTTAGTTTAAACCCTATGTTAAATCACCAGACAAAATTCTGTTTTATTAACAATTGTCAATGCATAATTCCAATTTAACAATAGAACCTGATATTTTAGGAACTTCCAGAGGACACCCCAAGGAAATACCAAGCTCTTTATACTGCCAATGAGATGGTCAACTTGTCTTGTAGTCATGAATCAACTGGTTACAGTAAAGCACGTAGTCTGTCTTCAGAATTCTTCAATCAGCATAATGGTGACTCCCAGCTTACTGTACATGCTATGGGGCATGCCCATATTGATACAGGTACATAATATACACCATTGTTTTGCATAACTTATTTATAATTTTGAACTTTTTTAAAAATGTCATCCTTTCAATTTATTTCTTTTTTTTAAAAGCATGGTTGTGGCAGTATGATGAAACAAAACGGAAATGTGCCAGAAGTTGGGCATCGACTATTCAATTGATGGACAGTTACCCAGATTACAAATTTGTTTGTTCTCAGGTTTGTTGCTGGTTGCCTTATGATATAAATGTATTAAGCGAGCATCACATATTTGGACAACATTGGGCTGGCCATGATTGGTAACAAGTTTTAAATGTAATAGTTATTTAAAACAAAAACTATCCCACTACATTTTTGGTGTCGCGATCCCTCTACAATGTTACCACATTTTCATTGATATAGTCAATATGGTATTTTCTGTAGGCCCAGCAGTACGAATGGGTGAAAGACTCCTATCCAGAACTCTATCAACGTATTTCAAAGTTTGTTGATGATGGCAGATTTATTCCTGTTGGAGGAACCTGGGTAGAGATGGATGGCAACCTACCCAGTGGTGAGGCATTTGTGAGGCAGTTTATTTACGGACAGCGCTTTTTTCAGAAGGAATTTGGCATAAAGTGTAAAGAGGTATTGAACATCTTTGTATTTAAATTATTAATTACTTAGGGAAATTTCCTTCTAAGTTGTAGTACATTTTTTAAAGTTTTGAAAAGAATACATGTTAAAACTTTGATTTTTTTAGGATGGTCTGGGAAAGATAACTTATCTATACAAGTTTAATTGTTTTATCTTTTCAGTTCTGGCTTCCTGATACATTTGGATATTCTGCTCAATTGCCACAGATAATGAGCAGTGCTGGCATTCAAAGATTCCTCACGCAGAAGCTTAGCTGGGGTCTCATAAATACATTTCCGGTATTCTATATTTATGTGCTTATAAGTTAGACACTTTAATATTTAAATTGACTGTATTATCAGATGCTTTGTGAATAGTTTTTGCATACTGATTATTGTAGCATCAGCATATTGATTTAACACAAAAAAAAACTTTTGTAAAGCCTAATGGCTTGTTTCTATTATTTTACTACCCATTTATTACCCATGTACGGTCAAAATGTATTTTTTAAATTCATTATTTGATTTACATGAATTATATAACAATGATAGTGTATTGGTTTATAAAGTACAGGTGCAGTATATACAGTAATAAATCATAAATATATTAAATGTTATAAATCTAACATTTTTATAGCATCATACTTTTTGGTGGCAAGGAATTGATGGAACTAAATGTTTAACTCATTTTCCACCAGCTGATTCTTATGGGACATCGGCAACAGCTGCAGATGTAAGTACCTTTTCAAAGATGTTTTAATGTTCCTCTGTCATACAAGATAATCTATCCAATCTGGAAACATGAAATTACTTTATAATCACTGATTTGTGTAATATTCAATGCGTTTAAAATTGGGGTGATAATTTGTATTCATTATTGAAGAAGATGAAGATTAAATTGACTTTAATATGAATATACATGTGGTGCTATGAAATTAATGGGATGTAGTTTTAGAGGGTTTAATTAGCATTATAAAGTAATACATTCCATTGGCCATATTTCACCATTGCAGACTTGAAAACCTGGACATTCTTCTTGGTCCAAAAACCTGGTCACAAACTACATTAACAAAAGGACTAACATAAAATTCTTTTTTTTTCAGGTACTTAATAGTGTTGGTAAGCTAAAAGACAAGGGACGAACTAGGAACACAGTTTTGCTTTTTGGTTTTGGAGATGGAGGAGGAGGACCAACGTATGTATGATTTCTATTTTTATAAATTGTATATGGATACTTGTTTGTAGTGTATGTACAGTATGTGTTTATCTATTAAATTATCATTTTTAGAGAAGATATGTTAGAAAGACTAGACCGACTGAAGGATGTGGATAGAATTCCAAAGTAAGTTTTCTTGGGATTTATTTTTGTGTACTTCTATTTGCAAACTTAAACTACTACTGTTTACAAGGACTTTTCATGCTTAGCTTATCTGGATAAACCAAAAATTGCCTGTTTCCTTTTGGCAGAGAGCTTTTCAATAATGGACTAATCCACCAACCACAACCTCATAAGGCCACGCCCTAACATACCACCATCTCCAAAAATTATGATAATTATCGTTACCTATACTTTTTATTAGAATATCACAGTCTACTCCTGATCAGTTTTTTGATGTCATTGAAAAAGAATCTAGCAATCTTTGTCGCTGGATTGGAGAGCTTTATCTGGAATTACACCAAGGGACATTTACCACACAAGCAATGGTATGCTTGTCATATTATTTTGGCTAAATGCTTTACTATCATTATCTAATCTTTTTGATGAAATTTGTCATATTGTACTCAAAATCTCAAATTTTTTTGTAGTTAAAAAGGAAAAACAGAAGACTAGAATTCATGATGCACAACATTGAATTTATATATTCAATGTTGGTTGCTGTGAATGACATCAAATATCCCAGCATGCAACTTGATACTATGTGGAAGAAACTGTTAATAAATCAGTTCCATGATGTTTTACCAGGTAGCTGCATTGAATTGGTTAGTATATGAAGTAATTACATTACATTACAACATGTTGCACAAATATTAAAATAAATAAATGAATACTGTACCTACATTATTTTCAGCAATACCTTTCCTAGCTTTAGGTCTCCCAGTTGTAGTCAGCCATTAGTAGAATATATTCCATCCTCTTATTTAGCCACGTAGTTTTCATTCTTCCTTGCCTATTTGTTTTCCTTCACTTCAGTAAATAATTATTTTATATGTTTGAATAGGTTGTTCAAGATGCCTTGAAATTGTATGATGAAATTGAAACAGAAGGGAGCAACCTGTTGCAGTTAGGAATCAAAGCTATAACTCAACACAAAGATAATGAAGTAGGTTTTGAGATAAGTAGCAATAAATGCTGAATATATATCTCTAGTTGTTTTCCAGAAGTATTCCAGTCGTAGTATCTTGTCTTTTTAAATCTATCAATAGAGAGCCTTTGATTTCCAATGACCAAAGTATGTTATGTTAATACACTGTGCGCATACAGGGATATTGTGACATGTTTTCTAACTCAGTTTTGAAAGTTTCTAGGTCCAGAAGACGCCCGACACACACAATCGATAAAACTGACCTAGGTACTGTAGGTTCTCTCAAATCAAAAGCTCCCTATTAGTGAAATTGCTATGATCCGCTCCTGAGTATCTTAAGAATAATAATAATAATGATAAGCATGACTCCCGCCGTAGTGGCTTGAAGTCTTCACCGATGCAACAAGACTGATCATTCCACTGACTGGTGTTTTTTGGGTCCTAGGATCAATAATGATGTTAAATTTTAATCTTTATCATTTTTATCATAAATTTTAAAATGCTTGTAATTTTTATCTTAAGTTTTAATGTGCGTAATTTTAAGATTTATCATTTGATGTATTTACGGCACTCTGGTCAATTTTTTGGATATATATGTTATTAGTATCTTGTCTCTTGCAATATAGGGGGAGAATGAAATATTCCTAATCAACACACATTGTTGGGATAGGTCAGAAGTTGTGACGATATCAGGTGATATATTTAAATCAACTCAACCAAAGAACAAGAAACAGAAGACAGATATTAAAACTGCTTTAAATAGCTGTGGAGAAACACTTGGTAAGGTTTTATCTTAGGTCTTAAAACATGGTTATTCTTCTTTATTAGATAGAGTGGTTAATAAAAGGGATACTAAATTTTACTTCTTATTATCAATAAGTTATAACTTAATTTACAAGTTTCTGTTTTAACAGAACTTTACAATATTTTATACATTCAATCTTTAGCCTTAGTTGAGGTACCATCTATGGGTTACAGTATTTTGCAAAGTCCTGAAGACAAACCAATTCCCTGCACTGTCAAGATTGAAGACGAATTTGCAATTATGGATAATGGATTGTTAACTGCTTACATAGACAGGACAGGAAGGGTCTGTAAACTACTACACAAGCGAACTGGCCGGTACATTGACAAATTTCACAGTGTTTTTATTATTTTATAGTTAATACAGATATATATTATATTTAATACTTCATTCTGGACAAATCTCCCTTTTCCTCTCTGCTTTTGCTCTCCAATGTGAATTATTGTTTTTATTTATTTATTTTATGTGTTTAAACCGTTTTTTAGAAATGCTTTTAAGGAAGATGCCAGTGAAGCTTTTTATGGCAACCAGTTTGTTTTATTTGATGATGTTCCTTTATATTGGGATGCATGGGATGTGATGGATTATCACATGGAAACCAGGTAATTCAGACCAACATAGTCAATCACTGATATGGAAATGAAAAATACAATGTAATAACCTGCTGTATTAAAATACCATAAAGCATGCCTGTAGCTATCATTCAGTGTAAGGACTGGATTGCAAGTTACCAATAGAATGAGGCATGGGCATATTTTTTGAAATTATATATAACAATAATCTAAATTGAAAATAAGATCTTTCTTGTGCTATGTTGTCTTAGTCAAATCAAATTATTATTATTATTGTTTATTTCAGATCACCAATAACAAATATTAAAGCACAGACTTCAATAACTGAAGATTGTGGTTTAAGATGTGCAGTTTCATATAAACTGGCAATAAGTGAAAAGAGTTGGATTAAGCAAGACATTGTGCTAGATGCTTGTGCACACAATCTGGTGTTTAACACACAAGTAATTTTTTATTTATTTTTTTTAAATAATTTTTTTTGTTCTACACTATCAAAGTGTATGACAAAAAAGTGTGATGTGCCCAAATATCGTAGCGATATGCCCAAATATCGTAGTGATGATATGACATGTCCATATAGGGGCGCATAACATGTTTTTGTCACATAAAGTTTGATAGTGTAGACCAAGCTTTAGCTTACTATGGAATTTCTATGGAAGACTTCCAATCAGTAGTTATCATTATTATTAAATGATCGATGTTTATTATACTGTAAGTTTCTTAAAATACAATTTGTCTTTAAATCTGTTTTTTAGGTTGAATGGCATGAAAGTCATAAGTTACTTAAAGTAGAATTTCCGTTAGATGTTCGCACATTGAATGCTACTTATGAGATCCAGTTTGGGCATCTGCAGAGGCCGACTCATGGCAACACGTCATGGGATTGGGCAAAATATGAGGTGTGTCTACTTTGCTTTGTTGTACAGTATTACTAATTTTTTTTATAGGATTGATAGTGCACATTATTGTATTACTGTATTCAATAGATTCTCTGTGTTAAAGAGTACAAATAACTTTCGTACCAGAATTTGGTTAATTGACCTTTCAGTTTAATAATTTTATATTAGTAATATTTATTACATCATCGTTGAAGGCTACATGAGCAGGAGAAAGGCAGAGAGGAAAATCAAGTGATGGCAGTGATAAAACAAATGCAGATGATAGTGGCCAGCCGTCTTAGTGAAATTGGCACATGGTTATTTATGTGATTTTATATTATAGGTTGTTGGTCACAAATGGGCAGATATGTCTGAATTTGGGTTTGGAGTTTCATTGTTGAATGATTGCAAGTATGGGTTTTCAGCCAAAGACAATGTTCTCAGCATGTCTCTGTAAGTATATTTTTATACTATTAAATATGAATATCAAAAGTATTGTTTGCTTTAGTATAATTTGTATCTTTAAAGTTTAATTTTAATTTCTATAACAAGAATAAGTTTTAATTTAACAGATTGAGATCTTCTAAAAGCCCGGATGCAAATGCAGATATGGGAACACATCATTTCAACTACTCGGTTCTACCACATACAGGTAAGGATATAACAGAATCTCCTTTGGGGAACACTTTGTTGGGTTGTAAAGTTATCTCATTAATTTTATAAATGATGGTATTCATTATTGTTTGTTTTAATTTAAAAGTAATTAGATCTTGTTATAATTAATTGTGATTTATTTTCTTCAGGAACCTTTCAAGAAGCTAGAGTAGTACAAGCTGCTTATGATTTCAACAACCCTCTTCAAGTCATGGCTGTCAAATCACCCACTCTTGGTGCAAAAATTATGTCTTATTTCAAAGTGTCCAATCCTGCGATCATTCTGGATACAATTAAAAAGGTAATTAAGACATTGTTTAAGTTCTTTGCTAACTGTCTTGTAAATGAATGTTAATATATAAATAAGAGTAACCAGCCCACTAATTAAACAGCTGTTAGAGCCTCAACATTTTGATAAATCATTTTCCAGATAATGCTTTTTCAAATTCTAATTATCAATATAAAAGGTAAGGCGGGGCAAACAATTTATTTAAAATTATTTTATGTTTATTGTATGTTACATACAGGCTGAAGATCGAGATGATGCATTGGTTGTTCGGTTATACGAAGCTTATGGTGGCCACTCAACCGGATTTTTAATAACCAGTTTACCATTCCAGCATGCTATCAGGTAAATTGATTCAGAGTATATTCAGATCTCAAGTATGGATGAAGTATGTAAACAAATTCATTTTTAAGGACTCTTTAATTGTGTTAGTAATTAAATTGCTTTTTTAACCAAGCTGCCTAATACATTATAATTTTTTTTTGTCAATGTTCAACTCTCCTCACAGGGAGACTTTATTTGTATATAGGCCATCAACCTATTTGTATTTATATGTATGTATGCCAAAATCAATTTCCTTTTATGATGGACCAATAAATATCATCTTATCTTATATGCAAATTTGACTGCAAGAACAATTAAGGAATTAATCAAAACATTTTCTAGGAACAAATTAGCAAACGTTTCCAGGAATTAGAATAGAAGTACAATTATGAACTTACCTTACTTTATATGCATGTACTATTTATTGCAGATGCAATATTTTGGAGGAATTAAAACCCACGGAAACAATGGATATCAACAATGGTACCATTCAACTTCATCTAAACCCATTCCAGATTATCAGCCTTATCTTAAGTTTTGATTTAATTTAATTGTACTTACTGTATCATAACTAAAATAAGATACATTATACCAAAAATTGTTTACTTAGTAGAGTAGTCAAAATTATGTTTAAATACAATAATATCATGTTTTACAAAAGAATAAAAGAATTTTGAATGTTGAAATAAACATACTGTGCAATTCTTTCCGCCAAACAGTTTACCGATTCTGAGTGGGAACTGAAAGTTCTACAGAGGTATTATATCCTTATCATTATAATTTTTGAATACCATAATTTTACTTACTGTACCATAAGTAAAATAAGATATATTATACCAAAAATTGTTCACTTAGTAGAGTAGTCAAAGTTATTTACAATAAGAAAATGTTTTATAAAAGAATAAAAGAATCTTCAAGACTGAAATAAACATACAGTACAGTACTGTGTAATTATTTCCGCCAAACAATTACTGATTCTGAGCTGGAACTGAAAGTTATACAGAGGTATTATATCCTTTTTTCAATACTTTCTGTCAATGATAGTTCACTCCAGGAATGAAAGTTTATATTGTATGCATGACTAGTTTCATTGTAAAATACAAGGAAGAAACATATTATTTATGACAAAAGGGGAATTCCCTTAGACACAACAACGTTTATGTACTGTACTTCCTCCTACTACTCAGCACTGTGCATACATAACAGAAACTGCTGTGCATTACACTGAATAGCAATCATGGAGAAAATATCTTATTCTTCGGTGAGTATTTTTTCACAATCTGCTTAAGTTGCACCATATTAATGAGACGTTTTTTAGAATGGGAAGTTTAATTTCACCATGGATGTATACTGTGCACGTTTTCCTTCTTGTTTCTTGTCTTCAGGGGGTTGAGCTATTCTTGTTGACCACCAATGTGAAATAAATCTAGCTTAATTACTTTTGCTAATATTAAACCTGTATAGCTTGAATAAATGTTAAGTTGCAGTTTTAGGTAATCAATGGAATGTCCAGATTTATAAAAATAGTTTTGTCAACAAAGCAGAGCGCTATCTCATAGTGCAATAAACCAGAATAAGTTGTTTGTTTAATAAATACTTTGTAAACACATGGATAAATTCACCATGGTACAACTGAATACCTTCAGCCTTTTCTATTGTTTTTAGATGGACTACAAATCAAAGATGAGTCACAAACGTACGTGTGCTATGTTTTCATTGCTGGCATTCATCGTCTTTCTGGGCATAGCTTCATTGATATTGATTGTGCAAATCTACATTTATGAGGAACGAGTAAGTTTTCATGTTTATTGTTGCCTACCTGAGAAACATAGCCTTTTGATAATGTTTACATTATTACATTGTATGTAGAGTAGAACCCCTTGTGACACCTATTCAAGGGACACTCTCTTTGTGAAATAAACGAGAGAAATATGTCTTAACACTATGGCCTATTCAGGAGACAACCGTATTAAAGGGACACTTTGTTGGGTTTCCTGAAATAGGAGTTCTACTGTATTAAGCTTCACAATAAAACTGATAAAAATCACTATTTGCTATATTCAGCATTGGTGCATCAAATACATTATATAGATATACATTTTAAGTATGTCAATTGGCACACTGTTAACAACAAACATAAATCATCCTTTTTTTTAGATGGATGTATTCCGTCAAAATATGGAGAAGACCAAGGTTGATTTACAGAATATGGGACATGAATTTGGAAAAAGTAAGTACATAATTGCCACAATATTTCCATCCAGAGTGTACTATTATAAGGACAAGACTTAAGTGTTTTATATTTTTAACAAAGATTTAATATAATGCAGAAATATTAAACTATTTTTTGATTTGGCCATACAGCTCTTTTTAATATAATGATTGTGGTATAGAATAGTCAAAACTCTAAATGAATTAAGTTTGTTTAATTTTAATACTACATTTATATTATTTTCTGTTTTTTTTATTATACAAGTGATAAAATCGAATGTATGCCCGAACATTGTTTCAAGAGAAGACTGGAAAGCAAGACCTCCAAAAGAAAGGCAAGAGATGAAAACACCTGTGTCTTTCGTAATCCTTCATCACACATATATGGACGAATGCTTTAATTTTGATGATTGCTGTAAAGAAATGCGCAAGATACAGGTTTGTGATTTCTCACATTTGATATTGCAACACTATACTTGTTACTTATTGTTTATTTATACTGGGTGACCTCTTCAGTCAAAGACTGGCCTCCCAGAGGGCACAGTGGCTGTGAGTGACAGTGGCTGTGTGTGTACTTAGTACATCGGGGTAACCCCTACTTGTCTCAAAAGATGTACTATGCTCTTTAGTGCACCTGGGTTAGATGTATACACTGGATCTAAAGTTTATAGTCCTTATCCCAGAAGACTCCACCAGAACCATGTAGCGAGTGAGACTTGCCGTTTCACTCGTAATGGGTTTTTCCAACTAATTTCAATTCATTTTTTAGGATAACTCGGGATAACAATTTACTTAAATGTCTGGCTTTGTAAATTTCAGGATTTTCATATGGATGATCGGGGTTGGTGGGATATAGGATATAGCTACTTAGTAGGTGAAGATGGCCTTGTCTATGAAGGTCGAAATTGGACAACTGTTGGAGCACACGCACCCTGGTATAATGATAAATCTATTGGTAAGAAAAGACTACGATTCATACTTTGGAACATGTTCAATTTTTGTTTTATTCACATCAATTTGCTTCCTTCATTCCAAATAAAAAAACGTTTAAATAGTAAATGCTAATTTTAATACATTGGACTGACACATTTATTTGTAAAGCTTTTTGTTTAAAAAATGGATGGTTTGTTTAGGTTAACATTTAAAGATATATAATAATTATGTTTCCTTTTTAGGTATTTCTATTATGGGTGACTACACATCAAAATTACCAAATCAGGCAGCGATAGCAGCAGTAGAGAGTCTTATTGGTTGTGCATTGCTTAAGTAAGTTCATAAAATGATCAATAAATATGCAACGTCTCTAAAAGTTTTTAAATTTAAATTTTTATTATTTTCCAATGTTTATGTATGTTTACAGATCTTATATCTCTATACATAACTTTAGAACAAAGAAACATAATTAGGATTTAGATGTATTAATTTTATGTAGAACCTTATTAACCTTCTGGACCAAACAAAGTGTATACTGTATAGGTATTGCACTTGTTCATTCAGAGCAAGGTATGGCCATGATAGGTGTCCCAAAGGAACGGTTATACTGTATCTATTATACTTTTTTACTACTGTATTTATTTTTGTTTTAATTATCGCTTTTAATTTTTAACAGTGGCGTATTGGAACCAGATTATATATTGTATGGACATCGTCAGGCACGCAATGGAACTGAATGCCCTGGTGATGCCCTGTTCAAATACATACAGACATGGCCACACTGGGTATGTATAATTACATCGATAAATGATCCATTAGAAAACATAACAAACATCATTCAAATTGTAAAAGTTTTGGTTAGTTGCAGAAAAGTTCGGTACTAATACTAAATTTCTCCTGAGCCGTGTAGTGAAATTGATGAAAAAATTAATTTTTAAAATTCAACTGTATTCTACAATTTTCTTCTTTTTTTTCAGAAACCTGGAGATCATTTCCCACCAAAGCCGTAGAATGTACAATAGCACATTGATGTCGCTTGCATAAAATCTTCAAGTATTACACCTGCATATTATAGATTATATCCACACAGATTGGCCAGAAATATAACAATTACATAGTAATAAATGTGGCCATTTATGGTCATTTGATGCCAAACTTAGTTATAACCTATATTTGTCATTTTAAATTTTGATCATGGTGATAAATATAAGTATGGTAGATTTAAGTCAATTTAATAGGGTTTAGAATCTTTAATTTAATCAGAATAATTTACCTAATATTGTACAGTTAAATAAACCTTAATAAATTTGAAAACTATGGGTGTACTAACAGTGGCCTCACTATCAAACAAAAGAACATACTAAATTATAACAAGTAAAACATTCCTTCTAAACAAAAAATATCATAATTTTATTAGTTGTTCAGCTGATGTAGCAGTACTATTAAATTAATATGAAATTTCTTTGAGACGACTATTAATGCCATACGTGAATCTAGTTTGCTGGCATGTGATTGGTCAGAAGTAATCTAGTTTTCAATCCACAGTGATAACATCGCCAGCTATTGAACAGATATAAAATGGCCTTTTTAAAAATACAATGTTGTCAAACAAGTTCTAAAATGTGAACAAATTAACGTAGAACATGCATATTTTCACATTTACATAATTCCATATTCAATCCAAAGAAATTTTACAATATATCATACAATAATTTTGTTAGACTAAAAAAAGTCAGCATTCGTAATATCAACTTAAAAAAATATTGGAATGAAATAAACAATGTTTAGCTGTAATGGTAAATCACTCTTATGGTGTGTTTTGTCAATTTTGATCAATTTAAAATCTTGTAGGCACAAATACCTTACACAATGGCTGGCTATATATTAAATATCTATTTTGTTTCTTTAAACAATTTCACAAAGCAAATGTTGTAATTACATAACATTGTTTCTAAATCTGTCTACATTTTTACAAATATTTCTGAGAAGTTTCACTTTATAGCTTCAGGGAATATAGCCAGAAACTGTATTTTGCATATATAATATTCAAAATGTTGATTTGGTTTCATTCTTGGATTTCAATAAATTTATAAAATATTTATAGTTTTTCTTTCTGGTGCCTTAATATTAAACATTATTTGCTAATAATATGTCAATTTCTACAGAAAGAGTTTTACTTTATATTTTTATTGTGCTTATTTATTACGATGTAGAGCAGCAAACACCACACAGATGGCCAAACAAAAAAAGCCAGTTGTGATCACATAGCTAAATATCTTGGGTTGTTTATTTTTGGATAAAAAAAAGAACAGTTTGGAAGGATGAAAATACCATAAAAACTATTGCACCGTAGTTTGTTTTCTTGTCATTCAATAGCAATCACACACACAAGTTCTTTACTGGAATTTCATTCAATTCAATGTCGGTGTTGCTATACATGATTCAGCACATCATTAATGAATGGCAGTATTATAGAGTGGTGAGCTTTCATTTAATGGCAAGCAGCATCTAGATATTTTGGACAAATTGTTGTATTCTGTGTAGAAATGCAACTCATTTCTTTTAGTGGGTTCAAATAATCGTTTGAGCCCTTCTACTTTATAAAAATAGTCAACATTATCGAAATTTTTCAGCTTTTTGCATAACGTTCTACGTAATCAAGCACTTTTCCTTCAAAAGCTTTCTTGTCCCGAAGATAAAGATCTGCAGCTATACTATTCAAAGGATCATCAAAATCAACCAAGTCCTGAAAGAAAATATAATAATTTCCTTCTTAAAAATTATTTTACAGTCAATAATTATGCGACCTTTCAGAAGAATGTTTCAATGATGCTTGAAAGGGAATTTTAAACATTTGGAATGCTATGAATAATTTGTCCGTGATTGAAACTGATTTGTGGAGGCTCATAATTTGATGTTTTACATCCTTGAGCAATTTCTACTCAAATATTTGTATTAACATTATGTAATTTTTAAATCTTATTCTTAGCCATCATATGTTGTTTTTTGATACACGATTCCACAGAAAAATATACATTGTTAAAAAATCTTACTAAAAAAAGTGAACTAAGACCCCAGACAACATCTTTAAGCCTTCTTGTTGGTGCCCAACCTGTACCATCAACTGAATGTTCTCTCAACAAGCTAAAAATAAACAATACTACACATAAACAAATTAAAACCATAAGTATTACTGTATATCCTTTTTAAGATCATAATAGCACTCTTTGATGCTTTTGGGCATGCCTCCAGGAGTCTACATTAGAATTAACAAATAAAATGATTCATTGTCATTTTGTAATTGTTTACTTTTATTGTAAACATTTCCTAAAATCGTATTTTAGTTCAATCAAGCTTCACTTTATTATTATTACTACTATTATTAATAATTTTTTTATATTTATAGCAATAGTATTTATTGTTATTATTATTGGAGCCAAATTGTATGTAATATTACAAAAATAGTAAAAAGATATTCAATAAAAAATCACCATAAATGAAAATTGCAGAAATATATCAGTATACAAAAATACCAATATATTAAAATTAAATTGCATTATAAAATTCTATAGACAGATAGATATTCATTAAAATAAATATTCTTACCTTAAACATATACTTCCATCATCTTCTGTAATATTAGGATGCCAAAGCCTTGTTAAACATTTAACTTTTGGTGGCTAAAAAAAAACACCTAAAAATGTTCAATCACAACTATCTTTTTTGCAACCAAAACAATAAACAATAAAGTGTGAAATCCTTATCTCTATCAACACATAGATCTGATTCAACATGCAACATACTGTATAAACTGGAAATAATAATGAAATACCTTACCACAATGTTATATTCCTCTGGTACATCAATATAAAATTTAAATCGCCCTTCTTTCCAATATCCTTCTTCTGGACAAACTGTCAACTTAAAGCGATGCAAAGTATCAACATTATCAAATTCCACTTCACAAGATGCTAAAGAATGACAAAATTCAACAGTGAAACTAATAGTTACCCTTACCTAAGTTGTATTACCAGGTTTGCATAGTGTGAAGATAATTTTGTGGAAAATAAATCTCCAAAGATTTCACAGAGGTCCCTTGTGAAATCTTGGAAGAAAAACACACCAACAAGATGTCTGTGTTTTTGTTCCGAGTTCTTACTGCGCGCGCGTGTATTGCCCTATTCTTTCCTCCCGAGATTTCACCAAGTTCACGTATTTTGTGTGTGTAAGTCAATGAAAAGTCATTTTGTCATAAAAGATTTCTCACCTGGTAAATTTTCTTTCATCTCTGGCACTTCTTTTGCTAGTAGCTTATCTCGTATGGAAGCTCGTTGAGTTTTGCTACCAGGTAACGGTGGTGCACCCTTCTTTTTAGCAGCTTCTTCTCGTAATTTTTTAGACAAGGTTATCATTTTATTGCAATGTGCCTATAGAATTGCTGTAAAAAAATCGCAACAATCTCAAATCAAAGCAGTATTACTATATACATTACTAAGTATCGTATTCAAAAATCACTACTAAAAAACTGCCATTTCAGAAGTAGGTGATTGTAAAGGAGCTGGTGATCCATGAAATATAGGTTGTGTGCATTGGTTGCGTGCATCAGTCGCGATAAACACTTTTGATTATAAAGTATATATTGTTTTTTTTCTAGCTATGATAATTATCTAGCTAATAAAAGTATGTTAGGCATTCGGAAAAATACCAAAGTTGACTTTAAACTTTATCGTCAACTAGGCCTAGCGACCTATTTCAAACGTGATGCAAAATACTTACAATTTTTATTAGTAAAAAGTTTGAGGAGCCAGGGAAATTCTACCTAGGGTCCAGGCCGCGATTTTTTTTTTCGTACATAAGTTGGGGACCCCCTCATGAAACGTCACAAAATAAACATGAATAATTCATCAGTTAAATTTTCTTGTTCCGTGTGCACCCAAGCGTATAGCAACAAGAAGTGATTACACAAGTGCGGTACGATTCTAGGCCTAATCTCCGCTGTGGTTGCCGCGTGGGATTTCATAAAAGATGGTGTTTTTAATATAATTTATTACTAAAGAATTACGTGTTAAAACTATAGTTTCTATTAATACTATTAGGCCTAATTATTAGTCTCTAAACCCATTTCTATTCTAGTAGTGTGGGTGTGTGCATGGAGTTTACTCCATGGTGTGTGTGAGGTGTGTGTGTGTTAGTTATGACACAGTCCGAGTAACAAGTCATCAAAATTAAACAATAAACATTACACAAAAATACATTTTTTATTCTCGTGGGTCTAATCTTCCCATCTCATGTGTACATATACGCGCATTTTTAAAGTTTCTTTGAGTACATGCATATTGTTTGATAATAAAATAGCAGAATTAAAAAATTACAGTAGGCCTACACAAATTATACACATTTTTTATTCTTGTGGGTCTAAGCTTTCTTTGGGCTATCTCCAATTACTACTTAGTTTAATGTCTTGCCTAGCTGTCGATTAGCCTCGACACATTTTGCATAGTGGTGTGTGTGAAGAAGAGTGCGCGAAGGCAATCACGTGAATTGACCTAGAATCCTAGGCCTACTGTACAGAAAGAATCGTATCGCAGTTTAGTTGTGCGTGTAATCACTTCTTGTTGCTATACGCTTGGGTGCACACGGAACAACAAATTTAACTGATGAATTATTCATGCATATTTTGTGACGTTTCATGAGGGGTCCCCAACTTATGTACGAAAAAAAAAATCGCGTCCAGGCCATAGGTTGTAGTAGATATATAGGCCCTAGGCGTAGTGTAGTACTCCAGGCCTAGCCTACTACCTAGGCCTGCCAGAGAAGAGTCTGAATGAAAAGCTAGCTAGCCTACCAAGCCTAACCTAGTTAAGTAATTAATTATGCGTGGTGGCTAGAGGCTTAAGTAGTAAGATTTTAATTAAAAGGTTAATTAGATTTTTTCTGATTTATCATAATTTTCCCATAATTAACACTAGGCCTACTGGTTTTAAGAATTTCTTACCCATACTCTCGATTTATGAATAAAATGTGATTGATTTTGATTGTTATTATTGTGTTGTTAGTATTCGCGTATTTATTTATTTTCCCGAGAATGTTTTGGGCCCGATCGTCTTGTTTGTTGTTGGGCCCGATCGTCTGGGTCCGATCGTCTCTGGGCCCGATCGTCTTTCACCCTTGATGGGCCCGATCGTCTCACGATTTGGTCACGATCGTCTTGAAGTGGGCCCGATCGTCCGTGGTCCTGATCGTCTGATAACCGGTCTAGGCTAGGCCTAGCCTAGTAGGCCTAGCCTAGCATAATCTTTTGCTTTTGTCTTTTTTTGAAAAAAGATAGGCCTAGGCCTAGGCCTAGGCCTAAAAGAGTCACATGATTATATTATTTATTATCAACTAGGCCTAGCCTAGGTCTTGTCCTAGCTAAGCCTATATAAGAAAGGTATATTTACCACGAAAGAAATAAAGGCCTACCCAGGCCAGCCAGACGTGGGACTCGACAGAGAGGTTACCGACACAGAGACGACCGGGGATCAGGTCGATTCACGACACACGACCGGGTTCTAGAGAGACGATCGGGTCGATCTAAAAATATGGGGTCACGGAAGTTACCGGAATAATTATGATAATTGTTAAAGGTCATTATTTATAAATAATTACCGAATGACTTCCGGTTATAAGTAATTACTAATACTGTATTTATAAATAATGACCTTACAACAATTGGCGAACAATTATTCTCCCGGTAACTTTCAACAATATTTATTTATTCATGTTTATTTGTATTTGTTGTTTATTTAAATAATATAATTAACATCGTGTGTGCTCCCTCCCCCCACCCCCCCCCCCCGACACACACGTCACCACACACGTACGTCACACACACACACAATATGCGACCGACGATATGCGCATGTTCAGTATAAGCAGACAAAATGGGTAATTTGGAGTGGCCTTGGCAGTACAATTTTCCTCCTTTTTTCACGTAAGGATAACCTAATTGATAATTATTTACTTTCTCCTGTAACCATAAATTGTCTTGTTATATTTGTATATTAAATTATCAATTAAATTGTTTATTATAATATAAGAACTGCAAACAATTCCAGTTCTTCTAGTAGGCCTACTACTAGAGCGTCAGATGACAGAAACCACTTTCTCCAGCAGCCAGGCTGGCTGAGAGGAGAGTGAGAGGGACGTTTCGTTCCATGTGAGTGCTGCAGACGACGTACGTTGGGCTTAACACTACAGTCTAGGCTTGATAGGCTTGATTCTAGTTAATGTTATAGTTATTATTTTATTTATATGTATTGTTATTCATAATGGTAATGGCTTTTAGAATTAAAAATTCATGATTGAGTTGAGATGATATTTATTTATTAATTATTAGGCCTAGTATTAAATGGTTTTCCTATCTTATTTATTATTTTTTAGTGAATGTTAATATTTTACATCATCATTTATTTCCATATTATTATGTTATCACAGAATTCAACCTAATCTTGAAACGCAGAAAAAACAAATTGAAGGCTGGTGTGACTTGGTCTTGTTGTTTTCTCAACAAAATAAAATATTTCAACTAGATGTGAAAGAGTCATCAACAAATCCTCCATTCTCAAATTCACAAATTAACAGTATCCTTTTGAGTTAATACGGCAGAAGTAAAATTGAACACATATCATTATCGACATCATTGTCCAAATCATCATAATCATCAGAACATAGACTCTAGTTAACTTTTATTTAGTGTTTTACTTAAACATTATGATAGGGAAGCTGCCTTTAGATGGAGTTTACAGAGTTCTAGAAGAGTTGAAAGCAAGAGGTAGGTTCAGTTCTTCAAACTTTTGGAAGGTGATCATGTTGGGCCAACTTCCCAACATCCTGGATTAGCCCAGTTTGACCCCCTGCAGTACTATATATTGTACATCGACAGGAGGAATGTTTTGAGCTAAAGAGTCTATATCCTTTTATTTGTGGTATCCATGCGTTTTTATTAAATATTTTATTACTATTGATAGGAAATGTAGAATGGACGGATAAAACAAAATCTAGGTGTTTGTTAATGTGGAGAACACCAGACGAATGGGGGAAACTTATTTATAAATGGGTAAGCATCATTGTACAAAGCACATTACGGATATTACAGTTCAGCTATTAACTCAAATTCAACATCATCAAATGCCATACAAATAATACAGAGCTAAAAAATGAGGACCATCCTAGGAGTGAACTTGTCTCAGTTGGCCATTTAACATGGTTACAAAAAATAATATTAAAGAGAGTGAGAATCATGAAGCATCAGTAATAATATATAATAACTAGAGGGTACTCCGAGAGTACAAACCTCCGCCTACTGTAAAATTCCCCAACATAAAATGCCCCCTGAATATTTTTTTTTTACATTTTTTTTTATTAGTTCTAAGTGTAAATATGTTAACTGCACACTACAAAGTTGTGGATGACAGTGTGGTGTAATGGTTATGTATCCAGCCTCTCACAGTTGAGATCGCTGGTTCAAGTCCCACTGAGGGTTTTTTTTTATTTTTTTTTTTGTGGACATTGATCTTTGACCCTGACCCTTCAAAATTTAACCACAATTATATGATGTGTCATTGATCATTGTGGCTAAGTTTGGTGAGAATCGGATCAAAACTGTGGTCTCTAGGCAGTAAAATAGTTTTTTGTTAGTTGTGACCTTGACCTATGACCTTTCCCCCTCAAATTCGAACTCGTCCGAGCTTTTTGGGCATAGATCATTGTGTCCAAATTTGGTTAGAATCGGATAAAAACTGTGGCCTCCAGGCTGTTCACAGACACACACACAAACACACAAACACACACACAAACACACACACAAACACACCCACAAACATACAGGGGTGAAAACATAACCTCCTTGGCGGAGGTAATAAAAATGAAATGTTTAATATTTAAGTAAAAGATATTTCTTTAATTCTATATTAAATTGAAATATACTGTATGCCTATGCGTTTTGGTTTTTTTCTTATATAAATAAATAAACATTTTATTTTTAAAAATAACTTTTATAAAATAACTTTATTCAGGCTTCAAAAAATGGGTTTTTAAATTCAGTATGCACACTGTTTGAAATCACACATGGTGACGATTCTAAATCAGAAGGTAGGAGAATTTCCCCATTATTTATATTATCATTATTATCATTTTAAATCATATTTGTGGCTATAAAATATCAATAGTTGCAATGTTTTATGTACTTAATTAATTAAATAGAATTAATCTGCAAGACTCAATTTGTGACAGCAAACGTTTATGGATAATTTTGTGCCTAAATTCCAAATTATTACAGTAAAACACCTCATTTGAGACAGGACAAGGGACGTCTTTTGTTTGGTCCCAAAGGTAGTGTGGTTCTGATGTGTTTTCAACTATTGAAATCCAATGTTAACTCAAGTCATTTCTTGCATTTCACAATTCAAATGATCAAATTTCATCATTTTGTTTCAATCAATCAATTCAATAAAGTTAATTTAATTTTGGTTTTGTCTTTTTTAAAGAATTTTCTGGACTTGAAGATTGGCTTTTAAAACGTTCATTAGAATCACTACAAAGACAACATAAAGCTGAGATGATTTCATTTGATGGCAACGAGGGTGTAAAATTCTTTTGAATGCATTTTATTTCAAAAACATTTATTATTTCCATATTGACAATATAAACAATTCATGTACTATAATTAAGATATTTTAAAGACCATTATTGAGTATCTTATATTGTCACATGCAAGATCCTAAAGAAAACAACAACAGCAAAACAACCATTATTGAGTATCTATCAGCAAAACAACCATTATTGAGTATCTATCAGCAAAACAACCATTATTGAGTATCTATCAGCAAAACAACCATTATTGAGTATCTATCAGCAAAACAACCATTATTGAGTATCTATCAGCAAAACAACCATTATTGAGTATCTATCAGCAAAACAACCATTATTGAGTATCTATCAGCAAAACAACCATTATTGAGTATCTATCAGCAAAACAACCATTATTGAGTATCTATCAGCAAAACAACCATTATTGAGTATCTATCAGCAAAACAACCATTATTGAGTATCTATCAGCAAAACAACCATTATTGAGTATCTATCAGCAAAACAACCATTATTGAGTATCTATCAGCAAAACAACCATTATTGAGTATCTATCAGCAAAACAACCATTATTGAGTATCTATCAGCAAAACAACCATTGTTGAGTATCTATCAGCAAACAACCATTATTGAGTATCTATCAGCAAAACAACCATTATTGAGTATCTATCAGCAAAACAACCATTATTGAGTATCTATCAGCAAAACAACCATTATTGAGTATCTATCAGCAAAACAACCATTATTGAGTATCTATCAGCAAAACAACCATTATTGAGTATCTATCAGCAAAACAACCATTATTGAGTATCTATCAGCAAAACAACCATTATTGAGTATCTATCAGCAAAACAACCATTATTGAGTATCTATCAGCAAAACAACCATTATTGAGTATCTATCAGCAAAACAACCATTATTGAGTATCTATCAGCAAAACAACCATTATTGAGTATCTATCAGCAAAACGGGACAACCATTATTGAGTATCTATCAGCAAAACAACCATTATTGAGTATCTATCAGCAAAACAACCATTATTGAGTATCTATCAGCAAAACAACCATTATTGAGTATCTATCAGCAAAACAACCATTATTGAGTATCTATCAGCAAAACAACCATTGTTGAGTATCTATCAGCAAACAACCATTATTGAGTATCTATCAGCAAAACAACCATTATTGAGTATCTATCAGCAAAACAACCATTATTGAGTATCTATCAGCAAAACAACCATTATTGAGTATCTATCAGCAAAACAACCATTATTGAGTATCTATCAGCAAAACAACCATTATTGAGTATCTATCAGCAAAACAACCATTGTTGAGTATCTATCAGCAAAACAACCATTATTGAGTATCTATCAGCAAAACAACCATTATTAAGTATCTATCAGCAAAACAACCATTATTGAGTATCTATCAGCAAAACAACCATTGTTGAGTATCTATCAGCAAAACAACCATTATTGAGTATCTATCAGCAAAACAACCATTATTGAGTATCTATCAGCAAAACAACCATTATTGAGTATCTATCAGCAAAACCACCATTATTGAGTATCTATCAGCAAAACAACCATTATTGAGTATCTATCAGCAAAACAACCATTATTGAGTATCTATCAGCAAAACAACATTTCAGTGTACGTGTTATTAGTATTTTTTTATTTTGTTGAAAAGATAAATATGGATTTAGTAATAGGTGTTTTTTACTGTAATTATAATATAAGTTTGATAAATGTTGTATAAATACTTTATTATATAGGTTGCTCTTAAATTTGAGATTAGTAGCAAGTTTAGGAATATGGACATTAAAGTGTCTAAATCAAGAAAAAAGTTGTTTTTTTTATTTGGTTTTGTTGCAACATTTCAAAATATTTTGTTACAAATTTGTTTACTGTAGAGCATCTTTTGTATAATTATGTTTGTCTTGTGAACAGGATAACCACCTTTAAGAAGGATAGTGAATGGATACGCCTATGGTTATCCATGGCAATTTTCCTAAATACATAAACAAACATAACAAAAAAGCAATCGGATAGTTGTGACCTCCACCAGTGTTAGTAAGTAAAAACTGATCCTGAATCGGGATTCTGAATCGTGATCCGGACGTGCTCTAATTTCGTCAAAAAATAAGTTTAGCCATTTCAAAATTGTAAGCGCGCAAACGTGTGTGTTAAGTTTATGATGAGCACTAAATGGTAATTACTAATATACATGATTTCCAGTTTAAAAGCGTAATTTTATAAAATTGTTGGTAGGTCACGTAACTAATGATTTTTACATACTACTGTATTATATTCACACGAACACAGTACTCAAAACGGTATATAGTTATAGAGCTTTATTCACAACGTACTTTCTGAAGCGCGATACGTACTTTCTGAAGCGCGATACGTCAGCTTCTAAAGAAGGCTAATGCATGCTCAGTTGTGTATTATATTAGCACGCATAAAACATACCTCCAAAACATGTAATGTGGTCTTACCGTGGACCTAAGTCCATCTGGCAAAAAACCTATGTCTTTGCATCTGGTGACTAATTTAGCCAAAATCCCTTTCAAAAGTTTTTACAAACAGACAAACACACAGAGACTAATAAACGATGCGATCACAGCCTACTTTGCGGAGGAATTATATAATTGCATAGAACAAAGAATTAGCCTACATTTTATGAAGCTTGATACTTTACGCCATTCATTTGAATTCACACGTACTTATAATAAATGGTCTCATAGGAATACTGCTCTGGATATCAGATAGCCATATCAGATTATTTTAGTTAATTACTCTTAAATACAATTAATACAATTAAATAAATACAATTAATTGGCAATACCTGATTTATTATTTCTCGCAATACTCAAGGATTGCTGGGTTTACATTAATCGACATTTATTATCATATTTATCTTTACTATGTTATATATTCATAAACAATATAAATAACATTTAAAGTAATGATCTATTAAAACCTTGTAAAATAAAAATAACTCAATAAAATTAATATTAACAATGATAATAAATGTATGGATTTGCGTGTCACATGATATAGGCCTAAAGTCCATTACATTACATTATATTTACAGTACAGTTATTTATATCTATTGCAATTACCTTTTTACACTTCTATAATTTCTTCTAAAACAGTAAGTAAATGATTATAATTATGTATTCATTATGTACAATCATTTTATTATGCATCATTATACATGATATTAATGAATGAAATTGCCACAAAAATAAAAAAAAAACCTGATTTATTCACTAAATTTCAATGTTTTAATAATTTAGTTGGCCGAAGTTCTACTGAATTAGAATTACCTGTTTATAGGCTGAATTTTCTATATTATATTTCTTATATTTTTCTGTGTGTCATTTACGCTGCCCCATCATCAGTTTATTTGCTTATAGTTTGTGTGTAAAAGTGAATAAAAACTAAACTATGCTGATATTTTAATCATAAATACTGTAATACGAAATCTTATATTGCGCTGGTTCCTATAAAAAATGAGCTGCTTATGGCGCGTTGACGCAACAATGCAATGAATGAAATCATGTAGTAAAATATATTTACATAAAATAAAACACAAAACAAACGTTACGAATTACAAAGGTAAACATTACATCACGTCCATCACTTAACATTCAAATTTATAATGATATTATTTAAATCTGATTATAATTTAAAATTTGTATTTCAAATTAATGACACACCATTCGATTCAAATTAAACCTTGCAAAACTTTATTTTATTCAACTCTAAAAAGCTCGACTCCAATATATGATGTTACTGAACATCTATCTGAACAGCTTAACAACGACAATAATATTACTATAGGCCTAAAAGCCTCACGATGTCAAATGTCAACAATTCTCTTTCTCGGGATAGACCTATAATATTTGAATGAAAATGTTTTTAAGGCTGGGTAACTATTGTTTTTTTAGTTTCTTTGCTAACTGATCTATTACACGGGCAAACATAATTAATAAACATCGATAGGCCTAAATATTCTTTTTGATGATCCAATAGGCCTATATTTGAATAACATCGTAAACTTACGTTTTATACTTGAGCTTTCGCTGGTTCATCGACACAATATATTGGATCATCAAAAAGAATATTCTTAATACTAAACAGAGATCCAGATGTTTCACTAATAAATATCACATGCACAATTATTAGTCTGCGGCAGGGAAAGCAAACGTTATGTATTTTCCCCTTTACAGCTAGCTCAATGGAATATTGTTGAAATTGGGTTGTTATCGTTTCTTGCCATCGCACTGTTTGCATTCGCTGGATTATCATTAACATTACTACCAAAACAGCACGATTTCTTAAATGATTTTGCAAGGCCTTGTTTGAATTGGCTGTAATTACACGTATAAATTATAGGATTGATACAGGCATTAAAATTAACAAGAATAAGGGTTACTTGGAAAAATGTACTTTTTTTATAGTCTTCAATTTCGCCGATATTTATATATAGATAGTACAGTTGGTTTGGAGTCCAACATATACAGTAACAGCCACATATGAGAAAAAGTGTTTTTACAACATTCGCGCGCCTTTTGGATGCCGCCATTCCAATGCCGTTTGTATTTCCGATTCCTATGTTAGAACGAGACACAACACGGTGACATCGTAGAAATAGAACAATTCTTATATATACGATAGATATACAGATTATTGGAATCGCGCATTGAGAAATAAATACAGCTATTCCCCATATCTTTGAAGCAGTGGCTGAGCGAATTGGTACACAAACCTTTTTTTCATTCACTTCATTCGAAAGGCCATAATATAATAAAAATATGAATCCGTAAAGCCAAGGTACAGCGAGAACTATACGCGCTTTTTTCACAGTAAAACTGTTTTTGTATTTTATCGAATGCAAAACGGAAACATACCGTTGAAGGTTTAAGCATATTAAATTTGCTGTCGACGCAAATGACAAAGACCAGTACATATAACCAGACTCCCAAAAGAAGCAAAAGATGCTTGTGGTGGTTGATGTGTTATCAAATACTAATGGAGAACTCATATAGTACATTAAAAATACTACGCATGTGCATAGATCAATTATTGATTGATTGAGGATAAGTACGTTAGTATTGGTTTGTAGAGATCGTACGCTTCTTAAGACGTATAAGACAAGTGTGTTTCCCAAAATTCCAATTATACCAATAATTATGAAGGCGGGATGTAGTGTTTCTATTACTCGGGCCATGTCAGCGGACTTGCTTCAGCTTCTCTGCAATCTACAAAGAATGAATAATAACATCATAGGCCTAAGTAGAATTTTTCCTGAATAATGTTTCCATGGGCTACATAAGATATCGCTATTTCTCGAAAAATGACAGCTTGGCACGCCATAGAGATACAACCACAGAACCACAAAGGTCAATGAAAAACTGTTCAACAACAGTAATAATAAATAATTTAAATGCTTATAGAGCAGGGAGATTGAATAACGTTTAATGGACGTTTATTAGAGTAACTAAATTAAGTTAATTCAAATTTTAATTTATACTTTAAACGTTAATGACAACAACAGATCTTTTTGTATCCGAGCCAACTCCTTGGTCAGAAAATGTTGTGTTCTATCAATGTAAAATGTGTTTTATTTAGATCATAATTGGGTAAATATGTATTGTGCTACGTTATGGTGCAACTATAATCAGGGTACCTTGCGATCTCTCCAGCCAGGTATGCTACAATAATGGTTTAAGAATGTTGCTACAAATGTCTCGACATTGCAGTGCCAGCCTTATGTTTACGCCTTCTTTTTATGAATTGTTTAGAAAATCAATATATGGCCTGATGGGTAGACTAAATGCAAGCGAAAATGTTTTAGTCTCAACGATTATAAGCAACGTCTTAGTTAAGTCGAAGATGCTCTCCATGTGGAATGCCATCCTGAGATGAGTAGTAGTAATTAATCTTGTTTATTTTATTTCATTTACATGTAATTTTTACTTTCTATGGACCAGAGATTCCGAAATAAAAGATTGAATGAATGAATTTGTTTAGACCTATATACTTACAAATAAAACGTGCAGATGATCAAGCACTAGTCGTCCGTGATGCTCTACTGGTTGTAGCATAATATTATGTCAATCTGACAATTAAATTAATAGGGAAATAACAAAGATTAACACAATGTACTGAAACAACATGCTGATTATGATGTTTAGATGATGTTGATATTAAGTGATAAGTAGATGATGAGGCTAAAATCTGCATCTACAGTTAAGTAGCATTAAAACAATAATATAACACTTACGACGTTCTTTTTTGTGATGATATAAAATAATTTTTATTTACATGTAGAATAAGTTTTATGTTTTTTAATGATTTTTTAAAGTAGATAAAAAACATTTCCGATTAATGTTCTTTAGGAACTAAGTAAAACAAAATAGAGAAACTTGAAAAATAGATTGCAAAACCACATCTTCTCCGCCGTGTAATCATTATTAATCGATCCGGTAGAGCAGCAGTGAAGAGTGAATTTACATTGGTAGAGTAAGTCACAAAGTACAGTAGAGCCTAGTCCAAAATAACTATATTCAGTAATTCATTCTTCTTCAGTTTTACAAAAAATCTCTTTTTAGTCGCGTGCAACGCGACTCTACAGCTCACTATGTCGGTCGGTCGGTCGGTAAACACTAACTTGAATATGGCCTTGTTTTGATATTAGTTTCATCTAGCTCTAAGTCAATTTTTCAAAGTATATTCTTTATGGCCAGGAATCGATGTGGTTATGTTTTCACGGTGCGCAATCAACAATTACGCGGTCTACGCACGATTTAACGAAATCACGTTTGTAATCATATCTTCAAAAGCATGAATCACAATTAAATACAATTTGGTACTCATAAATTTCAGGGCATAAATCATCATGGCAATACAATTACATGGCGCATGTAACGCGTACGCGCGCTTAAAATTTTCAAAATTTATTTTCGATGAAATAAGTTTACGTTTCAGGCAATTTTAAGCGTTTAAAAAATTGCCTTGAGTGCGCATATTTTATACACGCGCACTGCGCGTTAAATGTTAATATGCACTGTTTTTGCCGGATTTCTGTTTTACAACCTTCTTAATATCATATTTGATTCACTTTTCAACTCGAAATTACGTTATCGAGTAGTACGTCAAAAGACTACGCACGTGTAAATTAAAAAAATATAAATGTTTTTAAATATTTTCAACATTTTTAAACATTTTCAGCAATTTCGGTCGGTTGGTCGGTCGGTCAGTCGGTTGGTTGGTTGGTTGGTCGGTCGGTCAGTAAACACTAATTTGAGCACGCGACTGTAGCCATCTATAGGGTAATGGACTTGTTTTTGTAATAAAGACTCACGGTCGCAAAGTTTCATTGTAAATGAGTTTTGTTGGTATTGAACAAGATAATAAACACGTGGGAACCGTTTCGATAGATAATTACCATCGGCGCTTTTCAATATGTTTTTAAATAATCACAATGGTTGTGTTTAGCACCTCCGTTGCCAAACAATTAAGGACCGGCATATGTTATTATGGAATAATATGTTGTTGCCAATTTCCGTCCATTATTCATCAATGTATATCTCAGTAGTTACAATTTTTAAAACGGTCAACATTTGCGAGGATCATTACAAAGAATTCGAACCTATACATTGAGAATGTAGCGCCTATTCTTTTCTTATATATTTAAATGTATATGATTTACAAAGGCATTACATTACATTTCTGACTTCAATATAGGCCTAACTACATGTATTATATTATTTATTTTATTCTAATAAACATCTCAATCAAAAATATTTTAAAACATTACTGAAATTCAATTAATCTCAGGACAAACGGAAGCCTTATTGGTTAATGTTAACCTTGTGAATGTTTTATTAAAAAATGCATCTTCAATAATTTAATACGGTAACATTTTTACGCAATAATTTGTCGCAACACATCATATTCAAATTATATACAATGCGGCATTTTAGTTTAATGCACAAGTATATTTTCCTAATGAATACTAATAACAAAAAAGGAGCCAAGACATTTTACGCTAATCGAAAATATCGTATTAATTGTACTTAGGCCTAAGTGTATTTACCTCTTCGCAGTCATGTTTCTTAGTGATACAGTACCGTATAACATCTCTTTTACCAAACCTCCTTCTAGGTGGAACTTGCTATACAGTGTTTTGTACAATATTTTTTTAAAGTTGGTATCTCCAACGGTGTAGACGCCCAGTCAAGTCAATACTTAAATTAAAAATTATTGTAGGTTTTTATAATCAAGACTTTCACCAAGGAAATCACAGACTAATTGCATTTACCATGATTTGATTGGTGGAAACTCTTAATACAACCTACCATACAATCTATCTGTCTTTCTAATCTATCACCAGACCTTTAGCTTCATGATTCTACATTATATAAGTGATCCAACATACATTGTTTCGCAGGTGGTACACTCGAGAGGATCATTGATCAATAATATTGTTGTTGTTTTTGTGAAATGAAATCTACACCACTTTTTCTAGTACTATAATTTTGATCAAAAACTTTGTGATCAGTTATAGCCTCGGTGAGCAGAGTTAAGATAAACTGGTAAATTTGAACATCTTCAACAAGTCTTTTAAGCTGTTCGTCCTATACATCATTATTTTGACATTTCATTAAGTACCGAACCATATTATTTTGTAAACCATTTAATTTAACTTGGTTGTATTTCAGGTTTTTTAGCAGCATTAAGAAATGACGCTTTTGTCTTGCACACATTTTAAACGCCGATATTTAAACTTAAATCAGTGCGGTGTAGCAGAGTTAAAACAAATATTATGGACTGGTAAATTTAAACATCTTCAACTTGTTTTTTAAGCTGCTCATCCTACATCATTATCTTGGCCCTTCATTAAGTAATTGTAATTTTTGATATTTTGATGGAAATAAATATTATGATGGTTATGACAGACACGTTTTCCTATTAAATTATTGCCGACGAATAGCCTGTTGTATTAAAACTGTCTGTTGGAATCCGGCTTTTGCATGGTTTTTTTAATTACTATATAATGTTTTTAATAAAACATAGGCCTACTTCCTCCTGCAGATTGATCGTATATGATTTTACATTGTTAACATTGGAAAAATCTTTGTTCTTGTCTTTCTCATTTGTTTTGTACATTTTAAATAATCAGTATATCTATCACAGTATTGCTATTAATCATGCACAGCACGTATTTTATTTTATATTTTATTTTACATCAACATTTTCATTTTCACACTTGTGCTAACCAGCGCATAGAGACTCATTTGTATTTTGCGCTATATAAATTTAAAACCATTAAACTATTGTTTGTTTTGGATTCTATATTCTATAGTTGCAGATCATCATATGGAATCATTCATATAATTCGATGACTTTACTGAATACAGATACATTCATTTTGCCATTGCTATTGTTTAGAAGCTTAGTCAAATATGTTTTGTAAAGTTTAATGATTGTTTATTGGACAACCTTATTTATCTATCGGAATACTGAGATCATCGGGGCTAGACAACGTTTATCTAAATTTGGCATTTAATGTCGGAGGTATTCAAAAACAATTAATTGTCTGTAACAATGCAAAAACAACATGCACTTGTTTGCCATTTCATTATATAAATTATTATATAAATTTCAAGTTTATGATTAATTTCCTATTTCATCACAAAACATCGCAAACCAAAAAGGCCAAACTGAATTCTGTGGTGTCCCCATCGTGCCCTATAGGTGTCCTCTCTGTTTATTGTCCTGGTTCGGTCTCGTGTTGTTCTCTGTTTTGCTTCTCATTTAAAAAAATAAAGTTTGCCTATTTGTCACTTATTATAATTTCACAAAGAAGCAAAATTTGAAACCGTACTGAAACAAGTCTGTAGACCTACTTCTATTTAATCTCTATTTGTTGAAACAACGGTAATCGCTTTAATATCAGCGCCCATAAAGAAAACAAGTTTAAAATAATTTTCTCCGTGCTATATGAAATAATTAATTTACAATTATTTTTACTTCTATTCTAAGAAGGCTTAGGCATATTTTGAAACGTTAAAATTGTCTATTTTGGTCACTCGGGTCACTCACTCACTCACCCCCTTCTAGTTGAGGCCTAGCCTAATAAATGGCTCTGATTTTTTTTTTAATGTGGCTCCCTCTGTCGACAATTTTTAATACATGGCTCATGGTGGGAGCTAGGTATACTCATGGATGAGATCGCGAGTAGAGTATTTATGACGACCTGCTGCGCAATCATCGCCGCGACACCATCACATCACACAGACAAAAGATGGCTGCGGCTGTCGGAGAGCATCTGCATTTTGCAGACATAAACAATAAAGGAGACCCCTCCCCCCATGGTTTGTAAACTTTCAATTCATTTATTGTATTAGTTTATAAGTTATAGATGTATTATATATAAATTCTATGCATTAAAATTGTTTGATTAGGACGAATTGGTTTGTCTTATTATTAAATATTATTTATTACTTTAGAGGCCCTAGCTAGCTAGGTAGGCCTCCTAGCTAGGCTAGTAGGCCTAGAGGCCTAGTAGGCTACCTAGCTAGGCCTAGCTAACCTAGTTAGGCCTACTCTCAGCCTGGCCTCTATCTAGCCTAGGCCAGCCTATTACTACCTAGGCCTGGTACTAGTAGTAGGCAGACCAGACATCGGTAGGTGGTAAGGCTTATTAGTTAGGCAAGTGTAGCTAGGCTAGGCTAGGCCTAGTAGGCATAGGCCTAGATGGATGGATTACATTTTACAGCATTTCTACTAAAAAATACTAGGGCCTAGGCCTAGAGACCTACTGAGTACTGTATATTTTATGATTATTTATACTAGTCCTACTAGAGTAATTAAGCCATGTAGGCCTCGTAGTATAGGCTGAATAATGCAATGTAATTTATTAAAATTAAGGAACAAAAACTGATTACAGGTATCAATGGGAACCAAGAAGAGTTGCTTGCTAACTTGATGACAAAGCTGAAAACAACCAGCGAGCAAATCAAAACATGGTCAAATACAAGCCGCAAGATACGATCAGTTATGGTAAGAACACAATGTCATGAATCACTTAAAATTGCACAACGTATCATTAAAGCAGATCTAACGCCATGTCATTGTGTAAAACCTAAGCATTACCATTTTCATGTTGCTTTGTTAAGAAGAAATCTTACTTAACTATATTAATGATCAATTAAAATAAAAAAGTAATTTGTGTTGCTGCAGGTACATAGATTTTCAGATCCAGTACCCATCCATTCAACTGAGCAACTACGCAACTAAGTGCATATTTCACAACCACCAATGTTATTGTTAAGTGTATTCAATTGTTTTGTGTTTATCCAAATAATTGAAATAATTGTTTTAGGCCAAGTGTGAAGAATCAAGTTCAGTTGATGCCAACCGTTTACAACA
This sequence comes from Antedon mediterranea, assembly GCF_964355755.1. Taxonomy (NCBI): domain Eukaryota; kingdom Metazoa; phylum Echinodermata; class Crinoidea; order Comatulida; family Antedonidae; genus Antedon; species Antedon mediterranea. Next base: position 12,925,329 of record NC_092671.1, on the reverse strand, counting down.
CTGTCTTAATCAATTGAAGATGGCCATTAAAAGTATGTGGGTTTAAATAAGTTTGTGTAAATAGCAGATTTAAGTTTAACCGAAATTTTTATATAAACGTTTTTTTTGTAATGTATATGTATGTGAATATTTTGCTTTTTTGATTTGTGTTTGTGATGTAATACAGACTTGTTCTGGCTTTTGTAAGTCTTTATACTGTACCTGAATAAATAAACAAATAAATGCCTATCGCAATCTGCCATAGGGCCGTCAAAAATGTCCTAACAAACATATTCATCTTAGGTTAAAAACTCTTATTTACCTATTCAATAGTTAAGTTCATCCTGCATACAGTCTGGTCTTTGTTTGTTATTGCGGGATCTCTCACGCTCATATCCAACTGCCAAGTTCTTGGTGGAATTTATCCAGCATCTACAATCCAACTCAGCCAAAAACTGACATAGCACAGACTGTAAAATACCTTATCTTTGTAATGTTTCATTAATATTCTGTATACTAGAGCTGTGAAAACATAATTACATTAAATGCAGATTATTTTGTTCATGCCTATTAGTCGTATGGTTAGTTATAATACAATCTTACCTGCCTGTTGAATTTATCATATTTTTATTTTTTTTATAACAAAAATAATATACCGTAATTAGGTTTAAGTTAAGTACAACAATAATGCTGCAAAATGCCAATTACAATAAATTAATTGCTTTGTGCATTGTTTTTTTCCTTAGCCTTTAATTTTGTAAATCGGTATATACCTGTACCAACATAGATATTAAAAAAACTTAGTTATCTGTATCTTCAGTAAGTATTTAAGTACTCAATTGCTTAGCGCTTGATTTATTATAATATTGTTGCTGCTCTGGTTAATCTACAGGTTCAATGTCGTTACCAGCCATGGTTGAGCGATTAAAGTCGCATGCAAGACAAGTAGGGTAAGCCTATTCAATTAAGAAGCAGATATTGCTTAATCTTGCATTTCTTAATAATAATTTGTTTAACCTTAAGTTCTGTTTAAGAGATAGTATAAATTAGTTAATGTTTTATATTGTTGTACAGTAGTGGCTGTCCATACAATCAAAACAATATTTCCCTCAAACCAGCCTTGTCTACCACATTAGATTTTTCTTCCTTGCGTAAATTTGTAATCATAATTATAAAGTAGAATTTCAATCCTGTTCCACAGGAAAAATTATATTAATATGTTTTTACAGGATGAAGTTTAATACAGGGCACAGTCCAAGGGAGGTGTTTATTAGTTCTGATGTATTCTATGTTGAGGTGATGCTTGAAAACAGTGGATTGGTAGAGGATGTCAAAATCTTTCGACAAGATGATTCTGAAGTATGTACTTACTTTAAAGATATATTTACCTTTTAAAAAAAATATCATTTAAAACTATAAATGATAAAAATACATCAAATTTTTTTTAATTTTCCACTTTCAGTTTATTCACTAATAAATAAAAGTTATATTTAAGATACAACGATACAAAGCTGGAGGGTTGACAGTAAAAACTCAAATTATCATTCACGCTTGTAGTTTTTGTTTATTTGTTGTGAGAGATACTGTAAATTAGAAATATTAACTCTTTTAACACATTGTTTTGTTCTCATTGATTTTTATAGAGTTGTCCAGCCATGCGTGATTCTCTTAGACAGAGCAACTTCAAAGGATTTGTAGATCATCTTAAAGGAATAAATAGATTTTATCATCTACCATGTGAAATGTATGTTATTATTTGTGAAAACTAGTTTTACAAAATAATGCTATTTGTTGTGCTTCTGCTGATGATAGGCCGAAATATATTTTAAATTTGCTGTTCATTTACGTTTGTTAAACCATATTGATTATTACTGTGTAGATTTTCCTATAATATATATAAGTACATATTTGATTTGTTTTAGTGCAATGAAACGAGATGCATTCAAATGCCTACAGTCTTTAGAAGATGATATTAAAGCAGTGTTTGAAATGAGTTGGTAAGTGGAATAATACCATGTATTTATTATAGAGTGGACCTGACACCCAAACTCTATTTCCTTCCACTGATCACAGAAGCAATTCCTGAATCCTCTCTCTTGGTTTCCTTTCCAGATTTATAATTCCTGTAGTGTATGTTTTATGCTGTGTAGGTTTATAAACATTCGGTATTACCTTTACAATAATACACACATTTTAAATCAATTTGTGTTGAATTTTTTGTTATTTCAGTTTGGGTACTACAAATGTTCTGGTGCTGATATTAAACGGTCTAGCTGGATTTGTAACACCGAGGATTGGAGGTGAGTATGAGCAAGTTTAGACTTCCCCAAGGGTCTTTGCATTTTTGGGAGAATTGACTGTATAAATAGTATTATTAGTTAAATGAGATTTGTTTGTACATTTGGTGTGATTTCTTTATATTTAGGTTATCCATTGCGAATGACTTTCTTTGTGTCACCTTATGATTTGCTAAATGTTGAAAACAAGACTTGTACTGTTTTGAGCATGTCCGGTAGGTATAAAAACAAAAGCTTATTTTTTAGTTTTAGATTTAGAAACACTAACATCCAACTCACAGATAACAATGTAGAAAGTTATTGTACTGTAAGGTATTAAGAAAGGTAAAATTGTGCTTTATTTTTGTCAAAATATTTTCTCCTTATCCATGTGGAAACCAAAAATAAAGTTTGTAGGTTAAAACACTGACTGGTTGGAGTGTATACCTAGACGGAACAACAAACAAATCCTACAGAAACTAGTTTTATAATTTTTAATAATTTATTCATGGAAGGACAGGCACAGACTCAAAAGTCTCAAGATCAAGATATTTGATTCACTGTCAACTTAGTAGTAGTGATGCTATGCCAGTGGTAATAGAAAAGTAACTAACAATTTATGTTTATTGATGGTTTCTTTTAAGCTCTGTCTACACTATCAAACTTTATGTGACAAAAAAAAATGTGATGTGCCCATATATGGACATGATGACGCCATATCACTACTATATTTGGGCACATCACTACCATATTTAGGCACAAACTAGTTTGATAGTGTAGACAGAGCTTTACAAACTTTTCAGATCCTTTACCTGAAGATATGGGAATTTCACTAAGTGTCAACTTAGAAGGGTCACATACCAGGAAGTTACAAAGTAGTGGTACCCTATATAATAATGCAACTCATTCAGAAGGAAAGAAAGGGTTAGTATTTTCATTTATAATACACCTGATCCTTATTGGATGATTGTTGGTCACATGATATTCAATAACTGCTCCATTATACCTACGCCATCAACTGTGCAATTTTGTTATATAGACATTCAATTTCATTATATTCCCCTTGAGGAACCATGCACGACATGAGCCTTGGTTGTTAATTGCATGTTCGAAAATCAACCTTTAGTGTCGCACCATCTATGATTGTTTTCCGCGTTGACAATTGGAGTCCTGCCTTTTTAATGGCCTGTCATTAAAATTAATTTCCTTCTCCAATTCATATTAATGTGTTGTATCAATACCAATGATTTGACCCCTTGAATCTTCAAGAAAGTTTAACTATACTTTAGATAAAATAAATAAATTTTGTTTTATTTTCAGACCTTTGTATAACTTTGCACCATTAAACAACACTAACTGTATAAACATACCGGTATGTTTTATGTTAAAACTCAACAAGCCTATGCCAGTATCAGCAACACTAATTAAACGTCTTGCAGTTAGCCAAAGTATGTATACATTTCTTGCCATTGCAAATCAGCTATACTTAGGCCTTTGTATTAATAAATATCTATTAATGAAGTTTTAATATACAGGGGTAAAAATGTTGAAAAGTTCAACAAGGTTGGAACATAAAGCAATATTAAAGTAGCATTTCACAATTTTGTATTGGAATAAAACAGTAACCAATGATAATTTTCTTTTTCTTAGTTCATGGTATAAGTTTGACATCAGCAATACCGCTTAATACATTGATATGTCGACATGCACTAGATCCTTGGTTACCAATGGAAACTAGATCGTATATAGAAAATAAATTCTATGTTGTAAGTTTGTGAACCTTTGCCATTAAAGAATTAATTATATTATTATACACTAATTGTTTAATTCATAGACAGAAACTTAGTGTTATGGTTAAACTATAATTGTATGATGCACCCAATATTTAAATGTGTACTTTAAGGCTAAGAAGAAAGATAATGTGATTATACTGAAGGTTGAGGTTCTTTTTGAGAAATTCATAAAAGGCCTAGCAATGCCAAACATAGAACAACAGTTGAACCCTTCCTTTCAGACAGCCCTATTCAGTGTCTACTTTGGTTTATATATACAGTACAATGTTTGAGCTCTATTTGTTCATGGTATCTTTATTTCCAAACAATTAAAATACAATGGAAGCCACAGGCTGTAATTGATGTAGGCCTATTTAAAAAAAATTTAACTACACTAAATTTCTAAAATAACTAAATCATAATTTACTTAACTAAATTATAATATACAACAGCAATATTATTATGGCAATTACTAATAATAAAACAATATTAATCAAGAAAATGTACAAAATAGGACTTTCACTAATTCAATTTTGTTTTAAAATATCAAATAATATAAATGTATACAATATTTACAATTACAACATGGATAACGTTATTATTATTGCTGTAAGTTAGTTATTATCATTGTAATTTTAACATTAAATTCTATAAGCCTGTATTGCATTCATTTAATTTGTTAACTATAAAATATGTATAATTTACCCACAGACTTTACCTGGTGAACAACACTGTTATTTTATTGGTGAAACGAATAGGGAGACAAGTAAAGGTGTGATCGTCTCATCAATACCAGTAGCTTGTACAAGCCAAGCCATTGCTATAGTAACAGCATTACGTCAACAAGCCGTCTACAACACACTGGTTGCCAGCTGTGTAAGAACAGATACCTGCAAAGGTAGAAAAAAAAAGATTTTGTTTAATCCGCTTAAAATTTAAATGTAACCATGTATGTTTTTATTAACCGTTTTTTTGTAAACAAACATTTGCTGTGTTACCTCATTATTAGTAACATATATTGGCAATATTAAGTTGTACTTAAATTAAATTTACCTTTCAATATGTTTTTCAGACGAATCTGATGTTATGTTATTTGAAGTTTCAACAATTTCACAATATAGATTAACAATAACATTCGCACACCCAGCAAAAATTGGAATGGCATGTGGTAAGATTTGGGAATTATTTACACATTATTTATAGCTTAATTTTAAATTATTATATTTTCTCAATAAATTAGATTGCATTTTATGAATATACTACTGTATTAGTATTATATATATTTTTTTGTTTGTAGTTGAATTGGATATATTAGAGGTTGCCAATATTAAGTGTATAATACATACACCTGAAGGAGAAGAACCTTTGTGTACAAATGAATATGCAACTAAAGTCCTACGAAAGTGAGTAAATTATAATATTATTGTATTTCACTTCAGAATTTATATTTGAATATTTTTATTACAGGTGTATGTCAATATGTATATTTATTCAAATATTTTTATTACAGGTGTATGTCAATACCAGTCACAATGAGAGCTATCATGAAATTTGCAACTGCTAATATTGAAAAATTCAGGAAACCATTGAGCTCCTCAGTTGTTCCTGACATGTCGCCACCTGGATCAGGACACCCACAAAATCCTGGAAAAGGTGCCAATGGCGGAGTTTCCCCAAAAGGTGGTTCAACCACCCTTAACTACATGTCATCTGGAAGGATGGGAAGTGGAACATCTAGAAAGAATATGCCGAATAGTATCATATTTGATCTAAGTAAATCTGTGGCAACATTCTTTGCACACAAAAATGTCAATCCTCCAATTCAAGAACGAAGTAAATCTTCAGATGAGTCAAAGAAATCTCAGAATCCAATGTTAGCAGAGTTACTTACAAGTTGTACAGTATCTGGAAGCAGTTCTAATAAGTCTCATGCCAACCCTATACCAGTGACATCTGAGAAAGTACACCCTGTATCAAGGCAAGAACAGCCAACAGTACCTACATTAAAGCGCAAGATCAGATCAACTTCTGAGAGTAAATCTCCAAAACAGCTAGGTGAAATTGATGATGCTGTCTTCCTACCTCAAAATAACTATAAACGACAAATGTCTACACCAGATATGTCGTCTCTATCAGTCTCTGATACATCTGCTGGTTTGAGTGGAATAGACACAAGTCAAGCTTGGCCAGTACAGGATACAGGTATTATGAGATCACCAGGTCCTATTACAGAACAAGCAAAGAGGCAAAAACACTTGGGAAGCTTTGATGTACAAAGTCCAAGTCATTGGTCTTCTAGTAATATACCCATACCTTGGAAAGAACAAGGCTTTATCTCGGAAGCTGATGGATTACAAAACATTCAAATTAAGAACACTATAGGAGAACCAACAATGAACACGTTGCCAGAACAGTCAAAGAACTTCCTGGACACTCACAGTTTACATGAAAGTGTATTTTCTGTTGGGAATTTCTTACCAGTTAGTAATGTTAATGAGGATTTTCCAGATTTTGATCCTGATGATGTTAATCTCCTTGATGAACCTGTACAATTTGGAAAAAGTGAGATAAATAAAGAACTTAATGCATCATACCCTTTATTTGGCAGTGGAAAGCCACCTTTGGGTATCAATAGAAGTCAAAGTTCAGACAGAATTGTTAAAAAGGAGTTACACGAGAACATTTTTCCATCAGTTTCAGACAAGACACAAGTCAAACAACCACATGTAAAGTCTAAAGGAAAGCCAAAAAACTTTAAGTTGGATCTGGAAGATAGTTCATCCGATACATCACCATCTCCACCACAAAAGAAAATAAAGAGAAAAGGCAAGAAAAGAGAAGCTACCACCAACAACATACCTACCTTGGAACACACTAAGAAACGTAAAAAGAAACCAAGAATTGACCAAGAGAAAGAGCCTCAGACTAAGGGAAGTTTTACATTAACAGCTTCTTCAGACTCTTTGAAAATAAAGTTTAGTCGCACTGGACTGGAACCAAAAAAACAGTCACCTGTTGAGCCAAAAAAAGTTAGCCAATCTCCAACTAACGTTAAACCTGCCAAAATAAAATTAAGAATACATCCTACAACAGGAGAAACTCGAAACTTAAGTGCTAGTCAACCGCAACCAAAGATTGACCCAGACAAAAGAGGAAATGTCTTTGAGGTTTTTGGTTCAAAATCTCCTGTTAAATTTCCAACAAATTTAGAGAAAAGAAAAGTACTTCCATCAGAATTATTTTCAAAGTCTATTGAAGTAAGGAATCTGGGAAAGCAGCCGGCAAATTTAAACAAAAAAATTGTAACGCAGAAAGCATTATCAAGAGAAGTACTACATGGGCAGCCAATAACAATGAAAAATAATGAAAAAATGCAATCAATGATGAAAAAAGTTAATGTTTTGAAAAAAGGCCCTACTTCTGCAAATAAGGCAATTCTTACGAAAAAAATTGTTACTCAAAAAACGAAGTTTGGTTCAAGCAAAACAGTCACACCAGGTGTGAGACCATCTGCCAAAAATTTGTCAAGTCCTCCTGGGAAAATGTCTGTAGGTTCTCGTGCAGACAATGGCAATAAGATATCAGGTGCTGCCAGTAACCCTAAAGCATACGCAGTGGGGAATGTAGCCAAACATGTTTCTCAACAAAAGGTTTCAGCATCACGACCCCCACCATTGACCATTTCTCCATCAATTTCATCTTTGAATACATCATCTCCAAACACGGCATCACCAAGACAAATGACTACACCTTTATCTCCAACAAGTGGCGGAGGTCAAAAGAAAAATAAGTCCCCTTCTCGTGGTAGGACATTAAGCTCAATTGTTCAAGTGTTACAAATGAAAGCTCAGACACAGTCACCAGAAGATGAACTAACAGAGGATGTAAGGACATCAGAAGCTATTGGACCAAGTTCAAAATCACTTGAAGGTGATATAAAACCTAACATGCTTCCATCTGCTGCTAAACCTCAAAAACAAAAGATTGCTTCAACAATGCCCATAAAATCCTCTACATTTACTGGTAACAATAAAGCACCTAATGCAAAGCCTGTCCCCAGCACTAAAGTTTATACAGTAACTGGTAGACCACCTTCAACGCAAAGCCCAAAACAAGGCAAACTAACCCCAAGTCCAAGATCTCTGTCATCTCCAATCTCTTCAACTAAATTGTCAACTCCAACTTCTCTTAAGGTACAACAAAAGATACAATCTACCAATAAACCATTTCAAGTTAGTAAACCATTGCAGAAAAGTCCCTCTAGTCCAATGAAGCCATTGGTTAAGGTTGCAGGATCGCCAACCACTCTACCACGAAAACCTAATATTTTGAGCAAAGCTCCTAAAACAGCAGGTTCTCCTAAAAATGTAGTTGCACCTAACAAAGTTCCGTCTCTGCAGTCTTCAAGACCCCAACAAATTCGACAAAATTTACCCATAGAAGGTAGCATGAAGCAGGCATCGGTAAGAACAAGTAGTAACAACAGTATGGTGGGAGTTAAAAGTGCCAGTAGCAACTCAAATACCAGTGTTAGAAATACTGTTACTGCCAACACTTCGGCAGTATTAAAATCGGAATCGCAAATTACAAAGAAGGTCAATCCAATCAGTAAGACGCATGACTCAAAAGTTATGGATTTAAGCAAGAGTTCAGACAAAATAAATGAAGTAACCATGAAAGATACTCCAGTTGAGAAACAAATTTCATATAGTAAAGCTATTCATGATTCTATGCCAAAAACAGCAATACAACAAAAGGCCTTTGGAAAAGTAGAACTCAAAGATGGTGTCAGCAGAGGAGCTACAAGTTCTCCAGTTACTCAATTCAAGATACCTAGTCCAGCTGTTGTAGGGGTCACCACAAAAACTGCCAGTCTAAAACCTGTTGCTGTAAAAATGACACCTGAAAGTAAAAGTTCTACTTCTGAAACTTCTAAAGAATCTTTAACAACCAAGGACGTGGTTACCGCAAAAGACATCACTGAAGATATAAAAGACATGTCTCGAAATGTAAAGAGAAGAAAGGAAATGAGTCCAAGTGATGGACTTGAAAGTTCGCCACTGTTTATTGATTTTCCTCAAGAATCTACAAATGCTTCTTCATCAGAAAACTGCCAAAAGACAACAGAAGAATGTCAGCGTGCAAATGCATGTAGCGATACACAAACAGACCCAGGGTCTACCTCGCCTAGAAGTATGATAGTGCAATCACCACTGGGCATCATGGCTGCATCACCATTAGGACAAGTTGCTTCTCCAATTATGCTACCTGTGAAGTCTCCAGCAGCTCTTAGTGTTCCCAGTAATCAAGCAAGTCCTTGTCCCATTGATGATGATTTGATGGATGAAGCCTTAATATCTGTTATCAGTAAAGAAGATAATTGAAACTCGCCAATTGACAGTGTCAACACATGTTTTTCTGATTTGGTATGATGAGACCCATGTCTATAACTTGAAGAAGAAAATTATGTTAAGTTTGTTTGGATCTTTTTCCATGAAGATTACACTAAATCTGCGTTAGGTTTATTACTCTATTGTATGGTAAATAGTTTTGTACAGTAGTTACTGTAGGTTGTGACTATATTGAATTGACCAAATAAATCAACCATGCTGTAGTATATTATTTATTATTCATTCTGCTATGAAAAATGAGTCATTTGGTACAGTATATTTTTTTAATCAAATGCTGATCAAATTGACATAATTTATTTAAGCATCCAATTTGTAAATAATGATCATTTTGTCTGAGAAGATTTTTAGAGGCCTCCCTCTAATAAAATAGCTGGTACCAGTAGTACACCATTATTTAAATACATTGTTTAGAAAATAGATGGTATTGTATTTTGGAAAGAATGAAATTCTAATTATGTTTAAACATAAGTGTAAATGTAAACATTTATATACAGTAATCGGATTTAAATGAAAAAATAATTTACATTACGTGAACAGCCCCATTAGAGAATGTGTTCATTTTTACTTCAGGTAAATGTCACTTAACCTCCTACTGTGACATGTGTTTATATAATTTGATAGGCAGGTCGTTAAACCTTTTGATCATCACTGAATTTTGCTACTTTTTGCCTGACCATTGACCTTGCATACTGAAGAATGTACCTTGTCCTAATCAATCAATTACAAGAGAGCTAATAAAATCACAGGGGTATAATAGGATTCAGGTAATTAATCACCTGCTTAGTTGATTTATCTGATAAGGATTTTGACAAAAAAGTTCTAATGAGGATGTTACACCTAATGAAAATTTTTTTATCGGGAAGAATTTTGCTATTAAAAAAAGAAAAAAATCTAAAATGTAGTGTATACTGTATAGTGGAACATTCAAGGAATAAGTGATGTTGAAATATTTAGGTAGCTTAGTGGCTGAACTATAACCACAGGATATAAAAGTGATTGATAAATATACAGTAGTTCCTTTAAGTAAATTAAAGACTCGATGATTCCTGGTAGTTATATTGAGCTATGACACCTTTCTATCACCAGGGTGTGTGTAAGAGCAGGGTGTGTATAAGAGCAGGGTATAAACAAACATCATGCCTGTGAAATAGGTGGAAAAGGAAAAATTGTAACACTTGAAGTGGGTGTGAGCTGATAATTACAGTCTGTAAGATAGATATATAAACGTGTACACTGATATTTTTAAAATTTCTGGTACTAAATAAATTAAATTGAACTAAACATAAGAGTACAAGTGTTTTATTATTTAAGAGCAAGCTAGACACGATAAACAGCTAATTTTGCATGTGTCTCATCTGCTGATTGATTAGACAATTTATAAACAACCTCCTTGCATTCAACATTTGGACCCCAACAGAGGAATATTGATACTATTTATAGGCCTACTATGAGTTCACTTTTTGAGCTTCATTTTCTTTTCCCGCTGCTTATTACGTTTCTGAAAAATGCTTTTTCAGCTTTATTGCTGTGAAAATTGTAAGCATACAATTCATGTTATGTTAATTATGTTTGAACCTACCTTCAGAAAATAATTAAACTAAAAACTTTATTATATTAATTAGTACAGTGTTATATATTTTCATCAATTAATTTGTGCAGTAGGCGTATAGTAATAGTGTAGCCTACACATGTTGGGCGTAGATTGCACACTTTCTATGTCCATATAAATATTATAAATCAAATCGGGAGCTCCTTGATCATGATACTAAAAATATCCAATATATGTAAATATTGATTTGATAGCAAAATTGTGACAAATTAAGTCTTCCAGGGAACTTTCATGATTGACTTGTTTTGACTCCTCCCAAATTCCATCAGCCAATAAGATCATCGTATTCTATCTACTGAGGGCGTGGTAAGTATCAGGTGATATTTTTATTTACTTTACACATGTGTGCGATGTGCGCTAGCTAGGCCTACAACAAGCTTCTAATGATGATCTAATGTTTCCTTTTTTTGGTCATATCTCGGCATTTAAAATTCGTAATATAATTGTTGTAAAATAGTATTAATATAGGTATCATTGCAACTGACTCAAATAAACCCTAGCTAGGCCTGCTACTAGGCTACTACTACCTTCTAGGCTAGGCCCCAGATAGTCCATGCATGTCCCAGCCAGCAGGAGGGAGGGTCATGATGATCTATTTGCTGATGTGCTCGGTCTAGAGGTTAATGTGGGTTGAAAGGCCTACAGTATATGGGAATCCCAATATATAACCTGTGTAGTAACATTTAGGCTTTTCAGTGAGTGACATTTCTGAAACAGGTTGTGTGCATTCCATTCTTTATTGATTCATTTTTCTCATTTATTTTTAGAATAAATAAATTATGTCCTCGTAAACGTAATTTAAAAATATGGTTGTTCGTACCATTCTTGCCCCAGCTGGTCTTGTGTTGAGCATCTTTGGGCTTGCATCGCTATGGCTATACGCACTTTCAATAAATATGCCAGAAAGTGTGGCAAGCAAACATGGCACAAGGTAGGCCTATGTGTGAACACAAATTACACTTTATATTTAAATTTAGAGATCTCATCATGTTCCGTTACTGTGTAGAACCTTGTTTTCCATTCTTATTGGTTGTTGTGTTTGTTTAGTAAATTTCATAATTGAAACAAGAGCATTTGAAATGGTCACAAACAAAAACTTGAAACTTGATCCCACGTCATAAGTTACATTTGAATGTTTCTATCATGGTTCTACTGATAGAATGCAAACACCTAATATAAAACCATTATTTTTTTATCTGTTTCAGTCTTAGTTTTCCATCCAGCATAGAAGACCTTCAAAACCTCTCTCATCTACTAAAACAGTATAAAAGAGACAATTTTCATTATATACTATTGTTGTTTTGTTCAGCATACATATATAAGCAGACCTTTGCCATACCAGGATCAGTATTTATGGTAAGTTATTTTAATTAATTAAGGCCTATAGATTTGGTGCATGCATGCTTATGGTGTTACAATGACTTTGGATATACATTAGAAAGTGAGATAATAATTCTAATAAAACCATCGGGATATTACAATATAATTGCCTGGAGGGCAGACACCAATGTTATTGCAGTTCAAAAGGTGATTCTTCATGACTGGGAACCAACAAGATGACGGCTGCAATCTACCATTCAATACGTTTGTTACACCCCACTACGATGTCAGGCACTACGCCTGCATTACAAGCGAAAAAAAAAAAAGTTCCATTTTGCTTTAACAAAAATATGAACTGTATATTTTTTTTCCATTTATTAATATCGCATGTAATTTTATATAACAATTTTAGTCATTATTTTCGATGACTGTAATACAGAACCATGGTAAAACAATGATTTGTAACTCTTCCTTTATACTCTTGAGAAGAGTTGCTCTAATAAATTTAAGTTCACCTTCAACGTTTATATATTTTTATTTTACAGAACATACTTGGAGGTGCTTTATTTGGAGTGTGGGTTGCGTTCCCATTGTGCTGTCTTTTGACTGCTATTGGAGCCACATTTTGTTACCTACTATCGCTTTGTTTTGGACGTGCTCTTATCATGCATTATTTTTCAGAACAAGTTTTAACAATGGAAAATAAGGTACAGTCATTTCATTTCAAGTAAATGTTTATTTTCTTCATTGTTTAAAACATAGTTTTAGATATTAATTCCAACATTTCATTAAAAAAAGGCAGCAACTGATCATATACATCTAATAATATAATTATGACATTATCTTAACTACTTTTCCCCTTAAATTTTGTCTATAAATTAAAATTCTTTATTTATACTTATTTACTTTATTTTTTAGAACTCCATATAAACATATATTAATATAATAATATGTTTTTATGATATTTTCAGATTCAAGAAAACCTTCAAAGCCTGTTTTTCTTTTTATTATTCTTAAGGCTTTTTCCAATGTCACCAAACTGGTTTTTAAATGTTACTTCACCAATTGTTGGAGTTCCAGTTACATACTTTTTTCCATCAGTTTTTATAGGTAAGTGAGCATGGTAAGGACAGTAATTGATTTATGAATTCAGGCTACAGAAATATATATTTTGCTAACACTGGCGGCATAAACTTGATTCATATCTCTTATACTGAATGATTTAGAACTGTCTGACTTTGGAATATGCATCAGCCCTTTTCTCTCTCTCTCTCTGTACATACATAAGATTGGGTTGAGATGTGCTTGAGATGGTTAAAATCCAACAGAAAATACATGCCAATTACAGGGGATAGGTGTTGCTGTATTGGGCATCACAGAAATCCTGGAACTTTTACAGGGTATGAACCAAGGACCTCTGTGATTTTTAAGCGAGTATGACAATAACAATCCCCAGTGCCTCTACTGGTGCCATTTACGCAAGTGAAAAAAAAACCCATGTTAATTCTGCGGTGTATGAGGCTTTTTGTAGCTTATAAAATTGGAAAATGTATTTATTAATGAAATATTAATATATTTTATAGGTTTGATGCCATATAATTTCATGTGTGTCCAAACTGGATGTATCATCTCTGAAATCAATGCTGTTAGTGATGTCTTTACACCATCTGTGGTAATCAAATTTGCTGCCATCGCTGTGGTTGCCCTTGTACCTGTACTAATATCATTTTATATAAAAAAGAAAGAGAAAAAACAGAAATAGTTATTCTGCAATAGATTTGAGATTTTTTACACCAACCTGTTTTGATCAAACAAAACATGGCAATCTCTGACAATGAAAGCTGGATTTAGGCCCTGTTTCTGCTGCCAATCCCAAATATACCGTATAAATATACCGTATAAATATACCGTATATGAAATTCGTGCACCGTTTCCGCTGCACATACTTCGTGGGTGGGCTGTAAAAAAGTTGGCTTTCATTACCCAAAATGCATTTCGTGAGACGGAAGTATGGATTGACCTAGAGTCTCGTGTAGTGAGGTTACATGACAAAAACAAAACAATGATGGTTTCTCAAAACGTCGTAGCATTGCTTTCTATTTTAAATCTAATGAGCAGAAGTGGCAACAAATTTACACCGCACAAACAATCTAGAAATGTGGAATGGGCATTGACTAGATTTATGCAAAGAAGACGACGGCGTTTGCCGATAACTTTGGCGTTAAGTCTACCACAAATTCTGCTTTTATTTTGTTTGAGATACTTTTGTAAATCGCGGTATCTCTTCTGTTACCATGCAGTCTCCCTCCAACCTTCGCTTCTCCCCACAATTGAATTGCAAAAATAGTTATTTCTTCAGTCCACAGTGATATTTGATATGTTGCTTGCTTATACACGTGTGTGTCAATTGTCGTATTTGATTTAGACTTTCACCGCTGAGTACAGTTTTTCCGTTTTTCGAAAAAGGTTTCGTTGTCAACGTTTTGTATTCGAATGACTTTCTGTTGAGCACAAATTTACAATTCGAATACAAAAAGTACTCAACGAATTTTTACGTTGACAACAAAAGTTCCCAATCGAATACGACAATTGCAGCAGAAAAACCAAACAAAAGCTTCACGCTCTGTTAGTTTTTGACCTCTTGTCATGGGCCTTGTCACATATACGGTATATTTTGAGTGCAGTAGAAACGGGGAACGAAATATACGGTATATTTTGGAATATACCGTATAATATCCACAAACGATGGGGATATTTATGCGGTATATATACCGCATATATATACGGTATATTTTTTATGAGACCCATTTCTGCTGCCAAAAAATATACCGTATATAAAATATACCGTATATATACGGTATATTTTTGGCAGCAGAAACGGGGCCTTAGAATCACAGAACTACTGTAGTTGCTCACAGTACTTGTTACTGTATCTGCAACTAGTCACAGATCTGACAATTACTTCACCGAAACAAGATTGCTTACAGATGTTCAAACAGGTGTTCAAAATGGGTGCTGAGTGTAAAAAAAAAATGAATTTATACTGAATTGTAAAGTAATAGAGTAACTAATTAGTGAGAAACTACAGTAATGTGGGGATACTGATTTTATGTTGACATTTGTGCATGCCATCACTCCATAGAACTAATGGTTGCATAATGAAAGAAGCCCACTTATCTTCGGATATTATATAAGTACCTTTACATTTAACCCACTGTTTGAATATAAGTACAATAATTGGATTTTTAAACACACAGACTAAAGCTGCTCTCTGATTTAAGCCACTTTTTACTGTATATATTATGTTTTTAGATATAATAAAAGTATTTAGCGTAGTCCTCAGAACTATATGTATATTTAAATGAAAAAATATATTAAATGGTGAATTAAAACTAAAATTGTATTATTCCATATGTTATCATTTATTCAATCATTAGATAAAGACGACTCATTTGAGAATGAGTTTAGCATGGGCACCGCCAAGATTTTCGGGGTTTTTTTTCTGGCTGTTTTACTTTATCACTTTTTAGCTTTTTGCTTACATTATTTTGTATCTCGATTGAGATCCAGTCACTGAACTGACACAGCATTGTCGTTTTCCAGTTATATGCATTTGGATTTTTCTTATCATCTTTAAATCATTTCAAATGCAAATCCATAGATCGATTATTTGTATAATATTCAATTTTTAAGCCTTCCATACACCTACTTCCCTGACACATGCACCCACCCACCCACAATTACTGTATATTGTGGTTTTTCATCATAATCAGTGTACAGTACTATTATTGTATCTGATTTACCATAACATTGGAAAGTGTCAGTTCATTGCACACAGCCTTTGTATTATGTTGTGTTCACTCAAGCGTAGACAATTATAATTTATAGTTCCTTCTTGCAAATGTTACACAGAACAGGGAAACCATGGCTGACGGAATGCAGAATTTATCATTTTCCAGTTCCGTAAATGGCGGGGAAAAACCTCCTCACGGTAATCTAAATCGTTCTTTAGTAAATCAGCATTGAAAAATAGAATTTAGAAACAATTAATTATAGTTTTGCAGGGTCTACAACCAGGAAAGTTAGGCTGCTGTAGTGTTATGGTTTGTTTTGGTTGTAGGCTACGTACAACAACAAACTCAGTGACTTGACACTGACAGAGTGTTCAACACAGAAGACACTTGGTTAGCCTCTAATGTGTGAAGTTTGAAAAAATGTGTGGGTGCATTGTGGAATTTAATTAATTTCTTATGCACGCACATTATTTAATATGATTATTACCATTAATGTTTTTATGCCGCCGCCTTTGGAATAATATAATTACACAGAGAGGTGAAATCCTGTAGTTTGTAGGCCTAGTAACTAGTAGAGATTCCCACTAGTAGTAGCATGGTAGTAAGTAGGCCAATTTATTATTTCCCAAGGTGAAATTTAGTCAGTACAACCATTTCTCACCTGTACTGCAGACAAGACGATTGGGACCCCCTCTCATTAAATATTGAATGATCATGTACATACAGTTTATATTATATATCGATCATTGAAGATTACTTCTTATCTCCATATTCAGATCAGAGCATGAATGAAAGATTTTGCTGGTAAAAATGAATGTACTTTTCTTTTTTCTATATCACTGTTTAGGCGAAAAATGTAAATCTGATTCTGCCTTGTGATCCCACAAAATTGGTGATGACTGTAATTGATTATCAATATCATTACCCCATTATTATTACTTCTATTGATTATTAACTGTAATTTTCACTGGGGGGTATATTAATGGTTATTTAAAGTATTTTTTCTATAATTAGTACAGTAGATCGAAAAGTAAAAAAATTGTATTATTATGTGTTTTGTTTATCTAGTAAATTATGTATAATCCTTTGAGTGGAGATTAGTGAACTGAATCTTTAGAATTCCATTGACATTCCTTCTCATAACCTTGCCCTTCAAAACTTGTATGTAATAAATGATGAATACTAACAAAATTTACAGTCCATATTCATTACAATTTACTGCAAATACCTTATACTTTACTGAATGAGTCCATCCAGAAAACATATCATTATATATTCCAATTTATTTAAATGTTTGGTTTTTTTCATTGATCCAGGAATTTGAAAATATTCAATTAACCCAAGTTCTGAAATTAACATAATGTTTTATGATAGTTCTTTTGACTTTAGTGCAAGTGTATCCACACATTAAGGGATTTACTACAGGATCCGTGGATATATATTTGACGCCTACTTTTTTAAAAAGACTGCTGGAGGTGACATCACCACCTCTGATGTCATCTGAGCACCCCAACCTAAATTCCTTGGTACTGTGCCCTAATTGTGAACTTGTGTCCTTCAACCAAGTTAAAGGAAATTATATTATTTTATTCATGTATTGACTATTGTATTATCTAGTTGTTATTTAAAAGAATGATTTCCAAGAACTGTTAAAGACCATAAAATATCTTTTATGACATTTTTCGATCAGCACCTCTCTATTATTGATGCTCGATGACTGTGTCACTTCATGGAGTTTCACTCAAACAATATTTTTTTTTTTGTGATTCTTGTTTGTGTAAAGTAGTAGGACTACAGTACTGTAGGTACAGGTAGACTTTATAAAGTATTAAACTAATAACTTGTTTTCACATCACCTAAAACTCCTGAGTTTGCACACACCAGCGTTTTGATTGGTGTGAATTAGTGACATAGTTTAAAACCTTCTCACTACAATTGTGCACGTGGTCATTTAGATAACCAATGTTTAATAATGTGGGATGTTTAGCAAAAATACAAGAACTCTATTTTCTATTACAGTATAGCAAATTTATTTTGGTGATAAGCAAGAAAGACATTGTACATAAAAAGAGGTTGTTAATTGAATTTTTATAGTTTTTGCTATTTACAAATTAAGTATCAATTGTACTACTGTATGTTGTTAAAAAGTTGCTATAGAAACCATATTTTAAAAAATTAATAAGAATCTGAAACTTGTTATAAAATAATGGCTATCCTCATCAAGAACAACAAAATAACTGTTTTTTTATAGAGTAATTTATCCTAATGTCAGACTAGAATTAGAATAGAAGAAACACTATATTACTGTAAACCTACTACAGGTATACTATAAAACATTATAAATTTGAACTGTATTGCAAAAAATAGATATCTTTTAAAGACAGTTTATTCATAATGTTATATTTATTTCCTGTCACTATTTGGCTGTGTTATGCGCGATTTGAACGATTTGCGCAATTTGAAATTGCGCAAAAAAATCCTTGCGCAATTTGAAATTGCGCAAAGAATTCTTGCGCAATTTAAAATTGCGCAAGGATTTTTTTGCGCAATTTGAAATTGCGCAATCAACTTGCGCAATTTCAAATTGCGCAAGAAAATCTTTGCGCAATTTTAAATTGCGCTGCACAATTTGTAAATTGCGCAAGATAGTTCTTGCGCAATATGACACCTTTGCGCAATTTGAAAACGAACTGTAAATTTTCCCATACATGGCTAGGCTAGGCCTAGGCAGAGGAGTTTAAAATTTAGTATTTTATTATATAAATAAGACCATTTCAATGAAGATAATGTTTAATACTCACTTTTTAAGTTTTTAATATTAGTTTAAGCTAGGCCATGTAACCTAGTCAGTATCAGTAGTCCAGACCCTAGCTAGGCTAGAGTAGTATAGCCGGCCGCCCGCGCCGCGCCCGCCTGGTGGAACACCACCGCTTCGTTTTCCTTCGTCGGTTCTTCGACGGTATGCTAACTTATAACAATATTTGCACTACTAAAATAAGGAAATGCGATATTTATGTTTAATTTTGAATCATTCTTAGAAATTACTATAAAAATATGGGTGTGCATGATTTCACAATCTGTCGAAAAACCTTGCGCAATTTGCAGATTACTTGCGCAATTTAATACGTTGCTTGCGCAATTTGAAACACATGTTTCAATTCAAATTGCGCAAGGATTTTTTTTGCGCAATTTCAAATTGCGCAAATCGTTCAAATCGCGCATAACATCTGCCTTTCAACTCCTTTAACCTTGACCTATCTAACAATATATACTTCTATACTGAATACTGGTTGAATCAGTTCTAGTCTAGGCATACCCTGAAATTATAGGGTACTGTATGCTTGCAGATATTGCGCTATATAAATTGCTATTTAAAAATATATATTGGGCAATATGATTATAACAACTGGATAGTCAAATCGAACACAATCACACTTTGAAGAAGGGGAGGGGGATGAAGACTGGGGCCTGATGCACCCTTTTCTATGAATCTGAATTTTGACTGCATCAAATTGACTACCGTAATCTAATCAGAATGGCAGGTTGAAGCCTTGCACAGTCATGCAATATATGCCTGCATTTCAACGTGTTGAGTGAGCGTATCAACGAGATGTGTTTTATAGCAATTCTTATATGCGAACATTTACTTTAGACACTTTAACAACATACTGTATATGTATATGTAAAAAAAAAAAACTAGAACGTCCACATTAAATTGTCTCCCCTTAATAGCTATAGTGTGTCCTCTAAATAAGGGTTGGCCGTAGTTACAAACATAAATGGCCACTCATTTGTTTCAAGTGTTCCCGTTATAAGAATTATCTCAAATGATAATAATAATTCATTCAATAGCACGATAAGCAAGCTCTCAATGCGCTGCACATTATTACCCCGGTCATTTTTTGGATCAAATACGTATGGAAACATACTCCCATAATGCAGAAATAGTAAGCTGCGCAAAGGTGTGACTTGATCTAACCGGTACCCATTTTATACACCTGAATAAAGTGTCTTGCCTGAGGATACAAGCAATGCGGCGAGAGTTGGATTCGAACCACGATTTCACAATCAGTAATCCAACATCCAAACGCCTTCAAGTGGGGGATAATATACCGTTTTAAGGATTCCTTGACCAGTCATCTAGTTAACAGTATGAAGAACGAGGATCCCTAATGTATGTTGCTTGTATATTTAATGTTGAACTGAACTGAATATATTATAATGTTGTAGAGTATTGTACTCAGCTGAAATTGATGGAGGTTATAACCAAATAACTAGGCCATGCATATTCTTTCTGACCTTTATGATACTTGCAGTAGATCACCCTATGTTATCATTTAAGGTTGTCTAGACTTTGACTAAATGTGGAACTCCAATGTAAATGACCCATATATCCCATAGGATATGAAGCATGACATTGTCTATTATGATTTTAATATAAATATTCTTTATTTTTACCCATCTTCAAACACTTTTGCCTTCTGATTGTGATAATTTTGTAATAAACTATAATAATGCTAATTGCTTAGTAATTTTTCAATTCCTTGGTGAATAAGATAAGAAAAAATGTAATTGTCTATATCATGCCTTCATTTCCGAAGGGAGAACATAACCCACATTGTAATAATAATAATACTTATTTCCTCCAAAATACTCAAAATGACAAAATATATATAAACGACATGCTGTAGGCCTACAGACCAACTGGTCAGAAAAATACATACTAAAAGCAGCCATGTGGAGTGAGAACAATGTTGATAGTTTTTACTGAATGAGTTTAATTGTATGCACAGCACATTATGCATACTGTTGACTATGTTTCCCAGCAACATTATTTGAAGTGAACATAAATTTATCTTTAAATAATTCACTTTGTTTGTTCTTTTTCGAGTAACTATACTATTGAATATTCGAGATGATAACAAGTTATTGCATTTTGAGAGAAAGAAATTCATTAATTATTTTTATATTTGTTTATATTAGTCTTTTGTATATATAATTAATGTCTATAAAATTCTTGTTTTAAATTTCATGTATTAAAATCCCTTTCATGAATTGATGTATATTGTTATATAAAAAACAAATACAGTACGTTTAGTATGAGGAATAGCATAGGGAAAATGATGTATGAAAGAAATTTGCCTTTTGGCATAATTAACATTTATTACAACGTAATGTGTATCTGCCACTGAACTGTATTTCTCATGCATCTTTTATCATTTTATTAATTCTCCAATGCTTACAAAATGATATTATGTTGATGCAGTATGTACGTAATGAAAAAATCCATTGTTAAACATGTATGGTGTGTACATATAGATATCTTTTATGCAATTTATTCAGTGTATATGCCTTTCAAACTATTAGTACAGTAGCAAAAATAAGAATCTTTCCAGCGAGGTACATAATGTATTATAAAGATATGTATTATAAATTTATTTATGTATCTTTCTACACTGTACATTTAGTGTAGTATTCTATAATACAAATTTGGCTACATCTTGTTTTTCTTTTCTACAAATCATACAAAATTGAGAATAGAAATGATCAACTCAAACTTACTTAAAGCCTAATTATTCTTAGTATATTACTGATTACCAGTTAATTTATGTTTAACATAGTAGACTACAAATACAAGACATTTATTGTTTGTTTTATCTTTATACTGGGTGACCTCTTCAGTCAAAGACTGATCTCCCAGAGGGCCCAGTTGGTGATCAGTGGCTGTGATGTACTAATACACCGGGGTAACCCCCTACTCGTTTCGAAAGATGTACTAGGTTCTTTAAAGTGCACACAAGCAAGTTGTGTACACTAGACCTATGGTTTATAGTCCTTATCCGAGAAGACTCGTTCTACCACCAGAACCATGGAGTGAGTGAGCCTCGAACCCCTGCCGATGTTATGGCTACGTGATTACGGTTCCACTGTCTTAACCGCTCGGCCACTCACTCACTCATATTGTGCCTATCTCTGACTGGTTATATATTTTCCTAAAAGATTGACTGTATACATTACCTATCATTACCTATCATTACCTGTTCTATATTACAGTCCATTGTTAATATTATTCAATCTATTTTATAGTTCTCAATGGCAACCAAGAAGAAGTACTCTCCTCATTAATGGCAAAACTGCGCACCACAAGTCAACAGATTAAAGAATGGTCAAATACAAGCCGAAAGTTGCGTACAGTTATGGTAAATACTAGTTATCTTGGTTTTAAACATTTTGGTTTTGTACATGGTGGTCATAATTATGTGTTCTCAAACAAATGTTTATCAGCAACTCTTTATTTCAATATTAATCTACGTTTTCATAGTGTTTTGCCCAAATAAGATATTGCTTTGGCTACTCTACGCATGCATCCCTAACTTACAGTAGTTTCACTATTTTTTAAATGTAGGATGCTATGTTACTATTTACTATGTATCTTTTAGGATATTCACATAAAATGTGTATGTATATTGTGTATGTGATTTAGAATGTTCATAAAAGTACAGTACGGCATAAAAAAAAATGTACTTTTTTTCAGGCCAAGTGTCAAGAACCTTCATCTGTGGACGCAGAGCGCTTGCAGCATTGCCTAGACCAACTCAAGCAAGCCATTAATGGTATATAACTTTAAGTTTTTATTCAATTTTCTGATATCATTTTGGCCTTCAGTTATGAATGCCTAAATTCATAGGTTTATCTTTACTCCCATTGTCGTTTTACTTGATATTGCCTAGATGTTTATTGGGTATACGGTGGCCGAAATGAAACGTCAACCGATCTGCACTGTAAATGAAATGTTGGCCAATCTGCACTGTAACTATTGTACTGCAGTGCTTATAAAATATAAGGCCATGTTTCCGCAGCCAAAAATTAACCAATAATTAACCGATTAACGTTACCCGATAAACTGCCTGTGGAAACCGGGTTTAACCGATTCCACTTGAGACAAATTAACTGATAATTATCTCATTCATAATTATTGGATAAATGCGATAATGTTTAACCTTTGACCTGGAGGAAAAATTGTTGATGGGGCATCAGGTTGTTTGGTAATAACTGATCATGCACACTTTATTGATTAAAAAAGTAACTGATAATTTTGTTTTGGCTGCAGAAACACGGCCTTAGATAAATGTATATTGTTTTGTTAATATTATGAATATATAATTCAACAAATATAGCTTTATGAATAAAGTTCATAGTTTTTCTATGTGCAGTCTGAATACTCTTTACATAATTGTTTGATTTCCTTTTGCCAAAAGGTTCAATGTCCTTGCCTGCCATGGTTGAACGATTGAAAACGCACGCAAAGCAGGCTGGGTAAGCATAATGTTGCAATTTTGTATTAAAACATATTTCTATTAGTCAGATTTTGTTGTCTGTCTTGAGTCACCAAAGATCAGATACTGAATAATAATTCCTAAGTATTAAAGTACTAGTTTCTTATATTATTTATTAAATACAAAATTATAAAATTTATTATATATATAATAAGTAATAGTAGACGTAGTTAAATTAAAAAGAAAAATGTTATTTTCTTTAGTTAACAACATCAAAATGTTTATGGTCGAATACATTTTATTTCAATTTTGAAATATCATAATTCATTTTGGTCAAAAGTATTATTTTGAAATGAAAGTGAGATTAATGTAATTTTAGATGTCTTGCAACATACAAAATTGTATTGTATGCTAATCAGCCCATTGCCATTGATAATGTAAATATTGTATGGTAGATAAAAAGTATAACCTGAAGAAACAAATTGATATTGAGACAGTTTACAAACACTGGAGTTAGTTCAGTTCTATGCACACTTTTAAGCTAATCCAAATCTTATGCGGGTTACATCTGCAGTAAAGAGCTTGTGGGATCTGTTTTCTTTTGTCATTTGTTTATTGTGATACAACTATGATGTACCTTCGATATAACTGATAGGTTTTAAAGGTATATCCGTTGTAATTTAAACCTGATTGGTTAAGATAATTATAGACAAGCACTTCTTATTTGTAGTACTATATATCAAACGTTTTAACGCAGAACAATCTACACCCTGATGTAACTCTGCAATAACTCTGATTGAGAAATGAATTCGGAAACATAGCTATAGAGTATAGAATACACATCTGGAAAGCTAAATGTAAATGTTATGAGTATTATCAACAATTTCCTGATCTAAATGCAAAACATTTCCGGGTGGCTAACTTCCACAACCACCTCCCAAATCCGTTTCACTTCAATTTCCGGAAAGATTTGTTTTTTAATAGTAGTTTATTATTTTTAGGAATAGAATTCCCAACTGGAAAATTCTACATTCAATCGAATGTAAATTTTGTAACCACAATTTCTTAATCTGATAAAAAAGTCTGGTAAACTGTTCTACTCCAATTGTATTAAATGGGTGGATCTCTTCCCTTTATTATTTCCTGGGTGGTTCTAGCTTCCTGAGGGGCTTCCGGTACAAACCCTGACTTCATTATTTTACCTGTGTAAGTCAACATTTAAGTGAAAAGTCACTACTATACTATACCGTAATAAGTTTTAAATACAAAATAAACACATGATATTTTTTAACTTTTTCTAATTTATAATTTTATTAACTTAGACTAAAGTTTCATACAAGTCAAAATTCACGGGAAGTATTCTTCAGCGCAGATATATTCTATGTTGAGGTGATGTTGGAGGCAAATGGCGCTGTTGAGGATGTTAAAATATGCGACCAAGACGAATCCATTGTATGTACTTCAAAGGATAAACATAGGTTGTCATAGGCTGTCATTTAATCCAAGACCGTAGGACTTAGACAGTTAATACCATACTTGTAGGCCACAAAGCCACATTTTTACCTAATAAGACATTTCTGTCATACAGCATGTTAGCAATGGCAGATTCAATACTGTATATGGGCTTAACATTATAAACTGATGTGTTGGACTTAACCTAATGTATCGTTTTTATTTTATTTTTTTTGACATTTTATGTATAATGGGTTTTTTGATGAATCAATAGCTATTTCGTTTTTGTTTTTAAGAGCTGTCCTGAGATGTGTGACTGTTTAAAAAAAAGCAATTTTAAGAAGTTTCTAGAGCATCTTAGAGGCTTAAACAGTTTTTATCATTTGGCATGTGATGTGTAAGTTTTTATATTTTTCTTTTGTAAAATTATTTTTTAAGACTGACATAGTAGCATTACAAATGTGGTTTCAAATGTGTATATTAACAATAGAAATTGTTAACTAGGAATTCCATTTTAGCTTGTAACATAAGCCATTTTTAAGCTAGAAAATATGAGGGGATTTTATTTTAAAGATATAATTCATATAACATTCACTATTATATTATTCTTCATGCTGTAAACATCCCATCAGCTGAAAAATAAATTAACAAGGAGCTAAAAATAATTTAGATTATGAAACTTCTCATTTCACTAGAATCTTCCATAAAATGTTATACTTAATTAAAATAGTAATCATAAATGATACTTGAACTTTGTTTCCCTTGTAAAATATGATTTAATTGATTTTAATATTAGATTTGATAATTTTATATTACATCATAGAATATATAAATGCTGTCAAGTTTATTTTGGTTTTTTTTCTTGATCAAACCTTCTAAATAATTATAAAAATTCATTTTAAGAGAAACATTACTAAAGGATGGTTTAAAGCTCAGGTACAGACATATATTTTATTTGTCTTTATAAAACAATACAATATCAGAAGTCTGGCCAGGAACAATTAATTGTAGTGTAACCTAAATGTTTTTAATTGAATTTGAATATAAAAAAAAATAACTATATAATATATTCTAAAATTTGTAAGTGAATTAATTATAATGGTGATTAATTTAAAATTATTTTTTTAATTAAATTTTAATATTTAAAAAATAAATATTTAATTTATTTTAAATTACTATACAGTATATACAATTTATTTAATTTATTGACTGCCGTTTTTAATATTTATTTTTATAATAAAGTAATTAAAATAATAAGAATGTTGTTGCTTCAACACAACAGCATATTAAATTCAGTAAAATTGACCAAGAACTGACACATAAGGTGTACAGTATATGAATATTTTACAAACATTTTACACTTGTAATCTATATACCATACAGCCTGAATTGTACCAGAGTTTAGTAGACACATATATAGTGTAAACTGGTATTTCTATTATAATTCTCATCTGTACAGTATAATACATAGACGAGCATAAATTAATCTTTACCCACACATTAATTTTATCATTTTCTCTGTCTGTTTAACATATTCGTTTTCACAGCTCAGTTAAAAGGGATGCATTCAAATGTCTTCAAACATTAGAGGATGACCTCAAGAAAGTATTTAAATTTAGCTGGTATGTATAACTGACTTTATAACATAAATGTAATAAAATACACTACAAACAAAATTATTGAAATATATAATACGTATGTACTGTAAGTTAGAATTGTTGTTAAACAGAACAGTAGTGAAAATATTTTATCAAAATAGAACCCCTATTAAGGGGACATCTTTGGGACCCAAAAAAGTGTCCTCTTAATAAGAGTGTCCCCTGTTTACAGTATTGTGAAATTAGATCAATTATTTCAGTTTCATATAATGTTTAGCATTAAAAATATTCATGATTTATTATTACTCATTTATTTATTAATTATTTAAGCATGTCAACTACCAATGTTATGGTACTTATACTGAAAGGTTTAGTTGGCTTCATGTCACCAAGAGTTGGTGGTAAGTATATTTAATTTTTTAAGATTAAGTGAGAAAAATCCAAATTTTAAACTCCTGTTTATTTTTATCATTGTTCAAAAGGTGATACTTGGCAATTTTCTCCAGGGTAACTGTTGAGGAGTAGTACAGTAGTTGTCTGAGCACTTACTTAACTGTATCTTATTCCTTCTTAAACCCAATTTAACTAAGTGTAAAATGTATCTACAGTTAAACCTCTCCTTTGGAACACATTTATTAAAGGGACATTTAGTAGGGATTCATTTATCAAGATTTCATGTTGTTAACCTTATTTTATTTAGGTTATCCAATGAGATTGACCTTTTTTGTGTCGCCCTACGATTTGCTAAATGTAGAGAAAAAGACATCAACCCTTTTAAGCATGTCAGGTAAGATAAGTTTAATTTCAGGTCTCGAGCAGCAACAGAATAATGTATAGATTAATTAGTAGTTATTTATATTTAGTGATTCATCGATATTAATATTAAACATAGTAATAAAACTATGTTTAAGCCTGGAAGGTTTCACCCTAGTTTAAGCTTGGAAGAGTACTTTACAGTGTGTTTAGCTGTAGGCCCATGAGAGTTAAAGCTATTCTATAAACAAGTTTACAAGACTTTTTATATGCCTACCTATTTTTTTTATAACCACTCAATAATGGACGGTTTTCTAATTAGTACAGTGGATATTGAAATATGGTTTATGTGTATTTTAGATCCTCTACCAGAAAACCTGGGCTTGTCGTTAAGCGTACTCTTAGATAGTTCACAGCAGAAGAGATTACAGTGCAGTAGTACATTGAATGTGGTGACACCGTCAGATGGGAAAAAAGGGTAAACTTTACAAATAACGGTTTTAAATTTATCTAATTATTGTTTGAATATCTAAACAAACAACTGATAATGTTGTTAAAATTTTATTGTTTGGTTTATGAGCTTAAAAGATAATTATCCAGATGTTGATTCATAACATAGAATGTGAAATGGCATGAAAATCTATGAGAATGAACAAATTCAAACATAAATTCTTATGTTTGATGTATTAAAGAAGCATGCAGCAATGTTGTCACCCTAAACATAAATACAGTGTAAATATATGCAACAGAGATAAAATTCATATGCCCTTTCTAAAACATAAATTTACAAAACGAGATCCGGATATACCGTACTGCTATACAACATTTTCTTTTCATCTTTACACGTTACGGTTAATAGATATATTCAGCATTACTTCTGAGTAATTTTTTCTCTGTAAAATACATACATAGTTGTTTTTATCATGTTTGTAATATACAAACTTATGATGTTTATTGTATAGGCAAAGTAAACTTTGCAGATAACTGAAATAAATACCAAACACCTATCGATCAATCAATATTAATAAGATTGTGTTTATTTTGTTAAAGATTTGTTAAGCGTTTAGAAAACTGATCCCTGAACCAAAACCAGTAAAAACCCGTTTATTTTTTTAATTCTATTTATATACTTCTAACTACATTATTTTTATTCTTTTAATAGACCTCATTACAACTTTGTACAATTAAATAGCAGCAACTGTATGAACATACCAGCTTGCTTTGTGTTAAAACTCAACAAACCGATGCCATTATCAATAATACAAATTAAACGTTTAGCAATCAACCAAAGTAAGTACAACATTGTTTGATACTTGAAAATGACAGTATCTATACTATTATATACTCATTTTTGCTATTGTATGCAATTGTTTTATATTATATTTGAATCACCCGCAGAGTCATATGTGTTGGGGGGAAGGGGCTAGGGCGACCATCCAGGGGAGAGTATTTCTCCCTAGACATTTATATACAATATTTCTATCTTTAATGTAGGTAATTATACATGGCTTGTTAGTTAAGTTCTATTTTTTTCTTTTTTTTAAAAGATCTATCCTCAGCTGTACCTCTCAACTCACTGATATGTCGGTATGCTCTAGATCCATCATTACCAAGTTCCAAACCGGCATTGCGCAACAGATACTATGTGGTAAGTCCTATTAAAATAGTCATACTGTACAATAACATACTTTAGAAAGAATTTTATAGTAAATGCCATTCATTGTTCATTTCATAGGAAATGTTTAACAGGTGTGTATTCCTTAAAAAGAGTACAATCTGTAATCTTAATCTTTCCTGGTTAAATGATGAATACAGCCACACGTATATCCAGTATTTTAGACTCTTTTTAATTTAATATCATTACTATACCTTTTCTTGTTTTTTACGTTAGACTTTACCTGGTGAACAGCATTGCTACTTTATTAATGAATGTAGTAAAGAAATGAAAGGTGTTATGCAATCAATTATCCCACTAACCTGTACAAGCCAAGCCATTGCCATATTAACAGCATTACGACAACAAGCAGTGTACAACACTCTTATTGCTAGTTGTGTAAGAACAGACACCTGCAAAGGTAATTCCAAACAACTTTACTTACACTTTTCATTTGTCAATACATGCACCACTCAAATTCTCTAGTTTTTGAGAGATGTGTAGACAAGAAAGTGATGCATTTATATAGCTCTATTAATTATATTTTTAATACTTTAAGGGGATTATTTTATGTTGATATAAGTTTTCATTCATTCATTTTACTTTTGAGTAACTCAACAGTTCTTTTCAGAACTATACAGGGTGTACCTCAAACTTTACATCAAACATAATTTTTAATGATTTATATTTTTTTTCGGTAGATGAAACAGAAGTTTTTTTATTTGAAGTGTCTGCAGTTACACAAAATAAGTTAACAATAACATTTGAACATCCTGCCAAGATTGGAATGGCTTGTGGTAATTTTTTTTTTATTTTACAATGTACTAACAATGTTTAACACTAGTGTGATAGCCAATCAAAGCAATTCTCAATACATTGTATGAAATGCTTACTTACAGCTCAGTGCTACAATCATTATTCCCCATTGTAGTAAATCATAATTTGTTAAGTGCACAAAATAAGGAATGTACTATTTGTTTTTAATAGTTGAGATGGACCTGAATGATGTTTCCAATCTCAAGTGCATTATCCACACAGCTCAAGGTGAAGAACCACTATGTTGCAATGATTATGCCACTAAAGTTTTACAAAAGTAAGTTCTTTTGACTGTTTTAAGTGGGTAAGGTATGTACTGTACCTAGTTAAATGATGGTTCTTTTATGAGAATTTACTTTACATTTTGTTTTTGGTATTATTATTAATTGTTATTTATAATTTACCATTTACACATTTAATTTTTTTTCAGATGTATGTCGATACCAGTCACAATGAGAGCTATCATGAAAGTTGCATATTCAAAGATGGACAAGTTTAGGAAACCTTTGAGTACTTCAGCTGTCCCTTCCATGTTTTCACCCGGATCAGTAAATACATTGCTGCCAAATTCCGCAAAAGGGATTAACGATGTTACATCTCCTAAACCGACTTCAACGACTATGAATTACATTACCAACAAGATGGGAAACGTTAGGTCTACAATGCCTAAAAGTATATTGCGCGATCTAAGCCAGTCTATGGTTACTCTGTTTGGTTCGTCCACCACTGACACTCCAAAACCTGATTTAAAATCATTGGATGATTCAAAAGTTTCACAAAACCCAATGTTGGCCAGTCTTTTACAAAACACAAATTTAGCTGGAAATCTTGCAATGGGAGCTATGACTAAACCCCCACAAAATCCAATGTTAATGGATCTTCTTCGTGTCCAGCCTACTCAAGCATCTGCAGTTGCCAGTCCAGTTGTCAAAACAAAAGAAGTTAAACAAAGACGGAAGCGAAAATCCACATCAGACAGTCGGTCGCCACGGCAATTTAATGATGAGTTAAATGATGATCCTGTTTTCTTTCTTCCTGGAACACCATCCACTTCAATGATGCAACAAACATCATTACCGACAAGCAGATACTCTTCTGTTACTGACATGTCTGCCGTAATGACAGGAGATTCTAAGTTCCCATTTTCGCAAGGTGATTTATTGAACCATTCTATAGATTCCAAACACAAACGAATAGAAAGTACAAGTTCTCATGGTTCCTACAGTTGGCCAGCATTATCACCATTAACACCAACACCTTGGTCAGCTAACAGAACTAGTACAAAAAGTACTCTTGATACTCCAGAGAATGAAATGATTATGCAAGGTGACATCCCATCAACACCTGTTGAAAAGACACCGTCAACTAGTATTTCAGAACAGATACCTACTCCTGTCTCTAACGATTTATCAGAAAATGCACCAATTAACTTTTTTTCAGGAGATTCGATTGAAGATGACTTTCCTGAAATTGACCCAGATGTTTTAAATTTTGAGGTAAATCTTCTTGAAAGTGACGAAGCATCTTCATTTGATCTTGTTAATATGACATTAGAATCAAATAATCAAAACAAGAATTCTTTTGCATCAGATTTTACAGACTACAAATCTAGGCTAGATAATAAAGCTCAACTGGCATCATCTTACCCATTGCAGTCAAGTGGAAAACCATCTCTAATGCATCGGCGAAAAAGTGATAACTCATTGACATCAATGTTAGATCTCGATCGATCAAATAGAAATGTACTTAATGAACAAAAACCTTTATTTAGTCATGATAAGGCGTCATTAAAGCAACCATTTATCTCTAAAGGAAAACCTAAAAACTTTAAACCTGATTCAAGAGAAGGCTCGTTATCTCCTCAGCCATCACCGCAGCCGCCAAAGAAAGCAAAGAGGAAAACTAAAAGGAAAGAAACAAATATTAGTCCACCTACTGTAGAACATCCTAAAAAGGCTAGGAGAAAAAGAAAAATTGAAACTGAAGATGAACCACCAGCGAAAGTAAGTTTCACCATGACCCCATCTTCAGATCCTTTGAAAATAAAGTTTAGTCGTACAGGTTCAGAGACTAAGAAACAGTTGATATCAGAAGCAAAAAAAGTTAGTTCAGCTACTACGGATATCAAGCCACCTAAGATAACTGTAAGACTTGCCCACCCACCTGTTGGTGAAACAAGTGAGAATAAGTTGACTGAGCCGGAGCCAAAGAAAGAGCCAGATAAGAAAAGTGTTTCACAGAAAAAGAATACGTCAGAATATACAGGAGAAGTGTTAAGTACAAATAAATCTGTTCTTAAAGTTCCTAGTATTGAAAAGAAGAAGTATATTTCAAATGAGCAACCATCAAAATTAACAGGTGTTAAATCTGATACAAAGCAAAATCCTTTTAACAAAACTTTGTCTCACCTAAAGACACCATCTGGTATGAAGACTTTCTCAAAAGAAGTAACACCTGGACAAAAGGTAACTGAAGGAAAACTTCAAACTGGAGTTAAAAAAGTGGTTACAATTCACAAACCTGGATCTCTACCTACAACCAAAACGGTATTGGCTAAAAAGTTAGCAACGCAGAAAGCTAAATTTAGCTCAATAAAACCTACTGCATCAAAGAAGCAAAATATGCAGCAGAAACCAGTCGCTGTAGTTTCCTCACCAAATATCTCAAATAAACCACTTTCTGCAGATGTTACACATAAATCACCATCAATTAGTACAAGCACTGTGAAGACACCAGTTTCCACTGGTACAAAGCAAGTTACTTCTACAAAGGTAACAGCCCCCAAACCACCTCCTTTGGTTTTAATGCCACAGTCACCTGGTATTGGATCTCCACGTTCAGCTACAACACCTCTTTCAGCCGGAACACCGTTATCTGCTGGAGCTGCGGCTTTGAAAAAGAACAAATCACCATTTAGATCAAAAAATATAAATTCAATTGTTGAGGTTTTACAAATGAAAGCTCAGAAACATAAAGATGATTATGATCCTTCATCAGATGATTTAAAGGAATTTCAAAAAGCTCCTACAACCAAACCATCAGATTCACCAAAGCCACACACATTGGTTTCCTCTTCTGTGCTAGATACAGATAAAAAGTCAAACATGCTTGTTAAATCTCAATCAAATATTAAAACTCAAAAATTAAAAGCAAGCTCTGGTGTGGCTTCAAAATCTCTGACACACTCGAACATCAGTAAGCCGGCTACTTCAAAATCTGGTTTAAAAGCTGTGAGTGTAAGCACAAAACCTTCACCATTAGCTAATAGATCATCTTCAATATCAAGTCCAAAACAGAGCAAGATGAGTCCAAATCCATCAAGGACAATATCAACATCAAGCCCTTCAATTAAGGTAACATCTCCTGCATCCAACAAGGTACCTACAAAGATAGGCAGTTCTTCTAAAAGTGGAAATATTCAAAAGAGTCCTTCAAGTCCCATGAAAACACCAGGTAAAACAAGTAGTTCACCAAGTTCTCTGCAAAGAAAACCTAATATATTGAGCAAATCTCCAAAATTGACTGCTTCTCCAAAAAGTAAATTTCCTGCTGTTGTAAGCAGTAGTAAAGCGACACCAACAAACCCTACCTCTCATGTCAGTCGGCCTAATGTATCTGCAGAGGGAATTAAAAAGCAAACACTGGGTAAAAGTGTTAGTAACACCACTAGTAGCAAGACATCATTATCTGGTGAAACAAAAATAACCAATGTAAATAATACAGCTGGTAAGACATCATCAGATTTACGCAAACCTGATGCACAACTAGCAAAAAAAACTGACAGTTTTTTCACAAAGACAAATGATTTGAAATTGGATGCAAGCAAAGGTAAGGAGGAAACTACAGACAGAGAGGTCTTCAGAAAGAAGTTAGGACAAGTTGAAACGGACAGTCTCGGTGGAAACACAAATACAAATCTTAAGA
Organism: Antedon mediterranea; assembly: GCF_964355755.1. Classification (NCBI taxonomy): domain Eukaryota; kingdom Metazoa; phylum Echinodermata; class Crinoidea; order Comatulida; family Antedonidae; genus Antedon; species Antedon mediterranea. The sequence goes on along the minus strand of NC_092671.1, from coordinate 12,891,694 downwards.
AAGATATGTCACAGAAAAAGGTTGAAGTTGATGCAGTCAATCAAGACAACAGGGACATTTCAAACAAATCTTCTGACTCGCCAGCAACTCAGTTTAGGATTCCCAGTCCAGCATTGACAACCTCCAAATCATCGAGTCCAAAACCTCAAGTTCCATCTCCTAAGCAATCATTAAAAGTAGGAAGCTCTAAAACTTTAAATTCAACTTCTGATCAGAAATCTCTGAGTGCACCTAGTCAGGTAGTAGCCAAACCTGCATCTAAGTCGAAAGAATTAACTCCACCATTAGTGAAAAGTGAAGAACCAGTTAATTTAAAAAAGACTAAACCTGTAAGTCCTGTTGGTGAGGTAGAAAGTGATAGTGAATTAGTTATTGATGACATTCAAGAAGAATCTACTTTTGAAATCGAGAAGGAAGCATTGATTAAAAAGGAACACCATCCTAAAAACTCATCTAGTGACACACAAACTGAACCAGGGTCCACATCGCCTAGAAGTATGATAGCCCAATCACCACTGGGCATCATGGCTGCATCACCATTAGGACAAGTTGCTTCTCCAATTATGCTACCTGTGAAGTCTCCAGCAGCTCTTAGTGTTCCCAGTAATCAAGCAAGTCCTTGTCCTATTGATGATGATTTGATGGACGAGGCTCTTGTTTCGGTCATCAGTAAAGAAAGTTGAATTTAATAGTTTTTCTTTATCACATTAGTATACAAAATGAATGTTTATGAGTGGAATGGTACAAATAATGGAATGAGGGGAAATATAACCTTTCCTCATTCACCGAATGGCATAATTTGTACCATTGCACAAATATAAACATTCATTATTATTTATATTATTTTTTTTTCTCCTCAATATTTTTCTTGTTTTTGTTTTGTATTAGATAGTTGTTTTATATTATATTTTATATTAAATTTTAAATTATATTTTAAATTATATCAAAGTTAATAAAAGCGGGTTCAGGAAAATAAGGTATAGACAATGTCATTTAAATATCCAATTTCAGTAATTTACATGTTATTACAATTTCATTTAATAAACATAATTAACAATCATTTGCAAAAACTACTAATATAGATATTGCACTTGGTAGTCTGTTCTGTTGATATTAAAAACGAGTTGTATTGAAATTGAATGCAGTTTAGAAATTGTAAATAATGCGTTATTATGCAAAATCAATGTGTGTTATTGTTGGGCAATGTGACAGAAATGAATCTTGCTTTTGATTAATTGTAGACAAAGGTATATTGGAAAGTAAAACAAATTATGTATTCCAAGAAAAAATTGGAAATTTAATAAGAGATTAGAAAGATTACCATAGGAATGATTATGATACATAATATTATTCAGATTCAAACATGGTAGTAGAAATATTATGAATGTAGTGATAATATTCTGCTTGGCATCTCACATACTGGTTACTTTAAAAGCCTATTTAAACTGAAATGTGTATTTAAGTGTAAATTTGTTAATGAAATATCTATATTGTATAATTGTTCTGTGTAGTTAAAAATATTGCTTAAATGCAGTTGTTCTTTTTTATAGCATATTTTAAGGAGTGTCTTGTTGCCAATAGTAAATCCTTTAATAGAATTTTAAATAATTATAAATGAGAGTATTTTAGTTATTAAGTTGAAGGTTTTAGGAAAGAAATTGAATATATAAACAAATTATATATTTTACATTATTTTAAGCATATATATGTAGGTGTAGAGATTTTTTTGGAGTTTATTTACTTTTTAAAAATTGTATAAATATATAAATATACAATTATTATTGTTCTGTTTAACTGTGTGGTATTATATTATAAGTTAACGGTGCTGATTACTATTTATTTATGAAATGTTGTTTCCATTTGTTCTTTCATATGCAACAATTTAAAACAAATATAATTACTGTACTGTGATATTAATTCGGTATAACATGCATACATAATGTAATCATAAATGATTAATATTGTTCCAATTATAGTCTTTATTACCTATAGATATATATTAATATACTCTACTCTACAATTTTAGTCTTTAGTATAACCTCTATTAAGGGGACATCCCTTAATATGTGTGCCCCCTGCATGTCCCAAAAGAGGGTTCTACTTTATTTGAGGTGAATTTTTACACAAGTTAAACCATCTGTCATAGCTAATGGTTTATTCACATCATTTTTTCTTCATTGGAAAAGATTAAAGATATCTCTGAAAAATATAATTTGTTAACATTTATTTTGTTGAATATGCCATTTTAATATCACATAATAGTTCACTTTGACATGAAAAACTGTAATTTAAAGCAAAAATATAGTCAAATTGACTGCCAGCCAATAGGTTTTTTGTTGAATGAAGATAATTTGTTTATTTTGTCTTTTTATAAGTGAAACTATTATTTTCATATTCATTTAAGTGATTAACTTTATTAAACTGCAAAATGGCCTATTCAAAGTCTAATTTTAATCATCTTCATTGTTGATGTTTTTTGGGGAACAATACATCTTTAAACTATCTTTTTAAATTTCTAGACATTTTGTTGCCCGTAACACAAAATAGAGCTACTGTTAGTCCTAATTATAATCAGTTTCTAGGTAGATTTATTTTTGGGATGTTGAATTTTGTTAGCTGTAAATACATAAACAAATCTTGCAATATTAATGTGGGTCAGTTGAACAATAATTGTATTCTTGAAAGAAATATTACTTTTATTGTGTTCTGTAGATTGAAAACACGTACAATGATACTGGAGTGCATTGAAATTGCAATATTAACCATTTAGGTCAGTTATGCCTATTGCAATTGGGCACGCAACATTTTCACATATATTTGAAAAATAACAAAAATTTATGTAAATTTTGTAGACCTATTTTAAAGTGCCTCGTTGGATATATAAAAATCTGTCAAACGAAATGATTAATATAAATCAATGTTCATATCTTAATGTAACACTTGGCAATGTACTTTATGTGCTTGAAATAATAAACAAATATTGTCTTTTTTTCAACAGTTTGCTGTGTTTAAATGGTTTTCTTTTTTTAATGTAAGCTTTTAATTTTGTGAACAAATGAAGGATGATGACTATTGCCATTTTCGATGGAAAGAGCAGTAAATTTGTTAATTGGGCAAAATTGTAAACTTTTTCTGCCAACACATGTTTGTAAACATGGCCGATGCACTGGAAAGTGCTTTGCAGGCTACGGGTAATTTAGAGATTGATTTAGCTCTAGATTCAGTTCAAGTAAGTACATTTAGGCCTATCAGTGTAACTGTTTTACAGATGAAATATTACTATTGAAGTAAAACGTCAACAGATTATTGGACAACTAAACCCCGTTTTGCTAAGCCTGTCCCGTTTCACTTGTCTCGGTCGCCGAGGTGGATCCGCCCAATAAAGTGCTGTAATCCACCGGCGACTGCCCTTGACGGTTTTATGATGGACGGCCTAGGCCCTAGACCTATTTCATTTTATTCTGGGCCTACTAATTTGTAGAAATGTCTAATGCTGTGTGGTAGGGCGGTCTAGCATAGTAAATTATCAAATGCATTGATTTAGGATAATCAAGCTGCTTGTTTGTTGCCTTTTGTTTGTAATTTTAATGCATTTATACTTTTAAGATGTATTCATCATCATATGATGGAGGTATTATACCTCCATGATGTACAGTATTGTCCCTTTGACTAATTCCAAAAAAAAATTATAAAAAAAGATTTCGAAAAAAAGTGGGTCATTTTGAAGTATCATAATAGTTATTAACTTTCACCAAAAATTAGTCGGAAAAAAAATCATCATTCCAGTCAAAGTTTTCGATAAAAACATAGGCCTATCTCATAATGCCACACGCTTATTTGGCTACTCTGTATGCATAATCATAACACTTCCTAGCGATCTGTATGAAAAGATCTTCTCAACCGTGACAAGTTGTAAACAATCCTAATTAGCATGGTTTGAACTCTTTGTTTACTTTCGCTCCTGACGATTTTCCAGACGAAATGTAATCAAATTAATTTACCTGTTAATTACGTAAACTTGTTGTTTTTGGCTCAAATTTTCGACTTAAGTGAAGAACTTTAATATTACTTTGATATGACCAATTTAAATTTAGAATATTTTGACCTTCATTTTTTGTGCTTCAAGGGACAATACATCTTTACTTTAAGTTATAGCATGATTGATGGGTGTCATGGGATTTTTCTACTTTTTTTCTTAAATAGATAGATGATGATGAATTTGACATTCCTGAACTGGAGAAAACACCAACATTGGACAGTATTTTAAATGAGGTAACTGAAATAATAATTCAGTATTTTCAGTGAGTCAATAATGCTGTTTTCCATTTTGTATTTCATTTTACTGTTGTTACTCTATTATTTTATTCACAGCCTGATGACAATTATGAATTTTACAGTGAACTGAATACTAAAAATGGTGAACTAAGTTTTGATGAAGCCACCTCTAATCATGACAACAAAGAGTCTAAAACAAAAAATCAGTAAGTTATTAACTAGTTATTAGTATAAACTGATTTGCTTTCCGGGTTACAATTAGTATTGGTATAATTTAATGTATGTAGACCAGTATTGGATCTAAGTGCCATGCTCTTAAATATCTTTGAGCTGTGAGGATCATGGTTACTCAACCAATATTTATTGTTTGTGTATCATTAAATAATAATAATATTCGTTTTTTCATATAGTGCTTATTGCACAATGCTTCTAAGAGCTTCACATTATTACCCCAGTCATTTTTTTTACCAAACATGATGGAAACATACTCCCATAATGCAGCTAGTAATCGGCACAAATTATTATTTAGATAGCTATTACATTATTCTTTTTATTAAAAGGGTTCCAATTAAATAGAAATGAACTGCATCTATTTATTAACAGAAAAACAAAAAGTAGCATTCACTATGAAGCACATGGTTCAATCTTGCGTCATGTCATGTTACGTGGAATGTCATCTCAAGTTGTATCTGCAGCTGTAAGTGTCATTTGTTATTCAGAAGTTATTATATGTTGGTACAAGGCGGTTGCGACAAGAATTAAACTTGTATGCTTGTGAGAAAGTGAGCAATCCTTGCATGGTTTGTCAGGTCACCCTTGTAAGTGCTTGCAGCCTTTAAGCTCATTGTTAATGGTAAATTTATAGGGGTGGACATGACCCTGTTTTTATTCAAGGCAGAATAGGCAGCATAACATTGTACATATCTAGCATTTGATTTTGTTCAACAATTGCTATAATTCTTATTACATATAATATTGTAGGACCGTGTTGATGCAGGAAAGCCAACTGCTATGGCTGTTTCTAAGTTTATCTCTATTGGTACTTCTCATGGACTGATTCTTGTATTTGGTGAGTAAATATATAACTTTATTTTTTTATTATTTATATAATAAATTACTTCTACTATTTTTGTATCACAACATATTTAAAAAGTATCTTGGCTTTCACTACCTTTTAAAATCTTGACTGCATATTAAATAAAATGATACAGGTATAACTTTTTATTTCCTGCTGTAGATCCCAAGCAGGTACTGAATTGGTGCCTGGGAAGCAAGGCAGTTGGTGCTCAGTATGGTGCTGTTACTGCTCTTAGTATCAATATGGATTGCACTAGATTGCTTGCTGGATTTGCTAAAGGACAAGTATGACATCTTTACTTAATCTCACACATCCCTATATTTTGAGAATTATAAGAATGACACGCATCAAAGGCAATACTCTGAATTCTTAGAATAGTAATAAATGGATTTATATCACTGAAAGGTATATCCTTCTGGGCTGCCTCAGTAGAATGAGCATTAGATATTAGCATTAGATTAGCATTAGATATTGGAGAGGGACTCACATTTGTATATACACTCATGTATATACATGGATCAAAGCAGTCATGCACTAAACCCAAACTGCTTCTATTTGGCATAAGATATACAAGGAAAAGGTGATATGACATAGTATATGGTGTGTATTATGTACTTTTTAACAATAATAACTTTGTTTTCATTTTCAGATGACAATGTGGGACTTGACCTCTGGTAAACTGCTTCGAACCATCACTGATGCCCATCCAGCCGGGTCAGCTGTCCTTCACATCAAATTTACTGATGACCCAACACTTGCTATCTGCAGTGATAGTGGAGGATCTGTGTTTGAACTTAGCTTTAAGTATGTAATATCCATCCATCAGTAACTTCTTGTATTTTGCAAACGTGTAAAAGAACAATGTAAAGATACTATAATAGAAATGTATTTGAATAGAGTACTTATGGATATATGTATCTATTGTATAAAGCCACAGTTTATTTGGTATTTCTCTAACAGGAGGGTGATGGGTATGAGAACATGTGAATCAAGATGCCTCTTTTCTGGCAGGTATGAATTCAATTTTTTCATGAATATATTTGCATTATTTTCAAATATTCTCTTCCTATCAGCAGTGAAGGCCTAGTTATAGATATTAATGATTTTCCTTTTATTGTGGTTGCTTTTATTTTAAATTTATAATTCTGTTATTATTGTTTGTGTTGTTATTGTTCTATACACCAGATGCATTATCTGTATTATCATCTTCTCTGATATACAAGCTTTTATTTAATGAATACATTGTTAATTGTGATTTCAGTCGTGGAGAGGTTTGTACACTTGCACCACTCTATGTCACAAACTCTGTTAAACATCATCCTCTACAAGATATGTCTATACTTGCCATGGCAACACTTTCAAAGGTAATATTTGCAAATGTTAATAAATTATTATTAAGTGTGGTTATTATTTTGTTTTCTGTATTTTTGAAATGTATGAAGTTATTATGATGTTTATGATACAAATTCTGTATATTAATATATGCATTTATGTATCCGTAGATATTCATTGTCTCTATGAGGCCGAAACTGACTGTTATGTTTACAAAACCATTGAAGGTAAGTAAGCTATACTACTTATATTTATCTGTATATTATTGTTTCATTTTCATGATGATTAACACAATCAGTTTGATTGATATTTGTTTTATGTTCTTTTTAAGGGTGATTTAAACACACTACCTCTGCTAGCCTGGCAGTTTGTGGTCATTCAGAAATCTCAAAGTCCAAGTTCTATTGAACCCGTTCTTGCCTTTGCTAGGGACAGTACAATCTACTTCTTCCAGGTAAGGCTTTAAAGCAAGTAAAACCTTATTGTGACCTACACATACGTGTTTTGATTTTCTTTGTAACACCCTGTATGACTAATTGTTTATATCTCATTTACATACTTATGAATAGAATGTAGTTATAATTGTCTGCCTTTGGTATTATTGTTCATTCCTGATGAAGATCGAAACATTGAATCATGTGCTTGCTTCTCGTTATTATGAGTCAGTTTTATACTATGTTATTTAAAGAATGTTATTATTTGTTACTCCTCTGCAGCTCATATATCAGACCGATGGAACAGTACAATTTGGTTTGTTGCAAACAATGAAAGTACCATATACTCTTCTTAATTTTAAGGTTTGTTTTGTTATTCATACTATTTTTATTTTTTTATTTTATTTCATCTTCATCCAACAGCAACCAAAGTCTCCCATAACAGGATTGAATCAATAAATATAATTTATATACATAATTAATTAAACAACACAATTAGCTAAAATTACAGGTAAATCAATACCATAGCAAATTATCATAAAGAAAGTAATTAAATAGATGTAATAGCAACAGTAATCTTACAACGAAAACAATAAATATTATCACAAAAAATACTACATTTATCCTTTGCTATGTGTCTACTTTTAGTGCAATGTACAGTCATTATTAGAGATGATAAACATCTTACTTGCTGTTGAGCTGATTATTGAAAAATATGGTTTTCAAGAATATGTAAATTAAAAGGCATATATTTTATTTAATCGTTAGTGGTTGAATCCCCGGACATTGGTTACTGTGGACACATTGGAGAAACTTCATGTGATTGATGTGAGGTCAGATGAAGAACTTGAGGTCATTGACCTTGTAGATGTACAGCTTGTGTATGGTAGTAGTCACTTCAAGTCACTAGCGACAGGAGGAAACGTTAGCAAAGCATTGGTGAGTTGGGCAAAGGTAGTAATAGCATACATAGGGAACAACAAATTACAGTACAACATATTACATTCTTTTTTTACTAATTTGTTTTAGGCATTAGCAGGAGAGCGGGCATGTTTCCAGTCATTGGACACATTCAACGGCCAGTTGATTCTGCTTGGAACTAAGGTGCTGTAATTCAAATAATATAATTCAATACACAATATATATATTTACGTTTCTCTGTTTCCTGTTAAAAAATATTACTCAATCATGGTGACTAGTATTTTTTTATTGTTTATCAACAGTCTATTCATGTGATGACAATCAGACAATGGAATGATGTAAGTTTATTTATTATTTAATAATATTATGTTATCATTTAATGTTCTATAATAAACCTACACATTATTTTTTCTAAAATACATAGTATATACTTAATGTTTTAATTATTAACAGTTGGTATAAGTCATGGGATTTTAAAAAACCTGTACATAAAGTAGAAATGGTTTTTTTTTTGCCAGAGAATTGATCTGTTAGTTCGTCAGAATAAGTTCCAAGAGGCGTTGGCACTTGCAATGTCCTTCTATGAAGGAAAGGCTAAGGCGGTGGTTGGTATGTTGATTATTGATTTCTTTTGTTTATACAAAACTTTAAATTCAATAGCAATATTTTAGATTAGACTAAGGAAAAGTAATATAAAATGTATTTTTTTTTTCAGGTTTGGTTGGAAAACAAAAGCGAAAAACAATTCTAGTAGACAAAGTAAGTAACAATAACACAATACATAATCTTCAAAAACTTTATGCATTGGTTTTGAAAGAAAAAAAAATGTTTAATCATATTTATTCCTTTTCCCATCAGATAATGGATGTTTTGTACAACTTTGTAGACATTTCAATGACTCATAATTGTCCACAGAGTGGTGGCACATTTCTTTTGACAGAACATTTTCAGGTTAGTAGCAAATGTATACTAATTATTATATTGTAATATAAATGTAATTATAGATTAAATTTTATCCAACCGTGTCTTACCATTCTAAAGCTCTGTTTATACTATCAAACCTTATGTGAGAAAACAATATTTGGCCTCATATCACTACCATAATTGGGCACATCACACTTTTTTTTTGTTTTAATTATTTGACAGCGCATAAGTGAATACTATACTATATACTGATACAGTTTCATATTAGTACAGTAGTAGGTTAAAGCTAATATAGTTTTATCTTTTATCATAGGCTGTTGTTCCTGTGTGTGTGGAACATTGTCTGAAGCTTGGGAAGATGTAAGTTTGTTTTATGAAAAACGAAGTCTTATTTTTTCTATTATAAAATTACTGTTCCTTAGAAAAATATATTTTAATCAGTTTGACAGTAGTCTGTCCATATGTACATCGTTTCTATTGTATTGTTGCTCAGTTGAATTTTCTGTTGTAAGTACCTGTATAACTCTTTTTAAATTTCATTTGATACAGTGATGTGCTATTTGGAACAATCTACGAACGCTTTAACCAAGACATAACAGCTAATGGTGTGTTTTTAGAGTGTTTGGAGCCATACATTCTGAATGACCGCTTAACATCTATTACCCCAGCTGTCATGAAAGAATTTGTTGATCACTACCAGATGAAGGGTATGGTACAGAATGTAGAAGCTTGTATAGTACACATGGATGTTGCTAGTCTAGATATTCACCAGGTTAGTATTATTATACATATAACATAATTATAATATTTTAACATTTATTAATTTTTATCAATGGTAAACAATACAATGCAATGGTAATATATAATAATGAAACAATACAACAATAACATTAATAGAGGATTTTGCAAGAAGAAGTTTCTTGTCAAGCAAGACCCATAAACGAAAAGAAAAAATGCATTTGTATATAACTATATATAAAGGTAAAGGCGAGTCCCGTGTTCTCTGAACGTAGGGGAATGAGCTGTTAGGAGCTCATTGTACTAAGCCTCGGCATTATGTGGTAGGGTGGCCGCCACGCCGCCTTTGTTCTCCCTAGTATTTTCAACCAGGTGCTCATTTACAGCTGAGTGGACCGGGAGTTGTCGGGAATTGAACCCAGGTCTATCTGTATGACAGTCAAGTGTCCTAATATATTCATCAATTTATTATTAGGTTGTGAGTCTGTGCTGGTCACATGGTCTATATGATGCCATAATATATGTGTATAATAAAGGAATGCAAGACTATATTACTCCACTAGAAGACCTATTAAAGAAACTTAAAGTTGCCGTAGAAGCTGGAAAACAACTCACTGGTAAGTTAATACAGGGTTTTCTTTGGGTCACTAATATAATAACTAGGCCTAGTTGTATATTGTTTATTCTAGTCGTCATAAAACTGATGTCTTGGTCTTTAATTGGAGGTGCAGTATCTTAAATTTGAGGTTCTTTAATTTGAGTGATGATTATTAAATTAACTAAAACTTTTTTTAAAAGAAGCTTTTTATCTTTTGTTTGTAGACCTACAAGTAAGACTTGGAAATAAGTTGTTAGTCTACATAAGGTAAGACGTTATGCTTCGTTGTTTCAACAATATAATTAAAAAGCACCTTACTGGTAGACTTTATGATTTTAGTAGTATTAAATAGTAGTTGTATTGATTTAAAAAAAATTATGATTTGTTTTGATTTCCAGCTGTTGCCTTGCTGGTAGAGCATACCCATTTGGAGATATTCCACATTTTCTTGTAAATCAAGTTAAAGATGGGGTATGTATCATATTTACCACAGTTTGATTAAAAAATAAAAATTATTAACTGCAGTTTTAATATTGTATTTTGTAAACTAATTAAATATAATTGTGAATATTAATTAAATAAAATTTGCATACAGGTGTGGAAATGTTTAACAAGTTTACACACAGAACAACATCCAGCAGATGAGCATGTGTATCCACACCTGAGGACATTACTAGGGTTTGATACCAGAGAGTTCCTTAATGTCTTGGCTCTTGCATTCGAAGAGCCTGAATTTAAAGTGCAAGAGTAAGTAAAGAGATATAATCTTTCTAACGTCTGTGTTGTTACCAGCTGTTCACACTTTGATATTTGTATACTGTTATTAAAGCCTTATTCACCACCATCTGTGCTTGTTTTTTTGTTAGTATTCCATATGGTGTGCAATCAAGGCAGAAAATTGTAGATATATTGTTACAGATAATGGTGGAGAGCACAGGATTTGATGTAAGTATATAATGTAAAGCTCTGTCTACACAGACAAAAAAGTGATATACCCAAATATGGTAGTTATATGACTTCATCATGTCCATATATAGACACATCACATTTAGATGATAGTGTAGACAGAGCCTTAAATACTAATTTGTCTACAATTAATTTTGTTTCTTTTTTTTTAATGACCGTATATAATAGTTTGTAAGCATAAAATAATAGAAGTTAGATGATATGGATATTCATATGAAATTGACTTTTTTTTGACAGCCGAGTCAAGTTGGGTTTTTATTTACATTTCTTGCAAGACAAATGGCAAAACATGAAAACACAATAGTAGTCAATAGGCTATTATTTGAACAGGTTAGTTTAGTACAAGAGGTGTATTGCTTCTAAAGATTTAAATTGTCATTATCATATTTATCACAATCAATATATGCCTTATCAAATGAAGATATAATTATTATAAATGTGAGGTATTGTAAATGTTAGTATAATTACCATTGACAACTGTGTTATGTATGAGTAATTTATCTTTATATTAAACATTAGGTGCTAGAATACTTATGCAGTGTAGAGGTTAGTATACGCCATGCTGAAAGACAACAAGCCCTGTTAGAACTTCTAAATGATGGTGGCCTACAACAAGTCGATAATGAAAAGTTACTTCAACTTGCTGAGAAAGCTCAATTGTAAGCCATACCAATATCTATAGTAATTTATTCTTCTTATCTTATTTTCTTACAAACAAGAATAAAGATGTTACTTATTTTGGTATATTTTTCTTTTCTAGTTTTCAAGTTTGTGAACTTTTGTATCAGAATACTTCCCAATATGACAAGATATTTCTGTGTTATCTTCAAGATCCATCTCGCAAGGTATAATATTAATATAAATACATTTTTAGAAATACGAAAAATTCAATGCATGAAAATAACTTTCTGAAAAATATCTAAAATCTTTCAACCGATTAAATAATATTGGGAAAGTGTATTGCGTATACTATTGAATTGCCAAACACAAGACATTCATTTGCGAAATGCTTCAGTAAAACTAAATATGACTATTAAATTAATTTTAGGAGGAAATATTTTCTTATGTGCATGGAATCTTATCTTCGTCAAAATACACAGAAGATCAACAAAACTCTGTACGAACGAAAGCCATTGAGCATCTACAGGTATATTTTCTTTTTAATACTATTAAAAGTATTTTAACCCTGTTTTTGTTGTAACATTTCTTCTACTCAATGAAATTATCTTCAAAGTATGTTTTATTTATTTTATTAAACCACTATATAATAATTTAATACTACACTGAAACCAGATGAAATTATTTTAGCAGAATCATTTATTCAAACTTAATGTTTTTGTTGCTATAGGATCTAATTATGATTGATAGCAAAGAAACGGCGTGTTTAGTTCTGTCTGATTTTGCTGAATCAGTTAATACAATAATCAATTTGATAAAGGTATGTATAACAGTTGTGCTGTACTTTAGGAGGTCATCAATTACTTTGATGATCAGATGTATATCTCTGTTTGCCTCATGTTTTGGTTGCAGCATTGAGAAATAAGTAGATACAGCACTTACTTCTCCATGGTTGAATATATCACATACCAAAGCACAATCTGATAATGTTATCAGTTAGGCCTATACAATTTTTTTCTTTCAGAACATTATTTTTTACATGTATTTTTTCAATTATAAACATTACTATATTGTTGACCTCCAGAGTGAACCCAGGACACAGTATGAGTTTCTGAAAGGTTTAATTGAGATGCGTGATCACATGACCACAGCAATAAACCAAAAGGACCAAGCACATATTGAGCCATACATTTTTGAGATGTATATTGAACTGATGTGCCAGTTTGAGACCAATGTAGTACTGAATTACCTACAAGTGGCTGATGGATACAGGTTAGAAGAAACACTGAAGGTAAATGCAATATACAGTACTCGCATTGTATTAACCATGTTAAAGTCATAGGAGTAATAATAATAGTTTTTTAGATTATTATTATGTTCACTTCCCAAATGGTCTCTAGCTACATTTTTAGTGTGTGTTTCTTTCTACTGCAGCTCTGTGGTCTTCTAACCTGTGGAATTAATATGATTGATTTTTAGTTTTTCTAATGATAATTCTGAAGTAATCAAGTAGTATTTAAATAATAGATTTGCTATTTGAAGATTTCAACCAAAGTTATTACATTTTTTGTAATTTTCTTATTGTCCCCTATAACCCATCATTCAGTATATTTATGTATATCTTATTTTTGTTCAAGATTGTTCGATACTACAAGGTATCTGATGCAACAGCTTACTTGCTTGAGAAGGCAGGTGATATTCAAGGTGCATTTGGAATTCTGATTGAGGCTCTTCAGGTGAAAGTTTGCCTATATACAGACATTGTTGATACGAAAGATAAGGCAAAAAGTAAGTGTCGAAAAGTCAATAACAGAACGTGATCGTGAAGTAATTCCTTGATTGTATATGAAGATCTAATAATTACTTGCTTTTTCTTCTTTTTTTTTAGTTAGTTTAATTATCTCAAATGTTCAAGCTGTATTAATGGTGATTGTTCAACTCTGTCAGAGAAGTTCTTCTGTAATGGATGAGCCACAGCGTCAGGTATTTTCAGGCACAAACAGTACATAAACAAAATAATCAGTTTTAACAAATAGCTAGTAAATAGCTTATTTCATTTCCTGTTTAGGACGAATACATAAAAGGTTTGCTCATAAAGCAGTACAAGTACAAGGCTGTTGTCTGAATTCACTCCAAAAACCTATATACATTTTTCCTCATGAATTCATAGAATGAAGGAAGTCTTAACAGAAACAAATATACCACTGTTTTTGTTTATGTAACTATATCCTGAGAGTGAATTATTATAATATATGTAAATATAAAGAAGTTTAACTATTATTTTTGATTGTTCTACATTTCAGTCTATTTGGTTTCCACTGCTTGACCTTATGATGATGACCCAAAGAAAACTTAAAGGCACTGAAATGGAAACACATTTTAATGGTAGAATAATTAATTGATTACTTGTACAGTAGTGACTGTTAGTAAGACAGCAAAATTGCAAATATATTGTTATTGTTAACCTGTTATAAAATTTGTTTTACTTTTAGATTTTAAAATGTTAACAACTCATGTTTTAAACAGTATGCTGGGTTACATAGCTTTACCATCAATCTTGCAGAAAATAATGCAGGTAATTTTATTCTGTTGCATAAAAAACAAATACATTTTTTGTCTATAGCTTTCTTGTATTTCGATAGCACTCTGAAGTACTAAACGCCGGAATGTATTTAATATCCTAATATTTATTGGTTTTTTTTCAGGATCCAACATATAGTTCTGGTAACTTTGGTGAAATAAAGGAACTTATATTGGGCATGCTGGATACATACAACTATGAACAGGTCATTATTTTTTTTAAACCAAACCTCTTTTGTTGTTTTATATGTATTAACTGATTTAGTAAGATTTTTGAAAAAAGATTTTTATATATATTGTTATGATTCATATATAGCTTAATTAATGGCCACAAAATTGTCTCTGATTAGAGGTCGTTAAACTTTTTTATCATGCATTTCATTCTGTATAATTATAGACTTTGCTAAACACTACAAACCAACTGCTTGCGCAGGATTTGTACTGGTCACTTACTAACCTGACAAGTACTGCAAATAAAGGTATTGTTTCAAGAGCAGAGCACTGTCCAATCTGTACACAACGTTTTTCTTCTTCATCTTCTGCTGATGTGATTATTTTCAGGTAATAATGAATAAATGAATGATTTGATTTGCATTAAAATCAACACTTTTAACAAAAACATTGATCATAACATGTATAGTTTAAGCAAACATTCATTTGCTTAGTTTTGAAGTAACTAAAATAATAATTGAAGTTGGTTGTAGATCAGACTTCCCCATGTACACATATCTGTTGATAATACATCCGAAAATGAAAGAAGTAGCTTGTGATAAAGTATATTTTTCTCTGCAGTTGTATCCATGGTTATCATGCAAGCTGTCTTCAGTCAGCGGGCTGTTCCACTCTCATCGAAGGGAAGCTCCATTGGAGTTGTTTATTGTGCAATACATCTAGGCGATGGAAGAACCCAAACCAAAAAAAGGCAACAAGATTAAGTTTTTCTGAAGATAAAATTTCATCAGAAGTTAGAAAACCAACAAAGAGTTATTCAAATAAGGTATAGATAAGGAGCTACTCCTAGTTTCTTTGTTTTTTAAACTTTAAACCTATTTTATTATATTTGTTCAAGAGTATAAAATATAGATAAATTAGATGTATAAACAAATAACATAGGAAATGTAAATTTAAACAAATTTATTTTCAGCTTGACACCTTGGATCCAGAGCAAACAGCAGCATTGAAGTTACTTAAAAAAGAAGCAGAAGGTCCATCAAGGGTAAGATATTGTATTGTATTACAAGACTGCAAAGACAAACCAAATGTTATTATGCTAATTTTTGTTGCTGTTGTACTTTATTGTTTGGATTTAGCTTTTTGCTTATTTTATTTTGTATCTCATTGAAATCCAGCCACTGATACCCACAGCATTGTCATTTTTTCAGTGATTTGCCTTTGAATATTATTAATAATATAATATATATATGTTGCTTATGAATGGAAATATTAAATATCTATAATTTCTTTATCTCTTATTAGATGGGCATTCTATGCGATGTCATCAGGGACAGTCGTAGCTCAGGTCAAAGTTCAGGTGTAGAACTTGTCAGGGATAATAGTTTTCTAAAGAAAGAAAGTTTCCAACTTCGTCTGGCTGCACCACCAATGCAACAAGACTAAACTCGTCTAGAAATAGGTATCTTTAGTTTCCATATTAGGTTTTTTGTTGATCTGATGATTTTTGAAATCTCCATTTAGGCATTATCCGTAATGGTGCATTTAAGATTTTTGGGATAACCTTTTTGAAAATTGCATCGGAATATATTTAATTTTTTATAGCATACTTTAAACAATTTACTTACATTTATATTAAATGTTTTTCAAACATTTAGTGCAATCATTGGTTAAAAACTGATCTGCATTTAGTGACATGCCAAGAATGTGTATTACATTTAAATTTGTTTTCAAAACGGACCACAAGATTTATTTGATATAGAAGTAAAAAATGATATTACGTGTTCAGTCGAGATGCCCTGTATCACCCGAAAATTCTTTGTAAACTTAATTTTAACAAATATGACAATATTTAAATATTTAACAATATGAAACAAAGAAAAAGAGTAACATCATTTTAATATTTTATTTAGGAAAATAATAATTATCTAAGTCTAATACAGTAATAGCACAACAAAAATAGACAACAAGCTAAGTGCATTTAACATATATATTATATATATGAATATAGCTAATATAATATATGGTATATTATAATTGTCTTGTTTTTTTTATTAATGTAAAAGATATAGTAATCATTTAAGTAAATAGTTTCAGTTTAAACAATAAAAATTTAATTAATTAATCCCAAATTAAGTGATGATCAAGATGTTTTGTGGACTTAAACCCGGTGGTCTAGAGTTAATATAGACCATTACCTCAAGACTAAGCAATATTATAATTTAGAATCTAGATGTCCTCTAAGCATAAGCTTTTATTTCTTACAGTTTCTTACATATATTGATTTGGCATTGTTTCTAGCTGATTGCTAAAATGTATATTAGCATGTCCTCAGAGTTTTGAATAAATACAAAATAAAATATATGTTGATAATAATATGCGACAGGAAAATGATGTTTTTATGCCTTCATATAGACTATAGGCGAATAACAGATTTTGGTCACAATAAAATTGTTTTGTTAAGCATACAAAATATTTATTATTTAAAGTAATAGAAGAAGATAATGTTATATATTATATAGACTTTCTATGATGTAAATAGATTATCTTCTGTCTATTATATATCAGTGTTTTCAAGTATTGCATAATTTTCAGAAAGTATACATTACTATATACATTTTCACATAATAAATTATCAAGCATTATTTATACCTCTATGCTTTAATATGGTTTTAAAAAAATAGGGAGGTTGTTTTTAACATCGAAAATGTACATGTACATGTGCCCACTTGTAGTTGTCTTCAAGTATTCTCAACTGCAATGTATATTTGGTACTCAGACTTTGGCAACATCTTATTACTTCATGAAATAACATACACTGTTCAGCTATTACAGTAATGTACAGCATTTTTCATGTTCCCAAATTAAAATACACAATCCGTATACCATTTTCTCTTACACTTATTAAATAGTAGTCATATACCCTCTTGGCCCCATTTATTCCGTGCCTTGTGATCTGAAAAGATACCATGTTGTGTATTCAAAGTTATTAAATCAGACTTTAAAATAAATTAGTTATCCATGCATTATGTTCATTTTTAATACCCATCAACAATTGAGTTTCTTTACCAATTGCAGAGAAATTTTTCAAGTTTACCAAATAGTCTATAGATTATCCATCATCAAAAAGAGGCACTATTATAGGAAGTCTGACTGCTATTGAGATTTAAGGTAACAATTTCAAAATTAGTTAGTTGAGTTTTTTTACTAACTATAACAAGCACTTGTTCAGTTTATTATTAAACCATCACCTAGGAAGTAAGTTACAAATGCTGTTGAAAGCTAGAATAAAAATTATACTTTATTATATATTTTATTTTTTGCCTAATATGCCCAGATTCGTTGATTGTTGCCTTTATAGGCCCGGTGATCTATAGACTTTCTTTTCCAAGTATGTGGATAGAATTGCAAATAAAGATTTATGACACTGTAATTAATATGTTAATTACAATATTAAACCCTATTAAGAGGACATTTTACTGTGAACAAGGTACGCCATTTGATAGTTAGTTACAGCATGCCACACTAAAATTTTAAAACATACTAAATTGTATAGATGGATCTGATCTGATGATAAATCTCTACAGTACAGTACATAACAGGCAGCAAGTTTTATAAAAAATGTGGGCTGTTTTTGTTCAAATATGCTTTACATTCCATATTTTCTGACATTGTGAACCATTCCTTAAAATGACATGAAGACATTGCATTTAATAGTACATTAAATATTTGTAGTACAGTAGTATCTACTGCTATCATACAGACTACAGATTGGATTTACATTGAAATGTAATGTATACAGTATGTTATATTTTCATTAGTTCAGCATTAAAAACATGATTATTAGATTGGACATTCTAGGAAACATCCTGAATGTATCTTATTGGTATAGATGCCATTTTGATATTTAGATGTCATCACAATGGTGTGGTTATTTGGTGCCGCCTAGTAGTACACTGCTTGAAACGATCATCTTTTTTCTCAACAAGTTTCATCACCATGAGATCTGTATCTAAAGTAAGTACACAATGATAGTAATAATGGCCTAATACTGAACCCAATGGTTGTGTAACAGATGTTTGCATTTAAAGCACTTCCATCTTTTGACCTTGAACTTTGACCTTAAACTTTGACCAAACCAATTAAAAGAAGGTAGACATATCACTTGTGTCACTACAAAAGCGGATTTACAGTGCTTTATTTTCATAATCCTGTTTGTCAACTATCACTGAAGTAGAAATACAATGTATGGAATATCTCTAGAAATGACATCGTTATAGTAAACAGTAATTTGTGTGCAGTAGATATACTATTTTTAATAGTAGTCTTCAAAATAGTATGACAATTGAAAATAGGAAAGTGAATTGTTGATTATTGAATACCATATTCTAATTATAAAAGCATTTTTTGTTGTACAAATGAAACTTGATAATGCCTCATAAGCATTTTATAAATCTGGTTTATTAATAAAAACATTTTGATTTTGCAGTAAAAACACTGAATTTACAAAATGAACAAAACTTTAACAAAACATGTGCATTTAGCAGTTATCTACAGCTATTACTAAAATATATAAATTATTGGAATGCTTACATGTGTATTCAATTTGTAATATGGTAATACTCCTTAAACTTTAAATTTAAAAACAAAATTATTGCATTAAAGTAATGTATTATCAGAAATACATATTTCAATTTAATTGAATTTATGTAGTTTAATATTTTAAATTATTATCATTACAAAAGTATTACAAATATATTGTTTTAATTAATTAATTTATTATGTTTAATAATTTTGACAAATAACAACTTTATTTGCTAAATATATTAGCTGAGAAGTATTTAAAGTACCCATCATATTATTATAATAATAAAAAGTATTTATATTGTGATGGTGCTTCAGTTGGCCCACAGTGTCCAGTGAAATGCATTTGTTTAAAAAAACTGCCACTAAAAGATGCATTTAATTTGGGATTTGTAGATTTCCAATGGTAAAAAAGAACAGAACACCAGGTGTACTAACTATATTTTACATTGATTTTATATTTGGTTAAAGCTGAACTGTTAAGCCTTCAATAAGTTTCTTGAATTCCTCTTGATCAATGATTTGAATCAACTGGTTTAGCCTCAGAGGATAATGTCAGTTATAATAGATATAATAAACCTAAATAAAAGGCCAAGAAAAAGTCCAAATAAACCACCAACAACCATATTGGCATATTTATTATTTTGTAATTGCCACATTTTGTATGTGATAGGAAAGTTTAAATTTTCATCATCCGATATTGTAAGAAAGTCTAGATTGTTTTCAATATCTTGTGGAGAAAGCTCTCTTTGTTGACCAGTAAGTGTAATTTTTTTTGAACTAGGTCTTTCAGTAGTTTTTGGTTTATCTGTTTCATCGGTTGTTTTCGGTGTCCTCGATGTTTGTCTGTTCATATGCAGCTTCATCATCACTGCAGCAACTGACAACATTTTAGGTGATTCTTCTTCACTTGTGTTTAAGAAAGCATTTGCTGGGATTGAATCTTGCCCCGGTTGAAATGCAAATCCAGTTCTACGTTTCTTTGACTTTGATTGACGACCAGCATCAGCAGCCATGATATCCGTATTCATTTGTGAAAAAAATTCTTCAGATTTTTTATTAATTGGTACATCGATTGAGTCTTGCGATTCTTGTGACCATTTTTGGTATGTCGACCTCCGCTTTATTAACTTATTTGTTGTAGATGGGGGGCTATTTGCCTCGCTAGGATTCTCTATTTTTTTAATGTCCTCATTTTCTGATATGCTGAAAAGTGTTGATGTTCGTCTTGTTGAAGGCAGTTGACGTGAAGTTGAATCTGAAGATGATGAAGACCTTGATGTTGTTGCATCATCAAGAATATCAGTGAAAACACTATCGAGACTTTCTTGTGAATTTGGTTCAATTTCATCATTGGCTGAGTAAATCCTTCTACGTGTTGCACAGGATGTTTGTTTGTCAAGATTTGGCTGGTCAATTGTCAAAGACTTAATGAGTCGACGTCTTCTCATACTGGTATTACCTTGATCAACAAAAGCACTGATATCGCCAATACTTTTACTTCTTTGACTGGCTAAAGCAGTGCTCTTATTACTACTTTTACTACTAGCAATTGTACTGATTTCTTCATTACTTTTATTTCCATGGCTTGCCAAAACATTTCTCTCTTTGTTACTGTTACCCGTTTGGTTGGAAAAAGCACTGCTCTCTCCATTACGTTTACTTGTTTGACTGGCAAAAGCACTGTTCTCTCCATTACTTTTACTAATTTGGCTGGCAAAAGCACTGTTCTCTCCATTACTTTTACTCATTTGGCTGGCAAAATCACTGTTCTCTCCATTACGTTTACTCTTTTGGCTGGCAAAAGCACTGCTCTCTCCATTACTTTTACTCGTTTGGTTGGAAAAAGCACTGCTCTCTCCATTTTGTCTACCTGTATTTCCATTTCTATCAATGTAACTTAAAGTTGGTTCCTTCTCTTGGTTCAATAAACCATATTGCAAATCAGCTGCTGCTTTTGGAAGTGCTTCTGTTATAGAATCTGATGAATTCTCCGAAAAGAACCCCACAAGAGTTGTCACAGCATCACAATTTGATGCAAGTGTGTCTGATGAGACCGAAGAAATTACAGCTGGAGATTCAATTGTAAGACCAGATACCATATGGGAAGATTCTAATTTTAATGAAAATGTTCGTCCTATGTCATCTGATGCATTAATGACAACTGTATTGGGTTCAGCATCCATCGTAAGTGGTATTTGTGAAATTGCTTCTTTATGTTGTGTATTACAGTTTTCTACATTATTAGATTCTGTTGAATTTCCATGCGAGACAAACTGTGTGTCCTCTATTGCTACATGGTCTACATGCGAGACACAACTTTCATTTTTCACATGCACACAATTTGTGTCTTCACCTAGTGTACTCTCTTTGTTAGTTTTTTCAACATTACAGTTGCATGCATTCAATTCAGCATAAGGAATATCCTTGTTAATTGGTTGTAAATTGCTACTTTCCAAACGGTTATCTGTTTGTATCCAATCACTGCAGTCATTTTCTAGACATGCAACATTACTGTATTCATCAATACCTTTAGTGTTATTTGTAAAATCTCCACGGTCTGTTTCGGAGATTCTTCTTTCCATATCTCGTATTACTCCTGCAACTTTTCCGGTCTTCAAATTCTCTTGATTTGTTGTAGACTTATTTGGTACATCTTTGCTACATGTTTTTGCTGTTTGAATAATTGATTTTGAAATTGTTCCTCCTTCCAATATTGGTTCTTCTGTACAGGTTACTGTAGTATTTGCACTTTTTCCCGATCCATTTTTTATACTTGTTAGCGATGATAGACGACATATTCTAATAGCAGATTTCACAGCTGTCAACGCTCTCTGTATATTGAAAAGAGATAAATGAATAGTATTAGTAGTGTATTGATATAAAGGATAAAGGTGGGTCCGTTGAATTAAAAGAATTTGTAGGCTTAATAACTCTTCAAAACAAAACAAAAAGAAATATTTCTGTCAATTTTCTTTTTGTTTTCTGGATGGGTTGGGTGACTTATACAGTATATATTTTATTGTATGCATTGCATACGATTTAATCTTCAGATTTAGTATGCATACTATGATACTGCTTTTGACATACAGTAAAAATAAGAAATTACTTGCCTGCCATTTTCTTCGAGAGTTGAAAGTTTTTAATCTAGTCGTGCTTATCCTGGCTCTTTCTTTTTCTGCATATTTCAATTCTTCAACCTTAAAAATAATTCAATTGAACAAAATAATGTACAAAGTCATCTAAAACACCATTTTCAAAATCATTAGTTTGCAGACTTTAGTATGAGCCACCTCACAGTGGTAAGCTATATATCTATGAAATAAAGCAATATTTAGACTATTTTATTGATTTTTGGTCATTTCTTCAGAAAAAATAAACAAATTTACCTTAAGCCATTTGTGTTGCAGACACTTTTCGGCAGCCAGTCTGTCACTGAAAATATGAATTAATAATTCAATGGTAATTGAATTACTTATTGATCTTTTGTATTTGAATAACTTTTTCAAGTACCATGTGGGTTGTAAGAGGGTCTTATAACAACATTGTTGCTTGTTATAAATTTATTGTGTCTTATAGAGATTGACCTAGAGCTTTAATTCTTTTGTATCATTTTGTAAACAAGAAAGAATGAATGAAAATAGAAACAAGAACAAACTTTGACTTATTTTGCTCATAATATTTACTTTTGAAATTAAAGGCCAGGTACGGGCAAAAAATTTCTATTGATCATACATTCCAATAATTATCGATCTATAGTTTCCCCTATGTTTCATAATTTTGGGGATTTTATTTGTGTTACACGAGCTTGTTGAAAATAAGCACTTTCTTATCAGTGGGGGGATAGTTCAAATTACACGGTAAAATCTCTATTCTTTTGTACACAAATTTTGTAAATAGAGAGGCATTTTAAAAAGCTATGGAAAATAAACAGTGTGGTAAAAAATGTTATCAGATGACTAAATATAGGTAATATAACTTGAATATTACATTTCTGATATTTTTATTCAACTTCAGATTTTTATTTTCATGCTATAGCAAAAATTATCCACCGTATATCC
The DNA here is from genome assembly GCF_964355755.1 of Antedon mediterranea. Classification (NCBI taxonomy): domain Eukaryota; kingdom Metazoa; phylum Echinodermata; class Crinoidea; order Comatulida; family Antedonidae; genus Antedon; species Antedon mediterranea. The sequence continues at coordinate 12,868,414 of NC_092671.1, read as the reverse complement.
ACCATCTTTTTTCACCGTCTAGGGAGTCACCAGACATGTTATTACATTAGGTTAACTACCTAACTATTGAAAAAAAGTCTTCCTGGTTTTTATGGAAGAATTTTGCCAAATTTTGTATTTGACCATATTAAGGGAAATTCATGTTTTTTCGTCTCGATTTCTGTTACAAATATTTGATTTATGTACAATTAACCAAATATTATATTTAAAATTCATGCCTGTACCTGAGCTTTAATTTCTCATCATCACGATAAAACTTTGCATTACTCTATTTACCTTGGTTCTTCTTTCAGAAGTTTAGATATAAACTCTTTAGCATCGTCTGAGATGGTATCCCATACTTCATCATCGAAATCCCATTCACTACTTTTAACTTTCAATAATGTGTCTCTATCTGTATCTCCAAGAAATGGTGATAATCCACTAAGCCTAAAGAAAATTAAGACACAGTAGTAAATTATTATATTATTAAGACATTATGTCAATAAGCATGGTCATAATAAATAATAATTAAACCCCAATATAGCTGCTTATCCTCTAAATTATCCTTTTATTTCAGTCCTTTTTTTATCAACAAAATATCTTTTTAAATTGCTGTTCATGCCAGGAGCAAAATACTATTGTGTGTAAGTTTAAATAATCTAGGCTTACTATGTTAATCTTATAACCTTTTAAACTAATGTTTCATAGGATAAACTGAAAATGTACTATTAATAAGTAATCTGGAATCATTGAAAACAGATTATATTTATCCCTTTCATTGGGCATGGAAATAATGGTTAATAATAATAGTAGATACTGTAAGAGTAACCACATTAAAATAAAAAATAGGCTACCAGCTTTTATATTAGTTATATTTCCACTATATTTACATATTAATTTTATTTAATTTTTACAATATTATTTAAAGGTTTGTTGGATAAATACTGTAGTAAATGTGTAGATCTCAACCTTTCTCAATTTCCTTTTGAAAACATAAAAGCAAACCTGTCTTTACTAATAGTATCTTACTATAATTTCTATTTTAGTAGTTTTCGTATTCTACTTTCATACTTACAATATATATGCAATAACTCCAACACTCCACACGTCACTCTCTTTTGTAACTGGTTGCTGCTTCACAAGCTCTGGTGCAACAAATTCCGGGGTTCCTTTTTTGCATGTGATATTTTTCCCTGGAAGTAATTTCTGTGCTAATCCAAAATCTATCAACTTAATGTCATCTCGGTTTCCGAACTCTAGAAGAATATTTTCCGGCTGAAATATAATAATAGAAAAATAATCATGCATGATATTATAAGTGTTCATTGGTTGTTATCATTTGTTTGTAGTTGGATTTACAAGAAGCGTAAATACCTAAAACGTTATTTAATAATATTGTGCATTGAAAAGGTCAAAGATGGGTTAATTTTAACCTCGTAGAAACACTTTGGGTAGCCGAGTGGTTAGGATACTTGATTGTCCTACAGAGAAACCCGGGTTCAATTTCCGACAACTCCCAGTCCACTCAACAGTCCACTGTACCTGGTCGAAAATACTACAGTAGGGAGGATAAGACGGGGTGGAAAGAAGGCCACCCTACCACATAACGATGAGTCTTAGTACAAACAGCTCATTCTCATATTATGTTCAGAATGAACACAAGACTCACCTTTACAATCATTTCAAGCTTAAAGTGAGTGTACAATATGATATAAACAGAAAGCAAAAATAAGTTATAAAATAGATAATTAACCTTAATCAGTCAAACAATACCAGAAATTAGTAATTGATTCAAGGACAAAATAAGACAATAATAAAATCCCTTATCACAGAACCATAATCATTTTAGTTTTGTTTTGAGCAATAATATGATAAACACATTATTTTTTATTTTGAAGGATTTTCTTTTCCATTGTGTTCAACTAGTTGTAATTGTTGTAAAACGAACAATCTTTTTTTAAATGCATCTTACTTTATTTTATAAATTTTTTTCATTTATCGTTTTTTTACAAAATGAATTAAGTGTGAATGAAAGGTAGACCAAAAGAGCATCATTTCTTGATAATTCATTTTATTTTCCTTTGTATTATTTTAATCTATCAGTTTTAATCATTTCATCTAAGACATACTTATACTTTACAATAAAGGAAACTTGTAGAGCAGTACATTGTTTTTAGATATTAGTATAAAATTATTGTCCATGTATTTTCCTGCAAAATATCTAAAAGTATAGATTTTCTGAAAATATGTTATATACTGGTATTGAGCTTTTGTTATAAATATTTTAGGCTTTTAGTTTTCAGACTTACTGCAGCTTTTGTATATACTGATTTGAGGATTTTAATTTCTTTATTCTTTATACTGGGCTGTCTGTTCAGTAGAAAACGACTGTTCTCCCACAATGCCATAAATATATAATTTTTATTTATAATTTAAAAAAAAAATGCTGAATCATATGAAAGTGGAAGTTGAACCCTTTATGATCTGTGATTATTCTTTGATATTTTCTTTAGTTCCTATTCTTACTCTCTATCTGGCTTAATCAGTGATTTTGTAAATGAGAAAAAAGCTAGTAGTCTTTAATAGTAGAATAGAAGTATAGTAGGACACTTTTTGGACACAACAAAGTGTCCCTTACTGTAGTGTTAATATTTTTTGTTTTGTGAAAAAGTGTTCCCTGAATAGGGATATCCCAATTTAAATGTTCTATAGTAGTAGTTGGCCATTTCATTCTGGATTCTTACCTTCAGATCGAGGTGGACAACACCTTTCTTGTGCATGTACTGTAGACCTTCAAGAACTTGTCGTATAAAGAAGGCTGCTCTGTCTTCGGTGAATGATTCCTGGTCTATGATTCTCTCAAATAATTCACCACCAGTCACACTGTTAATTGCAGGTTAAGAAAATATTTCTAATGAATATTCTGGTATTATTTGTTCATGATTTTTTGTATTGCTTGTTTTTTTTTTCCAATTTCAAGGGCATATACTATATTGGATTCAGTAATAAAAAAAAGTATAGCATTTCCACCTTGACTCTAATAATATTTGAAGAGTGCATGTCTCGTAAAATATGATCTCCTCACCTTAGTGAGTCTCATGTAACAGTATATATACTGATAGAGATTGAACATACAGTTGGCCAAAATTCCGAGCTATACACCCGCGAACCCTCATGAAACAGCCCATAGTGAATTAAAATCAAAAAGTTTTAGTCAATTTATTCTATTTTGCTCTGAACTTTCATTCAGCACTTTTACCTATATGACCTGGTTCAAGAGTACTAAAATATATTTTAATTATATTTATATTATAGTTATAAACATACATACGTAAACAACACTCTGATCAAAGTAGTGGATTTTGTTAGGCATGTACTTAAAAATTGTACATATTAGGTATAGGAGTATATATACAATTGTGTTTATTGGTTTTATTTGTATACTGTACTGTGCTAATATTTACTTGTTCATTTGCAATGTGTTTTAAAGGTATTCTGTAGTGGGGTACAAAAGGCCCAAAGATCCCACTAGGGAGGCTTAGCAAATTTCAAAAAGTGTTCATTGTTATAGGGCTTCATTGTTTACAATTGTTATGTCGAATAGGTAAACTGTGTTTGTAGGTTACTGTTTAATTTGAACATGGAGGTCTTTTAGGCTACTGTTTTCGTTTGGTGGGGTTACAAATGTAGCATGATCAGGTGGTTGTTAGCTCATGACTCATAGGTTGAATAGCTGGGCTATAAAATATTGGCACGAAACATTCACTGGTGCCTCTCTATTTGCCACACATCTCGTAGATTAATTCTGTTTTAAAGAGGAATTTTGCAGACAAGCTTTTACTAAATTACATGGCCTTGAATTGAAACAAGATGTAATATTTGTTCTTTGACAATGAAAAATAAAAGGAACATATTGCCTCATATTGAAACAATACTAAATTATGCTACTACTATAAACCAACTACATACAAATATGTGGAAAGTAAAAACAAAACTTCTTTTCTAATACTGTAGTAGTATAATTACACCAGTTGATGAAATTCAATTAAAAAAGATCAAAAACTTATTTTAATTTAAAAGAACAATTCTCTGCTTTAGGCCTAATTATAGAGTATTATTATGAATAATGTTGTAATAAATTTGGTATGAAATTAAACAATTCCATTAGCAGAGTTATACCTGATTAAAACAATCCAAATCAAATTTAATCTTTATTTAAATCAGTAAGTCCTACCTTTGTATAAACTGTGAAGTTTACGTACCTTTCTAAATCTTCCATGTTTTTGAAAACACGTAACCCTTCATTAAAATCCTATAATAAATGTGATAGACAATCCATTGAGAACAAGTATGCCATATGCACACCAACAATATATAAATATTATGCCTATTAAATCGCCATTCTCTGATTCCAATCAGTCGAAAAAGTTTAACTTTGCCTCTGATTACCACCCTACAGATTATCATCTATGGTCTTTTGATCTGAAGACCAGACTGTACCATTCATTATGAAGGGGTGTTATCAGTGGATGTGTTTCAAGTATCCTGTATGTAAACAGTACAGGATATGAGCTTAATCTATATTGTTTGGTAGAATCATGCTGTACTTACAAGCACAATAGAGTATTATAATACCAAATCTGTATGAATATAGGTTATTCTGCTATGACATAGATACCATAGATTTCATATTTATTCATTATATTTACAGTAATACATGATTAGAATGGAAGTAATAAATTATTATTATTATTATTATTATTATTATTATTATTATTATTATTATTATTATTATTATTATTATTGTATTAGGAGAATCAACCCTGTAGGATTTAGGTCTACGAGAAAAAAAAACAGTAGCAAAAATTTTAATTGTCAATATTACTTAATTCCAGATATTGTATTTTGATTTAAACGTTTTTGGTTAGTTTGGTGAGATTTACACATTCTCATGACCTGTAGGCTAGGCCTATTGTTCTAGAAGCCACAACATGTTTTATTCCTATCAATAAGGATTATGTCTTCCGGCAGGGTTAGTTTGTGATTGCTTATAGTAGTGTAAACTAATATATTTAAAAATAAAATTTCTCATACAGTATCATATGAATACCTGCTACTACTGTTTTGAACAATATCATGAAAGCCCCAGTGGTCTAATAGTAGGATGTCTGCATATCAAGCAGAATATTCCAAGTTCGAATCTTCGTTGGTACAACTTTTTATCATTCTCCTTGTTTTAAAATTTCATTTAAAAATTAGTATATCACTGATCAGTTTAGATTTTATGTCTGATTTTTTTTGTATTATATTCAATTAATTTGTAGTTTTCATAATATTAAGGATTATTATTATTGCTATTTTAAATTAATAGACTTATAATGATGATGTACATCATCCTATGAAATTACAATACAAATAAAAAACAATTAAATAATTTGAATTAGAAAAAAACTTTTTAGCTTGAGGCATGGTAAAGATTATCTTAACCTATAGAGGGAGACATATCAGAAGATTTTTATATTACGTAAGTTTAATTGTGGTATATGTATTCTAACTTAGTAAGTGTTATTCATTAAAATGAAGAAAATATGTATACGATCTAATATTTATTTATTCAAACCAAAATTATTTTGTACATAAGACAAATGAATGTTTTAAAGGATACATTTCCATTACCATTGTGATTTCACCTCTAGTTTCATAAGCATCATACAACTTGATTAGTCTCTGATGATCCAGACATGACATAATATCGATTTCTCTATAAATATCATCTTTGTTCCCATTTCGTATCCTGATAATTTTAGCTGCATACGTTTTATTCCCATCAAATGAAATGCACCGTTTTGTTATTCCAAATGCTCCTCTAATTAAGATAATGCAAACTTTCAATAAATACCGTATGACTGAGTATAATCCTATACTAAAGTATAGTCCCACCCATAATATGTTTAGGCTCAATTTGGACACTTAGTAAATCAATCCAATCCAATCTTGCCCCCCTAATTTTCACATCATATTTATTTTACAGTGAAATCAAATAATATTGTTTTCACATTTAAATGTTACCTCAGAAATAATGATGAAAAATTTATAGAAATACACAATTTTCGCATTCGAAAATATTATTATTTATTTATTTGTTTGATGTAATTTTACCAACCTGCCAAGTTCTTCTAACACATTGTAGTGATCTTCGAGATCTTCGTTTTTCTTAATAATTACATTATTTCCATCTGTAACAAATATTTAAAACCTATCAATGTAATCTTACTAAAAACTAAATCATCTCTCTACAGGAGTATCATTTCTGTTTATATTATATAAGATCAATTCACATGACCATAGACATTAAATTTTTGTTCTGAAGGGGTTCTTTTTTATTTACCTTTTAGTTGAACTAAAGCCGAGCATGACGTTCTCCCTGCCATATTACTAGCATGTACGCTGTATTCTCCAACATCACTTGGTTCAAAATCATAAATTGATAGCGAATACACATCATATTTCGTTACAGATTGTCTGTGTCGATCTGATTTAGTAATTAAAACACCGTCTTTGTACCAGGAAATATGTGGTTCTGGAATTCCTTCAATTTCGCAGTCAAGCTGTACTTTTTGCCCTTCAAGTGCGTACTGAGTTGCCAATGCTTGATTTATCATTGGTGTTTCTTTAAAGTAGATATTGATAATATCATTAGCTGTCCTAATAATTTAAGCTCATAATGTAATTTTAAGTTACTGCTAATATTGTTGTCGTCAATGTCATCAGCATTACCATTATCGTTACCACTACTATCTTAAACATAATCTGATTAGTCATCGTTTTCATCTAGGTATTACAATACATATTATTATCAATCATATTTGCCATTTATAGTATAAAGGCAAAGGTGATTCCCAAATTTATTCTGAACGTAGGGAAATGATATGTTAGGAGCTCATTTTACTAAGCCTCGGCATTATATGGTAGGGAGGCCAATTCCTTTCCATGCTCTGTTATCGTTTCTGTATAGCAAACTTGGCTACTGCAACAGAAAAAATATCTTTGATTTGACTTATTAAATATAATTATCGTAATTGTATGTATGCAGTATGCTCTAACCTGCAATTTCTAAATATGCTGTAATTTGTTTAACACCTCCAGAATTAACAGCCAAGCATTTGTACTCCCCAATATCGTCGTAATCAACATCATCTATCTGCAGGCAACATGTCCCATCTACAGTTGAATACGTCTGAAATCGTCCACCGTTTGCAATAACATCATGATCTCGGAGCCATGTGATAAGAGGCAGATGTTTGTTTAAGACCTTACATGTAAGAGTGGCACTCTCTCCTTGCAAAACGTAAACATCTTTTGGGGTACTTTCAAAGGCTGGTGTGTCACCTGAGATATAAAACAGATGTTTTCATATATAGAAACTATTGATAGTTACTTACATATTGTTATGGGTAACACTTACCTTTAAAATTTAAAAATTCTTCAAAGTAAATACTACTTAAAGGAAATTCTTTAAAAATTCTTAAGTGAAATATTTTTTTAATTGGTGAATACGCCACATATATTAAAAAATACATATTTTTATGATCATTTCATAAGACACATTAAAACACACATAATTGATAAATAAATATTCTGAAAAGTGTATAACTTACAGTTCTCTTCAGCCCTTCGGCATTCCTTCTCGTCCATGTCTGTAGTGGAGAAAGTTGCTAAAGAAAATGAATAGAAAGCAGTATTAACAACAATGTAATATTTATAATTTAACGGTTGTCTGACAACCAATAACACAACAATTTTGCAACAGTTTCATATTCATAACATCTTTTATGAGATTAGACTTTGGCTGATTTCATATTCTAAATTGTCTGTTAAGTTATTGCACAAAGAGCTATTCAAAGTGTTAAGTTGTTGATGATATTTTAAAGCTTATTTATTATTTTAAGTTTTTCAAATCATTAGGCAAGTATAGTCCTCGTTTGTGTAGTTGTTTTACAGTAACAGGATTTAGAGGACATGACCCAAATATATTATATTGAAAGCTACAGATAATTATTACCAAACATAATATATTTTTTATTATTATTGTGAAAATTGCTTACAAATTATGGTTTACAAAAATGTATGCATGCTTTCTATGAAATTAGGGAGTGTTCATTTGCGATGACACAAGACCTAAAACCTAGTTACGTCATTACGCACAGCAACATTGGGATGTTTTTCTTCACTTGATTTCTCTCGACATAATTTTGTAGAGATATCAATGACATAAAATCCCAAATTTTAAAGCTCCCTATTATTAAAAGCAGCTCAACTAATTGTTGTATTATTTATTTCCTCCTTTGTAGATATCATGTCTATTAATGCCATAATGAAAACAAACTCACCTTGTTTGGATACTGTTAATGAACATATTGTCTTTGCCGACCCTACAGTATTTTCAGCAATACATACATAATTTCCAGAATGATGAACGGTAGGTTTTGATATTATCAACAAATAATTTCCATCATCACTTTCATCAAGAATAGACTCGCCGTCGTTTTGTATTTCATTCCCTTCACGTAACCATCTGACCTTAGGCTGCGGATGTCCTGTAAACTTACAATTCAACATAACAGGTTCATGCTCATAAGTTTTTATACAATCTGAAAGCTTATATATACATAGAGGAATTGTTTCTGTTAAATTGTTGTTTTCTTCATCCATATTACAAGCTTTTCCTTCTCCTGCATCCTCATTTTCTTTCGTGTTGCCATGAAAGCCTATACTTTGTTTCATAGCATTTGCATCATCTGTTGCCTTAATTTTACTCCTTTGATCGGAAATTCCAACACTTTTAATATCTTGATCTATGCTAGAGTTATTCCTAGGAAGTTTTAAATTTCCTATTTGTTTGTCATTGCTTGCAATAATATTAGATTCTGTCTGACATTTCTCGTGAACTTCAACTTCCTCCAAACCTGTTTCTGTAATGAAATGGTCACTCACATTTGTCATTGAATTTGAGTAACCATTAGGTTCAGTATATAAGAACCCTGTTTCTGTTACACTATTCTTTTGTGAGCTTCCTAATAATGCATCTTGAGTTTTTTCACTGTTTTTGTCACACTTTGGAGGACTGTCAATTGTTCTGTGATCCTTCTTGCACTCATCCATTTTCGTTCCTGTAGGTGCAAGAGATTTTTCTGTAACTTTGATACCAGTAGGCAGTTTAGATAAAGATGATAGTGCCTCATCTTTTATTGTTGATGCATCCATAATTTTTTTACTTTCTAAATCCTCGTAACACTCTTCACTGTTCATTGCTACATGTAGATCAGGTTTAATAACATTTGAATACCCCTCCTCATCTTTTTGCAGTTTTGTATCTGCATTTATGCATGTTTCATTGCTTAGGCCTGATCCACGCTTCACTGCTTTCGTACTCTTGCACTCTCTGTTAATTTCTGTTTTTGTGTTGGAATGAGCAGTTGGGATATTTTCATTGTCAGTCACGCTGTTTGGCATCCAATGATTATGACATATCTCAGAAGACTTTGTCTGGGAGTCAATAACACTATTAATAGGACAATGACACTGTTCAGTTGTGGGATATTCCTTTTCTTTTAATTCAGTCCCATTTAAGCCAATATCATCTGTAGAAGTGATTGAGAATTTTAAATATTTTAATATATAGGCTAAAAAACTGTTCTCTTATTAATTTCAAACATATTTGCGATTGATAGACATTTATTGTCAATTATTTTTTCATTCATTCTACTTTTGCAAATACACTAGTTTTTTTTGTTAACATGTTCAGTATCGCTAAAATGATTTAAAAACAATGCCCCATGCGTAGGCTATGAAGGGTTATGTGTGGGAACGGAGTAGTAATTTATAGCTGTACTGTACTGGCACATTTTTAAGTAATATCAATTAATAAAATCATACCTGTTTTACAAATTTGTTGTCCACTGAATTCTGTGAGCCTACATAGGCCTACATCTATATCGACTCCTAGTGCTGTTTTCCCTACATTTACCCGACCTTCCGTGGCACTGTGTGAAAGCAAAGCCAAGTTACCTTCTGAAGCTAGCCTCCTACAATCATTAGACCTTTAGTTAATGAAAGACACGTGTCAATTAAAAATAAGTTTGTGGGTTGAAACATATGAGTTTGTTCAATGAAATGATATGTCAGTGGCGCCGTTTATACAATTGATTTTATTAGTTAATTACTTATTAGTTGACGTTTTTTCAGATTTTTTTTTTGTAAAACAAATTCCAAAATCGTTTTGGAAACAATGGTTCAGGTTATAAATTAAAATTCAAATGATAAATTAAACAAAAATATTTTAGTTATCAATTAAATTGTTATGGTCACCCTCTATAAATAAGGTGAAATAAATAAATAAAATAAAAATATGAACAATCTCCACAAACAATAAAATTGCTATTATTGAATGTATTCATATCTTACTAATTTTTACTCATGAATATTGAAGTAATAATGTTATAAACTTAGTAATACTTTTACTATAGAACAATCATTCTGCTAAGAGTTTTCCATAGCCTAGATATATGTTGAGAATACATGCTTTTCTTACCTGTATCTTTTGCCACCGAATATTCTTATAACAATATCAGGTTTTGTTTGGCATATAAGCGATAGTACATCCATGTCAATAATAATTAATTAAAAAACTTCCTCAAATAAAATCCAGGTACCAGAATATGTAGCTATTATTTGTAATCACATTGAAACAGCAAAATATCTGAACTTTGTAACACTTCCTAATATAGTGTTTGATGAGTTGTGAGTTTCACTGATACAGACAGTTTCTGTCATCTGGGAAAACTGATTTGTATTCATTTAATGGCACTAAGAATGTGGGGGAATGTAGTAGACTGTAATGACTTTACTACACTACGGATTGTATGCACCTCTAATAATGTTATTCCACACTGGGATAGTGTTTTGTGTTGTGTGTACAAAAGGGCAAAGTCAGTCAAAACAGGGTTACCCTTGTGCAAATATCATTATAAATGTAAATACTAAATTGTGTAAGTGTAAATATATAGAAGTGATCTTGAAATGACCACCACTGATTTAATCAATTAAACACAAACTTAATATTAATTTATTAAATCTATTTTCAACATATGCAAGAGTGTATAACTTTTGCTGTTAAATCAAATGTATAACTTTTGTGTTGCAGAATAAAGTTTAACAATAGCTATTCTAATCAACAATGCACTTGGTCCTGATTTATTGCAAATTCCAACACTAATACCAAGGTATCTTTTGTGATATATACATCTGGGTGTAAGATATTTAACATTAAATATATCTACTCAATAGACAGTCACTTGTCATTTACAGTATCATAATTTGTATGTTGTTCATTGTTTCTTTTTACCTATACAAGACTCCATTTTAAGTACTTATAATATGTTTCTAATATGAATTTTACATGTGTCCATTATGTTAGGATGTCAGTAGTATCATGATTCCATTCAGAAAAAAAAAATGGAAAAGAAAATGTTGTTATCGGTAAGTCAATGTTTTTATCTTTATTTCCCATTATATTAATTAAATGATGTAAACAGACACATTATCTTCCTCATTCTGTTTCAAGTGTTTACATTAACATACTTTACTAATGTTAGGACAAGACAGAAATGAATAATATATTAACACTGCGTTGTTTTATGGGTGATGTTTTTTAATTGTTTTATGATTTTTTTATTATGCAGTTGACTCACTGGGAAAACAGTCTTTATAACTTTATAAAAGTAAAATTAATAAACCATATTATAATTTGGATTACATCCATTCTTGATTCCTAAATCAGTTTTTAAATTTGGGTGTTTTAATGGATGAAATATTTAATAAGGATCTGTAAATTAAATAGTTTCTAGGACTCATGTCATGACGAATTGTACTTGGCGGTCCCCCTAGGTGCTTTTTTATGGCCTGAGATAAAGTCGGCTCTATCAAAACAGTTGGTAACTCAGTGTGAAAAATCGGCTTCAATTTCATAGCCACGTGTCTGGAATTATCTTGAAAAAGAGTGAAGAATTTAACCTTGCGTGCTGCTGCTATTACTGCCATGAAAATATTATGACACTATATTCTGTTTCATAAATACTTTATATGATAAATTGCAGTTTTCTTTTTGGAGTAAGATCATGCTTCTTTCAAATTGAAAACTTTTTAATTCTTTAATACAATTTAGATTTATTATTTTATATTACAAATACATAGGCCTACTAATATCTATGAAGTCATGGTAGTAATGCAACAAAAGCTAGATGATTTTAAAATTGTAATATTGTTTATTAATTTTTAATAAACAGAAGGAGTACTCTCACTGTAAATGAGAGGTTGCCATGCTCGATTCTAAAAAAAAACAAACCTTTTTTCAATGTTATGAAATGGATGAAAGACCAGGATAGCATTTATAGTTTTCTTTGTCAAGATATTTAATTTTCCAAGCAGTTCTTTTCATCTTATAGAATCTCAGATTTATGAAAAAAAATATATTTGCTTAGATTTTTTTAAACATAATTTACTTAAAACATGATATGATGATTTTTTGCTCAACAATTTTGGTAAATCTAACCCTAATGTTCCTAAATTGTAGTGTACTTATTTCAAGGAAGCAATCGTTGAAAGATATTAAGTTGTATTGTATGCAAAAGGGTGTTCCTTTTAATACTCTAATTGTTTCCTGAAAGTATGTATAAACATCGCAATGTAATTTTAACTAATAAGAATGTTTAGACATTTAAAGGTAACCAATGATGGAAAATATTTAAAGCAGTAACAGTTACCTAACCATATTTCAAGCAGCAAATAATGAATTAACAGTAATACAATAATTACAATATCATATAGTCATGAAACCAAGAGTGTTCAGTCATCGGTAAGAATAAAAAAACAATTGAAAACGATAAAGTTCATCCTAGAACCACTCCCCTTTTCCCTCCAATTCTTCTCATTCCTCCTCCATTATACTTTTATTATTAGAGCTACTAAATTCATAGTCATGTATATTATAATTTAAAAAAACAAAAACAAATTTATACCATACAAAAGGCAAGGCAAAAACCAACCCTATATTTGTTTGTCAACACACAATGGACAATAAAAACCAATTAATTATGACTACTTAAAACATCTACAAGAAATTGACAAACTGCGAACTTTCAACATTGAAACAAAAAAGTTAAATATTGTATTAAAACAATTATGTAGTTAACTCTAAAAATAATCTAATTTAAATTGTGAATTTCACTAGGCAATTTGTTCCAATTACTTACCTGTACTGAAAATACTATATCATAATATTCCAAAATAGTTTACTTTCGTACTATTATTTTTGTTATGACTTCAATTATTTTCAAATGAACATTCATCAGTCCAGCATCATGATTCATGTATTTTGACAAAATTATTTGTAGGTATAGATATAAAAGCAACCATCTGCCTTAATAGTTAACTAGGGTAAGAAGTACCAAACGTTGACAGAATTACAATGATGTCACAGCCGCTTTGATTTCATTGGCTCAACAAATAGGAAACAAGATCTGGCTATATGTTTAATGGTGTTCTTTTGCTCTTCTAATTAGTTTTAGATCACATTTCTTCCTGTCTGTATCTTCATTTTTTAAAACAGTTTATTAATAGTAGTTTAATGGGATGATACAACCCTGTAAGAGGGTCACTGGTTTGCCACTATGGTAAATAATTCAGTTTCAAGTACTTAATTTTTATTAAAATTCTATTACCACATTGTATTTCTCGGATAAGGACTATAAACCGTAGGTCCAGTGTACACAGTTATAACCTGTGTGTACTTTAAAGAACCCAGTCCATTATTCGAAAAAGAGTAGGGGGTTACCCCGGTGAACTGGTTCACACAATAGCCCCTGTATCAGGAGGATTACCACCTATCTGATAGGACAGTGATTAATTCACTATTGGTAATCCTTGGCCACATTGCCTAAAAGACATAAAATAAAAATAAAATAAAAAATTGTATTGTTTGTGTCCCTAACAAGCTTACATGAGCTTCTAGTGAGTGCCCATCAGTCGTAACTGGAAACACTATATTACTGTATATAAAAACATAGGTTAATTTTCTTTCTCCAATATTGGTGTCATGATTGCAGATGTCACCTCTGATGTGGTGATAATTGTTTTTGTATAAGGGTATAAATTGATTGACTTTAGTTTAAATTGACCAACAGATGCTTTTAATTTTGTAACAAATATCCAAAGCATAATAAGACATACATTGTATTTCATAGTGGAAGACCCTACAACTGATACAAACATGTAAACAATTTCTAATGATCATTTTATGTCTACTAAATTCTAAATTCTAAAATCTAGTTCTATAGTATGACATCATAGCATTTTCCTATTTGACATTTGGTTCAAATGAAGCATGCAAAATGAGTTTTGATTGGTTTAATATTAATTTCTTAGGGTTGATTGATTGCAGTTGTGAGATTAATTGCGTCATCATTAGACATTAACACCAAAGTTTATTACAATCTTGATAGGTAGATCCTTTTCACAGCTGCATAATCAACAGTATATAGAATATTATGAGTACTGTATATAAGCCTACATTTAGGTATATTTAATCACATAAATTTAAGTTTAAAAGTATTTTAGTAAAGCAAGGAACGCGGAGAGGAATGATGCGTATAATTTAATGCTAAAAGTAATGCATTTGAATAAAATCCAACAACAAAAGTGTGTTCGCATCCAATGGTGCAGGAATGAGGGGGGGCAACTGACCTCCCAAAGTAAATCATGGTCAAATATAGCGTTTTGACCCCACAAATGTTAAAGCCTAGCTGCTCCGTACAATGATGCGCAAAGGGAGCATGGCTCAAATTGTTGGTGCCTACACCCACATCCCTAATTAAATTCAAGGATACACCCTTGACACCCCCCCCCCCCCCCACTTCAAAAATCATTCCTGCGCTGCTGGCATCCAACACCCCAATCTGAATTGACTACTCATTGTCTTACCTTTGCCCAGTATTCTTTACCACTACTGTATCTAGAGTTTCATCGTTTTGATGAGAAGATGAAGTTTGTAAAGTGGGTCATTAAAGGCTTACAAACACCCACTTCAGGAAGCATGTTAGGCTCTCTTGTACACATTCCCACTTGATGATTTATGTTTTATTGATTATTGATTATAGTAAACAATAACATCACCAGCTTTTCACTTTCATGTAGCTATGATACAAACCTCATATGTTGATTTTACTGTATTTTAACCAACGCCATAAATATTGTTTTTTATGTTTAATATTATTGTTTGATACTACTATCCGATAGTTCACTTGTGTTATTTTCAAATTTTTCCCTTTTTGATTTATTAAATTAATATTGCTACCTGTATGTATGTATAGTTGAGAATCTCTGTTATTTTATTTTAATTTAGGAGAAACGTGGCAGCCAGGTAAGCCTGTTGGTTGTGCAAGGTATGAATTCGACAAAGTCCAAATGTCTGAGGTCAAAGTTTACAACAAATCATTGACTTGGACAGGTAAAATATTTATTTAGATTTAATGTATATTTATTCACTTTTATAAAGATGAGTTTGGTTGATTGAAAATTAATAGTTTAACTGTTTAACTGTTAATTAATTAAAAGAATTAAAAAAGAAAAACACAGCTGTTAATATTTAAGTATATACTGAGTTACATAAACTTATACATTTTAATAACTAAAGAAATATTAATTCAAGCAAAAATAAATTATTAAATCAATCCATATTCCAAACCATATTTCCTTTTAATCTCAAAGTGTAGAGGAACGGCTTTACACAGCTAAGAATTTGTCCACAACAAATCACGCAATTAGCTTTACAACTTATTTGAATTAAATAGAAGAAGAAAAAAAAAACTTCTTTAGATTAAGTTTGTAATCAACCACAATATAAACGGCTGGTTTTCCTGAAAATATTCATGATTTTTTTTTCTATTATTGTAATAAATATCAAAACTGCACTCCTAAACTATAACCAAGAGATTTTGAATCTTATGTTTCAGCAACAAAATCAAAAAAGTTTTCTGTAAAACAAACTCCTTATTTTTTACAATTGTGTGCACAATACATACTTTTCTTTATCAACCACATATTCATACCTCTTTTAAAAGTAGGCCTATTTGAAGACGGCGAGTAGATAATATACAGTTGCCGTCTAACCTACAGATGGGCTCTTAAACTTCATCGGCAAAAAACAAAATCTAGAAATGCTATACAAGCAGCTGGGAATGTTGGAAGGTTGTAAGTTAAAGCATTTCTGGATCAAGGAGATTTGCAAAAAAAACCTTGTTTAAAAAAAAAAATTATTTTGACAGCCTCTAACTGTAGAATCTGATTCTGCTCTGATGTAACTAGTTCTGCATTTAATATTTATTTATCGATGGAGCTGTATTTACTGACTTTCTATTTTGATTTAAAGCTTTACATTCTAACTATTATAAAAGATATAACAGATGTACAGACATATTCCACAAAAGATGAGAAAATGACATATTTTTTTTGCACAAGATCAAAAAAGGGATAACTATATGAAATATAAAAAAATCATATGTTATGTACATGGTTTTATTAGCAAATTGCCTTAAAAAGATTAAATGCTAGAATAAAAGCAGATACATAACTAAATAAGTTTAATTAATTATATAAATTAATTAATTAATATTAATTAAACTGATTTAAATATTCAATACACAATGATGTACTGAAAGAAAAAGTTATTTAAAAATACCATTGTGTATAACTCTCATTATCTCGGCATAAAGAAATAAATTGTTGATTGATATCCCAATATTACACAATCATGATTATCAATGCCTCATGATTAGACAGTTTTATTGATCAATATCCAATGATTGGACGATTTATATAAATTCTGTCCTTTGATTGGACGATTTGGCAACATATACTGATTGACAAAGCACAAAATGGCAAACCCTACACCTGACCGGGATCATCAACATTCTACCGCCAATAGAAATAGCCATTTGTAGATGATTAGGACAATGATGTGTTTCTAGACAATCGACTTTACACGGATCATCGCACGCACTGCGTTGATGCCTTTCTGTAATTTGAAAACAAAAAGAAAAATATGACTATTTCTGAATTTTATATTAATATAGGTAAATTATTTTAGATATTATTAATAAAAAGAGGTTTTGTTTGTTGTGTAATTCAAACTCATGTATTTGTTGATTACGGTTTTTAGAATATTAGTATGTTTTTATGGATATGAAGTCTGAAAAAAACTAGTTTGATCAGTTAATTGTAGGATTCATTAAATTAATTTATTTAAATTGTCTACCCATGTATTCAAGTTCAAGGCAGTGTCGCTTTAACTTACCTGCCATTTCCTCCTGATAACGTATTTCTTCAACTTAGCCTTTGAGATGGCTTTGGAGGAGGCGGCACCAGCCTTAATCAGCCAATCATGCTGCAAGCATTGTGAGGCACTATTCCTGTCCCTGAAATAATAATATATCATATGTTAGGGTATGGAAATATTGCCAATAACATGTCTGAAGCTCTGATTACACTATCAAACTTTATGTGACAAAAAATGTGATGTGCCCATATATGGACATGATGATGTCATATTGCTACCATATTTGGGCACATCTCACTTTCTTTGTCAAACTAGGTTTGATAGTGTAGACAGAGATTTAGAAACATTGCATTACTCTCTTGGAAATTGATGTCTGAAAACATAGTTTTTGTAGATGAAGGCGTTGATTTATTCGTAACATTTGGTAGTTACTGTCCCTACTGCTTGAGATAATAGTTGTTGAATCATTGATATGAACCATTCCTCTTAAGGTTTCCAAATTTAACATTGGAGCTAAATTGATAATAACTTATCGGTCCAGCCAATATGTTTCTTACTCTTTTTCTTTCTTCAGTAAACTTTCAATGAAGTTCTTAGAAGCATCTGAGATATCATCAAAACACTCATCATCCCAATCCCATTCAACCTTCAAGATGTTTGTCATTGTTTCACCCTCTGAATCACCCATGAAAGGTGACAATCCACTCAATCTGAAATACAATTTTTAAAAATTAAAATAAAATAAGGTGTACCACTCGCCTCCTATACGTAAAAAGTAAAGAGGTGATTTTCCCAATAAAATATCAGAGGAACCAAGTTTAAAGAAGAGTATGTTTTAGATAAATCTTAAATTATAGGCATAAATAAAAAAATGGAGGAGGTTGATACATTTTAGGAACGTTCTTATAATGATAAACACAACACACTTATATAAATACAGTATGTGAATATAGATGTGTAGCTGATTAAGTAAAAGTAAAACAAACCCACAAAAACTTACAAAACGTATGCAATGACTCCTACACTCCACATATCAGTGTTAACATTGACAGGATCAAATGTAACTACTTCTGGTGCTAGAAACTCTGGTGTACCACAAGACACCTTCAAGCCATCTTTGAACTCTTGAGCCAAACCAAAATCAATAATCTTGATTTTGTTACTATTTTTACGGACACAAAGGATATTTTCTGGCTGCAAGAGCAAAATGAAAATAATATTATTATGTTTTACTGCTATTATTTAATACTTTTTCAAAAATTTCTAGGCACACAGCCAAGGACTGCCCAGAGTGAAAATCAGTGTCCTCAAGACAGACATTTCACAAGACAAACAACAGATGTCTTTGGTAGTAGAGTTTAACATGTCGTAAGAAAAAATTCTGACATCTTTTCACAGTTGAACGTAGGTATCAGTAACCGAGGATTCCATTCCACCGAGCAACCACCCCACTTCTTATAGTATTTTTCTGCTTAGCCTTGTTTTCAGAAAGCACTGTATTAACTTTAAAAAATTAATTTCCATTACCTTCATATCTAAGTGGATAATTTTCTTGTCATGCATAAATTGCATGCCTTCACATATTTGTGTCATGAACATGACACAATCCTTCTCAGTCAGATCGAACTCCTCATCAATTACCCTTTCAAACAATTCTCCTCCAGATACACTACAAAAAAAGAAATATGTTTGTTACTAATTTCAATTATACAATTTACCATTCTTGTTTATTTGTAAATATATGTGATGAGATATCTATATTGTCTTTATAGGTGGAGATAGTTGGAGTATATGGGTCCAAGGAAGCCATAGGCCAGCATACCATGGTCATCACACCAGGAGACAATCACAACCAACTGCTTAATCATCCCCACAAGGATGCCAGCAGTGAGGGTATTAAGGACAACCATGGAGATATAATAATAAGACTCAATCTTAGTCAATGCAACAGTAAAGGTGAATGAATAAATAAAATATATAATTAAGACAGGGGTTTAGCAAATTTTCAAATGCATGATTAAAATTAAAAAATTTAAACATGATATAAAGAAACAACAACTTACAGTTCAAGTATGATAACCATATTATTTCCAGCCCCAAAACAATCATACAACTGCAATAGCTTAGGATGCTGTAACTTCTTCATAATGTCTATCTCATGTTCAACCTGATAAAATACATACAAATATTTATAATGCTTAATCGTTTTGTGTTTTTTTTCTTTAATAGCCGTTTAGCATACATATAGTAAAGGTTTATAGATTAGGCAGGATGCCATAAACACATGCTTTCTGTGTTATGTTGTTATAAAGCTTGGGTGGCAAAACCAGAATCTTAATCCACAACGCTACGGTAATATTGGTAAGTAAGTATAGTATAATTAAACTTCAAATTAACCTCTGATAAGTGTGATGATTAATTTTGAGTTGGCAATACTTAAAATGTTTATTTTGAAAAGCATTACCTCTTTTTTGTCAGCTGGTTGTTCAGCTTTTATAAACTTTGCAGCAAATACCCGTTTGCTACTCTTTTCTAAACATTTGTTTACTGTACCGAATTTACCTCTGCAATCAAAATACATTTATATACTATTAAATCATTCCATCTCTCAAATAAGAAAATTATAACAATATATATCATATATAGATATATTATATTGCATTCTCTAATACAGACTTATTGTTTTTTTTTAAGAATGTTTTCTTTTTTAGTAGATTGAATATAGCACAAATAATTGAAAGAATCATCTGTACTAACCTTCCCAACTCATCTTTGATTTCATAAAACTGTTTGACATTTGTTGTTTTGAATTCAATCTGTCTGGGCTGGAATGCCATCTCATCTGAAATATAACAGTAAGTATTAATATTTGTATTTAATTTGACGAAGGAATTGTGTTTTCCAAAAGCATTGCACTTTCTTCCTTGCTGTTTTAATTTATCGTTTTGATTTAGCTTTTCTAATTATTATATTTGTTTCTCCATTGAAAGCCAACCACTGATACCCACAGAATTGTCGTTTTTCAGTATTTTACCTTTGGATTTATATTACATACACATTCTGCCAGAAAAACTCATGAACCTAACCTTTTTAGTTGGTGTTTGTTATTTCATTACCGAGAGTGGCGCTCATGAAATTTGCATTGAAAGATAAATTATTATAAACCTACCTGGTTCTTCTAGTTCATCTTCACCCCCTGAAATAAGAAACAGAATATTGATGAAATAAAAGTGTAGAGGTATTATATTTACAAAAAAAATAAGCAGTTTTGAAAATTATAATAATCATTTATCATCATATTTATATTTTGAGCATTCATACTGTAATGATGAATAATAAGGTAGGCTTATATAGTGCATTAAAAGATATACTGTCGCTCTGAAAAAATTATTTTTAATTTTTGTTGTTGAATATGCCATTTTGATGGCAAAATTGGATCTCAAAAAAATATTGACCTAAAAAAAATATTTTAAAAAGTAATAAAATTAATTAAATTTTACATAATAAGTTGATGTTACCTGCAGATTCAACAACTGCGATTGGCTCAGATACATCACTTGGTTTGCTACTACCAACGCTGTTAAGACAGCTGACTCGGAAGATCAGCTTGTCATTTTCTTTAAGGTTTTTGATGGTATAGTTAGTACTGAACACATCCTTGGTAACTGTCTTCCAGCTTGTGGTTCCGGCTGGTGCCATTTCTACATGGTAGCCAGTTACAGCGGCACCTCCATCATAGGTTGTACCAGCCCATACTAAAGTGACGGAGTCTTTGGTAACCTTTGAAGCAAAGGGCGTATCTGCTGGGGGCTCTGGTACTTCTGTATGGGAAAATTAGTTTATTTATATCTTTAATTAGTTGAATAAATAATAGTATAACATATTTTTTACATAATAAATAAGATAAGTCATTGATTACTGAGAATAATGTTTTAACCTTTCAAAAACAGAAGGTTTTCATCATTCAAAGACATATACAATTTATTAAAGAAAAAAATATTATCTTTTGCCACTCCTTGGCACACTCAAAGTTTATGTATGGTTTTAATGTTGCTAAAATTATTAAAATAAAAATAAATAAATAAATATTTTAAATTAGAAAATTGAAGCTAAATTTTTGGATTACCTGTGGTGTAAATAGTATTTTATATGAACCAGTATAATTCCATGCTTGTGTATATTAATAACCCTCCACACACAAGACTTTGGCCGAGTATACCTACACCACCTAATTTTTCATAAAGTTTTGTACCCAGTCCCTCTGGGCATTGGCTAACTAGTGTATACAAAAGTATAAACAACAAAAAACAAACCTGCTGGCATCTTTCTTGTTGTTTTCCTGTTACTGCAAAATAACAAAAGAATGTTATTCATTTCAATTAACAACTATCTAGAAAATTGTTTATGCTTATTATGGGATGATAATAATTTAGTTACTTAACAGTTTTTCATAAATATGTCTATTTATTTATTTATTTATTTTAGTTAAAGGTGAAAGAATAAAATTAGTATTGTAACAAATAATATGACATGAATATAATTTTAAATACAACTGTTCTCATGGCAAACACTAACTGTTTAATATATTTTTTAATAGTATAATTGATAAAAATATTATGTATGTTGATTACAAAAATGGGAATACTGCCCTCTATTTTGAACAAATGCAAACTTTTTTAAGGAGACTAAATTGTTGAAATGTGCGTTGAGAGGTTTATGGAGACATAAAATAAAATACTTCTGTAGTAGATAATATGATATAAAAGTAACAAATTGATTGTGTATCTCAATACCAGGAATTTTTCTCACAGCCAAAATGGTATAATTATTACATGAGCAACAGTGTTTTTTAAACAAAACATAATAATTGATAATTATTAATTGGATGCTTGTTGATATAGAAAATATGAATACTGCCCTCTATACTTGAAAATACAAAAAAACTTTTTTAAAGAGACAAGATTGTTTAGAAATGTGTGTTGAGATGTTTATGAAGACATAGTTCTTAAGATAAAATACGATAACGTCTAATTGGACTTGCCTGTGAACAATCTACAATGAGTGGTATGCCAGGCTTATAATTACTTCCTGAGTTTCATTTCTAAGATCATATTTCATTTATTAATAGTTGTGATTAAGATCCAACCTTGTTTTTTCAAGTTAAGTCCTCTGTGCTTAAACATAATACCTTTTGACTAACGATGTCAAAACTTTTCACTGTTTTATAAACATCAGATTAATGTTACATTTAATAAAAGGTGAAAAATAAAATTGTTTGTGCTAAATATAGTTACCATTTTCATTTAACCTTAAAAGTTATTGAATATCATAATTTCATAACCTAATTAGTTTAATAATAAAAATAAATAAAATTAAATAAAATTAATGATTATGTTTCTATTTATTAATTCTGTATACAAGCTATACTGATTGTAGCAAAAACATTCAGTCAAAATATAAATACTAATCTTCAACTGACAATATATTTATTGAATTAGTCCATCTCTTGTTAGATATGTGTTTACATACTATACCAGATATCTTTTCTATATTTTCTAAATTTTTCTCAGACAATCATGATCTAGTTGCAATATAAAATAACAAATATGGTACTTCATTGAGTTATATCTAAATATACAATTGAAATTACTTTAATTACCATGATTTCCACATATAATAATATGATAATAAATATGTTTTATACATAAACAAAGTTTTATGTAATACTAAATAGGCCTAGACTTGAATTTGTTGACATATCATACCTAGGCCTACCTATCCCATGTTTAAGAAAAAAATGTTACACTTACATTACTATTTTGACTAAGAAATTCAAGAATAATATTGATAATAATTTGTGTATTTAAAAATACATTCTAAATGAAAACATTACAAAGTATGTCCATTATGTTATTTGCACTTTTGGAATTATATCCAAGTATTCAGCTTAGGTTCACATCCCAAGAAGAGTAGCTGCATTCTTTTGTAGACATTATAAACTACTTTAATCAATCTACTGCTTTGCTTAACTTACTATGTAGTTTAAATTATTTGAAGAAAATAATTTATAGTAGATTGATAGTTTCTAAAAAGTTTTTAGAAAGAAAATAACTTACCTACCTTGATTATGATAAGGGCCTGGCTACTGGGGTTACCAAACTGACGGTAGTAGCAATGCACACAAAAGGTATGACAACAATGTTTCAAGTCCCAATGCATTATGGGACTGCACTCCCTGGTAACCCAGCTTCCTGATATCTAAGAAATTAATATTCATAATGAGTTGAAAACCGATCAGCGTGAGTTCTACAAGCCACTACACATTTTCTAATAGCCTGATATGCAAATGAGCTTTGCTAATATCACCTACGCAGTAATTAATACACAAGCTTTGTAAATAATAAACACATTTTTACAGAGGTAATAAGGATATTAAAATCCCTGACTAAGTGATATGCTAATGATATGCAAATGAGGTACAGCTGCAATAACCACTGATTATGTTTTTTTAAATTGTCAGTCCGACACTAGCCTTCATAACCTTTGGAATGCATAGGAAGGTTTGATGGAATGTATGGAATTCATATCCGTATTTGGCAGGCTTCAGCCAAGTTGCACTAGAACGCAGTAATGATTATAGTATAAACAAAAAGAAGTTCATAAAATCAGCTGTAAAGAAATTTAGAATTAATAGGCGGATGAAGCTATCTGTAATAAGGAATTTTTAATTGACTCTTCTCAAGAATCTTTTAATCAAATTCAAATTGGTAACCAGAATCCTAGTGAAATAAAGTGAATGTATAAGCCTAACATATTAACATATTACATTAGCTCATACAATAAATAATATTTTTTTGTTAACTGAGTGTTATTATTATTATGTGAGATGTTTATATAAATATATCATTTTTTGAAAGCTTAAAATTTCTCCCTCTTTATGTTCCAGTTTGGCTCACTTGATTCAATTTATTTTTCTAATTCAATTGATTTGCCTACATGATCATTGTTCCTGTCTATAATTTTGTGTTTGTTTTGTTATTGATATTTCTTTGTACATATTTTTAGTCTTCTTAATGTTTCTTATACTCATCCCTAAAATAAATTTTCTGGACCCAATAAAAGCATTCATTAAAATTTTATATCCATTACTTTTATTGATTAGTATGATTAATTTATTGAATAATAATATTACCAGGGAAGAGTGAAATTAATCATATTCTGTCAATTTATTCAACCTAACTGCATATTTAAAAACATCGTTACAGAATGACTTTTTAAACTTTTAATGAATAATGTACATTTTTAATAATATGACTAGATCAATTTCATATTGTTATCTTTTATTTGGATACATTTGTGTAAATTAAATCCATTTTAAAAAGTTAATTAATATCTATGTATATAATTATAAACTATCAACCATAAATATATAAATAATTGTTTTTCAATAAGATATTCCAAGATAACAATATATTATTAGGTTTTAAGTAGATGTATATTGCTAGTGTGCTTCATTCACACACAAAAAAATAGTTAAAATTGAACAAGGCAATTAGCAAGTTGTACTTGAATATTTTGACCTTATGACCGAAACATGATAGAGAGTAATGTTTACCGAATACAAATAATATAATAATACCATTGATTGAAATGAATGAATGGATAAACATATAACTAAATTGAAATTTGAATTGAGCACAGATGATGATATTGGAACAGAGATCTGCTACTTAGGTGCCAATTAAGTTTGAATTAGATTACATATTAATAACCTCCTCCCTACCATTTCTTTGTGTAGGACATGTCAAGGAAGCCTTCTGTCCGTTACCATATACAGAAATGCATATTTATGGATACATATTAAATATTTTTCCACTTTAAATAATACAAATATAACCAATCCTACCTGCATGTGTTGGTGCAAATTGATATTTTAGCATATTATTTTAGGTTGTTTTTGTGGAAGATGCGATTGTTAATTTCCTGATGAAATATTTTCTCTTCTTGTTTTGTATATGGATGTACTATCCGAAATAAAGAAAATGAATGAATAAATATAACACTAATGCAAATTATTGAAGTTGAGTACTTTTTCTGTCAGTTTTATTATGGTTAGTGATTATTTTTAATTGTTTTCACCTTAAAGTTGTTGTTTTTTCATTCATAGATTAACATTAATGGTATTAGCAGAACTCTTCTGTGGTAGTACGCCTTGGGGTATGTACTGTTCAAATACTTGATATACATTTTTTTGCATTATAGGATATACATCTGTCCAAACCCCAAACAACATATGTCTTGGGTGTTTATTTATATCATAATGGTCTATTTATATTACTATATATGTAGTTATCAGATCATGGTATCGTTTTTCTGCAAAACTTTTTTAAAATTATAGCCACAAAAAGAAAATTTAAATTTGTTTTCAATGGGAAAAAATAGTTGATGTGTAGTATTACAATATTAATAGAGGTTATCATTAATATTGTTAATTTATTAAACATTTTTCACATAATAAAATTTATTTTTATCAATTTATATGTTTGTTTACTTTACTATTAATAATATTAGCAGGAAAGAGTGTAATCTCTCTTTTTCTGGTATAATTATGTTTCACACAATTTCTCTCCTATCTTTTTTTTTTATTCCATTTTGCATTTCACTTTTTTTTATTAAATATGTATTGTCCCCCAAAAACATGAAAAATGAAGATTAATTACATCAGACTTTGAATATGTTATTTTGTAGTTTTAATCAAGTTAATCACTTCCATAGAAAAAAAAACGAAAAAAAATAATAATAAAATGACAAAATAAATGGTTAAATTCAACCAAAAATCCAGCCAATTTGACAATTTTTTGCTTAAAATTTTTTTCAGGTAAATACATTTTTTTTCGATCCAATTTTTGGTCAAAGTGGATAACTATTATGTTACATTAAAATGGCATATTCAACAACAACATTTTTAAGAATTCTTTTTTCAGTGGACAATACATCTTTAATCCATTTAAATTATAGTGTGACTTAAAATATATTATGGAAATACTGTAGTATATGTTATACTATTTTCTGTACAAAAAATGTGCTAGAAGGAAACCATCGGAAAGCTATTATGATTAATAAGCTGGCTTGCTTGAGTGAGTAGTAGTAATTTACTACTGTGATTATTAGGTCACCAGATGACATTTTCAATCATAATGTAGGTCAAAAGTTTCCCCCAGTCAGTTCAGTGATCAGGTTTTCTATGGGTCAATTATAGCCAAACTAAAATTAATTATGAAATAAATGTATTGAAGATCTCCAAGTTACAATAGATAATTGTTGGGATTCTCTTGACTTCAAATTTTTATAGAAATATGAGCACCTTTAAATAAGTTAAGTCAATAATGCATAATGGTGTTAATGATATAAAATTGATGGTTATTGTTTTTTCAAAATTATTTATGAGTATTCAATTAAATTATTGCAGTAGTAATATTACTAGTATTTTATTGTTTTGTACCTAGGAGGTAGAGGAAGTTAAATGAACTAAATAGATTAGATAGATTGTTTTAATAGCTAGATGTTAGTGACCTTTTAGTTATACTAACCCTATACAGTCATACTTTATATTTATTCATCCGTCTCATAATTGAATCAATTCCTATCCTATTTACAAAGTGATTTTAATTAATTAACTATATTTGTGTGATATACATAGTTACTTCATTCCATTGGTATTTAAATAATAGTTTTTACATTTTTTGAATTTTAACTTTGGTGTGGGTTGGCTTAAATAATTAGGTCAAATACAATTAAATTATTTCCATTTTTTATTGTCAATTTTAATCTTATATTACAATGAAGCATGCCAAGCCAAGATAAAAGGTAATGTGGAAATTTAAATTGTTACTTAACTTTTTACAGAGTGGTTTAAATCACACTTACCTGTCCAATAATGTAGGATTCCTTAAAGTTTCAACCAATCATCATTTAGCAGACCTTGATGTAGCCATATTTGGCAGGCCAATCACAGTAAACCATTCTGTGCTTTAAACAATGAGTCTGGTTTTCAATGACATTTTTGGTTTAATTGATAGATGCTGTAATATGTAGTATAACAGGGTCATAATACATAACCCTTTACCATAAATGGACCTACAATGTTCAGCTGCTTTTTTATGAAGGAAATGTATCCACAATAGCAAATCATGGCATTCAATGATTTTCTATTTAATTCTTTCCACAGTATATGGTCTATGTTAGATAATTGTGTACATCCCTTTTTATTAAAGTATATTTTTTTGTTTGTATTTTTAGTGTTTTACAGTACATCCAGTAGATTTTAAAGAATAAAAAGACAAATTAACATGTAGATAAAAGGAACCCCATTTTTAGGTTATTATTTAATGTCAATTTAGTGTGAAAGTTTTCAGAGGAAGGGTGATAATTGTCTTAAACATAATTATACATTAATTTTTTAGTTTTGTTTAATAATTAATTGTAAAACATAGGCATAAAATACTGCGATATGTACACTTTAAAGAATAGAAAAGTGTGATCCTTTATATCAATATATATTTTGTATGCAATATTAATTTATACCCTGCAGACGTGACCCTTTTTCTTTCCAGACTAGACACAGCATTACCCTTTAGTGTAAAAAGTGTATGTGAGAAGGATCATGTGTATTAGATGCTATATAATACAGTTTTACCACGTTGAAACACCGGTTCTCGTCAGATTACCGAAGTTAAGCAACGTTGGGCTTGGTTAGAGCTAGGATGGGAGACCATCTGGGAATATTGGGTCCTGTATATAGAGCTGGGGTCCCATTTAAAATCAGCACTGCTGACTCTTATGGCAGCCCCTGCATCTAGTATCTGCCTCAGACGTATTGGCTTTATGCCTTTCCTCTGGTCAAGGTGGGCACTGGACGATAGAAGCCCTTGTTCAATGTTCAGACCAATCAAGGTGCTTTAAACAGTCCTGGCTTTGTTTGTATCAAACCTGTTAGTGGTGGTAATTATTGCGGTTGGGTTTGATTGAATAAAATAGAAATAAAAATAAAAATTTAATTCTACAGATATGCAGTATTTAGAGCAATGATTTTAATTAAAAGCTCTCCCATTAGAGAATTTCCAATTATCTGGAGAAATATAAAATATAACTGTGCTTCCATCCATCATTCCTCTTGATTGCTTGATAGCTAAAAATCAACATCTGCTTAGACTACCGACAACTTGCTATAAGACAAATCTAAAAGGTTTTGCAAGTGTATGTTCCCAGTTGACATCACCAATTTTTAAGGTTTAATTATTTGTCTTGCCTGCAAGATTGGTCGGTAATATAAGCATGCTAAACAGCAGAAACATAACACAATTAATTTGTTTAAGAAATAATATTTAATAGCTGTTGGTTATACAAGATTAACTGAAGCTTGTTGTGAAAAAATCCACCATTTGAATAAAAGAATCTAGAATATCCTGGAAATTTGATGATTTATTGAAAGATGTTGGAAAGACTAGATTCCATTTCAAGATTTTAATGATGAATTATCTTTTTACAAACAAGAAATATATAAAATACAAACTGTGATAACTACTCATTCAAACTACTTCTATTATTTAATGGATGTATTAAATTTGGAGCCATCTCTGTGTTGTCTAAAACAAACATTAACCAGGCAGATGGCATGACAAATTTGTAAACTTTCAAAATCTACAGCAAGCTATCATTAAAAAAGGTATAGAGATCCTGAATTAGAAAATGTCCTTCATACTTCTGTCAAAAAGTGTTATATATCAATGATTTTTTTTTCTCTGGTTTTTATTTTTATTTTGGATCAGCTATCACTTCTCTTAATTCTCGTCCTGAAATTTGGCGTTTGTTTTGTTTTTGTTTTTGTTTTTGCATTGACAGTTCTTCATATAAGCCTTCTTTCTATTATTTGCATATATACCATTTGTCATTGACATCAATAGATTATTTTATTTACCTATTAATCTTCAATTACGGTAATAAACGCTTTCACTTTTAATCATAAGCAGTTCAAAGAGAATTATTGAAAATCTTTTTCCCATTTTCTAAACAGTCAAAGCCTTGTACAGCTGATCCCTGATAGTGTTCTGTGTCTTATATAATGAAATGTGTTAGCAGAATGATAGTGTGCGAATCCTTACAAGATTCCTTTCAGCTCCTCTGGTAGGTCCTCAACCACTAAGCAGCATTCTGTGATAATTGTGTCTGCATTGTTGGATGCTTCACATTTGATTGTGAACTCGTTTTCGTCGTCTACGACCTGGACCTCACGGATTTGAAACCTGTAGACGCCACCATCATCTTCATCAAGAATGTATTTGTTGTCGTCATCTTTCACTTCTTCATCATCTACATACCATTTAACACTTAAAGGTGCTTCTCCTGTTACTTTTACTTCAAAGATGGCCCCACTACCAGCAACTACTTGCATCTCTTCCTCCAGAAGTTTTTCAAAGATTGGACCTAGAAAATATAATAAATTGGAAAATAATGGACTAAAAAAATCAATCCAGAGCATAGCAAGAATCAGTTTTTGTTTTATCTTTTAGTTGAGTTGAATTGAAGTGTGATTATTACACGTCAAGTATAACTTATATGATGGTGAATCAGGCTTAGGCCCCTAATCTTTTTGGACAGCACACTTTTTCTTCCATTTCAAAGAACAAAAAAGTGGGGCTTAAGCTTGGTTCAGACTAACATGCAATGCAAGTACCAATTACGATGCGATGTGTCATCCATACTGACGCCTGTGATGGGTCAACTTGCTTTTATCATTGTGTTTTGTATAAGTGGGAACCAAGCTTTAAATAGATTATGAAAAATTGATAGCAGTTACTATATTAAGGACAAGGGGTTAACCTGACCACCTTAGACATCATCTAGTTCTGTATTAGTATATAAAATACTAGAATTAGCTGGGTATTACCATGGAAGAGTGAAATTTCACTTTTCGATGATATTACCAGGTAGACCATTGCACCTTTCAATGCAATCCTTAAGTGCTTAAGTATTAAATGCTATGCTATGGAACTCCATCTGGGGCATCATAATACATTAACACTAAACACATTAAGTAACAAATAAGTAAAATGTAGGGGTACAAGATGCTGCCAATGGTATCTCAAAAGGTAACATTTTACAGATATGAAATAAAAGAAGTTTTTAATTGAAAAATAAGTTTTTTTAAGCAGGCAATTCTTTTAATGTACTTTGCATATTTATTTGGTTAATGTTCTATTTTTAACAACAATATGGGTATATTAAAAACTTTTTTATTTATCTGTTTTTCTCTTCATTTGAATTTTATACATCACCTTATATAATTTAAATTTTATTGGAAAGAATTATACTATTTTAGCTGTTTATTACAGATTTTTATTATAATATTAAATTAAAATATAGAATACATTTTATATTTAGATATGGTATTACCTAAGGTATGACATAGTCCCTATATTAGGAACCAGTAAACCCAGCTGGAAAACTATGCATAAATATTGATTATAATGACTTTAAAATGTTGTGACAGTTAATATTATGAATAAAAGTAAACTTACCAGACATATTGAAATTGTTGATAGAGCTTTTTAGCTATTGCCTGGGAGCCTGCAAGTTAACCAGTAGAGAGTAACAAGTTCAGGGTATATTGTGTTCTGCTCAAGTAGTACTCACTACAAGATCTTGGTTTCTAAACTTCACAACTATGCTTGGTATGATAAAAATGTTTGCCAATAGAATGTCTTAACCAATCACAACTGACATAATGTCAATGGTTGGGATGATTCAATTTAGTAACGACCAATATGATTGGACAATCTATGATAAGTGATTACACTACATTAATGCGTTTGAGTAAATACGTTTGATATACAGATGAGATTGACCAGTTTGGCCAAATATGACCACGTTATTAATTTATCTATTTACTTTCGAATTAAATTTTGATTTTGAGTTAATCAAAAAATAATCTTAGTTATTCTTTTTCATTATCCTAAAAACCCATTTCATTACACTGTAATTGGTAACAAGTTGAATGAACTAAATACTGTACTTTCATGGCAAAGCTACAAAACACAGTTATATAACCAGTTTCACACAGTAGCACTAAGAAAAGAATATTCACACTAAAAAAGTAAATTCAACACCAATTTAGCAATACCACTCCTTTGGAACACCACTTTATTGTGTTCCAAAAGGTGTCCCCTTATTAGGGGTTGACCATAGCCTTAAAACACATATTGGCTCGATTACTTAACTGGTAATAGTTAGTTAAGTTTTATTAATTTTTGTCTAGTTTACCATTTATTATTAATTAAAAATAGAAGTCTAATTTTAAGATATGACTACAGTGTCTGACATTAAAAACTAATTGATACAAATTTGTCAAATCAGTTATTAATTTGTTTATCTTAATTAAAATATTTATAAATTAATTATTTTTTTAATTTTATGGAATTGATGCATAATTGAACTAACATTAGAATTTAGGTTAACTGGATACTTCATATGTGTCCATTGTTAGATCATTATATCATAATTTTATGGAATTATTTCTAATGGAGAAATCACTGCAGGTTCTTTGGCTAATTTTATAAGACTAAAGTATACAGATAACTAATAGTGAGTGTTGTGCCTTTAATAATATGTAAAAAAGTAGAGCTGTAACTTGGTGGTTAATGTGCATGTATTCCAAGGTCCAGGGTTCAATCCTGATATAATGCCTCATAAATGTTCCACGCCACTCAAGCAATATATCACACCTTAAAATATTCCCTGTCTTACTTTCTGATTTAAAAGAATGCTTTAGGTGATTTTGAATCATTAAAGTGTATAATATTGTACTTTGTTTAAAGTTATTTACTAAATAAAGCAGTCCATTTTGTTTGCTGAACCACCCATGACCCTTTTAAGTTTATTATGTTATATTAAATAAAATGTTAAATATTAAAATATAACTTAATTATTATACTGGGAATAATCAAAGTAGGCAAAAATTAGTAATTGTGTAAGACATCCAGTGGAATTCAAATATGTTTCAATATTTGTTTATTCACAATTATGCTTTTTTAATAAGGTTGTCATAATTTTTCATAATATAGTTTCTATTCACAAACTACTTTTGTTTTTTTTTATATGAAAAATGTACAAACTAAAGCCTCAATTAGTTTTATTTTGGTGTCGATTTTAGTGAGTATAGCTATGATTTGTGTTATTCTATCTACTGATTTCATTACCGGAATATAAATCTATTCTGATGTTTAAATGCACAGTTAATGACCTACACCAAGATGTAAAATATTAAAATATAATTTGAGGGCCTATGCGGTTAAGTTAAAATTGTGGGTTTTTTTGGAAGGCGGATCTGCATGAAATGTGTCTCTGTTGGAAGAAGATTAACACATGGCCATTCTTAGTTATTATCCAAATGTCTGATTTATGTTAGGCATATTAGAGTGTCTAGACTATAAAAAAGAGTGTATTTAATTTATAAGATGTATTGATGAATTTTATTACATTCATAACACCGTACATCATAAATAGAGCCTTGTTTCTGCCGAGATCAAACTGCTTAAATTCAGTGTGAATAAATTACCTCCATTTTCTTGAAAACGGAAATGAGACAAATTTTAATTGACCATTTGAATGGTTGTTAAAATAACAGTCAAAACTGTTTGATAGATTTGTTTTGTTAGAATGTAACTAGTTATAGCTTTGCAACTTTTTGCTGCAATACAACATAATGTTTATTTGTTAGACTTAAGGTAAAATAAGTTATTATTTTAAATTTTTCTTATTAAATACAATAATGCAAGTAATTTCTCTATAATAATTAAACATTAAACTTAAACATTCCAAAGCAAAATTAAATGTCAGTGATATCATTCACATACAAACATACACACGAACATTTGACCGAAGATAAAAATATCACACAGGACACATACAGACTAGGTTCATGTTACATCAACATACAAGCCAACGCCACAATCTTACAACATACACAGTCTGTCACTGTGTCGGTGGTAAGCTTAGTAGCAGACAGGGCAGTTAATTTGCAATCATAGCTTTGGCTTTAATTACATGCTGTAGAATAATTAATATCGGTGCCTTGGTATTTCAAATTGTGTTGCATGGAGGCTCGTCAACTTTGAGTTGCTGCCAATTCTCATGCCCATATATGGAAAAGCATAGCTTGCTGTTCTGGCTATTGACTTTAGTATTATTTTATCATTGACGATTTTAAATCTAAGGCCTATTGAATGAATGAGGCTGTTGAAACTGGATAGCAACAAATTATAGATAGTATTCCAAGGATGTCTTAGCAGTTTCTTGTTTGTAGATAATAAGTCCAGTGTGATGAGTATTTGTGTAATATTCTCTGAGGATGGAAGTTAATTTTTATTATATATATTATATCATATTTTCTTTTAAAACTTTTTCATAGTAATTAAGATGTAGTGTGTTTTGAAAATCAGTAAAATTGTATTGAAAGTAAATATTGCTATATATTCACTGGTTTGTCTTGTTGCACTGCCACCTAAACTACCAGTTATATCATTTCATCAAAAGGGGAAATGCCACATAGGCCGCATAATACAGTTATTACCTCGAGGGACTACTTAGGCTACTAAAATATGATATTCAATACATATTTAAAAAAATAAACAAGTGTTTAAATGCTATAAAAAGAATACCATTCTTTATTGAAACTTTGTTTAATTAATGTATATATAAATCTCTATATTATGTATCCATAATTTGACTTTTATTTTATTTATAATAATAATTCTTTGTTGTCCCATAGATGAGAGTGCCATAATGTTTCAATGCTATCTTATTGAAAACAAGAGAGGTATTAATAATATTGTGAAGAGGGAAGGATAATAGGGACTGATTGTGCTCTCCCAGAAAGCTTGCTTGCAATCAACTTTAGATTTTATTTTTTATTTTTTTATTTACATTGGAAATTTTATCATTAGTATTCATTTTTATTGTAAATATTTATCTGTTTAATTACAGCTATTTATTCTTCTGAAGATACTGTTTGTATAAAGAATAACAAACTGTCTAGTTAACTTTTTACCAAGTTTTTGATTTTGATTGGTATGTTAAAAGACAATTATTATTTATAATGATAACAATAATGATTGTTTTTTATTAGTAGTTTTTTTCTCACAGTATCAATATAGTGCTGTAGATTCATAGTTGGATCAAAATCTCAGTTGGATGTAGCATTTTTAGAAGGACTTTCGATGAACATGTGCTTTTTAACATGAATACATATTTTAAAATAAAAGCTTCCCCTGAGATTAAATACTGCTATGCCAAAGATGTACATCCTTTTCACACATTCAGTCTTGCAGAGTTTTTTGTTAGAAATTCCTACGTCTTGTCATTTTAATTGAAATTGACATGGCACACGCGCTGGTGTAGATACATAAAACCAGTTCAGCTTGCACTACAATAACATACAAATTGAAATCAGATTGGTACGTTTACTTAATAGTTTTACTTTGTGCAGATGTTTTAATTTAATGCACAAAGGTTTGAAAATCCTTATGCATGTGTTTTTACTCAAAAACTGAAAATAATTATAATTGGTTATTCTGTGACTGAATTTGTTTTGAATGTGAATATTACCAATAACAAAGATCATCATTTTATGCTGTAGCTAAAAATTACATATAAATAATCAGTTTTTGACATTTAATCGTTTATTTTCTATATATCTACCACCCAAAATAATAAAACAGAAATAATTCTTCATCATCTCATCTGTCTGTCATAGTTTGAAATAGGTATGACACGTACGCACTCAAACAGGGAGTTGACCTAGGTGCCTCTGTTTCGCCAATATTATGTAGATAGTACGAAACAACAGGAATTCATAATACACGCTGATATGTACACAATCGACAACATTAACAATTGTAAATAAAATACTTCTGATGTACAGGTTACTTAATATAGGTGGTGTTGAAATAGTTTAGGTTGAGAACAGATTTGTTACTATAGCATTTCGTGATGATTATGTCCCAAGTTTATTCTTTTTTTTCAAATTAAAGAAATAATTGATGGTTGGTAGTCAATTTTTGCGTGTTTACCATCTCCATGTTTGTAGATGTGATGTCTAATTTACAAATGAAGTATTTTGTTTGTCTGACCTCTGAAGTTAATAAGACACACACTTATTCTATTATAACTATTTACATTTATTGCAATTTTTTTTATAGAAAATCTTTCAATAAAAGCTTTTGTTATCCAACAATTAAAATAGATTATCTTTACAGTTATTATTGGATGTTAAAATATCAAAATGTTTAATATGAATATTGCAAGAATAAAGAGTCTCCTAAATATTAAAAGATCAACAATATATTTAAAGCAAATATAAGGGACAACCCCAACAATCGCACTTCTTGAGGATAGTATGAACAGCATCTAATTTACAACTGATGAAACGATTATTCTCCCAAAGTCAATGTGCAGACAACTTTTCAGGCTAAAATGAGAAAAGAAAGAAATATTTAATTATTTATTTTGTTTTATTCTAAATCCAATTAATATTTGATGAACTTTTGTGCTGTAATTTAGTATTTTGAAATATTTATTTACATTTAAATATTGACTACTACATATTTACAACGTTATTGTTACCTAAAAGCTCTGCAATTTCTTTCTGGCTGTTTTTTTTAAATTCATTATTTGCTTATTTTATATGTACAGTATTATCTCCATTGAAATTCAGTCACTAATACCCATGCATTGTCATTTTTAAAGCAATTTAAATTTCCCATTGATTTATTATATGTTTTATATTGATAATTATTATTTAAACATTCTTACCTTATAATTGAGATCAAACAAAATTGTTTATCATGCATATTTTAATCTTTGTAGTATTTGATGTACAAATACATGACAGTACTGCAGCTGTGAGTCGACATTCTCAGGAACGAAAAAGAACCAGCATTCCTCAAATTAACCTAAAAATGACACCAACCTTAATTAGTATGAATTGGGTTATCATTATTGATACAAACTTTATGTGACAAAAAAAATGTGATGTGCCCATATATGGACATGATGATGTCATATCACTACCATATCTGGGCATATCACTACCATATTTGGGCACATCAAACTGTTTTTGTCAAACTAGTTTGATAGTGTAGACAGAGCTTTACATATTGCCTAGCAAAATTCCAGAGTTTACCCACATCATACAAAACATAGGTGTTGATGCCCCAGTGTGTTTTGCTTGGCTATGTGGATAGTGTATTATATGTATATTTACATTGCGAGTGTGTTTGAGTGTTATTCAGATTGTTGGTCCTTGTTGCTAAACTTTCATAGGTCCCAAATACTATTTAATTCTTAATGTTGTAATGTTATATAATATTGTAATTATTGTCTAAATTGAAATTAATTGTATTTCAACTAATGAAGTAAAAATCTTACTTTTTAAAAATGATTAGTCGACTCCCTCTAATTTGGAATGTTTATATTTATTGCACAATCCGTGAATGCTCATCAAAACAATTCTATATTTCAAGTCACGCAATTAGCTTAAATTATATTTGCAGCTCATCAATTTCTTTGCAACAATTAAACCGTTTATCAGTAATTTTTTCACTGTGTCCACTGTAAAGAAAAAATAAGAGTTTTTTTTTATCAATACATCAGTAGTATATTTATAGGGTTACAGAAGGTGCAATAGTCCTTTGTAATGTCTATTGAGATATAAATTATTTTTATATAAAGATGTGTAAATTTCATATTTGTATACTGTATTTCGTATGACATACAAATTGCTATAGATAGGATATCTATACTATGGGTATCAAAGAAGCAACTTTAATTCTATTCTCAAATGTCAACATGTGAATAGTATATTCTTTAATGAAAAGAAAAAAGTGTATAAATTTGCTATAAAATTACCTGCAAATTTGTTTGTCATCTCGGTTAGTCTTCAATTATTATGTCTTTTTCTACTGCAAAAAAAAAAAAAAAATAATTGTGTAAATCTTATTAATTTTTTTTAGCATTTATTATTCAGCTAAATAATTACATTGCATTACTATAGTAAATTGTATAGTACTAGATGGTCGTGCCCACAGATGGTTCTCAAATACATAATAATTTCAGCGTTAAAAAACTGGCGATTTCAAATGTACGTACCGCAGGACAATAATACATGTCGTGTACAGGAACGAATAAATAGACACTGTGATTTATGTACTCAACTAAAATTAGCACCCTATTACTTCCGAAAGAGAAACTTGTCACAAAATAAGACCAATTGTTTAAGTCAAATTTAAACAAACTTAATTTGTGTTTTGTATGTAACATTAGGGTTGAGGGATGGGGAAGAGGATGGGTGCAAAGAGGAACAATGTTAAAATATATTCTTTATCCATTTAGTAACGAAA
Source organism: Antedon mediterranea (assembly GCF_964355755.1). Taxonomy (NCBI): domain Eukaryota; kingdom Metazoa; phylum Echinodermata; class Crinoidea; order Comatulida; family Antedonidae; genus Antedon; species Antedon mediterranea. Next base: position 12,830,590 of record NC_092671.1, on the reverse strand, counting down.
TATTAATTGCTTTCATGTTTTACAAATAATATACCACTAAACACAGTAAAACATTGCGATGTAATACTTTGTTGAAACTATCACCGTCCTAGTCGATTGAAATAGTACAGCACATGTAACGATACATCACTACGACGTGTATATGTTTATAATATAATGTAAAACAATTTGAAAACCACCTCTATTCGGGGAAAATCATAAATTCGATTTAATCGTCAATAAATATTAAATTATCTAACTCAACTTAATTAGTAGGCCTAATGGTTTTCAATTGTTTCTTAGAGCCAATTCATAATTAAGTTGGTTCCTACCCTACCCACCAAAGTTGTTCTGCGTTTAAGGCATGTGATGTACCGTAGGCCTATTCTCTACTGGTTTTACAACGCTACTCATGCCAGTGAGGGAAAGGTGATGATGTGGGTGGTTTAACTGCAATAATAAAGATTTGTACATAATATACGGCGAGTGAAAACGCTAGCTCATTATCCGTTTAAAAAAAATTATATCCAACCTCTGCAGCACAGATTGAAAACAAAAATGGATCGAATTTCGAGTATACAGTACTGTACTTGCCTTTACGACGCCTGAGGGAATAGACACTTGTGAAACAGAGATTGGAATGTTCCATTCATTGCAAATCAATACATTTGTATAATCGTATATTAAATCTATCAAAATTGTATTTTTTAAAGAAAATCGGCCTGTCTTCAACATTATAATGCTGTACTCTAGCTGTTCAACCAGTTTTCAGCTATTAAAAACAATTATCGTAGGAGGAGATAGGAAAATGCGAAGCCTCCTCGTATTTTTGTGGCGGGTATTTTTCAAGATGGACATCCATTAGACAGTGCATACCACGATCGGATAACACCTCTATTTGGGGCAAATCGTTGAACCTAAATTCGTTTTAATCGTCAATAACTAATTACCTAACTCAATTTAATTAGTAAACAGGGTTACATCAGATGGTTAAAATCAGTACCGAAATTATGAACCAACTTTATATACCATCGAGTAGAAATTCTAGAAATAAACCGAGATTTACCGAATTTTGCCCTTACGTAAATTTATATATAGATAATGATAATATAATCAATGGTTTACATATGATGTACAAATGTACAAACTTACCTATATGTTCAATAGATCTCTCACTTTTATTTACATTGTTATTGTGAATATTGGTTATTGTTGAGTTAATTTCAAAGATGTTTGTTTTCAGGTGATCTGTTGCTATGGACGGAGAATTATCTGGTAGAGACATTATAGTGTCGTCATCAAATTCAAGTATGGCATCATCGGAGCTTTCAATGGTAGTGATGGACGGAGATCCCCAAACATCTGAATCAGAAAGAAGATGAACATCAAATAAATTAATGTGGTTTCTGTTTCTAATTAATAGAAGTTTTGAAAAGTTCTAAATCTTGAGTAGGTAAGTTTTTAGTTTTGATTATGTACACAAAACATTTTTGCTACTTTTACAGATGTTGTTTGAGATGTTGGTTAACACTGTACTTGTTATTGTGTAGTGTTTGGCTGGCAGAAGTGGCTTGGTTGACAGGATTGTTTTTGTTGGTCAGTTTTTGATTGGTGAGCAGTTATTGAATTGCTGGTTAGTTTGAATGGTCAGCAGCCACTGGATTGTTTTGTCATTCGGATGGTAGAAGAATTGATTGTTTTGAAAAAATGTAAGTTCTTTGAATTAATTTGTTATTCATTAATAGATCGGATATTTATTGATTGCCATTAGTTGATAGAGAGATTTGATTCAAACTTGTTTTAGCTATGAATGAATTAAGTTAACAGATTAATGAATGATGAAAGAACAATTGTATGAATGAAAAATGTAATGAATAACTTCAAATTAAATGAATATTCATTTATAATTAATGAATAAATAATGAGCTGATTCATTTGTCAACCTACATGCTACATGCAAATGAGCCATGCAAGACTTTGTACTAAATGCGTTATTTATAACGCATCTGTATTTCCCACTGTCCTCTATGTTCACATTCAGTATTGTGATGGTTGATATCCATAATCCCTCATCGACATTCATGCTACTTTGACCTTTGATCACATGACCTTTAAAGTACCAATCAGTAGTTGGTGTTGGCATGCCGGTGAACGTGCAAGTGAAAGTTGCGTTATCACCTACATTTACAGAAACAGTTTCTGGTTTTTCTACTATGCTGACAGGTGCTGTAAAAATAGTTAATGGAGTTGTTAATAATTTTATTATTATTATTATTAATAATTTTATTTACTTATTATCTAATTATTTCACTACTCAAAATGCAGCATTCAAAATTAATATCAAACTTAAACTTTAACAGTAACAGCAGTATTTTATAATAAATTATTATTTAATAATTCATTATATAATATTTGTTTGTGTTATTGATAAATTTTAAGATAAACACATCCTGCACATGTCAAGCAAATACAGTATGGCAGTATAATTGATATACTTTATACATAACTTAACAACGAATTATGAGTAAATTTTAAATTGAGACTTGTTATTATTTATTTTTCACAAATCAAACAAAGTAATGTACAAAAGAAGACATACAATGTGTGAATGTAGATCAAAATATGTAAAAAAAAGAGAAAAGCCAAGCTTAGCAACAGAACTACTTCATCTATGACAGCAAAATATTGAGCATGTTACCTTCAAGGGACTTTCTTCTCCGTAGTAAGTAAGGTGGTACACTGCCCTCCTCACCAGTGCAACATTCTGGGCTAGGCATGGACTGAACAATGCATACATTGTTATTCTCAGCCTCTACAAGCTTGACTAACTCGCCTTTGCTTAGTTCTAGCCCACACATTCCTCCGGCGATAAAGTCATCAGATATTTCGTATAACCCACCGATTTCTAGATCTTCACAATTCTGGATTAAGACATGTATTGCATATAAGCAAAGCTACAATTAATAGCCAGTTAAGAGTGGCACTATTTTTACATACAATAGACCAAAATATGAGTACAGAATTATTACAACCAGAATAATTGATATTGTTTGATGTACAGAAAAATAAAACAAATTTGCTGGGACAACTCTAGCCTAAGCGACTATAACTCATCTGCATCACCTACTACAACATTTACAAAACTTCTACTCAAAAATGCTTAACAATTTAGCTTAATTTGAAAAATGTAGTTGATTTCATGTAACAAGGATTTTTCTGAAATTTGATAAACTATCATATCGAAATAAGGTACTGTAGTTGTTTCATACATTTTCTCTGTCTTTCATAATTATTTGGTTGACAAGCAAAATTATTATTGTATACAGTTTGAGAGAGAAAAAAAGCAAACTACAGTATACATTTCTTCATATTAAAAGCAAACTCAAAACATTTCTGTTACAAAAGCATAATGGCATAGTATAGAAAAAATGAGTCTTCAAACATGTTCCAAAGAGAATTTAGAGGAACTTAATGTACTGGTATGTAATGGTAATATTAATGTGATATTGTTATATAAGCCGGTAATCATTTACAAATGCTCATCTGGGCAGAGAGCAGACATAAATCCAATCCGTTTCAAATGTCTTACTCCCACCAGCTCTGTTACCTAATTTTACTGTTTTGTAGCAAAGACAAATGTCAGTATCATGCAAGTGCTTGTAAATGTGCAAGTTAATCTAGCATAGCCTTTTTACTTACATCCCGTGGTGGGGAATCTCTGTCGAGGCTTGTGAAACTGTCACCATGGAGACGAGCTGGTACGGATAACGATGACGTGGCACCTAAACTTGATGTGGAAGTTTCATTGAATGTAAGGGATTCACTGGACTTGCTTAATAAACTGGAATTACTGAGTGTTCCTATAAAACAAATAATATCAAATATTTTGTACCTTTGTTCTATAAAGTTGATCACAGAACCTATTAGCTGGTCCTCTACTAGTAAATGAAGCAAATTTATTTGATTTAATAACAAACATAAGTCAGAATAAGGCTGAACTCGCTCTACACAATCATCCAAAATGTGGTTTTCTACTGGTATTTTCAATGACTCCAAATCAAAGTTTTAAAGATGGAGGTGCAGGGATAGAAGGGTTTTAAAAGAGGGAGGCAGTAGATTTAGGCGGGGGATAGACAGGCTTTAGTCCTTCCCTCCACCCCTAAAATTTAACAGCCATGTCTTTTTAAAATAAAATAATTACTATTTTTATTTTTCTGCAACCCAATGGATTGTTTTTATCATTTATGAAATATTTAGCCCCCCCTATAATGCTGGAGGAATCTATATAATATAGGTATTTATCTACTGATGTACAGTATCCCTTTTTGCATTGTGAATAAATAGCTACTCATAGATATAAATCAACAAACACATTACAAAGCTATACATAATTGATAGTTTAACATGCACAAATAAAAGAGTTACTAGAAAAAAGAAAATATAGAAATGTCCGTATAAAGTAAACTAAATTAAATTACCTAATTAGAAAGTAGAAACTGTAATTGTCAGAAAATGTCATGTTACAAAAGTAATATGTTTTTATTAGTAATATTTAGACAAAAGTAAAAAAAAAGTTCTATAGATAAAAGATATTAGAGAATTAGTTAACATATTAAAACCAGATAGACAGACAACATGCAACATCTATGGAGAGGGCGCACTACCTGGCTCGGAATTGAGTGATGAAATTGAACTGGCTGATCGTATAGAACTTCTTGTTTGATGTAATGCACCTGTTTTATAATAGGTAATATCAAAAGTTGAATGAGATGGGTGTTTAGAGTTTACTGATTTTCTGTTTTGATCTTTATTAAATTTTTCATTAAGATTTGGTGTTCATTAAATGGAAAAGTAGAGCTAACAATTTGTAATAAAGGGCATCTTTTTATAAGCTTTGTGTTTATTTTGTTATTACTTTCTTATTTTAGAGAGGGCAGGCTTTACAAAAGTGAAACCATCATAAGATTACACATTTTGTATGATCTTTTAAAAGAATACAGGTATTTTTACTATTGGTTTTAGTTATTATTTTTCTTTTTTTATACTGTAATGACATAATTTTGTCATCTTCAATAGGCCTACTATGAAAATACCATGTCAATAAACATTAATATTACAGCATAAACTTTAATACCATAAATCCTCTCCACGCTGGCTTTTGCTTCTAACATTTCCATTTGTTTCTGTTCAAGTAGACTTCTTATTTCTTTTACCCAAGCCTCTTTTACATACTTTGTTTTTGCCTATAAAACATAATCATTTCATAGGTGAATCAATTTTGAATAAGACTTAACTAATTGTATAATAGTGTATTTAACTGTGTATGTTTAAGTGTACCACCTTTTTGTAATATTGTATCATTATGTTCACTCTTACCTGTAATGTCATGCTAAGGGAAGATGATGCTTTGCCATACCACAATTCAAAACATCTTTCATCTCTAGATTCTTCTGTCATTCCTATGCCAGGTATCTAACATAAAATTAAATTACCTTAGTCAATAACATTTATTTTATTTTTTCAGGTATCTTACATAGCAAGACTGTTTTAATTATAGGAAGAAAATACAGTACTTCTAAACTAAGTTGTATTGAAGTTTGATGAACGGCGCTATGCTAATTCGGGAGAGCACTCCTGATAGTGAATCAGAACCGGAATTTAACCTAGAACAAATGGTCAAGATGCCACAACACATTCATTCAGTTGTAAGTTTATATCTACAGTAGTATTGTAGTAGTAGATACCATTGCTCGGTGAAATGGCGTAACAGCTCTGAATGTTCTCTGGCTAAATCCAAAGGCCCAAGAGCATGAGAAGCCCAATGCAACTACCCAGCGTTGGAGGGCCCCTAAACCATGAGCATTTTCCCCTTGTGTTATGCCATTGGCTCGGTGAGATCTGCATTCAAAGTATGAACTGTTAAAAGATGGCCTATACTGACATACATAACTTCTATATTGGATCACATTGTTGACGAAGGATAATGAAATTCTAATTTGCAAATAATATGTCTATTACCTGACTGGATACTTCATACAATTCATACAATGAAAAAGGAGCAATCTAGGTCTCTAGATACATTATGTTTTAATGTTTCTGCTCTAAAAGCACATTTTCATTTTTCTGAAGGTCATACAATGTTTTGTGTTCAAAACAATATCTATCAATTTATTAACCAGGATCATTGATATAATACATTCATAATTTGATTATTGCTATTTCAAAACATTCAAACATAAAAGTGTTTTATCTTTCAAAATAATGTCATAATATAATTGACATCACATTGATGTAGTTGGCACAAATGTTGGTTTTAAAATGTGCTGTATCACAACAATAACAATAACACAGTTGAGTTTGCCAAATAAAAAAACAATTGTTCTTTTTTTAGCTTCATTCATGTTCCAATAGGATGAATGTGAATGAATTTATTCTGTTATGATTGTGCCTTTTTATGTTTATATTAAGAAATGAAAAAAAATTGATGATCCCTCTAAAGCTCTCCCATAGATGTACAATAGATACCCAATATTCCTATTCAGGGGACCTATTTACTTTTTTGCGAGCGTTTACTTTTTTGTTTATATAACTTTTTTAAGATGTCAATTTGTCTCAGTTAAATGTACATAAGGACTTAGATGGAAATAAGTTACACTGAAAATGTGAAACTTTATCTAATTATCCTTGGTTCATTTTGTTCTGTTTCCATTGTTTGACACCTTCTGTTTTTTGTACTTTTCTGGTGTTGTCTTTTGAATTTGATGTACTGTTTGTCGTCTATTTTATAATGTATTTTATGTATGAACCAAATAAATTCAATCAATTCAATCAATCTATATTAAGGGGAAACTTCCCCATTAAATGGACAATTATGTTTAACATTACCAAAACTGGTATTCAAGGGACACCCCTATTAAGGGGTCACTGTTAGTTGGGCCCCCAAGGTGTCCTTAATAGGGGTTCTACTCTAAATTAGGAGTAGGCCTAGCAGTACCATTTTACACTTGTTTTGGAACATTTGTCACCTTATGGCACTGTTCCTTATATAACATACTCTATTTCAATATTCTTTCATTTTTACCAACAGTATCATTACTCCTATCGCCTCTCTCAGTTTGGTACTGGTTGTAATACTTGGTGTGAGTTCCCCCAGACCCACTTTGCGAGGTAAGTATGTATAAGCATGGAGTAAAAAACTCCATGGTATAAGTCTGAGCCACAGATACTTACCGTCATGTGGTTCTTGTAAGCATATGTAAACCCTTCAGAGCGGGGATCTTTCTTGATCTTAGTAAGCATAATAAGATCTTTAAATAGAAACACATGCCGTTCTTTTCCCCTCCCTTTCTGCTTTCCTGTCCACACTGTGTAGTCCTCCTGGCGATACAGCTTTCCAAGATCATTAATGTTGCCCTTGAAAAAAAGGTGAAAGCATATAATTGACAATTTAATCCGCAATGTTGTGTCCTAGTTATGTGGCAATTTGTTTTTAGTTGTTTCTTTGTTCAAATCAAAGCATAACCTATATTTGATATTAACTACTTTATATGCTATGATTTAATATAGCATTAATCTGTGTGTTGCCTTACACATAACTAATTCTTATTATAGTACATTAGTTTAGTAAACCTCAGTGTAGCAGCTAGGTCTGTGTGAATTATACACTGACCTGAATTTGCTTCTAAATAGCCAGTCTACCATATAGGACAAATACCTCATTATTTTAACTTAAAGCCATTAGTGAGAGGAAATGTAAAAAATACTATTATCATCATAAAGCAATATTGAGTTTACTATCAGGCCTACTGGGTTATATCGCCTTTTAATTTCCTGTCTAGTTCGGAGGAATGTTAGTCTTTTGTGTCTTAGAAATTCATCATTAGTATATTCTTATTCCAAATATATTAGTATATTGCAGGTTAGTTTTATTTGTATATATACTTACAGTTTTAAATTTAAAATTTTAATGTACATTTATTAAAGAAAGGATAATCAATTAAATAGTTATAACCAAATTTTGTAAAGTAGGTCAGATTGTGTGATTTCAGTAATTGATATATAGATCATATGTACTTGTAACCTGATTTTGTGACAAATGCATGTTAAAAATTAAACATTACCTAATTACTAGTATTCATGTCTCTATAGAATTCTATCGCAGATATATGAGAAGGAAACAGTAATTTGTCATAGATTAATGTCTTAACCTGAGTACCAATCATAAAGAGCACATTAGTTTTACCTGGAAGCCTTCGATGAGACTGATGTGCATTAAGTCATTAGCCCTTTTAGGTACTTGCATCATTACATTCAATGCCATCTAGAAAATTAAGAAATACAAGGTCAATATATGTGTCAATCAACTTATGATCAGCCTGTCATTATTAATAATTATATTGGAGAGATTCATGGTAGGCCAGGTGTAGACTTTCAGTGATAAATGGATTGATGATTTTAGGCATAGAATATATAATGTTTGATACTCTATCATCATCGTAATTATTCTATTAACATTATTGCTATCATTGTTATTTCATTTTGTTTTAATTATTATAAACAAGGCGCTCGCCTTATCTGAAATTCTCAATTTTCACCACCCACCCCAAGTTCCCAGCACAAATTGTCATATTTTTTATTAATAATTATATTATAAAGCATCTTTAAACTCTCACTACGGCCTTGATTAGCATCTACGCTAAAAAAAAAAATATTAAGATCCAGATGAAAGACCGTAAATTAAAACAAATATAGTAAGATCTATAAAATATAGAGTCCTGCAATGCCTACTTTACATGGATATGCAGTTTAACATTATTGTTCATTTTTACCTCTAGTTCAATACAGTCTTCTTTAGCTCTTGATGTATACTTCACAACCTCCTTAAGTAGAAGCTGGTACTTAGTAAGCCGTTGCACTGGTTTAATCAGATAATCTGATAAACTAAATTTATCCACTATGCCTTTACTACGAAGATATTCCTAAGATAATGTAAAAAAAAGCAATACATTTAAGCAAATTAAATCAATTTGTTCAATAATATCTAAATTGTGTTAATTGTATTAACTCTGTATGTCCATTGTTTTCTAAATTGATCATCCTGTTAATTTATAAGGTAATTGGGTGTGGTATGGAATATCCGTTTATGAAATTAAAATGTAGGCCTATTCAATCATACTCACATCAAAGCAGGCTTTGACAGTAGGTGTTAGGCAGTTCTCTGACCTCGGTTTGTTTTTGCAGTATTGCACGTGATATTCAAAATTGCATTGCTACAGAAAAAAAAAATGTAAACATTTCTTAAAGCGTCACTGTATATTATTATATGTTCAGTTGTTTTTTGAATAAAATAAATAGGATAAATATTTCCTTAGATGTTAAATGATATAGGAAATATACAGTATCTCTTCAACTTTATTTTACTATTATATATTATACTACTATAACGTTAAATAACCTTGTAAATTAATTTTGAGAACAAATTATTCTTACCCATTTAATGAAAGCTCTACCTACACTGTAAGCGTCATTTCCACACTCTTCTAACTCTTTTACAAAGGTGCTGTAAAAATTTGTGAATAATAAATAATGAAAAAGTGAAAATATACTTTATCATTAAATTGCATAAACATACTGTGTCTGTAAGCCTTTTATAGCCGGCTGTGTATTAGATTATTATATTTATTTAGTGCATTTAATATATTAAGCTTTAAAGATGCATTGTCCCCAAAAAACATGAAAAATGAAGAATAATAAAAAAAAGACTTTGAGTATGCAATTTCGCAGTTTTAATAAGTAAATTACTTGCGTAGAAAAAAAAACCGTTTTCACTTATAAAAAAGACAAAATGAACAGTTAAATTTAGCCAAAAACTCAATAATAATTATTTTCGGGCGTGGGGGTGGAAATATATCTTTAACATATGTAAAAAAAATCAAAAGAGATTACATAAATGTACAGACATGAAGTAATATTGATACATTTTTAGTAAATTGTCTCATTTTCACTTTGAATATCTGAGGAGTGCTTAGTATATTAACTCGCCTTTTTATTTCGTATAACAATGTCTACACAAAACATATAAACTATTCATAATTATAATAATCAGGTAAAAATTTGAAGACAAAAATATAGGTAAGATCAAGGGAATGTAATCTGAATCTGTCAAATAAAATAATGTGAAAAACAGGAAATTTTGTCTATCATAATATGGCCTATGGGATAGATTAAGGGAAAGTTTAAAGTCAATGATAATATGACAGACGAAACAGCAAGCCGTGTTTAAAGGAAGTTGGTAAATTGACACATGACCTATTTCTTCCTAGTTTCAAGAAAACTCTTCGCATATATTATTGCAAAGAAAATTGCTTGGCTTTAAGTGGTAGATGAAAATGTTAATACAACTCTCTTAGCAACAGGAAATTAAAGGCCATTCGTTATAATCAATGCAATCTGCTGACAATTTTTTAAAAAGAACTTTTTTCTGTTTTTCCATTCTTTTGTTTAATAAGTGCTTTGACGGCAATCTTAAACTCTGTCTATACTATCAAACTAGTTTGACAAAAAAGTGTGATGTGCCCAAATATGGTAGAGATATACCCAAATCTGGTAGTGATATGACATCATCATGTCCACATTTTGTGTCAGATAAAGCTTTGACAGCTTTGGCAATTGCAACGAAAGGAAATAGTAAAATAAATGTAGTCCCGATATTTATCTGCATGCGTTTATTAAACTGAAATTTTTACATTATAATATGAATATTTCTTGATTGCAGCAATTGTTTTCAATTGTAGACTTGATAGAAACATTTTTGTATTTTACAGAAATATAAAAAGACCTAAAACTATAATGATGAAATGTTTACAATGAAGTAACCTGAATTTTAAACATTTTAAAAATCTTAGTTTATATATGCATTATAACTATATTATGCATGTTTTAAAAAACAATGTTGGCGGAAATGTATTTTTGCTATATACAGTATGGACATGAATCTTGCAAGATGTTGTAAAAAAACAATCCTATTTTGCAGGTGTTTGTCGCAGTCATAGATTTATTGTAAACAACTTACTTTTTATGAAAGTCACAGATTTTCTCAAAATTTAAGAAGAGCACATCTTTTTTTCCTTTAACAGCTGGTGGTGCATTCTGGTCCTCAACCAATGGAAGGTATGTTTCTAAACAAAACATCATATTCTTTACAAAAGCTCTTTCTGTCTGCAGCAATTCTTCTAGAACATACCTAAAGAATAAAAACAATATTAATTTTTTATGGATGAATTATAAGCTTGGAGGTTCTAACTTTTAACAGCTATGTTTATACACTCTTTAGCCTATTGGAGGTAAATTGTGGTCTATCGGAGTTACATCAGGGGTAAGACTGTTAACATTACATCCTATATTTTACAGTTATATTATGATTGTTCATAGCAAAGTTCAAGTTTTTAAATATGGATGGGTTTCTTCGTTTATATAAAGCTATTATTCGTCCGACCTTGGAATACTGCAACGTTGTTTTTAACTCGCTGCATTGTAAGGAGGAAGACCTATTGGAAAAAGTCCAAGAACGTGCCACCAAGCTTATTTTTTCCATTTTTTCCATTCGTCATTTACCTTATTCTGAAAGGCTGAAAATTCTCAACCTATACTCTCGCATACAGAAGGCAAAGAGCTCATTTGATACAGATTTTTAAAATTTTACATGGAGTGGATAGTATTTCTGCTGATTCTTTTTTTGAGCGTGATGAAGATGTTAGAACACGTGGTCATTCTTTTAAATTAAAATTTAAGTTCTCACGCACAAATTGGATGAGGGACTCATTTGGTCGAAAAGCTATTATATTATGGAATTCGTTATCGGAGGATGTAGTAGCTTCAAGATCAACCAATCAATTTAAGTCCGGTCTTGAACGGGCATGGTCCAACCACCCTCTTAAATTTGCGCCATATTCAAGAGTTGATGTAATTATCAAAAGGGGCTTATAGGCATAGCCTAGCCTCGACTCCGGACCCAGCATTGCTGAGCTCCGTAAACAAGTAAAGAATTTGAATTGTTAAACATTATTTTATTATAGATATACTAACCTTCTTTTGATGAGAGCTTCTTGTTTTTTAGTTCCAGCTAAGTCAGAATCACTTTCATCCAATATTACTCTTGATATCATCCGGTTTAACGACTCGGTTTGTCCAGGAACCATGGTAGCACGGTCTTTCATGAGGTGGCTGGCAGGAACCCATCCTCGCCTTGGAGGGTTGACCTTTGTTGGTTTAGTTTGCACAAGCCATTCAATTGCACCATCTGAGTCTAAGATCTCTACATATTGTCCTTCGACTAATGGAATGTGATCAACATCTTCTTCAACTGGAATATAGGACGCTATTGCCACGCACATATCAAAACTCTGTATAAATAACATCAGAATTTTATTGGTATGTATATTACTATTTCTCTATTAATATGTTGTAATATAATTTATAAATAGCATGACAGTTATATTATGATTGTTCATAGCCATCAAAGAAATTAATATTGATAAACATTATGTAATATAGCAGAAAAAGTTGCAAACTTTTTATTAAATATAAAGTAATAACTTAATAAATTGAAACCAAGACTGATGACTCATTTCCATGCCTAGTTATAATAACTTTATCATTTCCACCAATAAAAAAATGAGCTAAGTTCAGTACATTTTCATACTACTAAAATTGAAGCAAGTATTGTATAGCATTTTAGACAAACTTGATAATTAAATTTCCATATAAACATAAATCTAATGTATATTAGATATGACCAAATTGTGCTGGTTTGATTCATAGAACAACTCTAATAAGCATTTGGTATCACTAGAGAAGCTGGTGGTTAACTGATTGCCTTCCAATAACAAGGTCCAGGGTTCAATCCTGACCTAATGACTTTTAAAACTCATGACTTTTAAATCAAATTAGATGATAAATTATAGTAGCGGATCCAGGATTTTGAAATAGTGGGTCAAACAATATCAGATATTAACATAATTTTGCTGGTTGGTTTGATTCAATGAACAGCATTGCTAAAAAGCTGTCTACGCTATAAAATTTTATGTGATGTGACAAATGTGATGTGCCTATATGGACATGATGATGTCATACCACTACCATATTTGGGCATATCACTACCATATTTTTGGACATCAAACTTTTTTGTCAAACTAGTTTGATAGTGTAGACAAAGCTTAAGATGGCAATATTTATTTTCCCCCTTGATCTACTCTTATATGCAGTAGAGTAATTTGGTTAAACATATTCCTCAAAGGAATTGCAGTTTCACTCCTGATAAAGTAGTAAAGTCAAAACTTGGTCAACGTTGCAATAACAACCTTCTCAAAAGGTGATATTATGAATGTTGGCTTTTCGCAAACTGATCAGTGGACAACATGAACAAAACTAGACAGTATAGAATATTTCTTTCCGATTTTTGTTATTAAAGCAAAACGTGTCATTTATGGAACATAGCCTATTTTCCTAGTCTTAATAAACATTACATATTAATAATAAATGAAATAATAAAACAATACTTTCAGGAAGTTTTACAGGTGTATTTGTGTAAACTGGTGATATCCTGGAAATTAATTAGTATTATTTAAAAACAGTAAAATGTGGAAATATGTATGAGAAAAGCCACCCTAACCAAGATTCAAACCCAGAATTTCCTCTTTTCATATGCAGAAAATCTACCATTAGCACACTGGATCAATCGATAATGCAAACATATAAACACATATTAATTGTTTGTGGTTTTTAAATACAAAAACACACTTACATCCTTTACATCATCTTGGTCAGAGTATTGCCTCATTGTCAACAACCTTTCTTTAGCACTCAGCTTTCTTTTCAGTTTGTTTTCCTGCATAGATTCAGCAGTTGGTACTATATTTAAGAAAAATATAAACTTAATAACTTATACAATTGTATCCAATGTGGAATAATTTATTGATATCAAATATAGGCGTGGAAACCAGATAATATATTGGCAATAAAAGTCAAATTTGTGCAAAACATATCATTTATAATTTCATTTAGCCAACAACAAATATGCATTCTGTTACCATAAGGCCCCAATTGTTTTTTGTTCACTAGAAAAACCCATTATAAACTTGCCTCAATTAAACAAACAATTTAACTTAATCATTATGACTCGTTACTGTGTCCTTCTTAAAAGAAATTAATGACAGTATTTTTCCTTCCGTAAAAAAGTTATACAATTAATAATTATTTTATGAATCAGGCGTTAAGTTACCAATTTCCGGGAAGAGTTCTTGAATGGCAAGTTTAACACTGTTCCTTTTGGATTGGCCACTATCATCTTCATCAAGCTTTTCCAGCAGAGAGGCAGGAACATAACCAATCTAAAGCAAAAATAACAATTGTGATCATATTGACAAAACTTAACAATAGAAAAATTAGTAGTAGTTATGATATGAATATAGTATCGTCTTGATATCAACACAAACCAATATGACTCGATGGCGTTGGGAATTTAAAATAAAAAAATTAAAACAAATAAACATTTACAATATTAAAATAAGATACCAAATTTAGTTTATTGTTTTCAGTCAATATGTGTTTTAAAACGGTAAGAAACTTTAAAGTAGATAAATGGATATCATAGGTTATAAGAAAATTAATTATAATGGTTTTATACAAACTACAATCACTTTAAGCATTAAAATATAAACGTTATTCATCCCACTATTTAGCCTTAATGACATCCTAAATTAAATATATCTTAATCTTCAAGGATTACAAATTTACAATAGGAAATAGAAGGTTGTTGGATAATTAAAATGACATATATAATCTATTACATACCATAGATGAATCTTCAATGTGTTTAATTAACCATCTCTCCTCAGATTGTGATTCTAGAACCTCTACTTCATCTCCTTGTTGGATGTTCAGTTTATCACTTTGGTAGTTTTCCAAAACAATATATCGACAAAACATTTCCTATCAAAAATCATATAATCAACTGTCAATAGTTTGTACAATGAAACAGCTTACATTTTAATATAATTGTATTTTGTTCAGATTTCAGAAGTATAATGCTTTTAATACTATGCTTTTCTTTTTAAACATATTTCAGAAGTTGCCTCAATCCTAACAACTTTGGATATGTATACATATTGATCTGTTGTTTTACTAACATTCCAATACATTTAATTCATTTAATCCTTTATTTAAAAACTTGGCAATAACAAGGATATAATAACAACAACTTCACAAAGTATGTGGTTCATATGGATTATGTATTAGTAAACTAATTTCTCAATAGTAGACTTTAGTTGGCTTTTCAAAGTTAGTTTGCATATTACATGCTAATGTAAGTAAACAAGTGAAAACTTATTTAGAAATGTTACCTCCTCTGCTCCTGATGTTGATAAGGAACCATTTCTTAACCTCTTTTCTTTATGTTCTTTCAGAAGTCTGGCAACAGTCTCTGTATCTTTTTTTGTTCTTGAGTCCCCTAGTTCCGAAGAAATCTCATCTTCTGTTACAGTTGCAGGGTCTTCTAATAAAAGTAGAGGTTGAGTTTTAAAAGGACTTTTAATTTTTAAAATGTTTGTTAAAACACTAGTAAGTCATAATATTTCTATATTATATTTTAATTCATGTACAAATTTAAAAATTAACCAAATTAATAAGTGAATATAATATCTTTTTGGCATTTCTCTATCTATTTTCTATTTAAAAATATGTACAATGAAAAGTTGTTTTGCATAGAAATGGCCTACAAAGAAACTAGCAGATTTGAAAACACAGTATAATTAAATTTCCTTTCACCTTTGGGAGTATATTAAAATGAGGTCAAGAGTTTCTCACCTTCTACGTTGAGGTATGCTTTACAGGAAACAGAACCATGACAGTTCTCTGCTTGACAAGTAAACTCTCCAGCATCAGCCGGTGTAGCTTCCGCCAAAATTAATGACCAGGTGTCATCTTCATCAAGAACATACTGATAATGCTGATCTTCTTGTAGCTCATTACCATCTCTAAACCATTTGATCTCTGGTTCTGGATTTCCAACCACTTTCACCTCTAACCTCACAGACTCACCATCTTGAACTTCAACAGGTGAGAGTGGTTGTATGAAGGTTGGGGCACTTTCAAAAGATGCTGATTCTGAACTTGACTGTGTTGATATAAGACTCTGTTCTGAACGTGAAGTACTTTTAGATTTAGAATCTAAAAGCTCTTCATCACATGAAGAGTCTTCCATGATTGGTAAACTAAAGACATCATCATCTTCATGGTCTGAAGAATTCAGTCGTTCAGCTCCAGTTTCAAAAGTAACATCCTCAACACTACTGTTAACATATTTTTTAGATACATCTGATAAACTAAGTGAACGGTTTTGTGTTTCAACTTCAATCTTTTCATTGCCTGTCTCTTCTGGTTTGGTAATATCTATAGAAACATTCAATCTTTCTAGCTGGTTCAAATGCACACTACCATCCATACTTAGTCTGTTATCAGGTTTTCTAGGAATGATAGTTTCTGTCCTTCTGCACATCATTGATTGACTTCTATTCACTGGTTTTGCCTTCTTTTCTTTTTCATCATGTTTAAATGTTAATCCAAATTCATGTACCTTCGAATTTCTTGGACTTGATTGAATTGTTGTCTCAAACATACTTATAAGTGAAGATATTGGTCGTTCACGTTGCTTCATCTTTTCTGGTATCTGTACAGACAGTTTATTTTCAGACATAAATTCATCTCGGTTTTCTTGATCACTGACTGTTGTTTTGTATTCATTTAATTGTTCACTAGTGGTTACATGATTGTTCAAATTATTTTCATTTTCTTGTGTTGGTTCAATTGGATTTTCAACAACTTGCTTCCCAATAGAATCTTTCTCCTCTTCAGTTTTCCTGCTGTCGGCTTCATCATTACCTTTGACAATTTCCTGATCATATTCATCACCTTTTTGTTCCTTGTAAATAGTATCAATTACACTTTGTTTAATCTCTTTCTCTTCAACTATCTGCTGATCACTAAATTGTGTTCTAGGTAATATCAAGCTCTGGGTACGGCTTGGTACTGTCCTAGGTTCACCTGTACTTTTCTTGTGATTTACCCTTTGAGCTTGCCAACTTAAATACCTAGGATCTTTACTAATAAATGAATGTGACTTTCGTCTAATAGGAATTCTTGCAGACATACTTCTGGAAAGTGAGCTTTTTACCATCTCCTCCTGCTTTTCAGATATTATATTTTCATTGCTCTGAACATTTTCATCTTTGATTTCCTTTATTGCTTCCAAAATATGTTCATTTGACACAGGAGTTGGTGCTTCAGAAGAAATCACATTTTGTTTATCCATTGATTCATTATCATGTGAGTTGTTTTTGTCAATTGTTTGAGACAATAGTACATGTTCTGGTTCTATAGATAATTCATTCTCATCATTTGTGTGTTCATTGATTCTAATCTGTTCTAGATCATCTTTTTTATCTAGCACATTAGCATCATCTTGAGATGTACTTTCAGTATTGTCATCAGTTGTTTGTTCAACATTACACAAGTCAATTGTAAGTGACTGAACAACTTTTGTTGGTTCTATTTTTGAATTATTGTCCACATGTTGAACGTCATTTGCATCTGTTACTTGTTCTGTGTTATATAAATCCAATTGAAGCAGAGTAACAATTTCAGGTTCATTTGGAGAAGGCATGAAACTATCGGTTTGTTTCAGTTCATTTGATTGAGTTGACTCTTTAGCCTGCTTTCTTCTTTCTGACAAACATCTTTTCAGTAATACATCTGGATCTGTTGAATTCCTTTTCAATTTGTCATGTGATGTTTGCACTGGTCTTTGAATTCGATCAGACTGACTTCTTGATAGCTTTACAGTTGGTTTTAGTTGTTGTTGTTCAAGAAGCATTGCATTACCAAGAAAGCCAGAGAGTATATTTCTTGCTTTAACTTTCTTTAAGGTTGTTGAAGCTTCTTTTTCTTCTTTCGGTTCCTCATTAACAAATACAGTAGGAACAGTTGGTGAAGGTAATTGTATGGGTATTATTATTTCCTGATGTGTGTCAAGAATCTTGGAATTTACAGTCTCTTGTTGTGTTTCTGTAGTCTTCTGTAGGTTGTCCTCTTTAGTAGAAAACAAAAGTGTATTAGTGGAAGAAATTGAAATTACTGGTTGATGTATGGGTATTCTAATTTCAGAATGGAATTCTTCTACAACTACATCATTCTTCTGGTCAGATGTTGGTCTTAATTCTAAAGTGTCGTCTGATGTATTTTCTAAACAGTTTTCTACAGAACTACAGCACCTCACTTCTTTAGAAACAATGGGATTCAAAAATTCTGCTGATTCCTGCAGCATGATTTCATGTAGTACATCATCAAATATCTCCAGGTCTATATTGTTTGTCTGGGAAGCATTCTCTGATGCTACTTTGATAATTTCATTTAGAACTTTATGCGATAGACTACTTCCATGGTGAACATTTGTATCAAGCATTTCTTTAGTTTTATATTTGTTCATAGATTTTGTGACATCTTTTATTCGAAGAGCTGCATCAATTAATATCTCAGCTACAACATTGTCGGCAAAAGAGCTCACATTTTTCAAATAATGTGTATGGTTCTTTGCTGCGTTTCCAATTGTAGCAATTTTTTGTGTAGTTGAGTTCTGAGTAGTAGTGTTTATTTTACTAGTTGAATAGTCGTAGAGTCCTTCAATGACAATTTGGCTTGATAAAACATCAGCCATCATTTCTACTGATGAGTCTTTGTTCTTTGACTCTGCTTCCTTGATCATTTCATAAGGATTACTAATATCTAATAAATTAGCTGCCATTTCAGGAAATTTGGGATCATGCCGTTTTAACCGTATTTTCTGATTTTGTCGTGGACTTGAAACATGTTCTAGGTTTACTGAAGAAGATGATCGATTAAGAATTTCAATGTCTGAAATGTCGTCATCTAATGATACTTCAGGTTGATCTGCATGGCCTGTTTCTTTTAAATCAACTGATAAAGTATTATCTTCTATAGAAAGTGGTGTATTGCAACTTGATCCAGTCACACTGAGTGTTCTTATAGACAATTCCTGATCATCAATTACAGAAGATCCTGAACTTGAAAGGCCTGACCTCAGCTCCTCTAAACGCATCCTCAATTCTTTCTCACCCTCACTATCTAAAGATGCAAGATTAAGAACAGTATTTACAATGTCCATACAAGAGTCAACTTTTTCAGAAAGTCTACTTGCTCTTTCCATGTCATCTTCAGAGTTTTGTGGGTGGTTATAAGTTCTGGTAGTTGAGTACTGATAACTTCTGATATTCATTATATCATCGTCTGAATCTAACTCCACTGAATTCTGTGCCAACTGTAAGGAATGAAGAAGTTGATCTGTGCTATCAGAAGAATCATCTGTAGCATTTCCATTATCAAGATCGTAGGATCTTGGCGATTTGGGATCCAATTCCATATGTCTTGCCAATTTTATTGGAGTAAATTTTATATCAATTTTTCTCTGTATTGGTTCATTATTCATGGTAAATTTCTTTTCCACACAAAATGAATGAGTGGACGGTTCATCACTCACTTCTTTAATATCTATCGATTCAAAATTGTCTTTTATTGTTTCCTCACATGTTTCTTTTTTAGAACTGTTTCCTTCTATATTGATATTCATTCCAGGAGATATGCATTGCAGAGTAATATTGTCACTAAGTTTAATATGGCTTGAATCTTCACTTTGAGCATGTCCATTCATTTCTTTTGAAATAGCACCATCATGTTCAATACTTGTTGTTTCTAGTACCTCAGAATGCACATTATTAATGTTATCGTCTCTTTGTAAATTTAGTAGTAAAACTGTTGACTCATGTGTTGTTTCAGACGATTCTAGATCATTGTTTTCAGTAATTTTGTTTGTATTATCAAGAGTCATTTTTGATTCAACTGTGGTCACCACAGGTAATTCTCTTTGAATAGTTCTAGTAATACTTTCAGTTTTTGTTGAAATTGTCATTGGAGAAATTACAGAATCTACAATAAAACTGTTTTCCTTGCGATCTGAAAAATGAAACAAAAAGCACATTATTAAAAATATATTTAACATTGAACTCAAATAACAATATTGAAAAATTTTTTAATATATCCATATGTTTAAACAGAACAACGTAAACATTTCTGTCACCAATGAATTATGATATTTGAAATTGCAAAAATATTACAGTATACAGTTTTTGAAATTATCAATATTTAACTAAGAAGGCCTTAACCACAAAATCATTGATGTACAAGTGTTAAGCTTAATCTACACTATCAAACTGTATGTGATGAAAATGTGATGTGCCCGTAATGGATACGATCATATCACTACCATATTTGGGCATATCACTACCATATTTGGGCACATCACACTTTTTTTGTCAAATTAGTTTGATAGTGTAGGCAGAGCTTTAGATTTACTGTAGTCCAACATAGTCTTTCACAGTGTAAATCACAAATGTGATGTTGTTACTAGTAGTTGTACCCAGCCCTTATTAAGGTGTATCCCCTGAGAATATTATCTTTACTATGCATTTGATTACACGTCTTCTGAGGTTTCATTATTACACTGCTATTCATTTACCCTTAATAAAATCTTAAATAAGTCTGTTAGAATGCAAGCTTGTATTTCTGAAGGAGGAAGTTGGGCAATATTTGTTTTTCTTTTTCAATCAAATAAGATTGGAATTGATTGATTTATTGGATTAATTTTGTTGAAACCTGTTGAATAAAACAACAGATTTCATTAGATTTCTTTGATTTCCTCCCAACATTAATTTCTAATTTATTTAATACATTTCTTTCAATTAGTTTATTTCAAATATGAATGGACATTTCTATGATAAGTTAATCTGAGATTATTGCTATAATTAAATCGTTTAAATTGGGAAGTTACAGAATCATAGTGATATTAGAGTAAAGTAATAAATACATCAACAGTGCTACAGCTGTCTCTGTTGCTGCTTTCTTTTATTTTTAGCTTTTATATTTCATAAGTTAACATGTTTTGACATATTCTATGTTTATCTTACTGTATATAGACCTCAGATGATTAAATACAGCTGAAATAAGGATGGCTTTATCTTTAAGATTGTACATGCAAGTCTACAAACCAACTGTGCAGGTAATAATCATTAGAAATAGATACAGTCAACTCTAAACTTTCATATTTTGTAGCAAAATTCTGGAGTGAACACCTGTGTTTTGTATGGTGGGTGCTCGGGAGTGTACACTCCAGAGTTTTCCTAGGTGACGTAAAAAGTTTATTTATGTGAACATTAATAAATAGTTAGGCATGCAATGTTAACATAACTGTTACCTTGTTATGAAATAGATACAGAGTAAAATTTATTAAAAGGTGAAGATAAGAAAATGTTAAAAGAATACACACCATTAACTAAAAGAAAACATGAGCACATTATAGCACCAGTGCTGTTACTAACAGTACAATAGTAATGACCAGCATCAGAGTCCTCTGTTCTGGTTATTTCCAGTGAATGTGTAAAGCCCTCCTCTACTATGCGATAGTGGCCATCTGCATGCATGGATGTGTTTATGGCAAGACCATCTTTGTACCATGTGACGCTAGGTTTAGGATTGCCTAAGGTGCATATTAAAACAGATAAATCATGCAAAGGATACAAGTGAAATTTATTGATACAATTTTTTATTAAAAATGATATGGCTTGCTAAAAATAAAGGTATAGTTTAAAATTGAATTAATTTTTGAATTAGTCATATCAATGTCCACTGAGGTCAGACATGTTAAATACATATTTGAAACAATTCAACTTGACTTCTAACCAGTCGAAATAAATTAAAGTTTGGTAGTAAAGTAGTTTACATACTACTACTACTTTTGTTTTGTTAAGTGTGTAATAATATAAAGCTTTCTGATATTGTAGTTTATATGGTCTGAGGTAAAGTAGATTTTATTAATTTGATGTGTTCCACAGTTCATGTGACATTCAGCTAACTGACATCAGGAACAATATTTAATAACATTATTTTTAACTACATTATACATTTAGTAATTTTTCATTCATAATAAAAAAACTTTTTTTTGGTAAATTTGAAATATAACTTTAAAATTGTATTCATGAAAATAAATTTCATTTGGATAAAACAGTACTATTCAGTAAAAATATATTTAGGTTCTTTAATTAGATAATTAGATTTTATTTAGATGTTAGTGTAGATTTGCATGCAGATGTTGATTACGTAGGTTATGTAAACAAAATAATGAGATAAAATAATAAAACAGTAATTAGTAAAAAATATCCTATTGTGAAATTAACATAAAAACAATAAATAACGTCATGCAGTATAATATATCACATAGTATGTGCAGTGCAGTGAACACTACTATAAAACAACATGCAGTGGTATTAAGGTGTATATCATATTTATAAGAATTATTTTTATGAATTTTATTTAATATTTTTTCTATTACTGGCAATAGGTATGATTATTTGCTAAACGTTCGTTAATAAATTTTACTCATACTTAATGTGAAATAATTAATTTAAACACTTACCAATTACAGAGCATTTGAATTTGGTAGTTGTTCCTTCTATTGCAACTATATTCTGTACATTTGGTTGTGTATGGTGGGTAGATGCTATAACATTCTGATCAACAGAATTACTACTGTCAACAAAAAGCACATTTCATTATCAGACATATATAAATTATATTGAAACTTGTACTGTAAACTTTTAACATCTGCAATTATTGACAACCAGTCAGCAGTTAGTATTAAAGACATTTTGTTCATATTAAATAAATTTGTATAATTGCAGATCAAAGCTATGTCACAAAACGTTGCACGTCAAAAACGTTGATTTGAAGTTTATTTGCAATTTTAGTAGGTAAGTATTTAAGTATGTGTATTATTCCATGTTTTTTTAAGTGTTTTCTCTTTTGTCGAATAATGAAAAACAACAGGTGAACAATAACTTAATCTGCGTTAAAAGAAAAACCTAAACGGTTTGTTTCAACTACTTTGGATGAATTTAAGGTCAAATGTATTTCTGTTTTAGATTATATAATCTTCAATGTATACACACTGCATAATAGTGGGCTGAAACACAAACAGAAGCATTGTTTATTCTACCAGTAACAGATCTGTTGTTGTTTGCCACTCTAATAAGTATATATGTCGGGAGATGACCCTCAAGTGCTATCACCATCGAATTCTGTACGTTTGATTTTAACTAATGTTAGTAGAAGGCAATATGAAGGTTATTAATTATTGTGCACTGATTTACTGTATTTATGACATTGGAATATAATTAGGAAGCAGTGTACATACAAATAGCAATAGAAATATGTTTAAAAAGTCGTTCTTACTTACTTCAACATATTTTAATTATAAATTAATGCAATATATATTGTGGACAGTACCAATTTTGTTATGGGGATACTTTGTAGTGTGCATAAACTTTCACTTACTTTTTATCGATTTGATCCCCATTTCTGGACTTGGGAGAATCTGAAATATGTAAAAGTCTAATGTTAAACATTGTAACTTGTATAAACGTCTATTCCATAGACGTGACAATGCTGCAGCCCTTATTTTGCAAGGAGAGGTTTGAACTATTTTGTGTCATTTATTATATCGCTCTTATTTCCTGTATATTGTCAAGTGAATCTACGATACGAAACAATGATAAACAAGAACATTAATAATGCTGTAATTACAATAAAACAAACATTATTTATCATAGCAACGATTTTATGAGAATGAAAGAAGAACAAACTTGTTTTGACATAAGTTTTTATGGGCACTAAGTTACTTAATTGTATAAAGTTTTATTTCAATATTGTTTCTAAGAAATCATACTTTTATTTTCTCTATTTGTTAAATATATTTATATAATGAAAACACGTACCTTTAACGTTTAAATAAGCACAACAAGTTGCTCTTCCAAGTATGTTACTAGCAATGCATGCTACCTCTCCTTCATCCTCATGCCTAACATCAGGCATACTGAGTGTACATTGACCAGTATCAGACCGGCTAAACGTAAACCGCTGGAGTCTTTTAAGTCCAACACCATTATGGAACCATAATATCTGTGGGGCCGGGTTACCCCCAACTTGACAACTGAACTGTACATCCGAGCCTACAGAAACTGTAATATCTTCTAGACGATCCATAAAAAACGGCTCTTGTTGCTGCGGGATTGGTAATGGCGGGTCTGAAGAAGATCCACATAAAACAAACATATATAAGCAGACCGACCACGAGTTTGTATCAAAGCCCAAAAGCCACATTGATAGTACACGACGATAAGACAATACTTGGAAATGTAGACAATATGGAAATTCCTATCGGTTAAACTAACAATACATCTTTGTAGAACCATGTGAAAAATACGGATATTGTGTTTAAATCAATATTTAATTTGATTGTAATTTTTTATTTTTTATCTGTAATTTACTTTTTACTCTTTTTTTTTGTAAACTCGCAGTACTAAGATTTCGGTGCATTGTTTAATCTTTCTATGAGCTGTGTAACTGAATTCAGCAAAAGCAATCATACTTTGATACCAAACAAATTCCCTATATAAAAGTGTAATAATTATAATAATATTCTCAATATATATTATTCTTTCTACAGTAATTAAAAACAGTCTGCACATTCATTATTATTTTTAGTGACGTAAGATTGATCGGGTAGACCAAACTTCCCCTATGGGTTACCGCAAGCAAACGACGTAGTAGTATTTAACCCATTAACTTTTGCAAGGAAACGAAAAGACATACAAAATATACCCGCATCCTATCCAAATCATTCATATAATTTTTAAGGTTTTATATATTTAACTTGATTGACATGTTGCAGATTTAATGCTTCAACACATAAATAAATGCTAAGGAAAATACATATCTAAATATCTATTGAATTGTAAATGCAGAATCGATGTTAATTTCACCTGTTTTTCCCTTTATTACCTTCAATCGTGAGCTCGGCAGATGCATAGATCCGGCCTTCAGCGTTCGACGCTGTGCAGACGTACTCTCCAGTATCCGATGGGTCAACGTCGGTTACTTCGAGCACAAACATATTTTCGATTCCTTCATAACTCCTGTACTTCTTTGAACTTCGAAGTATAATTCCATTTTTGAACCAAGTAACTTCTGGTTTTGGACAACCTGAAATAGAGATTTTAATTGATTAAAATTGAAGATAATAATAATGCATGCAGAATTACAGTTTGTAATTATCTAGCTACTACTAATGTGCCGATGTACACGAGATAGGTATAATAATAATTGTAAAGAAATCGATTCTTTAATAAAAAGTAATAGTCCTAGTTGTATCCCTGTACCTACTTAAAGTAACTTCAGATACATGTTCAAATACTCTGCTGTTAAGTCAATGTCTGACGCCTAAATTTCTAATCATTTTAGCGTAGAATGAGTCAGTATACACCTAGGACTATTTTTATTATATTTATTTTTGTCATTTCCATACTTGCCAACATTTACTAAATATGTCGCACTACAATCAAAATGTTATAATTGACTGATCTATTTTAATGTGAGAGTCTTAAGCCCTTTCTAGAAAGTGCGATGTGCCCATATATGGTAATGATATACCAAAATATGATAGTGATATGACATCAACATGTTCATACATATGGGAACTTCACATATTTTTGTCACATAAAGTTTGATTGTATAGACATGGCTTTAGAATTATAATAAAAATGTGAAAGTGCTTTCGTCAAGCCTCTTAGATTGATTACTATGATATTTTGCTGTCTAATTAAGCTAAGTCATGATCAGTACGAATACATTTAACATGTGATTTAACATTAATCGTTCATATAATATCTGTTTTATATTGAAATAGGCACCGTATACTACAAAGTCCTTAATATTATAACAATGACATACTGTAATGACGAACTGTCATACCTTCAGAAAGTACATTGCTATTGGCTAATGTCCTTCGCGCGCGTAATGTCAATATCAAATTGTTGCGTAACATCCCACGTCATCTTTGATATTTTTTGACCTAGGTCGTATTGTGTTTATTACAATATTAATACTCTTATTGGCATTATATAGGACAGTTGTTGTTATCGTAAACACACTCAACAAATCATTACATATTTATATCATAATTGAAGATAGGAAACGACAAAGACCCATGGAGTCAACAGATATATTTGAATAGTATTATGACACATACATTTTAATTCAATATATTATAATATGATACTAGTGTATAGTATCGTTACCGTACACTTTTAGTATAAGTTGTATAATGTAAATAAAATGAAATCGTAGTTACCTTTTAGTACACATATAAATTTAGCGGTGTTGCCTTGTTCCACGACACGGCTTTGCGGACGAAACGCGAACTCTGGTGGTGTGACCATCTCCACGTCAATGGTCACAACTGGACGGGGCATCGTGAGGTCTTCATCTACATCGTATTCATACTCAGACACGTCACTGTATATAGATTAAATTAATTTAAAATGCATCATGCCATTTTATATATATTTTTTGTATGCATTTATAAACTGTATAGTTTAACGATAAACTTGTTCCTCTGTTATACAATTTAAATGGTATTTCTTTTAATTGTTCGTTTCTTGCAGGTTGTAACATACTCTAAATAATTACGAGAGTAGGCCTAATACCTAACAAGTGCTATTATACACAGATGGACATTACTGCATGATTGTAGGTAATATAACGATATTGTATATAATTTAGCTATTAATATTAAAGTTTCCATTCAAAACTGCATTGACGTTTATAGTTTATCTGGAAAACTACACGACGAGGTCAACAAATCAGAAGAATGATGTTGCTTTTTTCATGGTTATTAAAAGCAGTCCTAGATAAAAAAAATCATGAATTAAGAGGCCCTCAATTAAAATCATACGTGCCTGAAATCATAACGTGGAAATTGCGGAAACTTTGCTTCTCCGAGACTCTAGACACAACTCCCAAATATTCTGTTCTCAATTTTCAAAGTTCATGTTAAAGTAGTGTCGTTATTCTACACTAAATTATATGCATTAGCATGTATAGACTGTGTATGAGGTTCAGGCTAGATGAATTCCCAAGTCCCTTTTTTCTAGACTTTGTTTTTGTTGTGTTTTACATGCACGACCATATTGAACGGTATACGTATAATCTTGTCGAGAGTCTTTAATTGATTCGTTTACAAAAATCAGTGTTTTCTCATGCATGACCAATTATGTCCTCATAACTAATCAGTTTTTCGAGTGATTTGATTTAATATTAATGACATAACAGCAATACAACATAGTGTACAAAAAGAGGTTGATGTAATGTCACATACAGTTTTTTTTTGTAAGAGCCTGTAATTTTGTTCCCAGGCTCACTCAGATGTCTTCGTATATTGCTTGCCAATTTCAATCTCTGAGTGTTACTCTTTGTTGATAAAATAATTGAATTGGCCTAATGCGCATTTATTATGACTATTGTAATAGTTTGAATACTGTGATAGCTAGTTTTAACAGGTGTTAATTCGTGCGAATCTGACAAATCGAATTTATTATAAAATATTTATGAACGATTGTTTATTGAGAAAATATCATACGTACCTGCACTTGTTGAAGTTTGACGATGCTGTTTCGTATTCTGATTCTGATGAATCATTGATATCTGCTGAAAAAACAACGATAGTAATTATTCGTATTCAATATATTCAATTCATGATGTTTCATTAATACGAATTTAGGTGGTTAATCTTTCGATTTGTTTACAAATTATTAACGAAATCCTGTTGCAAATGTTTATTTTGATTTTAGCTAGTAGTTGATACATAATAACCGTAGTAATCTAACAATTAAAGACATAAAGAAGAAGTAAATTAAATACTAGAAATGTTGAATTACTCTACCACCTCCTTCAACTTCAATGATGGATGTCTGAACAAACAACAAAACGCAATTGTACTAAAACGTAGTTTTTATCAGACTAAAACCAGAATATTACCAGAGTGTTATTAGAACATCATCTAGATATATAATGAATGTTTTGAGATAAATCACAACCGTTTTGAATCAATTTTTAAGTCACGTGATATAATAACAGGATGCTAAACTATCGTGTACAGATGACAGGAAGCAAGCCCAGATGTGAATCAAAGCGTGTGTTGCCTGCTGTATCAAAGTGCCTCAATATTTTTCATTCTACAACAATGCGTTAAACAACTGTTGATCGATAAAAGATCTATGAATACTGCGATGTGAATATTTTTATTGTTTTTAACTCTTGCATTGTGTACTGAAATTTCATACTAAAAGTAACTGTAAACTCCAAAAAAATGACAACCATGAGGTCAATTGATTTTCTGTTTACGATTAGTATATGTTTTAGTCTTTATTGTACCGGGAAATCCCGCAGACCTCTGTATCTGTAAATAAAAAAACTAAAAACTAGCCAAACAATAAATAATCACTATGCTACCTTACCCTTATTCTAATTTTTGTAGAGGCCCATTTGGCGTTGCGTCAGTGTTGTTCTACTGGACAAACGTATCTGAACAAACTAAATACTAACTGATAGGCCTTACCATCAAAGTTAGGCCTAAACCTAAAGGACTAAGTCTAGCAACAATACTTACACAAAGAAATGTTTAGTCATATACCTGCCTAAAACGAAATGTATGTAAACGAAATATAAAAGGCAACATACTTTTTGTAGACCTCTTTGTGATCAGTATATTATCGTTGTCCACTAATATTTTTCAAAGTGACCCTGTAGTTACGCCCTTACAATATTTGATAAAAATCATAGTTTGTTGTTTGCTTTGGACTCAGATGCGCCCTGAACTAATTGGCCATTACTTATACTTTAGCATTAGACAATCTTTATGACAGAAGCCTAGACGACATTATGATGTCATGCATAATATGCACCACGTGTATGTTTAGGAGTTAAATTATCTTAAATCGTATATGCTCTCCGTTTTATTATACAATGGAGGTAAAATTACCTCCATAATTATACTAGGCACTACATATCATTGAGCTTCGTACAGCAAAAGTAATGTAGGCTTGTGGAAAATATGTCGGTCAGTAGGCCTATAGAGTGAGCCTATCCAGGGGTACCCTGATAAGCCAATATAAGATGTCGCATAAAAGTACCAGAACCACAAAACTGGTCAGTACGCGGCCACTGAAGCACAAACGCCATGGCCTAGGGTAGTCCTGTTTATTGCAAACATTATCATATAGCAACATTAGTACAGTCTTTGTACGATTAAACTATCAGAAACAGTCACGCATTATTACCTTAAGATTATGTCCACAAAAACACATCATTACACTCTAATATTAAGAATCGCATCCATCTTCTTAGTATATTAATTGCGACCTAATATTATGTCTAACATTGATGTTAAGGAAACACAGGTCTTCAAATAATTCTAATGAAGCTAGTATTGAGTTCCTTTAATCTATCATCATAATAGAGGCGTACAAATACACACAATAGCCGATCAATAAACTTAACCGCCTTCTGCCAAAAGAAAATAAATACGCTATATAGAGTTTGTATGCATAATCTATATTGACCCAGTGGACGAAATCCTTCATCCAGAAAATACAAAAGTAAATAAACATTTAGAGGCCTACAGAAACATTTTTAAAAACCCACACAGTAATTGTATAGAACATAATAGAATTACTACAATTGTTGACAAAATGTTGATTTAGGCTACATGAATCTGTCACCTATTAGGCCTAGATACCGATTGTTTGCAGTACAATAATATACGTTTTTTTGTGTTTGCATACGAGACCCAAGCATTGTCTGTTTTGAACTCAATACACTCTACATACATTTAGTAAAACCATCGAGAAATTGGTTCATGTAGCCTAATTCACCTACAGTATTCTTGTATATAAACAAGGTCCTAGCCATATGTATTGTTTAAGAGAAGATTACAATTATTATTTCGTCATTATACGTTATTTTGTCATAATAGTGTAATTTAAGTTCCTGTACATGTATAGTTATATATTTTTTAATCGAGATCATTGATAGATGTTGTGTACACTTAATATTATCTTATTATCTGGCATGCACTTTTCATTCTATATACCGTAGTGTTGGATAATTTAAATAACAACCTCCTCCACTTAGCACAATGTAAATTTACATAGGTCGAATTTATCGTACAGTGGCAATGTTAATGACGTAAATAAGATATACAAATTAAACAGAGAACGTTGTTATTCTAATGCTTATATGGATTGTTATTAAAATATAATATGATTACACAGTAAGACGATTTACAATTTAGTGTGTATTATAGGTCTAGATAGATTCGTTTAAGGGTATATTGTAAATATATTATATAATACTAAATGTTTATATTTTCTTAGAGTATAAAAAAGCTTATTAGTTTGATGTTTCCCGTTGCCATGGGAACTATTGTACTTTGTATTCTGTTAAACGCGATCAAGGATGTATTTTTTTTAGAAAGCGATATCGATTTACAGTCCGGCTAAAATTGAAAAAAGTAATTATTCAAAGCGCCTGTCATTAACATATTTAATAATCATCTAAGCTCCTCGGCATTAATCCATTCCCATAAGGATCTTTGCCTATTATTATTCATTATTATCATCACCATCATCATCATCATTACCATCATCATCATTATCATTACCATCATCATCATTATCATTACCATCATCATTACCGTCCTCATCATTACCATCATTATCATTACTATTTTCATAGTTACCATCATTATCATCATCATCAGCATCATCATTATCATCATCATCATCATCACCATTACAATTATAAACAATCATTATCATCTTCCTTTAGCAATTATTTTTTTTCAGCTTAATAAAATAATTATCGTTATCATCGTTATTTTAATAATCATCATTATCATCCTATCTTTACCTATATCATGTGGCATGACATATCAGCCAATAGAAGCAAGCCAGTACAATAGTATCACTGTATACTACACCAGTAATAATTGTAATATACCTAATTATATAGATTAACATTGTTACTTTTTAAATACTATATTTGTTAAACCTTACCTTCTGTTGTATCTTCGTATTCCTGTGAGCTTTCAGATTCAGTATCCGTAGAATCGTTTTCCGTTGATTCTACCGAGAATGCCGTCATAGGACAACCTCTTGTACATATGTTGTCTGTTTCAGAGTGTACAGAATTGTCCAATTCATTTGGAAGATTATTATTTGAAAAACTTTTTAGTTGATTTAAAAGTTCGTCATTGTTTTCAGATCCAGGGGTGCAACAATTACCAAGTGCGACCTCTTTAGTCAGTAAAACTTTGTTCGTGTCGGTTTGTCTTGTTGAATGACGTAGTGAATTTGGCATTTCATTCTTTGTATGCCTACACGCAGCAAACATTTGATTATTTTCTGCCGACTTTTCCCCTTTATCGGGTTTACTCATGACGTAATCATGATCTGTACACAACTCGACACTAATATTGGAAGGCTTTATATCTGAATTGACAAAATTAGTTACGTGATAATCAGCACCCGGAAATTTGTTGGTTGGCGATGTAACGTCAGAGCCATTTTCAGACAAATTGTATACATATGTCCGATCTTCGTCTTGATCAGATTCATATGCGCAAAATGCAACAGACGACTGTTGAGTCTCTTCTCGATCCCTTACTTTTTCATATTCACTTACACTAGTTGCATCCCGCGACAGTTCATAATTGGTTAAGCTTTGATTGTCATCCGATGACGTTTCTGAATGCGCAGAGAAAATGTTCTCGTTATTCTTACCGGTTAAACATATTTCATTATCATTTGCAACTCTCGAATAATCAGTTATACCTGGTTTATCAGTTAAACTACGATCACACTTGGTTGGATAGGACTCCTCGTCGGTTAAACTTAGGTGATAATCTAGTGTTGTAACTTGCGAATGATCAGTTAAACCTGGTTTATCTGTTAAACTACGATCAATCTTGGTTGGATAGCACTTATCGTCGGTTAAACTTCGGTTATCATCTGGTGTTGTAACTTGCGAACGATCAGTTAAACCTGGTTTATCAGTTAAACTACGATCACTCCTGGTTGGATAGCACTTCTCGTCGGTTAAACTTCGGTTATCATCAGATGTTGTAACTCCCGAATAATCAGTTAAACTATATTCGTTATTGGTTAAACAACGATTATCATTAATGGTTGAACTTCGCTCATCATCTTTTATGGTAGGGTTATCATCAAATTCAATTTGAGAATAATCAGTTAAACTAGGTTCATCATCCTTCGTTTTACTACGATTATTCTCTAACAATAGTGCATTGCCGATTGTGGATCGATTTTCCCCACCTGAAACTCGAAAATAATCGGTTAACCATTGGTTATCATCAGTTTTACTACGATTATTATCGGTTGAACATTGGTCATCATCATTAATGGTTGAACTTTGCTCATCATCTTTTATGGCAGGGTTATTATCAAATTCAATTTGAGAATAATCAGTTAAACTAGGTTCATCATCTTTCGTTTTACTACGATTATTCTCTAACAATAGTGCATTACCGATTGTGGATTGATTTTCCTCACCTGAAACTCGAAAATAATCAATTAAACATTGGTTATCATTAGTTTTACTACGATTATTATCGGTTGAACATTGGTCATCTTCGGGTATGGTGTCACATGCTACAACTCCTGAACAGTTAGTTAATGATGATTGCATATCGGTTTTACTACAGTTATTTATCCCGTTATTTATAACTTCCGTTTTAAACTGTATATTTTCCATTAATGTTGCTTCCTTTAGTATACTATGGATTTCTTCTAAGGAGTTCTTATAACTATATTCATCAGAATCCAAATCTGACAGGTCTGAACAAGCGAGTGGATTATTCTCACTGAATGAAGTATCACTAGGCCTACTATCTTTGGCACAATGGAGCAAGTACTGATTGTTGTGTTTTAAACTAGCATTAATGTAATAGATCGGATCCTGATTGTCTCTACTTGTTCTGTCAAAATTGACTACTGTATCGTTTGATATAAGCCCTATACCCCGCCTGTCTATTATTGTGTTACTCATTGATTTAGTCGTTGTTAGTTTTTGGGATAATTCAGGTTGGCCTGTAGTCGCCAGTGACTTAGTTCTAGCTGGCACATTATCAGACCCTGGAGAAGTATGTACCGGGATAACATTCTTAATATAACCATTTGTCCTCGGAAGGCAGGTCGTGGGTTTGACATAACATGAATCACTATCAGCTACCGGTATTATGTTTTCAATGTTCTGGTCTGAATCATTGGCAATGACTACATCAACTGGAATATGTATATCATGCTCAACCCTTAGACACGTAATTCCTAAAGTTTTCTGTTCGGTGATGTCACTATCACAATCTTTAGTGACGTCACTATTGCTTTTATTGATTGATTGATATACTGTTCCCTTTTTGGTCCCTAATTGAACAACGAGTTCCGATCGGTACGGACGCTTTGTAAATCTACATTGTGTATGTGTTGTGTGATCGACATACTTGGTAGTCGGTTTTACACATACTTCGATGTCTATTTCTCCATTCGATGGAACTTGTTTTCCATTCAGGTATTTAGAAGGTACAGACATATCATAATCCATACTTGAATAAAACTTGGTGGGTTTGTACGAAGCAGAACGTATTTGAGAATTTAAATCTCGTTGGCCTATTAAATGAAATCCGTGCGTGCCATTCGTGTTTAAAGCATATACATCCACATCATTATTTTCATCAGGCATTTTTCGAAATGATTGTCTACACCGTTTTTCGGTATTTTGTATACATTCATGATTGTTTTGTTTGTCTGATTTTCTTTCCTTCCATTGTATGTCTTTGTTTAAGGATGAAGGCAAACGTTTTGTCACCTCATGAGTACGTTTATCCTGTGTTGAACAAGAGTTATCAACTCGTTCCACCGACGATCCAGTGAGACGTTGACGCTTTCTGTCAACGTTCTCGATCCTGCTCGCCTCAAATTTTTTAAATCCAGAACTATCCTGATATGCTTGCAAACCATTGTTGCTAGAGGCCATCGTGAATTGTTAGAAAACATACCAATAGCCATGGATGCAATTTACAATAAAGTATAACATCACACAACTGTAATTGAAAAACATTTCAACGCTTTCCCACTACAGTTCGGTACTTTTTATGTATAACTTCGTTAAGGTAATATACAAAATCGATTTAAAACAATTAATGACTAATCAATCGTGCTTTCTTCCATTTCGATTGCGATTAAGAGACCAGTGTCGTGATAACTAGAATAGCCTTCGTTTTACCTTTGACAATTCAGTATTGATTTTGCTAAAGTCAATCCACTTCCTTAGCCTTTAGAAACTGCTAGTGGTAGTTGTAGTCCTTAACATAGCATTATAATATGAATGTGTGTATTATCCATCAGCAGTGTAATTAGTAGGCCTAACAAGTTTCTATTCGGTTAATATAATAATAATTATAAGCCAAAGTCGCCCCAGCATACGCGTATTGCCTGCTTAGTGAAATCATACGACTTTAGTGAAATAGCAACAGGCCTGGTTAGTACGTCTTCTGATGTACCCAATCGTACTCACCAGTGTTCTTGGGCGACTGTATTGAATGAACCATTTGCAACTTTAAAAATGAACAGCTCAACAGTAGAGAAAATATTTAATCGCTATTTTTCAGAAGAACTATATCGTACGTAAACATCCAGAGGAGAGTATCATATTAGACGCTGTCTTCCTTTACATTCCGTCCAGTTAATTTCCTACATCTTGGCTTATTAATTAGTAGTTATTAGTAGTCACCATGGCAGTATAAAGATCCTTCATGAGAGCAGCAACAGTAGGAATAGGTTCTGTGTATAGGCTGTATAACCTACACTGCGTGTAAATAGCACACGGCTCGTTTGAATAGTGACTGACGCGATGCACGGCCCATCATAATAAGACTGACATCATCGATCTTCCTAACAATAGCTTCTGATGTACTGTTGACCGACTTCATACGTGTATAATGTTTACAGTAGTTCGTTCTTATTGTATTTCTTGCTTATCCAAACATCAGTATGTTCAATAGTAACCCTATAAACTCATCGTTTTAAAGCAGAGACGCTCTAATACACTAATGTTTACGAGAACACTATGCCTTTTGTGAATCATTCATCCACTTGCATTCATCGCATGCGTACAATGGCCTACCAATTCCCTATTATTGTCATGGCAACAGTGGCTAAAATGATCTGCTTTTGTATAATTTGTAAGACACGGTTTGCTTAATATAAATGATATTTTAATCTTGTAGATGTTATCAAATGTTATCGAGGTCTTAAGATGTAACCTTATAATTTTACAACACGGTAATGTTGATATAAATTGAAATATCCATCCCTAGTAATGGCCGGTATAATACATATTACAATACAACTAATTAGAAATATTATATTAATACAGATTAATATTTACTCCCGATAATAAAAACTACATACGTTTTTCTCGGTCGATATTTATCCAAAAATGTAAACACAGTTGATGAACAAATTGAGATTGGTCGTGTTTCCTCCGTAGTGGTCGATCTGTTATTAACGTGTTACAAATACAGTATCATCCTTCACGTTTCCACAATAGAGACACTTTACCTAATTGTTGGGAAATACCTAGGCCTATCTGTTCTGCTCCACCAAAATCATTGAATGCCTGCGGCAGCTGTTGTCCTTATTCCGGTCCCTTTGTTTTATTTTTCTTCAATTTATCTAGCTTTGTGTTCCTGGCTAATGGGCCGGATAATGTGCTGTAATTATGTTATTAATTATGTCACTTGTCCTATACGGTAGGCTACTATAAACGTTTGGTATAACTCAACAAAATTTTACCGGCATCTAATAAAATATGTCAAAACATAAATGAAACGAATATCGTTATCTGTTGGTCGGTCGTCTGCTTTATATTAAAAGACGTGTTCGATGTTAGTCGGATATCTTAATGTCCATTATAACTGTTTAATTTCTTGTCCAAACGTAATACAAAAATGAAAATACAACCAAAACTTGAGTACAATTCCCAGGCGTATATAGAAACTGATTTATTGGCAATAATATCTGCATATATTATAATCATAACATTATGTATAACTACTAAAACTTAAAACCGAATCAAAAGCACATCGATGAGACTGACAGTTCAAAAGAAAAATAATAGAATTGAATATGAAACTATATGTTCAATACGATCTCTATTCCAGTTAGATGCAACATGAAAATACCTAAAAGTTCTGATTTATAAGAAATATGATATTTTCAAATTATCTGCATTATGATTTAATGAAATAATTAACTAATTTAGACACCGCATCCTTCCTATTGGAAATCAAACTAAAATATGTCGATTATAAGAACGCAATACACAGATACCATGACGTTAAATTTCAAAATTAATGACTTTTGTCTATCTAGTCTCATTGGCGACCGTAATAATAACTGTATGACAATGGGATACATCGATTTATGCATACACTATCGTTCAATACAATGAGTAATACTGTATTTAGTCATAGTTATATTGTACCTTTCCGGTTTAAAGGGGGCAGTGAATTTAAAAATAAAGCTAATATTCCCAGCAGAGGGAAATTAATTTATATACCTATTGTATAGGCATTTATGTTGTTATATTGACTAATAAATATACATGATCATAAATAAAATAACCAGGGAAAATATTAATATAATATTATATAATCCTTGATAACTACTAAATACGATATATCAAATCCTACGGTGACCGCATGTATATTTAATATTCATATCATTAATTCCTTCTTTTTTTTATATCATTAGCATGTTTTTTGTAATGCAACTCATTTCAGCTATGGCAACTTGCAATATTTGTTTTATACCTAAATAGATATATAAATAACATCGCCATGTTTGTTAATAAATCATTAGTTTAGGAAATAAAGAGCGAATCGTATGGTATGTGTAAAAAAAACTACAAATCTTCATTATATTAATTTGATTTTAGAATGGCATATAATCGGTAGATTCGAAGTTGAATCACATGTCTAGCCCCAGGTATAAAATGACACTGACCCCTACCCATGCATGACTACTGGAAAGTGATTTGCTTGACCGACAGATAACAAGTCAAGTCCACGAGTGTGTTTTACTCCACGAGATAAGTCATCAGAACCAGAAGTGGACGGACGTCACACCACGCCTTACTATGGTTTAATGGATATTTATTTTCAATTCTCTTAATGTTTATGACTTTGTTCAATTCGAATTTATTAGATTTCATGCCCTATTAGGTTTGTCGATTATTTATTTACAACACACTATTAAATTCGTTTTATAATTTAATTTTTGTCAAGAACATCCGGAGTATTTTGCAGTTTTAAATTATATTACGTTAAGGTTCCTGTTCTTTCTGTTAGTATAGGCGTATAATTACGAGTGCTGTATCGTATTAGTAAGAAAGCATGCGTTTCATGTCACATGTATGCCTCTTCATTTAAATTGTCTGACATAAACTCTATACTGATAACAATGAGAAACAGGGCAAAGAGAGAGGTAATTGGCAAAACAAGAATGATTTACATGCTGCTAAAGATGCTTTTGTTAATGGTCTTTCAGAAAAATCGAAACACCCTAAACAGTTCTAATTTAATTATATATTTTTCGAAACTAACATATAAATTTGAATTCTCTGAGGTAGGGTAGAATTATTTAAATTACGAAATATCACGATTTGTTTAAAACTTGATATTTAAACCAAATTTAAAATTCAAATTTGCAAATCATTCGAACATGTCCGGTTAACGTGTTAAACATTGATTGTGTGAGGGGTCATTAATATAATGTTCATAATAGGTCTAGGTTTCTAGCCTGGATTGGGTAATGCCTTATCTTCAGTATATTCAGGAAGGTGAATCATAATTTGTCAAAAATACTAAATATAGACGAATACAAAGTTAATGGGCTCGCGTGTTCTTCGATATAATTATAGTCCCTAACTAGACTATTGTATCAACTTTTGTCGAAGTTTTATTTTTAGGAGGTGTAGCGAATATCATTAGGCCTACATTTACAGTTACCCCCAAACCTAATTAGCCTACAGCCACTAAACAGATTATAATTTTCTCTTTCAATAGGAATATGCCCAGGTACGGTAAATTAATATAGTGTTTAGTTACACTTTCTATATTTGAAAGTTGAACAAATTATTTAATATAGATTTAATTAGCCTAATGTCATCGCCATGTTTATATGATTTAGCAACTTCATTTTGATAATGCAAGTTAATGTTGATCTACTTTGCGGAAATGGTGTTTCAGTAAAGTTGTTGATGGTATTTCTATGCCTGTAAACAAATTAAAATGTGCATGTGCAATTCGTCATGATTCGATACTTTAGTTTTTGCACACAACAAATAAAACGCAACTCGGCCGAATGAGCTGAGCTTATGAGGTGTTAAAATCGTGCCTTTACCACAAAAAAAGTAAAAACCTAAAATGTTGAATAGTAAAACGAAATTCCAATGATTTTCTAAAATTCTATAAAATCGTTGTAAAGTTCCGCGGCGCCTGTCTTGTCATTTTACGACAAAAATTAGCTTAGTAAAGAGATATTGATACTATCATGTGCGTGCATATCTAGACCTATAAAG
Source organism: Antedon mediterranea (assembly GCF_964355755.1). Lineage (NCBI taxonomy): Eukaryota > Metazoa > Echinodermata > Crinoidea > Comatulida > Antedonidae > Antedon > Antedon mediterranea. Next base: position 12,791,881 of record NC_092671.1, on the reverse strand, counting down.
AATCAAATCGATTTCATTTCAACGTTGAACTTTTGTTTCCCGATTTTGTATTTATTTTTCACTATGTAGATCATCCTTAATCTCGATGTATTTCTGAAAAAAAAAATATATAACTGCACTATCTCTGTCAGTCTCAAAATTTTAAGTGCAATTGCTGTAATCTTTCTATTAAAAATAAATATATATTTAATAGTTCCAATACAGTTTGTAAACATTTTCCAAAGTATCAAGAAAATGTTAAAAGTGTTAATTTGTAATCTGAGTTACTGATGTTATTATATAGTATTTCCAAAATCGTATTAATGTAAGTTGCATTTGACATATTTAATTGCTTAGTCTATGTTGGTGCTTTTTATTGAAAGTTTATTTGTTTCTAATTGTGTGTTTTTGCTGGGATATGAATAGGCATTTACTGTTTGGTCTAGTTTCACTCTCCATGGGTCTAAACTCTAATCCTTGTAACAATGCATGAAGTCAACTTGCACACTATAATGTTTAGGAACGTGGATGAAATACACTGTTTTAACTTGACTTGTTTTTGATCAATACTTTTCGTTAGTACTGAGATAAAACGTTTGTGAGGGGTTAAGTCATAGAAATTGGTTCACGGGGTTTTAGTTTAGTTTAGTTTTTGGTTCGTTCGTATCGACAAGGTCATCTGTCGATATTGTCACACTTCCCGTTTCAAGTTTTGTTAATTACGATTATTATTAGATTATTATTTCCTTTGATCATAATATTATACTTAAAAAAATAAAACGTATCCCAAGTAAAACATAATCGTATATGGTTTACAGTAGGCCTATACTTATTATTCTTAGCATCACAGTTCCATAATAAACATATGAAATATTTACTGAAAACAGGATATGAAGGCCTAATACATAATAATGATATAAAAGGCCATGCAGAATGCACATAAAGAGTACATCCTATATATCTTTTTAATTTAATTTGTGAAAGAATTTGGTAAAATACATTTTTTTTTTACTTAACCTATGTCCTATGAAAATGACATAAATGTTATTTAAATTGAACATAACACGTAATATTTATTTTTATATACACTGTATAATATGATGATAATATTATATACACACATTCTTTAGCACAAAGCATATTCGCAAATACATCAGCTGCCTAGGCCTATATGCCATACAGAAATTATAAACCTATGGTAAGATTGGAAAAGGAAATTAAATTATAGTACTATAAACTGAAACAAAAAAACAATTTAATGTTGAGTGTTTGAAAAACTTGAATAGAATACAGTGCTGTAGTAAGGTTGTATAATGGACAGGCAAATTGCATAGATGCATTAAAACAGTTGATGCTGACCTTATTTCAGGTACGCGCTCCTGCGTTTGATGCGAAATATAAATTACGTAATAATGTATGTGCTCGGTTTTGCCTTATATGTCATGCCCAGATAATGTAAACTATTTGATGTTTGAGCCCCTATTATTATTGAAATTAATTTGACTCCAGGTATGCATTTATGCAGTGCAGGAGGTATAACACTATCTACACTTGATTGACCAAAAAAAAAAAAATGCTAGTAGTAGTATTATATGGAGGATTAGCAGTACTACCGTACTATTGTTATATGCTACCAGTTGGTGGTTTATCTATGCCGCTTTCAGTAGATCACCAATTACCCTGCTAATAGTGTTTTAATTCAACTGTTTCCTTTATTACATTTATCAATATAACCCTTTAAAACACGTCTAAAGGCCTACGGTATACAGCTTGTGAAATTGCCATATTTGCATTATTGTTTTAAATACATAGAGCTATCTTGTAATTTCATGCAAGAAAGGATATGGAGAAATATTTAAAACAAATTTCACCTGCTCATTAGACTAAATATAATGCAATTGACGGTAAGGTAACATACCACTTTTCACAGTATACACGAACCGGTACAACCCTCTTTGATTCAAAGTTAACTTGGCATGTAAAGTTGTTCTTCTGTAACAAGTGCAACGTCCACCAAAATTGCAAGTCTAGGTAGATTACGTTCTGCGCGTAGAGATCCCGCTTTCAGTTGTCCGTCTCTAAACTTGTGTGTGGATTTGCAAGTTTGATAAAAGTGACAAGAAGTTCATGTGACTAAGCTAATTTAATTTCCTGATGACGGTTTAGATACATAACTATCGCTATTTTCACGACGATTCTCTTTAAACAGACTTATCAAAACGCGTTACGCGTTTAGTGTCATGAGTAAACACACACGCACATGAAACTATCGTTCAATCGGGGAATAGAACCTCACGGTTATGCTCAGAACTACTTTCTAGTACTGTAGTCCCATTATTATCAGACTAGGCCAGTGAGTATAATAACTAGTGTACATGGTCAACGAAAGTGACCGCAATACTTGACACAGAGGAAAAGGAAGTGGAAGGTGAAGTCTTAAGTGAATGAAAATGAGGCTGAATGGGTCACGAGATAATGGATGGGAGGTGTACCCAAACTTAAGGAAATTAAGTGTGTTACTGAAAATTATTGTCTGTAAAGAAGAAGTTTTGAACGCTATTAATAATGCTTTCATATACGTTAATTTCATTTGCTTTGAGGATAGAAAGGACGAATGCAATGATTGTTCTGATTTGTGTACGTATTTTTACATATTAATCGTGATTCCCACTAGAGACGCAACGCAAGGACGTACGCGCAACGTTGCGTCGCTAGTGGGAGGGAATCAAGCTTAATATGTTAAATAAATAAAAATATAGGCCTAACATAGTGTCGTGCTCCCATAATGTCCCAAGTGAAGAAGTGTCACTATAATGTTACCCCCAATGAATGGAAAACGAAATAACAAAATGTAAACTTATTCCATTAATTTGTCATCACAGTAGAGCCCTTGATCGACGGGCTCCCGTGTCAGGAAGATCTCGGAACCATTAATACGAGTTGATCTATTTTAATGTACTAGTGTATTTATATCTAGGCGTGCAATACTGTCATTCAAACTTTAAAAACCCTTCCCTAAAGACGATGTTACATGTGTAGCACTTATTGCATAGGATTTATCCAGGCAGTTTATTAGTTTTTAGCTGCTGCACTTTGGGAAGGTTATGTAGAGTGGGGAAAAGGAAAAATGTCTGGATATGTACTATTGGAAACAGCAAGGATAGAACCTTCGGTACCTAAATTGAATAGGGTTGACCGTAATGTTAAGACATATATTTCCAAAGTGTGAGGAGTTTTACAAATGAGGTATTTTACCGTAGTACCCCATTTCTTAATCTTTCTTTTGTCGCTGGGTTTATAATTCGTGTAACAACATTAACACTTTCTTTGGCTGCATTTTTAATACGTAAATCTATGTGTTATCTTACAAAATATTAATCTAATGAACTTTAATACGTAATCAATCTTTAGCAAAAAATTGTAAAGCTAAATCAGCTACATAAAAGAATTATAATATAAAATATCTCATACAAAATCAAGAAATAAACTCTAAATTAATTTCCTTTAAAATACTGTATATCCAGGATAGTATAGTTCGTTGGAACGATTGAGGACTATTACATTAATTATGCTAATTAAAATCAAGATATAAACTTACTGTAAATATGCAATTATTCCTTTGATATCGATAATAAATATCTACCTGGTAATATAATATGTTTACATTGTGCAGTACTCAAGTACAATATGAATATTAGTGTATGCCTGGGTGGTACCACAGAATGGTAGCGTACCAAACACAGCCGTGTTTGTTACCCATCCGTGAATTGACACTTCAAGTGCCAATCAAAATAACCAGTAGGCTTAACTGATCTTAAGCAAGACACTTAACTAAGGCAATTCAAACCATCTTAAAATAAACTACAACAATATATAGAAATCTATTTACAGTATAATTAATTATATCTAGTACAGTTAGAATAATTGTTACATTTTGGTCCTAATTTAAAAGTAAGATTATCACATTGATTAAAATTATACGTCAACATCTGACGTCATCGAATTCATTAGGCGTTTTTTTCTATTTAATAGTATTAATCAAATAGCAAGAGATATGTTATATGTAATATAAAGGAAGTTTGTTATTGTATAAACTATAATAAAAATAATATATTATTATATATCTAACGCCGCCATTGACCTAGTCACGTTTTTAATATTTTTTTGTATTTATCAATACACTCACATGCTATACAATCATTTATTATAATCACTTGGCAAGGCATTTAAATTGTGGTTTTATTTAATGTCAACTACGAGCTCAGCTGTGCACGTGACGTCACCATTTACGTTGATAGCTTTCGCGGTGTACTCTGCGTCATCGTCTTCCACTACATTCGTTATGCGTAAAGAACACGTGCCATCACTGGCTTTCTCAACTGTAAATCGCCCATTTTCTGGTAGTTCTAGTCCGTCTTGGTACCATGTTACATCCGGGAGAGGATCACCAATCACAATACAATTAAATTGTGCTTTCTGGCCTTCTAAGACAGTTGTACTGCGTATTTTCTTCAAAAACTTAGGCTTAGCTTCCTTGTTGATGACGGCGTCTCTCGTAGCTCTTTGTCCTGAAGGTGGCCATATTTTCTGCTCCCCCGATGCTCTACTACTTGACTCAGTTTTCATTTCGATATTTGGTGAAGGTAGTGATGATTTACTTCCAAACCTTGAAAAAGAGTCGGTAGATAACTTCTTTACGGACCCATCAGAGGAAGATCGTTTTTTGATTGGACTTTCGTCGCTATCAATAGATGAACGTTTTTCTTCTGTAAATTTCCTATTTCGTCTATTTGATAATTTAGTCGTACCGGTCTCATTCAAGTTGATATCGACTTCTGGTTCCTTAGTTTTGGTTATGTTGTTTACATTTTTTGCTTCTTCACGTTTTGCTTTTAGGATGCTTGAGAATGGTGTCAATCCACCGCTCGTACCATCATCTTGACTCAAGGAACGGTTGCGAACACTGAACATGGAAAGTGAAGCCATACGTGAAATAGCTCTAACCGCGTTTGCCGTTTTCTAAAAAGAAAAAATAAAACATAATTATTTAATGTAGACCTACCACCATAATATGATGGCCCATAATGTAACGGTTGAGAACACAGTGGGTTTAAATCTAATAATAGGCACTACATACATAGACATTGTCTATTTAAGTATCTGTATAATGAATAACGATTGTTAGACAGAGTATTCTATGCTCACCTGCCATCGCCTTCTAGCGACGAACTTTTTCAGTTTATCAGTGGAAATCTTTGTGGTCTTCATAGTCTTAGTGTCTTTGGTAAGCCACATATGTTCAAGACCATCACTTGCAGACATTCGTGTACTGTTCACAGACAAAAAGTAATTCAAATATATTTATTTTATTTTGTAATAGTAAAATTCAGTAGTATAGTTTTGAATTGAACATTTCTATATACAAACATAAACAGATAAATAGGAATCAATTCCAAATTCTACCGTTTAGACCAATCTATGTTAGAGTTTGTTATAGTGGATAGTTAAGATTAAGATATTTTCTGTGAAGTGGTCAATATGTATCATCTGCACGTGTGATATTCAACAAATTCGTCAGTAAGTTAGTTTATATCGGTCAATCTTTCAACTTACTCTTTGCTTTTCAACAAGAGCTTTTCGATGAAATCTTTGGCTTCGTCTGATATTTCATCGAATGATTCGTCTTCGAAATCCCATTCTGCCATGGTAACTGCACTCAGTGTCTCTGCATCATTGTCTCCCATAAATGGAGAAAGCCCACTTAAGCTAAACAAATAAATAAATATCAATCAATTTAAAGCCAGTAAGCACTGAGCTATATTAAATACTGTACAACAAAACAGAGTATGTTTATTACGTGTAGTATTTTGTTTTTATTTAATTTTTATACATGCCAATATTAATTTTGTTTAGACCAAGAATGCCAACGTGGATTTGACACTTACAGAATGTAACAGATAACGCCAACACTCCACATATCTGTTTTATAACCAATTTTCTCATAATTAACAACTTCCGGGGCCACAAATTCAGGGGTTCCGAACATGACTTTTACAGACTGTTTCGGGTCGAATTTTCGCGCCAACCCGAAGTCAATAAGTTTGATGGAATTTCCAGTGGTGTCTGTACACAGTATGTTTTCTGGTTTTAGATCCAGATGTAGAATATTTTGAGAATGCATGTGTTTCACTCCAGAGCATATTTGACGCATAAACATTATTACATCTTTTTCAGTTAGAACGAAGTCGTCATCGATTACCCGTTCGAATAATTCTCCGCCACGTACACTGTAAAACAAGATGTATGAATGTTATAATTGGGCCTATATTATAATGTTGATGAAATGCATATGTTGTAATATGCCTGAAGGTACTATAATGATGTAATTGGTAACGTGACGCTGATATAATTATGCTATATAAAACATGCCAATAGCATAACATGTTAAGTCTGTTAAAAGTGTAGCAGAGGGCGTTTTTACTATTGCTTGTTTGTCATAACATAACCTGTGTGTTTTAGATAAGGAAGTAAATGAAATATTATACCTTTATAACCATTCCACAGACACATTTCGCTGCCACAACATTATTTCACCCACATTATAATCGACATCTTTATTATGGAATTTATCCTACCTTATGACCTCAAACAAGCATCTTGTAAAACCATAATTAATTTACGTAAATAAGTTTATTTTGATCGCTATTATCATTATCATCGAATCCATCTTATATATAAAATGATAACAACTTACAATTCTAAAACCATAATTATTTCACGTGTCGTTTCGAATGCGTCAACACATTGAATAAGCTTTGGATGTTGTAATTGGTTCATTATTTCGATTTCAGCTTTTACCGATTCTTTCTCTGATGCTTTGGTCTTTATAAATTTTGCAGCCCACATCTTGCCGGTTGCTTTCTCCATGCATTTATGAACAATACCAAATCGACCCCTAAAATAAATCACATTAAACAATAACACATTTTATATCTATAGAATATTCGATCTCAGTGATGAATGGAGGAAAGTGTTGCCAAAGAAGGTGCGTAATACTTACTTTCCGACCTGCTCTTGAATGTCGTACGAATTCTTAATATCTTCAGATTTTATCACCACGTGTCTTGCTTCAAATGGACATTCGCCTTCGTCTAAAAGCATATGAAATTAGGTAAGTTAATGGTTTAATATGATTTATTATTATGTTATTTCAAATTTTGCACCCCAGAAATACAGAATGTATAGGTTGGTAAGGACTTTCATTTTTTAAATACTAACTAACTGTGTAAAATGGTACAAATAATAATAAAATAAAAGTGACACTTATTCGTGATATTGAACAAATGAGTAGTCAACAATTATTACAATAATCACTTGCCTCCTGAATCTGCTTTAGATTCCTTTTGTACTTTGGTTTCAGTTGTCCGAACAGGGTCAGATGTCATCCCTGGGTCACTTACTCCATAAGCATTCTCAGACCTTATTCTGAAACAATACATCTTTTCAGGAACCAGACCGCGAACAACATACGATGTACTTTTAGCCGTGGTAAGCTTAGTCCAGTTATCTTCATTAACCTTGCTCATCTCAACCACGTAGCCAGTGATAATACTGCCACCATCGTATGGTGAGCCACTCCAAGAGAGTGTTAATGATGTCCGACTAACGTTTGATGACACCGGTTTCCCAGAGGGAGGATCCGGTTTGTCTGAAATAAAATGAATAATCAATTCCAGTAATATACCACTAACCACCCCCCTTCTCGAATCCAGGATGAAGACATTTTTATAACGAAGACAAGTATAAACTCTCTTTTTTATAATTTTATACACCTCTTATTAGAATAATATTGAACGCGTGTTTATAATGCAACGACAAACTTACCTACAACGCTAACGGAAATAGTACAACTGTCCGTTCCTAAATCACTGGTTAAAACCAACTTGTAAATACCACTATCGTCTTGTTTAGCGTCACGTATGTATAGCATCGTATCATCGTCCACATCTTCCATCTCTATTCTTCCTCCTTCTGTGATCTCCTTCTTGCCTCTGTACCATTCTAAGTCCGGCTCTGGTGTCCCGGATATTTTACAGGTGATGCAAATGTCTTTCCCCGCACATGTAATTAAGTTACGAGGATACTTTTCAATTTTTGGGGGTGCTGTAGGAAAATGATTAAATTTGAAAAACCTTTTTTTTTTGCAAAATAATACAAACAGTATGGATTATACAGTAGACCTTTTTTTGGTGGAATTAATTACTGTATCAAAAGTTAACTAAAACAAATACAGTAAATACATGACTTATATTAGATTGTGAAGGCGTTTGTCGTTACTATTATATAGATACAATCATTACTAGCATATAGTTTCAAGCATTACTCTAACAGGTAGATACTTTACCTTCAATAATAAGTTGTGCTGAACATTCTACTGTTCCAAGCGAGTTGACGGCTTTACATGCGTATTTACCCAGGTCTCGCATAGTTGTTTCTTTTATAACCAGTGCAACGATATCGTCATCATCAAACTCAAAACTATACTTCCTTCCCTCTTTCAATTCTTTACCATCTTTGTACCAGTATACCACCGGTTCGGGGTCACCGATTAAACGACATTCCAACCTGGCAGCGCTTCCTTCAATAATCGGTTCATCACAGAGTTCTTCAAGGAATTCTGGTGGAGAGACGTCAGGCATCTTTGAACTTGAATCTCCGAATGGTTTTGCTGTGGCGTTCATGGTGAATGAGGCAACTTTGTGACCAACAGCGTTTGCGACAGGTGTATTTAACTTTGCAGAAATCGGACTGTGAAAAGTGCTATCAACATCTTCATTAGGCTTTGTAGTTACAATGTTGTCAGTACTGTTGTCCAGTTCGTCCTCATCACATGCTAAATAAAATGAAAATAATTTTGTTGTAACAAACATCAAACAACTTAGATTGATTTCTGTGAACGTGCCTTTAGAGTGCAATTTTATTGATTAAAGGAACACACAAAACACTTGGCCTTATCTTCGTATATGATCGTGTATTCATCCTATTATGTACATTTTGTAATGGCCCGTGAAGCCTCCTTTGTTTAGAAACATAAGCACAGAGGAAGGAACTCTAAGGTGCTTAATAGTAGGTTTCAGTTTTAAATTCTCACCTTTGACTCGAAGATCAGCGACTGATTTCGCTGTACCTGCACTGTTTGTGGCTAAACATACATATTCGCCTTCGTCTTCAGCAAATGTTTCAGAGATGGAAAGCTGTGCTACATTATCTAAGTAGAAAGATATAAAACTACATAATTAAAAATGGAACAAATGAAACAGTAATTAGTTATTTAAATTATAGACAATGTAATTGATATAATTAAATTGTATTATTCACATCAATATGTAGAGAGCCACGATAGACAATGGAAGATTATTAACAATCGATTTAATTTAAATTAATTTACAAAAATTAATTAAATTAATTACTATGGTACAACTTCTGTAGTATTTATTCGCCGAACACCGAGCAACACAAAATCATCTAAAACATGTGTGCATTTATTTAAACATATTTAAATTTATTATTATAAATTATTTTATAACTGTTTCGTTGTGAGTGTAATTAATCATATCATACCTTCATACTTCATTCTAAAATATTTAGATTCTTTAATTTCCTTCCCTTTAAATTTCCAGATAATAGTAGGTACTGGTGTTCCTACCACACTGCAAACCAATACGGCTGAACTACCCTCATCTACCATAGCATCCGATAATTCGTTGGTAAATTTAGGATGTTGTTTAGTTTGTACATGACGGGTAAGGAGATGACGAAAGTCGAGTTGCTCTGCTTCCGATTCTTTGATAGCCGCATCAGTCGCCGCCTGTAATTCTTCTTCTTCGGATTTCGATTTATTTAACACATGACGGAAGTCTAACTGCCCGGCTTCGTTCTCTTCTTCGTTTTGGTTAATGTTGTCCATCTTCTGTAGCTTCGGCCTTTAAAAACAATATCGTTAGTTTCAGTTACAAGACGATCAACTCTTAATAATAATGGTAAGATAAAAATGGTTAACTCGAAATAAAGAGATATTTGTTTCTTTAATTTTTTTCTTTAGAGGTAATCCTTTTTTTGTTCATTATTTTGAAAAATTGTATGCGATATTATTAATAATCGAAGCTTTATTTTGTTTAGTTAGCGATATGATACTACGGGAAGTACATAACAATACAAAAACCAATAGAGTTTAACTATCTTCAAATTACAGAAAAATGAATTGAACATTAATGTTTATATTTACAATTTAATAGGTGATGTCTAGAAAAGAAGCATTATGACCGATAATTATCCTATAATGCAAGCGTTTACGAGCGAATACATTGTTTTGGAAAAGCCGAAACGAGAAAAACATTACTTTTCAAATATATAATAATAATTAATCTTGGATCCACCTCTTTGTTTTCCAAAAACAAAAACCATACCAACTACATATAGGCTATAGGCCTATTTATATTAGATACCTTGATTTTAAAAGTGATCTGAAATCAGTATGCTCCTCTTCTATCTGGTGAACCATTACAGACACGGTGCATTTTTCTTCTCCAACCTCATTCTTAGCAATACACGTGTAACTCCCAGTATCCGTAACGATGGCGGCTGGAATACGCAGACTGTGAGAGAAGCCTTTAGATACGAGCTGCACTCGATCACTAGGCTTGATGATTCTGCTTTCTTTATACCAGAATACATTTGGTTCGGGATCGCCATCCACTTTACAAGTCAGTGTTATTATAGTTCCTTCGTCAATATTCATCTGGTGAGGTTTTTGCATGAAACTTGGAGGAATGCCGACGTCACCAGATTCTGTCAACGAACCATACATTGTTCATTTCTTGTTTTCAATTAAATTAATACACTTATTGACTACTTACTTATCAAAACATCAACATGCATAGAACAACAACATTTATTTAGGTTTAATTACATGAGACATAAAATACCATGCAAACATTAACATATTTAATGTGTTTGTCAGTAAGACGTAGTGAATACGCACAGTAGCTTAATAGTGATTAGGTAAGTGTCACCTTCAACGAATCTTGAACACAGAATACAGTAAAGTAACAAACTAAAACACTTTACTTCACCTATTTGTAATATCAATTAATGACATTAGTATAAACAACCCGTAAAACACACCATACGATATACATGCATAAACACAGCAATATTCTCAAACTACAGTATAAGATATTACCATAGTAGCCCTAATAGTAGAGAAACAAACAAGATCTGAAATTGAGTAAGAAGATGACAGATTGAAATAATAAGAATACAGAAAAAGAAAATAGCAGCCTGCCTATTAATACCATAATATCAATGGAGTGGATTTACTTTAATATAGGCAAAGTAACAGTAACTTATATCCTTATGTTACAAACATTAAATACAATGGTTCGTGATTATAGACATAGTTGGTTATTTTGGTTTAACTAATTGGTTTTCTTCTATTGCTACATACCATCTACTAGAACCTTGCACGATGTCGAAGCTTTTCCTTCCGAGTTTGTAATAACGCAGGTGTACATCCCTGCATCTTCAGGATAGACTTCTGCTATCACCAGTGACAGGGTGTTTCCATCAGATACAAACTTAAAATCCTCTTCTTCTATAATCTCTTCATCTTTGAAGAACCAGAGAGCCGTTGGTGCAGGGGATCCTAAAATGAGTACAATTCTTTTATCATACTTTATATAGATTCCATTTTCGGAGGAGAATTAGTTGATTTGAAAATGCCAACTTTACACAAAAACACACACACTGTATTCTGTCAATGTCAAATTATTTACTCGGGGATTAATAACAAAATCATACGGCCTATAGAAACAATCCTAGGGAGAATCAAAATATGTTTCGTAACAAATTAATACCTGTGGTTTAACGTCAAATTAATATCACAATAATCTGATTGAATAAGGTGTTTACCACTGGATATATACCGGTCGTCACCACCCTCGAAGTAGCTATTTACTTAGATATTCCAAGAAAACTGTCTTTTTAGAAATGTTGTTTACGTCAAAATTAACCTGGTGGTTTCTTTAATTTAAATATTACTAGCAAAGCAGTGTTTAATGTATAAAATATATTCTTGACGAGTTTGTTTTGATTTATCGATTGTATTATAATATGGAAATTATTTTCTAAAAATTGTTTATCAAATCAATCAGAATTCGAATCAGCAAGCTCGATGTTAATAAAATGTGGGAACGATTTAAGCGAAGACATCACATAATTAACATGTATTTAATTTAACGATGGGATTTACTTCAACCTCCATTTCTACGTAAATTGTGAGAGTTTAATGCTTTACCTTTGACCTCAACCTTCAGTGTCAACGAAGATCCATCATCAACCGTAACATCTGTGAGTTTCTTTAGAAACTCGGGCGCAGTTGTCATTACAATTGGACTTAACGGTTTGGTAACGATTTTTGCTGAAGTACTTTTTACTGGAGTTGATGTTTTTTCTGGAATGATTGCTAGGTCGATACTGTTCGACATGGGTCCATTTGTTTCACTTCCATTTATATCATTTGCTTCTAAATAATTAGAATAATATATTTTGTATTATGTAACTCAAATAAATTAGATTTAACACCGTTAACGATTAGGCTACATTAAGCTGAGTCAACGAAAAAAGGGAATACTTGGCTAAGGTCCATGGGCTAATCAACATAAACCTGAATTTGTTTTTTTTTTGTAAGAAAACATTTTTTTAATATAATCCTTATGCTCTGTCTATACTATCAAACTAAATATGATGTGCCCATATTATATAGACATGACGATGTCATATCACTACGATATTCGGGCATATCACTACCATATTTGGGCACATCACACTTTTTTTGTTAAACTAGTTGGGACAGTGTAGACACAGAACTATGTGATCGAAACATAAGTCGGAATTGGACTGACGCGATTGATTTAATTGGGTATTTTTATTAATGTAATGATTCATTAAAAACTATAATACCGATACGCGTTTGGTATTGATCAATGGTGCAAAAAACCCTGAGAAATAATGTTATAACGCGATTTGGTGATAGCTTAGCAATAATACAACCCATATACTATTATTATAAATACCTATTACAAATCCATTCATATAACTTTTCATCGCGAACCGAATGTATAAATGTTATTCTACAGACAGTAATTATATATTCAAAAGCCATATTATTATTACTGTATTATCAATACCTAAATGCGATAGTAATAACCACATAAACATACATTATTCCCAATACAAGTTTGTGCGTTTAATTCTAGAAAGAAACGACTGTGCTGACAGGCCAATGACATAAATCACAAGTAAAGTCCCAATTGTTCACTTGCGTTTTGATTTGCCGACCTATTATATTAGATTAATGAAGACTGTTCTTACTGTTCTTACAACTGTCCAGTCAAAAAGTTACGCGGCGTTTTTTGTAAGAAATATTTCTTGTTTTAATATGCAGTGTGTAAAACGCTTTTAATACATTCAAATTGTAATTAAAATTTATAGATTTGCAATAGTATAATATGTTCAATAGAAGGAATTGTCAAACAATTAATGTGGTTTTTAATGGAACCAGCTGAAGTTGATTGTAAATCGGCATATTTTTTATTATCGTAAAACTGTACTTGAAGGCCTACTAACAAGTTGAAATTCACTCAATAAATACTAACTAAAAGTACCTTCAACTTCCAATCTAGCAGTAGATGAAATAGTTCCGGCTGGGTAAGCAAGCGTACAGGTGTAATTGCCGCCATCCTCTGGGAAAACTTCAGCAATGGTTAACTTAGCTACCGGTTCATCGAACGATATTTGGTATACATTATCGTGGGTAATGGGCTTTCCTTCAAAAAACCAACTGACATTTGGTTTAGGTGTACCAGACACCCGACATTCAAAGCTCACAGATTCTGCATCTTTACATTTTAGATCTGAAAGTTTTCGTAGAAAGGTTGGAGGAAACTGATGTTCTACTTTTGGTAAAGTTGTTGGATTGGCTGAAAAAAATTGAAATCATTACATTGTGTCTAGACAAAGTTATATTCTGAAGGAGATATGGTACTTTAAATATTTTCCATATTTGAGAATTACAAATTATGAATTCTCAATTCTATATCGATCAATTGAGTACCTCCCTTTGGTAACAGTTAAGACACAATTATCACAATAAATACATAGGCCTACCTATGAAAGAAAAAGAATAACTAATCATTGAATACCTTGTACAGATAACTGACAACTTGCAGTTGTCTTTCCTGCAGGGTTGCTCAAAACGCATGAATATCGACCTGCATCACTTTGAATAACATCACTTATTTCTATGCTATGTTCTGTCTCGTTTTCTAGTATCTGTATTCTGGTTTCTTCTGGTATAGCTTGACCGTCTTTCATCCATTTCACCTCGGGAATGGGGTCACCAGTTATAGTACAGGTGAACTTGGCTAATTTAGATTCTTTGGTTGTTTGCGACTTTGGGCGAGATGTAAATTGTGGTGGTTGCTGGACTTTGAGAGTCACCTTTTGTGTCTTCGGAATTAATGTCCGTGTGGGTGTCGTTGCTTCGACACTCATGGGAACGTTAGAATCTGTTGTCGGTAGTGTTCGTTTTGGTGAAGTTTGTTCTACACCAGTGGACAGAGTAACAGTTGTTTTTGACGTTGATGACACTGTTCGTTTTGGTGAAGTTGGTTCCGCTACTGCTTTGACTTTTGACGTTGTAGTTATCGATGTTTGATTAGGTGAATTTGATTCACCCACCTCTGAAGATTTGTTCGTCATAGCAGGAGGTGTCCACTCCACCACCACCGGAACCTTTGTTGTCGACGTGGGGTTTGAATACGAGGTCCTCTTAGGTGAAGCTACGTCCGAGTCGGTAGAAAACTTTGTCGGTGTCAATAAAGACGTCCTCTTTATGGAAGTTGATTCTGTTGTATCTGTAGAACTGGGCATCAATGATGTTTGCTTTGGTGAGGCTTCGTCTTTCGTTACGTTAGTCTTGGTGATTGTTTTTGGTGTCACTGGTGAGTCAACAATGTCGTCTGATTTAGGCTTCACGCTCTGTTGACCTTTTTTTAATTCGAATTTTAATGTTTTTGTTTGTAACTTCTTTGGTTCATCATTTTGTTTTACGGTGCTAGACAGTTTAATTGTCGTTGATGTCTTCTCTCTTTTTGTAGAGACTTCAATTGGTGACTTGTTCACCCTATTACTAGAGGGGCTCCCATTTGTTTTACAAAGGTCGTTGAACTTCTGGAAGGCGTTTAATTTTGTTGACGAAGAGACAGACGGACTCTTGCTGTTTCTAAAGGCAAACAATATTAATTCAGAATGATGATATTTAAATAATATAGATAACTTTACTTAAATCACAAATAATCAACCAATCACTATTGTATTCATGCTTCAAAAGATATTTTATAAAATTAACATCAAGACGACAAGCAACAAAACAAACAAATATACAAACACAATACGCGAACAGTTAAAATTTGTTCTTTTTTGTTTTCTGAAAGTTGAATTTGCACTTTTCAGGAAATCACTCGGTGCATGCCGGTCGTTTTCAATTACTTCGTGTATTAAATCACGAAAAACAATTTGATGAACGATTTAACATATTTCTATTTGAGTCATGGGTATAATCTTATTTTAATCCATGGTATTTAAACCTCATTAAATAGGTTTTTACAAGGTTAATACTAATTAATTATTATAACAAGGTTATCACTAATAGTAGTATCACTAATAGCGTTGGAACGTTTGTTGGTCATTTTAACCCAATACAGTTGATAATGATTAACATAAATATATAAACTGTACTGTGATATTTTGATCAATATATTGTATGTATCGTTTGATACTGATAATTATACATGACATATTCACTATCTTATGATGACATAAAAAACTATTGTAAACAAAAATTAAAGACTTACAAATTAGGTACTGGAGATGAGGTAGGCGTTAGTCCATTTTGAAAACGTTTTTGATTATCTAAAAAAATATATAAAATAAACAAAATTAAATACTTCGATATTATATACTGTACATTAATATGTACATTAAACCTATAAAAATATATCACTTAATGATGGTGTATCGTTGAACTTGCAAATTATATCTATATACCTTTACTAATGAGTAGTATAGTAGACGAAACCGTTTAATAATGCATTTGGTTTTTGACGCACACTAAGCATGCTCACCGGGGTATTAATGTGACTGTAATGTACAATGTTACATGATTGATTGGGTATTCGGTGACCAGGGGGTAATAAAATGTTAAGCGCATTAGTATATTAAATTGTGAATTTATGTCATTGGTTCGTTGTAAATCGGTACCATCTATGGTTCATTCATCTTTGAATTATATATTAATTGTTTAAGGAAGATGCAAGTAACTGAATTATTTTTGTTCTTTAATTTATACTGTGACTTATGAAAAGTTTATAATAATTCTTATTGTAATTTTCCTTTAGTAATGAATGTCATTATTCTCACATTTTTTAATTATTCTTATTTTAGGTATGCTTACAAATGTTTCGTTTTTGCAAATTATGGTAAATATCGTATTTAATTTATAGGCACTAGATAGTTTAACATTGTAACAATCTCGCGATTTGACATATTTTATATGTTCTCTTATTATAGTCTCATATTGTTTATGCTCTGTATATGTGTACTACCGAACTGAATATTGTTGTTATAGTTAGTTTAATTTTGTTTTAAGAATCTAAAGGTTAAGCTAAAGCGACCGCAGTGTTACGTGACAACATGTTGGAGTCACATCGGCTAGTCTTCAATATAATTATTACACAGTCCAATTTCATCACGTACAACGAATATTTGACACCTGACATTGTGTGCTATAAAAGCAAAGAACCTTGAAAATGAAAAGTTTAATTGTAAAGCTAAAGACATTAGGTAGTATACTAGTTTTGGTGTATTTCAAACTTTAGACAATATTACTTTATTCTAGGTCAGTAAAAATCATTTTCTTAAAAATATAGCGAAAATACATTATTACTACAGCGAAATACAGTGTGTAATATGTGTTCTATAATTGACTACTTTTGTATGGTATTTTACTATTTTATTTTAAAGCGAGTGTTAATTTGATATTTAATAGCACAATGGAGATTTAGTGCATTATTTATAAGGAACTATGTTTAGGCACATAAATAACCATGAGATATGACATTTGCTAAGTATAATTATTTATAATAATATGAATGACCCAGTACTACAACCTTACAGATATTTAACGAGGTATAACCTAATCCAATTTACCTCTGACACTATCCTGTCGTGTTTTATGACTTAAAGGGTTATCTTTACTCACCTCTAACGGTCAACTCCACCGGTGACTCCACACTCCCAGCAGCATTCTCCATCTTGCAAATATATGTCCCAGCATCTTCCAGAACAAGATCAATTATCTCCAGGTAGTAGATTCCTTTGTCAATGTGAATCTTGTGTCTCTTTGAATTCTCCAACGCTGTGCCATTAAAACTCCAAGTCACGTCTGGTTTGCTCATTCCAAAAGCAGTACAGTGAAATGAGGCCTTACCACCAGCTCGACAAGACTCCCGTTTTGGTTTCAAACCAAATGCCGGGGGTTTAGTTGGCTTCTTCACTGGAGAGTGATTAAAATTACCAACATCTTTTGCTTTTCCATTTGTAGTGATGTTATCATTAACCTTTTGGAATCTTGAGGCAAACGACGGTTCTGCTTTTATTGATTTAGTAGTAGTTGAAGTTTCAATTTTGTTTTTAGTTTCAAACTTTGCAGCAAGTGCTCCGATGCCTTTAGTGCGTCCTGGGGATAACTCAACGGTTTTTCTAACAGACATTTTCTTCGGTTCTTGTAGTTTTTGTTTTGCATATGCTAAACTTGATCTAGGAGACACTGGAACCCTTGATTTGTGATTGTTTTCTGTTGTCGTTGGTCCTGGGGGTTCTTTTAATGATAGTCGGGGTTCCTTTTTCTTTTTCAAAGACGGTTCGGCTTCTTTGTTCTTAGATATTTCCTTAAATGAGGCTCCGTTCTGGGTAGGTTTAATCAAACCGGTAGAACTTTGGTTCGATCCCCGTCTTTTTGGACTTAACTTTTCGGTTTTAGTTTTAACAATTTCTGATCGAGGGCGCGTAGGTTTTGGCTTATTTATGTCTTTTGATTTTGATGTATTGACGTGTTCTTTAGGCTTCAGATGTCCAGGAATTTTACTTCGATTCTCAGGTACTGTTAATGAAAATCGTTTTGATATCTCCGATATGTCTTTATTGGTTTTAATTATCTTTCTTTGAAATGTGTTCGCAGAAGCTTCCTTATTTGGCTTTGCTTCGAGTTTCGAAGAAATAACACCAACCTGACCAAACGGTACCCTTTTGCTGGGACTTTTAATTGATGAATTTTTATTCCTACTAGTTTGTGGTTTGGTCTGTTCCTTGTTTGTTGTTTTTCTAGAAGCTGTAGGAGCTGAATATGTATGTCGAACTGGTATTGATCGTTTTGGAATAACAAGCGGTGATATGTTTGATGTATTTCTTAAATCTTCGGGAGTGTGTTGCTCTTTGTGTGAATTGTTTTCTTCTTCATTAACTTGTTTTTTCTCAGTAATACCACTATCTACTGTATTCGCACCTTGTATTTCTGTATTAGAAAAGCGTTTGACTATGTTGGTGGATAATTTTCCAGGTGTCCGAGCGCATAGAGAAACTACTGGTCGTGTTGATGATCGTGATTTAGCAGTTTCTCTCCAACGTGATACGAGGGCTTTTATAGTACTAGATGGGACTAAATTCCGTGATATAAGTATCGACGGTGGTGTCTTTGAAACGCTGGGTGGCGCAGCACGATCGGTGACGTCACAATATGAAGACTGTTCAGATTTTGGTATGACCGGTTCTTTAGTAAAATCCCTTGTTAAATTGCAGAAACTGATAAATAACAAGAAAATATTCTTTAAAATATTATATGCTAAATGAATAGCTTTGTTTAAACTACAATGATTAATAACTAAAATATAAAATGACATGACCTTTATAGACCTGATTGCTATTTTCATACAAAATAGGAAATAAATAAGAATATATATTTTAAAAGAAACAAGAAAATAACTGATTTATTACTTCTTATTCTAGGTAAAGATTGACAGTTAATATTTTTCGACATCCATTAATCATCAACTGTATACATTTACACCGATGAGCATTCCAAACCTTTTAAAATAAAAGATTTACGTCTTTTCAAATAGCATGGTACTTTACTAGGGCAATATGCTCAAAGACTAAATTAGCCGATAACTCCCTAGAAATTCCCTGTAAATTGTGTTTCGAAGTACAGAATCTACTACGTATGTTTGGTTTGTAAATACTACACTGTGATTTTGACGAGTAAAACAGTAATGTTCGTTTCGCGCACAAGACCGTAAGGCAGAATTACAACCACAATGTAAACACAAGCGCCTCGGTTTACCCTATGACCAAATATGGATCAGAATTGCATGGCATCCGGTGTTTCAGATCGAGTAGGATAGTACTATGCATTTTGAGGGCAAAATATTTCTCCACATGTTATTGAACTGTGTGGAGATAGAATATGTAATGTCAATGACAGTCGTATTAATGTCAAGGCCATGAAGTGTCTAAATTTCGGCCTTAAAAATCGGGAAGAGTGTTAAGATGGTCCCTATTGGTTTCCTTATTCTTCACATTCCTAAGATAGCATTTAGAAAGAACATTTCAATTTATAATTAGTATGCGTTTAGTTTTCTTTTTAATTAATGTTTCGATCCTTTCTTTTATTCTGAAAAGTTCCGCAAAACTCATAAATAACCAAAGAATGAAAAAGTCCAATTTCTTCATAGCTTTATTATTTATTTGAATGCGTGTTATGTTACACAGAGTATGGATACTACCCGGTACGGTACGTCATGATAGATAAATTAATTGCTAAATATTTTATTTGTTATTACAACTTCGGAATGGTATGCTATGCTATATACATGAGTATCAGTATTTGATTCGAATGCATATCATCTTACCAAACAATTCATTAAAAAAGTAATTTATTTTATATAATATATTTCGTGATTTTATTTATTGTTAAATCCGAATGGTATGCCGATTTAACAGGTTAAATTTTGATTCGAAGTCGCATTATGTTACTAATATATAAGCAGTAGGTATCCGAGTCGAAATGAAACACAATCCAAGACACCCACCACCCTTGAAGAGTGTATTAACTGACAATGCGATCCCTCGTATTGCGATGACGCAGACAAATCAGTCGAAACAAATTTTTCCAGAATTATTCCATCCTATTTTAGAATCAGTTTATGTGGACCACTGCTGTGAATTTTTCTACCGATATGGCATTATCAGTGTTAAGGTGTGGCGGTCTAGAACTTCATTTTAATCAAAACCAGATTTTGAAGATACGACATAAATAAAAGTTTGATCGAAATGACAAACATATTTTAACTGAACCTGCTCTCGTTTCTACTTTTTAATAATAGCTAACATTACCTAGTGACAAGCTTAGTCCGTTTAAAACCAAGTGAGCACTTTTTTACCGTCGTTAAAACCCTTATATTGCAATCTTCTACGCATATAACTTGTCAGGTTATATTAGAACGTTCAACGATTTGAACCCGGACCTTCGAATAATCGGGTGGAACGATCGTGTTTACCGTATCAAGTATCAACATTATGTATTTAATTTACCTAAATTCATGCGAAATGTTTGTTCAAATAATATAAATGAAAAATATAATAGTTAATTGAGAATAACATACTCATATATTTTTATACCAAATTATAAATATAGCCATTTTTAACTGCTTACCTTTTTTGTTTATCTGGTGAATGTTTCTGTGAACTTGATTGGGACTCTTCAGAAAACTCCTTTCTTATATCCTCTGACAATTCTAATCAATGATCAATAAAAAGTATTCACATAAATTGATGCATAAAACATCCGAGCAAACCACGGCAACTCACCGTATCCCCTATATTAGATACAGGAGCCAAAACAAGTTTGAGTTCACTGCTAACAGAATGGAATGGTGTTATGAGCTTCTTAATTTCATACAAGTAGCTACTCCCATGAAGCGTAACTTGATAACATGGACGATTCTATTTTCATTTAAGGGTAGAGATGTAGTTTTAAAAGACAATAATTGTTTTTTTTTGTTTCAATATACAAAGTATGTATAAGTTACTGTATTCTTTTTTTCCTTTTAATCAGTGTATATTTACAGTATTACACCAACACAGTACAGTATTTATATTAAAGTTAATTGATTTAAATTTAAACGTATTCTTGTGTAAAGTTACTAAGCTCCATTGCTCTTTAATAACATTATTTTATTACAGTATCATTACGAAATAGTTTAAAATATATTATTAATAGGCCTAATTATTATATTGCTAAATAATAATAGTATTAATATAAAAATATAGTTTTTTCACATGTTTTCTGTATATCAATCATCATAGTCATACACATAGTAGACATAATCCTTTTAAATCTGTATTTTTTTCAACGCATGATGTTGAGGCATTGCTTGAGATTAATTAGAATTTGAAATCTTGTTTTTAGATCAGACGTCTGTACAAAGCTACAATATCATCATGCCCTCTCTTTAGATGCCCTCTGAACAACCTGTCAAATCTGAAATCCATTCCGTATTTCTTCATCGGATTCTATAAATCTCAATAGATGGATTCATAGTTTCTGTAGCTGCCATGGTAACAGTTGTTTGCTTAAATAATTTAGATATTGCCGATGTTTTTTATCACGATGTGGCTCCATTGATTTCTCGGTTGGAGCTGGAATGTGCTTTCAACGAATACGTCACATTTTATTCAACAGGTGAAACAATAAATCATACAGATTTGAACTAATTAAAAAGTAAATACACCTGATCAAAATAACATTGTGATATAATCTTTTCTATCGTCAACAGCCTCTACGGCCCAATGAAATAAATGAGACCTATATTACATATACTGTAGTAGGCCTAATTTTGATTTTCTGCGTTAATTGCGAATACACTGATAGAGTTTTCTGATGTTGTTGTCCAATTACGGTAGCCTATATAAAATGCATTTACCTATACAGTAGTGTTATACACCGCTTTTGGAAAGTAACACGCCGGGGCCATGATAGAATAAATTTAAGCACAGCAAGACGGTAGAGGATATCGTCATAGTATTGGAATCCACTTAACCATTATACCCCTATACTTTAAAACCATTGAGTTTACTATGCACATTCTTTCATCTCGTTTTAATTGCCCATTAATGTTGTTTTTGTATGTGGTAGACGTTAATCGGTATTGGAAAGGAAGAAGATTGTAGAGCCCGAGTATAACACTGGTTTAATTAGCAGGTGTAATGATAGTGTACCTCTTTAGTTTATTTGGCTGGCTTGCCGGATGCCGAATGGTTTTTTATTTGTATTTACAGTACTATTTATTAACGCGGATGTGTTTTAAAAATATTGTTGAATATTGTTATAATATTGAGATCGAAAGGGAATTACCACATAAATTAATTACTGATACCAAACTATTAAATTTTGATGATATAAAGAAAAGTGGCACCGTGGTAGTCTCAGTACAATAGTTATAAATGCTCAGCAAGTTTTAAATTTCTTTATTCATTAGGTCCATTGTTACAGACTGGGTATTGTTACAGAATCTACGTGATTAAATCAAAGATCAAACTTGAAACACAAATAAATAATATATACACGCTACCAACAACACTCTTTGACACCCAGATTTACGACAAGGATTATTGAAATGAAATATGTTAAGGAGTTCTAACATACAATTGTATATTGTAAGTTCTAAAGTTGAGTGATTTAGAGACAAATTCACGAAGAAAGGTGAACAATGTTATGTTAAGTTTATGTCTATCAAACTAGTACAACAGTAAAATGGTTCCTTCGGGTAAAATTTGAAATATGTTCCATGACATCATTAATACAAAAGTTTATCTCATAAAATAATCAAAGTTATATAGTTTACTATTAGGCCTAGACATGTGAAAGGTCCAATAGTTTCACTACACATTTGTTTTTCCATAAATCCTAGAAATCACTTTATAAGAACATAGAGTATTTAATTTTAGGACCAATAGCAATCCAGAAGTTTTATAATTGTATTGTTATGTGAATTATTTCAAAGAAACCGATAAAATAATTTTAATCCTAACTTTGTGTGTTTTCTTCAATACACTTTTATTTATTGTCACCGGTAAATTTCCCCTGCTCTTTATTATTCCTAAAATTCAGCATGCAAATGTTATTTCTACAATGAGCTCGTATGTACTTTCTAAACATGAATATGACTATTACTATGAAAAAAACTATATTGATAGTAAAGCGTAAACAAAAAAACACTTTGTTCCTTTATACCACTTGCTGCCAGGTCACATTACAAACCTAATCCTGAATCGATTAGTATCAAAATGGTCTCAATGTATTATTTCAAAAGTGCCTCAATGCATTTGAACAATTGTTTAATTTCAATGCTACTACTAAAGTTCACATACAAAGTTTCAGACTAATTTTAATTAGTGTTTTCGAATCTATGACAATGGCTATGCATATAAACGTTAATTCTTTTGTCAATTGTAGGCCTAATGCCAAATAACTAATTGATATGTTTAGTATTTATTTTGTAGATGTGTTTTCAAAATATTGTTGAATATTTTTATAATATTGAGATCGAAAGGGAATTACCACATAAATTAATTACTGATACCAAACTATTAAATGTTGATGATAGGCCTATAAAGAAAAGTGGCACCGTGGTAGGCTCAGTACAATAGTTATAAATGCTCAGCAAGTTTTAAATTTCTTTATTCATTAGGTCCATTGTTACAGACTGGGCATTGTTACAGAATCTACGTGATTAAATCAAAGATCAAACTTGAAACACAAATAAATAATATATACACGCTACCAACAACACTCTTTGACACCCAGATTTACGACAAGGATTATTGAAATGAAATATGTTAAGGAGTTCTAACATACAATTGTATATTGTAAGTTCTAAAGTTGAGTGATTTAGAGACAAATTCACGAAGAAAGGTGAACAATGTTATGTTAAGTTTATGTCTATCAAACTAGTACAACAGTAAAATGGTTCCTTCGGGTAAAATTTGAAATATGTTCCATGACATCATTAATACAAATGTTTATCTCATAAAATAATCAAAGTTATATAGTTTACTATTAGGCCTAGAAATGTGAAAGGTCCAATAGTTTCACTACACATTTGTTTTTCCATAAATCCTAGAAATCACTTTATAAGAACATAGAGTATTTAATTTTAGGACCAATAGCAATCCAGAAGTTTTATAATTGTATTGTTATGTGAATTATTTCAAAGAAACCGATAAAATAATTTTAATCCTAACTTTGTGTGTTTTCTTCAATACACTTTTATTTATTGTCACCGATAAATTTCCCCTGCTCTTTATTATTCCTAAAATTCAGCATGCAAATGTTATTTCTACAATGAGCTCGTATGTACTTTCTAAACATGAATATGACTATTACTATGAAAAAAACTATATTGATAATAAAGCGTAAACAAAAAAACACTTTGTTCCTTTATACCACTTGCTGCCGGGTCACATTTCAAACCTAATCCTGAATCGATTAGTATCAAAAGGGTCTCAATGTATTATTTCAAAAGTGTCTCAATGCATTTGAACAATTGTTTAATTTCAATGCTACTACTAAAGTTCACATACAAAGTTTCAGACTAATTTTAATTAGTGTTTTCGAATCTATGACAATGGCTATGCATATAAACGTTAATTCTTTTGTCAATTGTAGGCCTAATGCAAAATAACTAATTGATATGTTTAGTATTTATTTTGTAGATAATTACAATTCACTGATCTATTGATTGAACCCGGAAATCATAGCAGTAGTGATAATCCAATGAAGAAAAAAAGAGAAAAATTATTAATATCAGGTTGTCAATAGGAATTTCTAGTGGTGTTTTTCACTTTAAGTTAATACCGTACGCATGATGATTGAATCTGTTTACTTGAAAAAAGCGGAAACTTTTCACAACTATAACATAGTTTAAATAGGGGGCGCTATTAAAAATAATACATTTCGTTTAAATTAATTAAAAAAAACTCACCCTTTTTGCACAGGTTAGCTGAAGATTCACATTCACCTAGTGTATTGCTTGCTTTGATTGAATACCGACCAAAATCATCTTCAGTCACATGGTTGATTATCAAAGAATATCGACATATATCATCAAACTCGAATTTGAAATGATTATTTTCATCGATGACGTCACCGTTTTTAAACCAGCAAACTTCGGGCCTTGGATTGCCATTAATTTTGCAGATAAACTTTACAGTGTCTCCTTTACAAACACATTGGTCTTTCAAAGTGTCGAGTATAGCCGAAGGCATCTGGTACTTTGTAAATGTTTGTGTTTTCTCTGCCATTATGGTTCTTGTTTTGTCCTTTGTAAACATCGTTTCTTTGAAAACATCAATGCCAATGGATGGGTCGTTGTTATTCGGTTCAAACTTTTGTCTGACTTCATCAACAATGCTGTTTCGTCGTCTTAATCGCGATACACGTTTAGTGGATGGTTTCTGTTCTTCGGTCGAACTAAGTTCGTCTGGTTTCTCCAGTGTGGTTGATTTTCCAGCAGAATTAGATTCAGACTTTCCTCCAAACATCGTTAAGACGTTCATTCGATGGATCGCTCGTAATGCAATTGCTGTTTTCTGTAATTATAAATTGATAATAATAATAATATTAATTAATAATTAATAATGACTCTAACCGAATTTCTGATTTCATGATCTTTTAATAAAACATATCCATTTACATTTATTCATACCGATGAAAACAAAATAACTTGCTACACTAATTAAAAATAGTATACATTTCCATCTAATAAAAGCAATATACGTATTAAAGTTTGCTCTTGTTAGTTTTATACAATAACGGGATTTTCTTTTTCGAGGTTAGATTGGAGATACCATATAAACGAAATGTCTCACTTATGAGACACATTCCCTTGTAAATAATGGTAAATGCACGAGTGGTTAACAATACTTTACTAATTGACTTAAGAACCAAACTCAGTATCAATGTAAATACAAGAGAAAAAGAAGTGGATTAACAAACAAAATAATGTACCTTCAGTATTCGAGTTTGTTGGAGAACAAAACAACTGACATACAATGGAGTATAATGGTGTTTAGACAGATTACACACAGGGGTATGTCTGGAAGGCCATTCCTCCTACTAAGGACATATTTTTACCATGTAGTTTACTACTGCAATATTATTGATTTTAATAAGACTTCATTTTAATACGACTTCATTTAAATATTTAAGACTTAATAATTAATAGCGAAAATAGTAATGTCTAACTACGTTCTAGAATCGAAATGAAGTTGTTGTTGTCGGAAAAACAGGTTAGACTTTGTTAACCCTGGGAGACTATAAGCACATCATAACCATCAATCTTATAACACACACGTATATTTAACCAATAGTACAATAGCAATAGCAATAAAAGACATGTTATAACATTACATTGCATTATAGCAAGCCTAACATCGAAATAACTTTTTTAGATCATTGCCGATGCCTCTTGGTGGCACTGACTAATCCGGGTTATTAGAATGCACATTGGGTTTTTAATGTGCTTAATCTGTGCCTGATATATCCTCTGCTTTATCAGAAAGGAAATCATATACAGGTTTATTCCAATGAGTAATATTGTATTAGGGACCTGGATGTTCAAAATGGTTCAGTAGAAGTGAATAACTAATAATGATTTAGTCTATATAAGTTCATACATTTTTGTGTTGAAAACTGTTTGTATCGTAGGCCTACAAGAATTAAAACTAGGCCTACTATTCTCCTATTTATGCTCAAATGCTTAAAACTAATCTCAGTAGTAATAGTGATATGTTATACTGTACATCAACTTGGCATACAGTATCTTGTATGGAAGGCAATCGCCGCCAAAAATACAAAAGTAAAACAAACAACGTACTTTCACAAACAAACAACGTACTTTCACAAACGAAACCTACTTTCAAAAACGAACAACCTACTTTCACAAACGAACGATCTAAATTAAAACAAAGAACGTACTTTTACAAACGAACAACATACTTTCACAAACGAACAAACAAATTTAAAACAAACAACGTACTTTAAAAAACGAACAACCTACTTTTACGCGAACAACGTATTTTTTACAAACGGACAACGTACATTGATAAACGAACAACCTGCTTTACCAAACGATGTAGATTGCCGAATGAACTAAGGACTCGTCCATTTTTTAAGTCGGGTAATTGCAAAAGTTCCGATAAGAGGATATGCCTTAGAGGGATCTCAAAGCGAGCAGCCTGTATCTTGCGCGCGTAAGCAAAACTCATCCTGACAAATGGAGGAAAAGTGACCCTCATGAAACGTTTTCTGGAAGATGTTGAATTCTAGATACGAATTCATGTAAAAATGTTGCGTATCGGATGTTGTGACATCATTTTATGGCCAGTTGAATTATAAAAGTCGTATTTTTATCTTTTGCGTCATAGTTCATTTAAAATAGCGCGCATCTATATTCTACGCATCCAAATTCTTCTACACGTTAATATGTTGTTGATAAATTCCTTCCAAAATTGCTATCTTCGTGTTCATTTTGATGACGTCATAATGATAAA
Source organism: Antedon mediterranea (assembly GCF_964355755.1). NCBI lineage: Eukaryota > Metazoa > Echinodermata > Crinoidea > Comatulida > Antedonidae > Antedon > Antedon mediterranea. The sequence goes on along the minus strand of NC_092671.1, from coordinate 12,764,116 downwards.
AATTAAAATAAAGGCGGGTCCCATAATTTTACCTATGCTACACTGTATGTAGTTATATAGTGTATACTCTATATAGAGAGCTCACTATTAACAACATTTTATTTTCCTCAGGTCATGTGGTGTTTTTATACCCGACTTAAAAAATGGACGAGTCCTTAGTTCATTCTGCAATCTACATCGTTTGGTAAAGCAGGTTGTTCGTTTATCAATGTACGTTGTCCGTTTGTAATACGTTGTTCGCGTAAAAGTACGTTGTTCGTTTTTTAAAGTACGTTGTTTATTTTACATTAGTTCATTCGTTTGTGAAAGTAGATCGTTCGTTTGTGAAAGTAGGTTGTTTGTTTGTGAAAGTAGGTTGTTCGTTTGTAAAAGTACGTTCTTTGTTTTAGTTTAGATCGTTCGTTTGTGAAAGTACGTTGTTCGTTTGTGAAAGTACGTAGTTTGTTTTACTTTTGTATTTTTGGCGGCGATTGCCTTCCATAATCTTGGTAAAGCGGAAACAAACTCGTCAATGCAAACAACAATTCGCCCTACATCATAAACCATTACGCGGGACCGGTAAACTATAATGAAAGAAAGGTAAATTATATAAACTACGCTAGCTATTATGGAAGGCAATCGCCGCCAAAAATACAAAAGTAAAACAAACAACGTACTTTCACAAACGAACAACGTGCTTTCACAAACGAACAACGTGCTTTCACAAACGAACGATCTAAATTAAAACAAACAACGTACTTTCACAAACGAACAACCAACTTTCACAAACAAACAACCTACTTTCACAAACGAACGATCTAAATTAAAACAAACATCGTACTTTCACAAACGAACGAACTAATGTAAAACAAACAACGTACTTTTACAAACGAACAACCTACTTTTACATTAACAACGTATTTTTTTCAAACGGACAACGTACATTGGTAAACGAACAACCTGCTTTACCAAACGATGTGGATTGCCGAATGAACTAAGGACTCGTCCATTTTCTAAGTCGGGTATAAAAAATAAGGTGTTTTTAGAATTAAAAAAACAAACAAGCAACTATACAAACATGGACGACGAGGATCGAACCAGGATACGTATACGCCTTACTGAGGTAATTGATTTGCTAGAGATTGAACAACAAAATGCTATTCAACCGTCTGTGCATTTACTTGATGGCATATGCAGGGACTGTCTGACATTTGGTATAGAAAACGAAATTGTATCACTCATCTTTGAAGCATCTCGAATATTTAAAGAAAGTCAGCATGGTAATACTTTTAGGCCTACAAGTGTTTTTGGCTATAGGCCTGAGACTGTTCACGGTTCACTTCCAGGTAGACCCAGATTACTCATCACTGAAGTACAGCTGTTATTTTTTATTGGTATGTAATGCGTTTATGTGTTTAGTGTAATTTAAATGTATACTTCTGTAGTGGCCGCAAAATCCCACGTGACATGTGTGAAGTACTATAGTAGATTTAATTAACTAATTTAGGCATCGCATTTTCCGAGGTTTTTTCGCCCCTCCTTACTTAGTTTATATATTTCTGGATACCACCGTCACCGACAACCCCAAATTGTCCTCAGTTAACCCCAATTTCCTCAATTTGTCGCACACCTCAAATTTTAATTACAAAAGCAATTTATGTCTGCATCATAACAATGAATTTGTCAAATAAACTGCGTTTACATGTATTCATGTATTCATAAATATTACATGTATGCATGCTTCAGTAGTTCTATTAGTTTTCTTCTAACCAAACTTAGGCAGTCCTTAATTAAAGTTAATTAGAGGCCAAAGCTGCTAAACCCAATTAAAACATCGGTCTCAAAAGTGGTCTTTAATTAGAGACCTTCATTTCGATATAAAATCTAGAGGACGCTTTAATCGTAGTACGTAACATGTGCGCTCGCGAGTGAAAAGTCGAACGTGCATGTTAACACACTGCCATTAATGCACTCTCTAGAGTTTCTAAGTAACTTGGGCCTATTGCGCTTGTAGAAAGCTGACAAAGGCAGAGGTGCATAAATCTATATAAGAGAGTAGACACCGGATTGGACAATTGGCATTATGGTTTGAGTGTGTATTCATAACATTTTAACTATAATCTACCTACACAATTCAATCATTGAAATAAATGGCATGTCAACTTGAATGTATTAATAATTATACAATATACAGAAAATGGGTTCACTGTGAAAGATATGAGTGGTCTTCTGCGTGTCAGTAAGCGGACGATAGAGCGACGATTACAAGAAGCAGGGATATCTATGAGTATGAAGTACAGCAATATAACCGATGACCACCTGGACAACAAAATTGAACGGATACTTGGTTCATTTCCTAATTCAGGTGTGTTAGTTTAAACAATGATATTATAGGCCTACTATAAATGCATCGTTTTAATGATCAAGGTCTACATCATTATCACAGTTGCACATTCTGCTTTTGTATTGTTTTCATTGTTTTCTTAATAAATAAATCAATCAATCAATAAATGATGTTGTAAATGCCCTAATAAGTGCCGCACCAAACCATATTGGCTTAGGCCTATCATAAATTATTATATAACGTACAGTACTATATGACTACCTCAGTTTATTATAGTAAAGTTGTAAACATCGCGACGTTTAATAAATGTATCGAACCGATACAATTTATTTATTATGTTGCTATGAACTATATGGACCTCCCAAAAAATATACTATAGTAGTCACCGCGTGTTTGTGAGGGCTTGAGTGCGGCGCTTATTCGGAGAAGGCGCTTCACAAAGTAAATGAGTAAATGTTGTTGCTATTATAACATACGGTATATAGTATGCAGGCCTAATACGTTGGGAGATAGACTCTCAATTTAAAAAAAAACATTTGCGCCATACTCCATACTCGTTCATATTGCATATGTTTATATTTATTTATTTATATGTTACACTCAATTTTTTTATAGGCTGGAAAAGTGTACTCGCACACTTAATAGCTAATGGAACCATTGTACAGCGCAACCGGGTGCGGGATTCACTACATCGTGTCCGCCCAGAAAGACGAGCATTGACATCATGCTTGAATGTAAGACGATATTCGGTTCATTCGCCTTTGAGTCTGTTTCACATTGACGGAAATCACAAACTCATTAGGTAATACGTTGTTTTATATAACCTTCTTGCACCATGACCAGACAAAAACACCCAACAAACTACTACACCTTTTTTCTTTTTAAACAGGTGGAGGTTTGTGATACATGGTGGCGTAGATGGATATAGCCGAGCACTTGTGTACCTCAGATGTAACACAGACAATAGGGCAACAACGGTTTTACATTGTTTTGAGGAAGCAGTACGGGTGTGGGGATTACCGTCACGTGTTAGAGCAGACATGGGTGTTGAGAATGTGGATGTTGCTCGGTTCATGCTCCATCATCCTTCCAGAGGACCAGGAAGGGGAAGCTTTATCACGGGACGTAGCGTTCACAACACTAGAATTGAACGACTATGGAGAGATGTATTCGATGCTGTGATTGGCTCATGGTATACTTTCTTCAAGAACATTGAACACCTTGGCATATTATGTAATGATGACGAATGTCACGTTTTTCTATTACATTATATATACTGCCCTATTATCAACAGAATGTTACAAGAGTTTGTAAACATGTGGAACAATCACAAATTGCGAACGGAGCACCATAAAACACCAAATCAGCTCTTTATTATGGGAATGCAGAATATAGCCTGCGAGGATAGTATTATATCATCCGAGTACTTCGAGTTGTTAACAGAGGTTAGAGAAATAATGTAAAGCATACAAGCATTGGTTTCTATTGCATCTAACTTACCAAAATGATTCACACGTAAGCACCGGCGCAGATCCTGGGGGAGGGGAAGGGGATACATATTTACTAGTGGGGGCCGGGGATTGTCCATCTTTTTTTTCAACAGCAAAATCATTAAATTGGGGTGAAACAAAATAGAAAGTAAGACTTCAATCGACATATCGTATGTAATTTCAGTAATAAGAAGAATACATTTTGCGTGAATATAACCAGTGGCGCCCCTGTCCCCCAGCCTAGTTACTCGCTTTGCTCGCAATGTATTTCATTTTTATAAGTCCCTTCCCCTCACTATTAAAAACGGATCTGCGCCGTTGCATGTAAGTCGGTTTACAGACACCAATATATCAAAATAAATACCGACATCACAAATCTATACCGTACTGCATTATTCTTTCAGGAAGATGCAGATCAGTTCGGGCTTGATAGGGATTGCGCTCCTTCAGATAGTGGTGATGAAATTGGCATTGTTGTACCGGAAACTGTATGTCCTCTCGGTGAAGAACAACTGTTACAGTTCAGGAATGAAATGGATGTAATAATTAACAGTAATGTAAATATTTGGGAGCCGTCATTGTTCATACGAGCTCTTGAAATACTAGCTAAATATCAGTAAAAACAAATAATTATACACAATAGTCTTTGAATTTTACGCTGCAGTCATAAATTTACATATAGACTCTCCCAATCCTGGACTTTTATAACGTCAATGGTTTTTTTTTTCTTGTGTGGCTTCGTCCAACTTTTATAATGCTCTGTTATAAGTATATGTGTGTACATTTAAATATTATTTTAAAATATATTGTTTTTCGCTAATTTATATGATACATTGTCAAAATCAGGTTCCATAAATCATATACATGTTTAAAAATACAATTAATTAAAATATATAAATGACAATAAAAAGATGATAAAAATTGATTAAAAACGTAGTTATGACAGTAGTCATTATTCTATTCTGTTCGTGTTCGGGTAGAGAGGCTATAAACTCAGAGGAGGAATATGAAATACCCTCCCTTTTCACCAAGACAAAAAAGGATGAGATGAATGAGAGGAATGCAAAAGTTTGAAATAAGAAGTTTAGAATGGATAGCATGGAATGATGTGTTTAATGAAAACCGTAAGGTTAGAGTCCATACACAGTGCAGGTCCAAGATATTATTTTGGCTCTGTGTGTATGTGAGACGCTTCATACCCGAAAGACATATTACTATATTATAATACAATTACTATATACAATGTATTTAAGAGGTAAAACAAGCACTTTGTTATATCATCAATGCAAGGAGATTAATGGTTAATATATATATATAAATAATGAAATGGGATCTAAAATTTAAGTGACAGAAAAAAAACATTTGGTATGAAATTAACGGTGTTGCCCGGGCAACTGGGGCGACACCCTTGCGTCCGCCACTGAATTAATTTATGCGTCATTATTTTTACAACCGGACGGTGGAAAATGATCACTCACACATACGAACATTATACTGCTGTATATACACTTAAACAATTCCAAAGTAATTGGAAAGAAAGGCTTCGTCATATCTTTCGTACAGCTGTTCGTCTTGCACATCGGATACGTTTGTAGGCAGGTACAACGTATTTGTGCAAGTTGAACTTGAGGGGAAAATGCTTCTCCCCTCAACAAAAACGATTCTGGGTTGCATTGCGAACCCGAGAATTGGAGGCTCTGTCGTCCCGGTCACAAACCGAAGGATCCGCTCCAAAGATACACCCCTTCGTCTACCAGCTATACATAAAATAAAAAATACAGGTTATAATGACAAGACAACATTTAATGTTGCAACTCTATCACCATACATAATTTACACTTTTAATTGATTAAAAACACAAATATTAGGCCTACATAATTATACAAATATAATCATAACATGAGGTATATTTATAAGTTAGAAATAATTATACTATTAAATGTGGATAAACCATGAACTACGCTACAATATACTGTATATACATACATACATACGTATGTGGGTACTAAACGTGGGCATACATACTTAGTAGTTATTTATAGTAACTATACACAGTTCAAGATTGTAAGTAAATTGGACCAATGTTTTTGCCTTGTGAAACAGACAGACGGATGAAGTTCATTTCGATACCCTCTCCCCACCATGGTGTGTGTGTGTTTGGCGTGGGTGTGTTGTATGGAAATGTATCTATCTCATTAGAATTATCATTGTTTGTAAACGAAATAATGAAGGAACAGTTATGCATACCAGCTACATCCTTTACATATCGGATCAATTTTGTGTACACACCGTCTTCTCTTTTCCGTTGGTTTGATCCTCTTTCTGAGAATTCCGGCTTCAGTATTGAAAGAATCATCCTGTTTGTCAGGGCCTTTCGTGCTGTCGGTCGCAGGAGGAATACAACAATTGGTTTCGCCCGAAGCAGCTTTTTGTAAATAGTAAAAATGAATGGCATTACGACAATCGAGAGCAGCACTGAATAGAGAGGCTACGGTACATATTATTAGGAAACCTGTCAGAGTGTCAACCAAAATAACAATGAATCTAATTAGAGCGCGTTAAGCCTGGTTTTCATTAAAATCGCTACAGCGTTTCCATTAAAATCGCTACACGCGCAGATGTCGCCGACGCAATCGGGAAGGCTCCCTGATTCATCGCAGTCAAATCGGCAAAGTTCAACCATGTTCAACTTTGCCGATTGTGTCGGAGATGAATCGTATACGCGTATAAAGAATATTTAGCGCTCGCGTACTAGATCCTCGATAAATTCTAGTGTTAGGCTTAGGCCTAAAAACGCACGCATGTTGGGATTTGGAAAAAAATCGTCCCAACGAAGTTGTGGAATAAACACTAAATAATTTGACGTTCGCGAGTGGCCGATTTTAATGTAATTAATACATTAATTTGACACAGCGCATAGTCATAATGCGATTTCGTAAATGTAGGTAAAAAAAATATTAGGAGAACACGAAAAAGGATCTATTTATTCTTGTTTCAGCAATAGACCTAGGCCAATATTCTGAATAAGAACAAATATCCGGGTGAATCGGAGATCAATGGAGATGCCCGCGCGGACACAAATACACAAACATAATAAAGCCAAACTGCAATACCCAATCTGTCACTTATGTCTTTCAAACTTACATCTATCAGCCCCAATTTGTTGAAGCCTTCCTTAAACTGCGTTTGACTTTCCGATTGTTGTGCAGTGTCATCACTTAACATGGCCTCGATTTCAGTTTCCGCCAGGAAACAAGGCAGTGGTCCATTTTGTAACATTGATAGACCTGAAAAAGACATCAATACTCGCTATTGAAAAAACATTTCATTAAGAGGCTATTGTAGCTTGCTTCTGCCAATTCCACCCTCTTCCAACATAAAAAGCAGTCTATCGGTGTTTGCTGAATGATACGGACACATGAAATCTAGTCTATTTTGCCTTATGTAGTGGAGTTCAATAGTAATACTCACCGCATACAAGACCCGCACCATAATAATACTTTTTTCTCAATTGAGTGACGTCCTGAGTTATGGTGTACCTGCCATCATCATCCTTCTGCAATATCCTCCTCTCTTCTTGCAGAAGTTCCTGCAGCATCAGCACGAAGAATTCCTTTCGTGGACCTCCAGCGTCGATGGACTCCTCACCATAAAATGTCACATCTAAGGGTAACCGGAATGGCTGCCAATCGCCAGGCTGTTCAATTAATTCTGCCATTCCGGTTTCAAAAATATCATCTCTAGATGCATATATTGGAAGAGATTCCCCTTCCAATTCCTCTGTCTCCACAAGTTGATCCAGTGGTCGGCCACGCAAAAACGTATGTTGGTATACCCTTAATACCTCCACCGGATCGCTCACCTCATTCCTATTAAAATAAGAAATCATAAACGTTCATTACATGGTGTTCTACGCGAAAACCAATGGAAATTACATAATGAATATTATCATTCATTGATCATTACTCCCAACACCACCAACACCACCACCACTATCATTATTATATTCAGCATCAACTACATTTTCTTCTCTTAATATTTGTCACCAGCATCAATTTCATAATATTTGCACCAAAACATAAAGACTAAATTCATAATTCAGAAACAGTAGTAGTTACTCACGTTTTACTCAGACATTCAGCTAACACATCTTGAAGTGTCTGTAACGAGACTGGTGGTTGTGTCACTGGTTGTATTGTTGTGACTGAGTGTCCTTCTATTGAATTGTCTTCATATCTGCTAAGAGGAGTTGGCTGTTTTATTTGTAGTACAGTGTATTGTATTATAAACTGACATTGTGTGGCTTTGTTTCAGGCATGTGCCAAATACAGTACAATAATCTTTATATTATTATTCATTCAATCAGACGAACGCCTGCACCTACCTGTCATTTACTACCGGTATAGGAGCGTCGATGATGACATCTAGCAGTTCATCAACATCATCATTATCACTGTCAGGAACTGTAATAGGCACGCTTGCAGTATTCTAAAGGAATCAATATTCATAATACATTCATTTAAATAATTTGTGTATTTGAATCGGTCGACAGCTAGGACGACAGCAAGGCCTAAATATACCCATTTTCCCTCCCCGATTGACTATCATGTTTAATTGTTCTTCCGAATTTCAGCCAGGCAATATATTATCTATATTTTTGTTTATATTTAACTATGCCTTATTGACGATTGCTTCGAATACTTTACAGCAAAAATTCGTCCAGCAACCTTTTTCATATCAATTCAAATTTTAGAGGCGGCGGAGAAAGGCAAACAAACTATTTGGATGGCAAAATGTTATGATTGTGATGGTGGTATTTTATATACATAGCCTACCTCATGCGAGGATGTGCTCGGAGTACACTCAACAAGGTGTTCTCGTATTTGACTTGATAGCATACTTTGACCGCACACATGACAAGTCTCTTCCATAGATCCCTCGATCCTGGCCAGCGGGTCAATTGGTATGTCCTTCTGTAACGGCCTGATGTACAGTCTTCCCGTTGAGAGAGGCCGCATTTCTTCAACCGACAAAAAGCCGGACACCACAAACACCAACTGAGTTCTGGACATCTCCTTCGCCCTTAAATATTCTATTCCTCCAGTGTCTCGCAGCACCGGAAAAGAACTTCAATGGGAGGGGAAAACAAACCACGTTATTTTACCGGTTACAGTGTTATAATTAAAGATTCCCTACTACTGTTTACATTCGCATGCCAGGTATATCTTATTTTTTGCATGTACACCACCAGTTACAGATTTCAATTTTCCCGCTTTTGGAAGTTTTTTGCTATGTTTAAATTTTCCTAATTTTCAACAATATTTAAAATGGGGAAATTAACTAATTTCATATTGTGAAAGTGTAATAAAATACCGAATGTCGATATGTCTTCATCATTGTAATTATTTACATCCTATTAAGCTCTGACATCATAATGTATTGCCTAAAACGTTTCGGCTAATTCCACACGTACATTACATAACATTTCCATTGAATACCGTAACAGAAAACGTCAGTTTATAGAAAAGAATCTTTCAATTCAATTGCAATATTATATGTAATAATATAGTGTACCTATAAGGTTTTTGTTGTCATATTTTTGTGGAGAAAGATTACAAATTTTGAAACCTAATACCGACTTCAGAAAATGTAATAAAAGGCCCCGCTATAGAATTGAAACACTATAGGTCGTCTCCAAAGTTATGTTTCAAAGTAAATTCAAAGTTCCAGAATTTAGAACAGACATAGACCTACATAACCACATCTTGAATGCAATACTCTTCGGGCGAGGGTAATATTTTAATAACATGCCAAAGTCAGAATGTAAATCTATACCTATATAGTATACTTCGGACCTCTTCGGCATCTGCATTACAGGTAAACCGTATCTTTTTCTTACCAATGCCGTTCGCCTGCAGTATACGCTGGTATGATAGGGACGGTACCTCAATGCAGTCCTTTGTTGGCAAACACACGATTTCTTTTGTCCATTGTCTTACTGAAAACAAAATTATATTGTTCATTTCAGTTCTACTGCTAAAACTTGAAAGTATGGTAGACCAAACCTATATGTTTATATTATATATCAATGAAGTACGACTTAGACCTATTTTCTTTTTGCTTAAACTTTCAACAATAAAGTCTTACTTGTGTTGCGTGGAGAAATTGCGTAAGGCCGGACTGCTGCACGTCGAGATTGAATCTATAGAAAATAAACCCACGTAAATGAAAAATGTCATTAACAAATTAACAGTTTTCCCCATTTAGCACAATGGCTGAGGCCAAAAACATCTCTGGAATAAAAATGAGAGTGAGTTTGTACATTATAGAAAATCTTGCTAAGGTTAATGTATGTAGGCCTATGTATTCAATGGTGTGTGCGGCTGGCAGTGTAATATTTGTACATATTATGTATAACATTATCTCTGTCATCCTTAATATAAGCCAAACCAAAAATGTATTGATTCTTTTTCATTTTGTCTTCTATTTATTCGACCATTCCTGTGGTCACTAGTCTTGCCAATGTGAGCATGGGCTTTGTTTGTTGTTTGGATTGGTATTGTTTATAAATATAAATAAGGATGACAGTTTGAGGGCCTCCAATTAGTGGCAAATCCAATTGAACGCCAATGTTTTGTTTTTACGCGGCTACGCGCATATCGATTGGCGCATAGCCGCGTCGAACGTCGTGAAAACGAAACATTGGCGTTCAATTCGCCGAACCGAAACCGTGCCGGAACAGGTGTGAAAGGCCCTTTAGACCAGGAGGAGGTAGGAAGCTGGGGCATGAGAAAGGCCAAATGCGTAATTTGAACATATTTTAATGAAATTTGCGCAATATAAATGGATAAATTATCAGTATAATTCGGACTAATATAATTGTTGGTTTTAAAGAACCAGCTATCAATCCGTTACCCAATAAGTTAGTAATTGCCCTCCTGTATACTTGTGTATAAAAATCCTAACGCGACGTAGTACCGGTATCTATCCCTCTTACATTATTAAATGTAACACTGTCTTTGCAAACGTCCTTTTGTATATTATATAATGAGGTTTATAAAGCACATTTTTAATTTACTGTATATATATATATATCCTTACGATTGGTGTTCTTCGGAATAGCCTCCTGTGCTCATCCACGATGTTAGAAGTAGGCCTACTACCACTACTACTAGTAGGCCTAGTAGTAGTAGTAGTAGTAGTAGTAGACTCCCTATTGTTATCGGAACGGTCTTGTGGACCAGAATCTAAAGCAAAACAGTTTACATAATAGTAATTAAAATATGAATCTCTTGGTGCAAATGTTGCAACCAAACAGTGATTTTTAATATGTACCTATAGTGAGCTGTTCATCTACATTTGTTATACCAAGTTCATATGCAACTTTTCATCGTCCATTATAAAGCGGGGTCATGCTATATTATGACTAAAAATAATTTCCACAAATATTGATTACAGTTTTTAACCAAAGAAATTAAAATAACATAAACTAGTATATTATGAACATTAAACAGGTCACAGAAAAATAAACATAACCATCATCCGAGTGATAATGGTAAATCCCAGCTGGCTAGCATTCAAACATCTTAATTTGGCAATTGTGAATATAAAACACGATTATAGAACTAAATAACAACTCATAATTGTTCCTTATATCAAACATTAGAATGATATAAAAATTAAAATTCTATTTAGGCCTAAATTATATAATGAAAAATTAACCCTAAAGTTAGCTAAAATCCAACGGTCTGCAATGCTCATAAGAAAAATATGTAAGGAATCTATGAATATTCGGCTTATTTTAAGAAACTATCGAAAATGATTGATGACCTACTTGAAGTGATCTTAAATCACAAGTAAAAAACACTGTGGTGGTTTAGAAAATAGGTAAAACAGTGACCTCACACTGTCAGCGGGCAATGGGTGTTGATTTTTAAAACGTAAAATGACACATACTTTTTATAATTTTACAATTGCAAACAATAAAATCATAGTATTATTAGTACAAATAAAAAGAGCTTCGAAATGCCTAAACAAATAATGACTCCCCGGGTTGTGTGAGTTATTGCCGGCCATCTTTAATACTGTGTTGACTTAATACGTTATTGTATTTATTTATTTATTTATTTATTTATTTAATATTGAATAAGGTCTAGTCTTCCATGTTGGCCATCACGTACTGCTCGTGGGTATGCTAGCAAGCCGTCGCTATAACAACACACTGAGCAGAAGTATGGTATAGATTCAGTTAGAGGGAATAATATAATAAATAGATCCAAAAATTAAAAATAAATGGTAGTACTTACCAGGAGGATGTTGAACCAGAAGTCCAACTGCTCTGTTCAACAGTCTAATTGCTTCACTCAGGGTCTCAGAATTGTTACCGGCCATATTGCATACGTTTTGCAGTAAAAAGGTAGCTACTACTATCTACACACGTGTAGTTTTGACGGCGTTTTGTCAGGATGAGTTTTGCTTACGCGCGCAATGCTCGCTTTAAGCGCCCTCTACGTCATATCCTCTTATCGAAACTTTTGCACATATAAAGTTTGTATTATACGCCGGTGTGGCGCTATGCTCCCAAACCCTTCCCAGCATGCATTGTGCAATGACGTTTCTCGCGAAATCAAGGTATTTTCGATAAACCTTTATTACCCGACTTAGAAAATGGACGAGTCCTTAGTTCATTCGGCAATCTACATCGTTTGGTAAAGCAGGTTGTTCGTTTACCAATGTACGTTGTCCGTTTGAAAAAAATACGCTGTTAATGTAAAAGTAGGTTGTTCGTTTGTAAAAGTACGTTGTTTGTTTTACATTAGTTCGTTCGTTTGTGAAAGTACGATGTTTGTTTTAATTTAGATCGTTCGTTTGTGAAAGTAGGTTGTTTGTTTGTGAAAGTTGGTTGTTCGTTTGTGAAAGTACGTTGTTTGTTTTAATTTAGATCGTTCGTTTGTGAAAGCACGTTGTTCGTTTGTGAAAGTACGTTGTTTGTTTTACTTTTGTATTTTTGGCGGCGATTGCCTTCCATAAGCTATACTAATCCTTGAAATCACTTACCTGCCACCGTCTTTTAGCAACGTATCTTTTTAGTTTTTCGGTAGAAAGTCGAGTCGTCTCCTTTGGCCTTGTGTCCCCAGCCAACCATCCGTGTCTTAGGCACTCTTCAGCACAATTACGCTTCCTGAAAAATAAAAGGAGTCACTTGTTTGAATGTTCTCTTCCATCGCTAAGTACTGGCCAGCCACTTGATCGTAAATCAAATTTGTACAGTTATGACGCTAGTTCACCCTTTTTTGTTTGATATTAAAACACATTTCACTTTACCAACGAACCCATGAATTAATACATGACTTTTGACCGTTATAAACCTATTTAAATTTACCTTGATAAAGATTGCTGGAATTACGAAAAGGTTCGTATTCTAAATAAATCAATTAATTAAATGTTTTTGATTATTGGCAGTTAAAAGTGAGTATAAAACCCCTTATTTTAGAATACTAGTCTTAATAAACGACCATAATATATAATTAATGTGTCACAGAGTCTTGATGTGTTAGTTTATTATCATTTACTCTGTGAAGTTGGGACTTTGATTTAAGTACACGTAGCAGCAACTATATAGCTACATCCCCAAGGGTTGTCCCCAGAGTAAATCGACAACATATTTCAAGGTCGCTTTCCTCATGAAGGCAGAAATGTCCTGTACCATGAATTAATATTACTATAACATTTAACCCTTTGTGTCACCTGTTTATCATTAATACATACAATGGACACACATACTGGGTTGCAAAGTAATAATAATCAGTATTAGTGGAGAATTAAAAAAAACGATGACGACATCTCTATATTATAGTTGTTTGAAGACACAATATTTGCAAAGTAAACAGCCAAACCGTTTTAAAAATGGTGGATAAAAACCACTTCATTTTCATTGAGGTACTGTGTGATATACATTACCTTGGAAGTCTAATCAACAATGCTTCAATGAATGCTTTAGCATCTTCGGAAATAGTGTCGAATGCTGGATCGTCAAAGTCCCATTCCGCTCGAGTTACATTGTTCAGAGTGTCTGTATCCAAGTCACCAAGAAATGGCGAAAAGCCGCTCAACCTACATACACATTTTATATACAAATACGTAATCATGACATGCTTATGTAGCTAGATATGTTACGTCTCTTTTCACCATTTAGTATCTAATATTAGTTATTAAATTAATTTGTACATAATTGTGCTATATGTGTTGGGATATGCTAAATTATCACAATAAAAACACGTTTAAAGTGTATTTCACACCTGTTCCGGTCCGGCGCCGGAAAATCCAATCGAACGTCAATGTTTCGTTTTCACGCTGCTACACGAATATCGATTGGCGTATAGCCACGTGGAGCGTCGTGAAAACGAAACATTGCTGTTCGATTTGCCGGACCGAAACCGTGCCGGAACAGGTGTGAAAGACTATTAAAAATAGCGCCATCATTAAGAACGTCATAATTATTCTTATCAATATGCCTATATTTGTATGACACATACACCTTCATAATAAATTCTTCATAAGTATGCATTACGTGATATATTATATTATTATATTTAATTTTAATATGCATGTTAATGGTAAATCTTACAAAATATAGCAGATAACCCCGACACTCCACATATCGGTTAATGTTTCAATAGGGTCGTAGTTGATTACTTCTGGTGCAATGAACTCTGGTGTTCCAAACATCACTTTCATTGCCTCTCCAGGTTTCAACTTCCTAGACAATCCAAAGTCTATTATCTTGATTCGATTACTACGTTTGTCCATACACATTATATTCTCAGGTTTCAGATCAAGGTGTACAATGTTCAGTTTATGCATGTGTTGTACCCCGAGACATATCTGCCGCATGAAGATGACCGCGTCGCTTTCACAGAACTCGAAGTCATCGGAGATGATGCGTTCAAATAACTCCCCACCAGATACGCTGAAAACATCACATAAATCAAGATGGGTGAATTGCACAAAAGTGAGTATTGAACACTTCGTACATTAACAACAACTGGAAATATTCTGAATCAACATAATTGAATAAACGTATTTTTCTTGATCCCATCAAAATTAAGTTAAATTTGTGATTTTTTAAACGTTGGTTCATATAGCCTATATCGATCCATAAAAAACGGTGATAGGATTACAAATTTGCAGCTAATCTTTGAAATTAATTACAAGCATAATTAATTTTATATTCTAAAAGATCATGAATTCAATATTGTCCCATTTATAAATACTTTTTAAAACTAGAAGCAATTAGATCCTTGAAAATATTCCAAGTGGAACGATAAACAGCTCTTTTCAATATTGTTTTAAAAACTCACACGGTGATTCTGTCTTTCAAATCTGATAAATTGGTTTATAAATTGGATCCCAGATTATCTAATTATAAATTCAGTATAAACTGAAAAGGTGAGATTTTATTAATAGTAGGCCTAACTTTTTTCAAATCTTTGTTGTATATTGTTCATTGTGTACCATCGCCAAATTGTGGTACCGGTGTTGATTGTGCAATATAAGAAAGAAATAAATTAAAACTTAATACAGAATACAATTAAGTAACTGCATGAGAATACTTACTGTTCAAGTATGATGGTCATTGAAGAACGCCCTTCAAAAGCGCCCCCACATTGTAGTAGCATTGGGTGCTCTAGTATTGACATCAGTTCAACTTCTCTCTTGATTTCATCCCGGTCTTTTCGACGAAGGGCACGAACGCATTTTGCTGCCCATGTCTTGCCGGTAGCTTTCTCAACACATCGATGGACAACTCCGAACCTACCCCTTAAAGTAAAAGAATTATCCTTGTTCGTTAAGTACGTAGCACTGGTATTGGTCTTCGAATCAGCATCATCGCCCACATCATCAGTATAGCATCATACTTGTTATATCATCATTGCCATAAACACATAATTATATACTTAATTAAAATCACAGCATCGTATCATTAGGTATGCTATATTGTGCATCATACACGTAGTTTGTGTATCAGATATTTAGTTGAAACATTAAGAGTAGGCCATAATATTCACACGAGAAAACCCTTTTAATGTCATATATATTACATATAGTCATTAGCAACTTCTTTTGATTTCAACTGTTAAGTTAAACCTACTATCTAATAATATGATAGTACGATGTATTTATACATAACATATTAGTAAAAATATGTATTGAAATTAATGGACATGGGCATGATAATCTACATCGATTAACGTCAGGAGAACAGCAATTTGTTTTCATTGTGGTTGTACATTTAATTCCTGTGCGTAATACAAATATAACTATACGTATCTGATTAATATAATACTGAATAAGCCTGTTCTGCACTAATCAAGCATTGTCATAAAGATTATACGGTAACAATGCGATCATTGGTTATTTCTTAGCGCTCGTTCAATTTGAAAACAAAGCGGTGGTATTCATGGCAGACTATAAAAACATTTATCGCGTCACGAATTATCTTGGTGTAAAATGCAAAATATAAGTGTATTGTACTAAAAAAATAGCCTGACCTTTTGATTTAGTTTACTTTTGCAAATTCAGCATTATAATGATTACATTTGTAAACCAATGCCCTTTTTTCTCTTTATCCAAATGACATACTTATTAATTAACGAATTAAGCCTATTGAAATGTTTATTTTAGGAGGGGGCTAGTTTGACAGATTTTGCCTAATTAATATTACTTGTTTACTGCGGTACGGTACCCAAGCAGCTAACTTATTCATTAGGCCAAAATGTACGAGACCTACCGTATTGAATTTAATCTTGGAAGTCTTATAATGATTGGCAGTCGGTACCCAAGCAATTCACTTATTAAATAAATTGAATTATACCTATTCTGATTTATATTGAAATTCATAACTTAACTATTAACATTTTACAATCTGTATAAACACCTATAATGTAAAAATTGATTAAAAATACATATCTTACATACATACATTGGATTTAAATATAGCAATAACCCACATTCGATCTCAATTGCCGATCCACCAAGGTTGTTCAAGATACAACGATTATTAATTTGTTTAATAAGGAATGCAACTAATCGGCTTTGTATAATACCTAATTATCAACACTGTCCGATAGTAAATCAAGGTGGATCGATCACTCTTTTCATAATTGGTCATGCAACAAGAACATGTAACCAATTAAATACAACGGTACAAATGATTATTGTTATTCATTTTCGAAACGTTAAACAGATTCTGTTAATAATGAGACCTTGATTTATCTTTAGTAAGTATAGACATAGGTACACCCTTAAAATATATAACCATTTCAGCGATTAATATTAGCATTTTTCTTGCCAGTTCTCTCTATTCATTCTCCTTTTAAATTGTGATGTATTTGAAAACTTACTTCCCAATTTCTTCAAAAATATCATAGTATTTGTCGACTTCACATAATTTCACTTCGATATAATTAGCCCTATATCCGTCTTCATCCATATCTGCGAGAAATAGAATATTGATTATTATAACAGTTGACACCATATTAATGTGAAACGAACGAGGGGCAACCAGTACATAGGCCTCCGTCTGGTTCTTATATTTTATTGATGATTGACCAGATTAACACAAATACATACATCATAAACATATAAAACAATTCAAAAAATCAGTATAACAGTAAGACTCAGTTAAAATGATATCTCTAAAAAGTTAATTCATTAATTTCTACATGCGTTGCCTAATCATTGTTTCACTTTTCGTAAGCCAGAATAAAAATATAGCCCTGATAAGTGGACACTTTGCCTATAACAAGGATTCTACTTATTAGGATTAGTATATCCAGTTTGAATAAACTTACTAAGATCAATAAATCATTTGTGTCTGACCATAAGTGGGTCCTGTTATCTAAAGTAAGTAAATGTTTACCCACTTTCATCGATCAAGATTTTTCTTAGAAATATAATGGTCAATTAACAGATTATATACTGACTAATTTAAACAAAATGAAATCTTACATTTATATAATTTGTGTGGTGTCGTAGTATTGTTATTATTACTTTATATGGGTTTTTTTTACCAGACATTCATGCTTAGTAATAGGAGATATATCTTATAAATAACTGTGGTCTGACGTTGTTTATAGACTAAAGCAATTTTTGTTTTCTGTAACATTGAATGGCTGGGTGAACAGGGGCTATAACCAATTGTAATTACACAGAGAATACCTTGTTTTCAACCTGAGATGTGTATGATTTATTGGAATTTCAATAGGACCAGGGTTTAATGAATAGGCATTACGTACAATGATGATTCACATTTTAAGATTCCCACAATACTTATGTTTATTTTCCCACACGAAATAAAAGTCATTAGTTTTTATATTTTTATCTCTAGGCCTATCATAACATTAACTTCCCCCACCCTACCCCAAAATAATCAAGCATACGACGTAACAGGTTGGTATAGGCCTAAGTATAAAGTATGTGGGAAGATCGAGTGAAAACCTCTCCATAAATGCGCTATTTGACTATTTCTTTGATGTATTATTTCCATACCCGTAACACAAATACACACTCAAGCTCAATGAAATAACAGCTAAAGCGAACACAATCCTAAAGCAAATAATCTCATTTTCTTTATTCACAATAAGCTGTAAAACATAATACCCACAGTCTAGTTTTACCCCACTTGCTATATTGTCTAAGGTAACGTTAGTTTCAGGCTCTTTATTGTTGTCATTATTGATTTAAATATTTGCGATTTCTAAAATTGTCAAAAGCGTGGTATGGCTTTAGATGTCGTGTTTTGTGAACCATAGCATGTTAACAACATGAAGAACTGTATTATTTTAACAACACTGTATAACAATTAATTACTACTTTTTAACGGCAATTACCATGTACATTTTAACTGTCGTTTCGATGTAATTTATTATGAAATTGAAATTATATATGACCCTAATTAGTTTGCGGTAAGTTTGTATATCGAGAAAAAATTTAGAGTCGTTTTAACGACTCTAAATTAAAAAAAAAGAAGCATAAATCATAATTTCCACAATCCAACCTACATCAGCGTTGGTGTAAATCTGTATTTTAGGATATTGTAGGTTAGTTTTGAGGAAGTTGCTTATTGTAAATTTTTTGGTGAAATTGTTTCTCTTTTTGTTCTTTTTTGTATGATTTTTTAGATGTACTATTCGAAATAAAGAAAATAAAATAAAATGAATGAATAAATAATATAATACGAAAAACGTAGTTATATTGTGGTTATAGACTATAATAAAATTATAATATAATAATAATTACATAGACTCACAAACAAATTAATCAAAATACATCAACAAACCGTGTAGGGTTGCAAATCCATTTGATATATTACAATAAAAACTAGATTTAATTCGTCACTATGACGAATTATAGGTTATATGCATTGATTTAAATAAAGATAATTGATTGATTTAAGATATTTTGATTGATTGATTTTCTCAGAATCTTTAGTTATTTATAATATATGATAGGATCTTGCTAACGCAAATACAATAGCCGGTATCGTAATCCGATCAAAGATCCTTCTGCGTATATAATGTCATAAACCACATTTTGTGTTTTTAAATAAATTTCATTATAAATCATATCTGTATAATCTATACACTAAGAAATACAATTGAACAAACAATACGGATAATAAAAAAAAATCTTATTTTGTTTCGTTTCCCAAGGTGAGACTCGAACTCGGTACCTTGAATGCTATAGACACGAGCAAAGACCACCGAGCCATACACAACTGACTAAAAAATATGGAAATATTCCTCCATGTATTTACTATGCAGTAACCACTTTGGTGCAGATAGATTATTACATACCGCAATGAATTATAATTTTTTACTATGATGACATCTTTAAAGATTTTTTTAAATGATGCACTGTCAAACTATATACTTTTAACTTTAATATATGAACTTCTTAAGGAAGAAAGTTAATGTTAAGTTTGTTATTTCGGCCTAAGAAAATTTTATAATTTGTTTGATTGTCGAAATTAATTTTTATAAATTTAATATGCCATTAATGATGACTTAATCAACTTTTGTTCTCTTAATTTCATAATAAATCATACATATGATACATACACTTCAAGAAAATGAAATAGAAAATCGGTGTTCCCGAGCATTCTAACGATATATATTAATTTTAAAATTTAGCATATTTTCACCATTTTGTTAACTTACACGTGCGTAGCCTGTCACTTTTGACGTACTCGTATAACGCTGTTTGGCGTTGAAAAGTTAATACAATATGATGATATTGTTAAAGAAAGGTTATACAACAGTAATCGGACAAAAACAGTGCGCAATAACGTTTGACGCGCAGTGCGCGTGCAAAAATCTGCGCACTTATGGCAATTTTTAAACGCTTAAAATTGCCTGAAACGTACTCTAATTTCATCGAAAATAAATTCTGACAATTTTGAACATTTTAAGCGCGCGTACGCATGCGTTATATGCGCTACGCACGTAATTGTATTGCCATATGATGAAATATGACCTGAAATTTATGAGTACCAAATTTTGTTTAAAAGTGATTCATGCTTGTGAAGATATGATTACAAACGTGATTTCGTTAAATCGCGCGTAGACCGCGTAATGTTTGATTGCGCACCGTGAAAACATAACCACATCGATTCCTGGCCATAAGGAATATACTCTGAAAAATTGACTTAGTTAGATGAAACTGATATCAAGATAATTGACGGACAAATAGTGCTAAGGAAAGAACTAGATTTAATTCGTCACTATGACGAATTATAGGTTATATGCATTGATTTTAATAAAGATAATTGATTTTTAAAAGATATTTTGATTCATTGATTTTCTCAGATTCTATAATTATTTATAATATATGATAGGACCTTGCTAACGCGAATACAATAGCCGGTATCACAATCCGATCAAAGATCCCTCTGCGTATAATGTCATAAACCACATTTGCTGTTACATAATAATAAAGACATAAGTTATTTTTTATCTAGATTTCATTATAAATCATGTGTATAATATATACACTAAGAAATAAATTTGAACAAACAATACGGATAATAAAAAAAAAAAATCTTATTTCGTTTCCCAAGGTGAGACTCGATCTCGGTACCTTGAGTGCCATAGACACGAGCACACACCACCGAGCCATACACAACTGTCTAAAAATTGTAGAAAAATTCCTCCGTGTATTTACTATGCAGTAACCACTTTGGTGCAGATAGATTATTAAATACCGCAATGAATTATAATTTTTTACTATGATGACATCTCTAAAAATGTACAAAAATGATGCACTGTCAAACTATATACTTTTAACTTTAATATATGAACTTTTGGAGGAAGAAAGTTAATGTTAAGTTTGTTATTTTGGCCTAAGAAAATGTCATAATTTGTTTGATTGTCGAAATGAATTTTTTTTAATTTAATATGCAATCAATTATGGCTTAATCAACTTTTGTTCCCTTAGTTTAATAATAAATCATACATAAGATACATACACTTCAAGAAAATGAAATAAAAAATATGTGTTCCCGAGCATTTTGACGATCTATATTAATTTTAAAATTTAGCATATTTTCACCATTTTGTTAACTTACACGTGCGTAGCCTGTCACTTTTGACGTGCTCGTATAAGGCAATTACGCGTTGAAAAGTGAATAAAATATGATGATATTATTAAAGAAAGGTTGTACAACCGAAATCGGACAAAAAGAGTGCGCATTAACGTATAACGCGCAGTGCGCGTGCAAAAATCTGCGCACTCATGGCAATTTTTTAAACGCTTAAAATTGCCTGAAACGTACTCTAATTTCATCGAAAATAAATTTTGACAATTTTGAACATTTTAAGCGCGCGTACGCAAGCGTTATATGCGCTACGCACGTAATTGTATTGCCATATGATGAAATATGACCTGAAATTTATGAGTACCAAATTTTGTTTAATTGTGATTCATGCTTGTGAAGATATGATTACAAACGTGATTTCGTAAAATCGCGCGTAGACCGCGTAATTTTTGATTACGCATCGTGAAAATATAACCACATCGATTCCTGGCCATAAGGAATATACTCTGAAAAATTGACTTAGATAGATGAAACTGATATCAAGATAATTCACGGACAAAATAGTGCTAAGGAAAGAATAAATAAATAAACTAGATTTAATTCGTCACTATGACGAATTATAGGTTATATGCATTGATTTAAATAAAGATAATTGATTTTTAAAAGATATATTGATTGATTGATTTTCTCAGAATCTTTAATTATTTATAATATATGATAGGACCTTGCTAACGCGAACACCATAGCCGGTATCACAATCCGATCAAAGATCCATATGCATATAATGTCATAAACCACATTTGTTGTTACATAATAATAAAGACATAAGTTAATTTTTATCTAGATTTCATTATAAATCATGTGTATAATCTATACACTAAGAAATAAATTTGAACAAACAATACGGATAATAAAAAAAAAATCTTATTTCGTTTCCTAAGGTGAGACTCGATCTCGGTACCTTGAATGCCATAGACACGAGCACAGACCACCGAGCCGTACACAACTGACTAAAAGTTGGAGAAAAATTCCTCCGTGTATTTACTATGCAGTAACCACTTTGATGCAAATAGATTATTACATACCAAAATGAATTATAATTTTTTACTATGATGACATCTTTAAAATGTATACAAATGATGCACTGTCAAACTACATACTTTTAACTTTAATATATGAATTTTTGAAGGAAGAAAGTTAATGTTAAGTTTGTTATTTTGGCCTAAGAAAATGTCATAATTTGTTTGATTGTCGAAATTATTTTTTTTTAATTTAATATGCAATTAATGATGACTTAATCAACTTTTGTTCTCTTTATTTGATAATAAATCATACATATGATACATACACTTTAAGAAAATGAAATAAAAAATAGGTGTTCCCCTGCATTCTGACGATATATTTTAATTTTAAAATTTAGCATATTTTCACCATTTTGTTAACTTATACGTGCGTAGCCAGTCACTTTTGACGTGCTCGTATAACGCAATTTCGAGTTGAAACCTGAATCAAATATGATGATATTATTAAAGAAAAATTGTAAAACAGAAATCGGGTAAAAAGATTGCGCATTAACGTTTAACGCGCAGTGCGCGTGCAAAAATCTGCGCACTCATGGCAATTTTTTAAACGCTTAAAATTGCCTGAAACGTACTCTAATTTCATCGAAAATAAATTTTGACAATTTTGAACATTTTAAGCGCCCGTACGCAAGCGTTATATGCGCTACGCACGTAATTTTATTGCCATATGATGAAATATGACCTGAAATTTATGAGTACCAAATTTTGTTTAATTGTGATTCATGCTTGTGAAGATATGATTACAAACGTGATTTCGTAAAATCGCGCGTAGACCGCGTAATTTTTGATTACGCATCGTGAAAAAAAAACCACATCGATTTCTGGCCATGAGGAATATACTCTGAAAACTTGACTTAGCTAGATTAAACTGATGCCAAGATAATGCACGGACAAAATAGTGCTAAGGAAAGAATAAATAAATAAACTAGATTTAATTCGTCACTATGACGAATTATAGGTTATATGCATTGATAATTAAAATAAAGATAATTGATTTTTAAAAGATATTTTGATTCATTGATTTTCTCAGATTCTTTAATTATTTATAATATATGATAGGACCTTGCTAACGCGAATACAATAGCCGGTATTACAATCCGATCAAAGATCCCTCTGCGTATAATGTCATAAACCACATTTGCTGTTACATAATAATAAAGACATAAGTTATTTTTTATCTAGATTTCATTATAAATCATGTGTATAATATATACACTAAGAAATAAATTTGAACAAACAATACGGTTAATAAAAAAAAAATCTTATTTCGTTTCCCAAGGTGAGACTCGATCTCGGTACCTGGAGTGCCATAGACACGACCACACACCACCGAGCCATACACAACTGACTAAAAATTGTAGAAAAACTTCCTCCGTGTATTTACTATGCAGTAACCACTTTGGTGCAGATAGATTATTACATACCGCAATGAATTATAATTTTTTACTATGATGACATCTCTAAAAATGTACAAAAATGATGCACTGTCAAACTATATACTTTTAACTTTAATATATGAACTTTTGAAGGATGAAAGTTAATGTTAAGTTTGTTATTTTGGCCTAAGAAAATGTCATAATTTGTTTGATTGTCGAAATTATTTTTTTTAATTTAATATGCAATTAATCATGGCTTAATCAACTTTTGTTCCCTTAGTTTAATAATAAATCATACATAAGATACATACACTTCAAGAAAATGAAATAAAAAATATGTGTTCCCGAGCATTCTGACGATCTATATTAATTTTAAAATTTAGCATATTTTCACCATTTTGTTAACTTACACGTGCGTAGCCTGTCACTTTTGACGTGCTCGTATAAGGCAATTACGCGTTGAAAAGTGAATAAAATATGATGATATTATTAAAGAAAGGTTGTACAACCGAAATCGGACAAAAAGAGTGCGCATTAACGTATAACGCGCAGTGCGCGTGCAAAAATCTGCGCACTCATGGCAATTTTTTAAACGCTTAAAATTGCCTGAAACGTACTCTAATTTCATCGAAAATAAATTTTGACAATTTTGAACATTTTAAGCGCGCGTACGCAAGCGTTATATGCGCTACGCACGTAACTGTATTGCCATATGATGAAATATGACCTGAAATTTATGAGTACCAAATTTTGTTTAATTGTGATTCATGCTTGTGAAGATATGATTACAAACGTGATTTCGTAAAATCGCGCGTAGACCGCGTAATTTTTGAATACGCATCGTGAAAATATAACCACATCGATTCCTGGCCATAAGGAATATACTCTGAAAAATTGACTTAGATAGATGAAACTGATATCAAGATAATTCACGGACAAAATAGTGCTAAGGAAAGAATAAATAAATAAACTAGATTTAATTCGTCACTATGACGAATTATAGGTTATATGCATTGATTTAAATAAAGATAATTGATTGATTTAAGATATATTGATTGATTGATTTTCTCAGAATCATTAGTTATTTATAATATATGACAGGATCTTGCTAACGCAAATACAATAGCCGGTATCATAATCCGATCAAAGATCTGTCTGCGTATATAATGTCATAAACCACATTGGTGTTTTTATTTAGATTTCATTATAAATCATGTGTATAATCTATACACTAAGAAATATAATTGAACAACCAATACGGATAATAAAAAAAATCTTATTTCGTTTGGTTTCCCAAGGTGAGACTTGAACTCGGTACTTGACTGCTATAGACACTAGCAAAGACCACCGAGCCATACACAACTGACTAAAAGTTATGGAAAAATTCCTCCGTGTATTTACTATGCAGTAACCACTTTGGTGCAGATAGAATATATTACATACCGCAATGAATTATAATGTTTTACTATGATGACATCTTTAAAAATTTAAAAAAATGATGCACTGTCAAACTACATACTTTTAACTTTAATATATGAATTTTTGAAGGAAGAAAGTTAATGTTAAGTTTGTTATTTTGGCCTAAGAAAATGTCATAATTTGTTTGATTGTCGAAATTATTTTTTTTTAATTTAATATGCAATTAATGATGACTTAATCAACTTTTGTTCTCTTTATTTGATAATAAATCATACATATGATACATACACTTCAAGAAAATTAAATAAAAAATAGGTGTTCCCCTGCATTCTGACGATATATATTAATTTTAAAATTTAGCATATTTTCACCATTTTGTTAACTTATACGTGCGTAGCCAATCACTTTTGACGTGCTCGTATAACGCAATTTCGAGTTGAAACCTGAATCAAATATGATGATATTATTAAAGAAAGATTGTAAAACAGAAATCGGGCAAAAAGAGTGCGCACCAACGTTTAACGCGCAGTGCGCGTGCAAAAATTTGCGCACTCATGGCAATTTTTTAAAGGCTTAAAATTGCCTGAAACGTACTCTAATTTCATCGAAAATAAATTTTGACAATTTTGAACATTTTAAGCGCGCGTACGCAAGCGTTATATGCGCTACGCACGTAATTTTATTGCCATATGATGAAATATGACCTGAAATTTATGAGTACCAAATTTTGTTTAATTGTGATTCATGCTTGTGAAGATATGATTACAAACGTGATTTCGTAAAATCGCGCGTAGACCGCGTAATTTTTGATTACGCATCGTGAAAATATAACCACATCGATTCCTGGCCATAAGGAATATACTCTGAAAACTTGACTTAGCTAGATGAAACTGATGCCAAGATAATGCACGGACAAAATAGTGCTAAGGAAAGAATAAATAAATAAACTAGATTTAATTCGTCACTATGACGAATTATAGGTTATATGCATTGATTTAAATAAAGATAATTGATTTTTAAAAGATATATTGATTGATTGATTTTCTCAGAATCTTTAATTATTTATAATATATGATAGGACCTTGCTAACGCGAACACCATAGCCGGTATCACAATCCGATCAAAGATCCATATGCGTATAATGTCATAAACCACATTTGTTGTTACATAATAATAAAGACATAAGTTAATTTTTATCTAGATTTCATTATAAATCATGTGTATAATCTATACACTAAGAAATAAATTTGAACAAACAATACGGATAATAAAAAAAAATCTTATTTCGTTTCCCAAGGTGAGACTCGATCTCGGTACCTTGAATGCCATAGACACGAGCACAGACCACCGAGCCGTACACAACTGACTAAAAGTTGTAGAAAAATTCCTTCGTGTATTTACTATGCAGTAACCACTTTTATGCAAATAGATTATTACATACCGAAATGAATTATAATTTTTTACTATGATGACATCTTTAAAATGTATACAAATGATGCACTGTCAAACTACATACTTTTAACTTTAATATATGAATTTTTGAAGGAAGAAAGTTAATGTTAAGTTTGTTATTTTGGCCTAAGAAAATGTCATAATTTGTTTGATTGTCGAAATTATTTTTTTTTAATTTAATATGCAATTAATGATGACTTAATCAACTTTTGTTCTCTTTATTTGATAATAAATCATACATATGATACATACACTTCAAGAAAATGAAATAAAAAATAGGTGTTCCCCTGCATTCTGACGATATATATTAATTTTAAAATTTAGCATATTTTCACCATTTTGTTAACTTATACGTGCGTAGCCAGTCACTTTTGACGTGCTCGTATAACGCAATTTCGAGTTGAAACCTGAATCAAATATGATGATATTATTAAAGAAAGATTGTAAAACAGAAATCGGGCAAAAAGAGTGCGCATTAACGTTTAACGCGCAGTGCGCGTGCAAAAATCTGCGCACTCATGGCATTTTTTTAAACGCTTAAAATTGCCTGAAACGTACTCTAATTTCATCGAAAATAAATTTTGACAATTTTGAACATTTTAAGCGCGCGTACGCAAGCGTTATATGCGCTACGCACGTAATTTTATTGCCATATGATGAAATATGACCTGAAATTTATGAGTACCAAATTTTGTTTAATTGTGATTCATGCTTGTGAAGATATGATTACAAACGTGATTTCGTAAAATCGCGCGTAGACCGCGTAATTTTTGATTACGCATCGTGAAAATATAACCACATCGATTCCTGGCCATGAGGAATATACTCTGAAAACTTGACTTAGCTAGATTAAACTGATGCCAAGATAATGCACGGACAAAATAGTGCTAAGGAAAGAATAAATAAACTAGATTTAATTCGTCACTATGACGAATTATAGGTTATATGCATTGATTTTTAAATAAAGATAATTGATTTTTAAAAGATATATTGATTGATTGATTTTCTCAGAATCTTTAATTATTTATAATATATGATAGGACCTTGCTAACGCGAACACCATAGCCGGTATCACAATTCGATCAAAGATCCATATGCGTATAATGTCATAAACCACATTTGTTGTTACATAATAATAAAGACATATGTTAATTTTTATCTAGATTTCATTATAAATCATGTGTATAATCTATACACTAAGAAATAAATTTGAACAAACAATACGGATAATAAAAAAAAATCTTATTTCGTTTCCCAAGGTGAGACTCGATCTCGGTACCTTGAATGCCATAGACACGAGCACAGACCATCGAGCCATACACAACTGACTAAAAGTTGTAGAAAAATTCCTCCGTGTATTTACTATGCAGTAACCACTTTGATGCAAATAGATTATTACATACCGAAATGAATTATAATTTTTTACTATGATGACATCTTTAAAATGTAAACAAATGATGCACTGTCAAACTACATACTTTTAACTTTAATATATGAACTTTTGAAGGAAGAAAGTTAATGTTAAGTTTGTTATTTCGGCCTAAGAAAATGTTATAATTTGATTGATTGTCATAATTAATTTTTTTAAATTTAATATGCCATTAATGATGACTTAATCAACTTTTTTTCTCCTAATTTCATAATAAATCATACATATGATACATACACTTCAAGAAAATGAAATAAAAAATAGGCGTTCCCGAGCATTCTAACGATATATATTAATTTTAAAATTTAGCATATTTTCACCATTTTGTTAACTTACACGTGCGTAGCCTGTCACTTTAGACGTGCTCGTATAACGCTGTTTGGCGTTGAAAAGTGAATAAAATTTGATGATATTATTAAAGAAAGGTTATACAACAGTAATCGGACAAAAAAAGTGCGCATCAACGTTTGACGCGCAGTGCGCGTGCAAAAATCTGCGCACTCATGGTAATTTTTTAAACGCTTAAAATTGCCTGAAACGTACTCTAATTTCATCGAAAATAAATTCTGACAATTTTGAACATTTTAAGTGCGCGTACGCATGCGTTATATGCGCTACGCACGTAATTGTATTGCCATATGATGAAATATAACCTGAAATTTATGAGTACCAAATTTTGTTTAAAAATGATTCATGCTTGTGAAGTTATGATTACAAACGTGATTTCATTAAATCGCGCGTAGACCACGTAATGTTTGATTGCGCACCGTGAAAACATAACCACATCGATTCCTGGCCATAAGGAATATACTCTGAAAAATTGACTTAGTTACATGAAACTGATATCAAGATAATTGACGGACAAATAGTGCTAAGGAAAGAATAAATAAATAAATAAATAAATAAATAAATAAATAAATAAAGAAATAAATAAAGATTCTGACAGAATCAAGAGGTTATATGCATATCATGCATATAACCTAATAAATAAATAAATAAATAAAGATTTTGACAGAATCAAGAGGTTATATGCATATCATGCATATAACCTAATAAATAAATAAATAAAGATTTTGACAGAATCAAGAGGTTATATGCATATCATGCATATAACCTAATAAATAAAGATTTTGACAGAATCAAGAGGTTATATGCATGATAATGCATATAACCTAATAAATAAATAAATAAAGATTTTGACAGAATCAAGAGGTTATATGCATATCATGCATATAACCTAATAAATAAATAAATAAAGATTTTGACAGAATCAAGAGGTTATATGCATATCATGCATATAACCTAATAAATAAATAAATAAATAAAGAAACTAGATTTAATTCGTCACTATGACGAATTATAGGTTATATGCATTGATAATTAAAATAAAGATAATTTATTTTTAAAAGATATTTTGATTCATTGATTTTCTCAGATTCTTTAAATAATATATAATATATGATAGGACCTTGCTAACGCGAATACAATAGCCGGTATCACAATCCGATCAAAGATCCCTCTGCGTATAATGTCATAAACCACATTTGCTGTTACATAATAATAAAGACATAAGTTATTTTTTATCTAGATTTCATTATAAATCATGTGTATAATATATACACTAAGAAATAAATTTGAACAAACAATACGGACAATAAAAAAAAAATTTTATTTCGTTTCCCAAGGTGAGACTCGATCTCGGTACCTTGAGTGCCATAGACACGAGCACACACCACCGAGCCATACACAACTGACTAAAAATTGTAGAAAAATTCCTCCGTGTATTTACTATGCAGTAACCACTTTGGTGCAGATAGATTATTACATACCGCAATGAATTATAATTTTTTACTATGATGACATCTCTAAAAATGTACAAAAATGATGCACTGTCAAACTATATACTTTTAACTTTAATATATGAACTTTTGAAGGAAGAAAGTTAATGTTAAGTTTGTTATTTTGGCCTAAGAAAATGTCATAATTTGTTTGATTGTCGAAATGAATTTTTTTTAATTTAATATGCAATTAATTATGGCTTAATCAACTTTTGTTCCCTTAGTTTAATAATAAATCATACATAAGATACATACACTTCAAGAAAATTAAATAAAAAATATGTGTTCCCGAGCATTCTAACGATATATATTAATTTTAAAATTTAGCATATTTTCACCATTTTGTTAACTTACACGTGCGTAGCCCGTCACTTTTGACGTGCTCGTATAACGCTGTTTCGCGTTGAAAAGTGAATAAAATATGATGATATTATTAAAGAAAGGTTACACAACAGTAATCGGACAAAAAGAGTGCGCATTAACGTTTGACGCGCAGTGCGCGTGCAAAAATCTGCGCACTCATGGCAATTTTTTAAACGCTTAAAATTGCCTGAAACGTACTCTAATTTCATCGAAAATAAATTCTGACAATTTTCAACATTTTAAGCGCGCGTACGCATGCGTTATATGCGCTACGCACGTAATTGTATTGCCATATGATGAAATATGACCTGAAATTTATGAGTACCAAATTTTGTTTAAAAGTGATTCATGTTTGTGAAGATATGATTACAAACGTGATTTCGTTAAATCGCGCGTAGACCGCGTAATTTTTGATTGCGCATCGTGAAAACATAACCACATCGATTCCTGGCCATAAGGAATATACTCTGAAAAATTGACTTAGATAGATGAAACTGATGCCAAGATAATTCACGGACAAATAGTGCTAAGGAAAGAATAAATAAATAAATAAATAAATAAATAAAGATTTTGACAGAATCAAGAGGTTATATGCATATCATGCATATAACCTAATAAAACTAGTCACTTACCCATGTCTACAATGTCATGGACTGCTTTTCGGATAGGTTCCAACTAACCAATGGCACACGCAGAAGATACTAATGTGTAAATAAGATACTACTGATTGTTTAACTATTGTTTTCTTTTCTATTCATAATTATTATTGAGGGCGATGTTTACATTTTTTGCTAAGGATTACGATTGTTTGTCTTTCTGAGAAAGGAAAATTAATTTACTGTTCACCGTTATATTCTCGATCAATCAGAAGAGTTATAATGTGTTTATTTATTATTTTAATCATCAAAATAGATTACATTTTACTATTGATATTTTATTTTTAAAGCCTAACTAACAGTGAAATAGCGTTACGGTGGAAGGCATGCGGTAATCTTAATTTGCATAATAACTCCACTGGACAATTTATGAGGAAGCTGAATACTTGGTTCGACAGCGAAGTTGGTGCAATACGTACACACCCAACTTCTTCTTCTGGGATCGAGCAAGGTAAGAGTTAGGCTCTTAGATATAAAGAAGTGGATACTTTTTAATAAATCTTACAAATTAGGCCGATATAGCTGGATTAATATTAGTTATCTGGTTGGTTATAATGCCAATCAAACAAACAGTTTTATATGAATATATTGACAGACTTTGCATTGTTACAAGGCAATATGGCGTCAATAAGTAAGTGTAAACATTGTTGTTTTGTTAGGATGACGTACTTAAACTTTGTCGTGTTACTTGCGATGTGCATGTCAACTTTATCACACTCCGTCACACTTACTGAATCCGAAGCCATGGAGTTTAGAAAATCGTTTCGTAACTTTCTTGATGAAAAGCTGCAAGAATACAAACGCGATTTGTCAAAGATTATGCTAAGTAATGAGAGATCACGACAAAAACGAAATATAGACGGTATGTTCTTAAATCAAAAATGTTTTGTTATAATTATACATTTTAAGGTTATCTTTACGGACAATTAATGTCCACGGCGTAGAAAATAACTACCGAAATTACATTCACCACAAATCTTTCCATCATCAATTATTACTTTATGTATATATATTTGAATTTGGCAGTATTTGATGTATCAACGAACAATAAGTGGAGGATAGAACAAAGTAACATGGACGCATGGGCAGAAGGTGTAACAAGGGGTTTCACTATGGATGGTATCACCTATATTCTTAATGCATACGAAGATATAGCCGAGATAGCATTGTTTTTTAATGACAACGGTCGACTGATCACTAATAAATTATCGGAATATGACGCTTCCTTCGTTCAAGATTTACTGATACTGCCATTAAACAACACCGCGGTATTTTTAGTTACGGCAATTGGTCAGTTCAACTCTGGAAATACTCTATCGTACACAGGCAGGTCGACTTTACATATCTGGGATGGTACAGCTTCAGTACCAGAACCTTTTTTCACATTTACCACTAACGGTGCATCGGCCATAGATTGTATTACATATCATGGTATATTGATTTTTGGTGTGGCAAATTTTCGATCAGATCTAAATGTTAAATACAGAAATGACATCAGGTTAGTTTTTAAAATATATCTACATTATATTCAATGGTCCGTTTGGGCTCCTGTCAATCGATGCTGTAATGATAATAAGTACTATAATTAGGTGAAAATGTGTTGAAACCATTTTTTGTTTTTATGAACACCTTTTCTTAAACTATATTGTTTAAACATTAGCTTAATAACGCAATATTGAAATGTTATATATCTTTCTTTAGAATCTACGAATGGAAGGAGAGTTATTTCGATGAAATTTTAGTTTATGAAACGCATGGTGCCACGGACATAGAATTTTTTAAAGTTGGCGAGGAATTGTACGTTGCAGTGACTCAGTTTGTTAATGATGAATTCGAGTATGACATTGGTAGTCTTATTCTTAAGATAGACCTTTGTAAGTTAATTCGTTTTAATAGACTGCTAGAATATCGGGACAATTTCACTATTTACGCATCTGAATAGTTGATTTTTTTTATAATATACTTGTACACTTGTTTTTAAAATAGATAGTCCATCCATCACTCTTATTCAAACTGTACCCACTACGGCTCCTAGAAGTGTGACTGCTTTTAAGATGAATCATAACACGTTTATTGCTTTCACGAATAATGTAATCGAAAATGATCAAATTCAATATGAAGAAACCTATTCTACAATTTACTGGTGGTCGGGTAAGTACTTCACCTTCTTTCTGTCATTGTTACCCTAATCATATCGTTATCGCCTGCCATATCACTATCATCTTCCATATCACATCATCTTCCATATCACTATCACCGTCCACCGTCGGTCAAATTGTTATCGTTGACAACACCGTCATTGTCGGCCACACCGTCATCGTCGGCCACACCGTCATCGTCGACCACACCGTCATCGTCGACCACACCGTTAATTTGTGCTCATTTTGAATTTCAGGGCAACTCGTACTTGAATACCAATCATTGCCGACTACGGCTGCCAAAGAAATAATATATGTAAATTTGGCAAATGGTGATGACATTTTAATTGTAGCCAACGAAGACGTACGTATATATTATATTTATTCAAGAAACTTTATTTTCACAACATAGAATATTTTATGAAACATCTCAATTATACAATAAACTCAATTTTTTAGGCAACACTTTTTCCCCTGTAGAAATGTATATTTATATAGGCCTATTTGCCATTATCGACTAGTATAGGCTTTAACAGGCCTTAATATACGGTAAGGTAGTATGGGTGGGTAACATTTCCTGGTCTAATACTTCATTTACTATTTTTATTTTAGCCCTATGTAGGTGCAGTCATATATGAATGCGATGATGCCGGTGACTGGGTATTATCTACTCAGCAATTTCCCCAGTGGAGTGCGCGCTCTGGTGGAGGAGCGATTATTCATGACATGTCTGTGTTTGAATTGGATGGCAACGTCTACACTTTATTTACATATGGTGAAAACTCGACGAACCTGTCAGATTTCTCAAGTTTCTATTGGTTTAACTTTATGAATGAGAGTAAAGGTAAGTAGCATAATTTTTATGATAGAGACAAAGCAAATAAAACAGTTTTAGCCAAGGACAATGGTGTTTAAACAAGATAATTATTCATTTATTTAGAAATTATAAGAGAAACAAATGAAATATTGAGCAGCATTCCTGAACTTAAGGATTCAGTGAGAGAAAACATTGAACGGCTGGGAGAATTAAGTACGGAGCTTGAGACGAAGGCTAGTATATCGAAGAACGAGAGTATTTACAGCAATCTCCGTTTCACCGGTAAAAATTCGATATATAATACTAATTTTTTATCTAAAATTACACCGATTTCTTGTTTGTTGCTAAATCAGCAATTTTTTATTTGTTACATAATTATTTTATGTTTCTAATATTTTTTTTTCATATTTAGAGAATGTGACATTTGAAAATACGCTTTATGTCGAAAATTTCACTGCCGATTATTTTGAACTTGAGTCTTTATTCGTGTTGCGATATTTACTCAACAAACATGAAAGAAATTTAGATTTTATTGAAACCGAAATGTTAGATTTTGTTTCACTGTACGTTGAAGATCAGCTGGTTAGAGGTAAGCTATTATATTAGACTAGCATCGCGCCGAGAAAACTTGAAATGTATGTAAATATAATAATTATGCAAGATTTGCAATCGAAGTCATAATTTAATAAATATTTTGTTTATGAACTTTCTATATAGACCATGACCATCTCCGATCGGAGGTTGTACCGCGGCGTGCATAGAGGATAAACTTTTTGTGTTTGCCTTTTATATATATAGAAGATAGATGTGTAAAACAGGGGTTCGAAACTGGTGACGAGATGAGTTGTTGCTTGACTTGGCTTGGTTCAAACCCTGTCAAATAGCAGGAGGTTTGCGTATGAAAAAAATCTCCATTCTCAACTTATTCTGTGCGACTTTCTTGTTTATGTAGGTCATATTATGTATGTCTTGTGAATGGCATGTATATCAGGAAAGTTTAAAATAGCTATTTGGTAATTTGCATAAAATTATAGAAAAATAATTGAGGATAATGTATTCGCAATATGATGGCGATTGTGTTTATGCAGTGAAAGCGGACGGTTTTAAATGAAAAGTATTTCACACACTTCAGTCACCATCATTTTTCTTCAAATCTAATTTTTTTTTTCAAAGGTACAGTCACGTTTCATTTATTATTAAATGTAACCAGTCTAAATGTTAATGATTCTGTTATCTCGACTAATGATCTTATAAATGGAGTCAACATAGAACATATCGACTCAGTCTCAATTAAGAAGAACGAAAACGCTGTTATTTTTGGAAATATAACTTTTATGGAGACGGTTACTGCAGGTGCTAGTGTCTTCGTTTTGGGGTTGGCGAATGAACATAAGATACCAGGTATAATTTTTGCGGTCGTTTGCATTGTTTAAAATATAGTTTATTGTATTTTTGTGGTTGTTATTTTGTCAACTCTTTGTAATAAAATTAGAAATAGTTGCGTAAAGAATAAAGTACACATGAATGTTTTTGTTTACTGTTGATGCAGATGAAATAAGTGTATTCATGTAATGTACTTTTAAAGTACCGTACAAAATAACACTGCTATCGTTACTTTAGAATCATTGTAGGCCTAGTGATATTTTACGTCATAATCCTACTATTAGGCCTATGTGTTATATAAAAACATTGTTTGAATCACCCTATATATACTTCTATACTTTAAATAAAGTTCATTCATTAATTTGAAATATTTGTGTTGTTCATACTACATTCTGCCTATACAGTATCATGACAAATTGTAAACTAAAATTTCAGATGATTATCTACTTATAACCAATGGTAGCCAGGTGTACAAAGGCGATATACAATTTGATATGGATGTGCATGTTGACGAGCTTGCGCTGAATGGCACTCTTAATGGGATTTATATTCCTGAAGACTTGGTCATAATGACAAAGGACCATCAATACATTAAAGGCAACAAAACATTCTGGGGTAACGTGACAGTCCTCAACGGCGCTGATATGCTTCTAGGTACAACCATGAATGGGGTAAGGTATTAGTGGCCTGACACAGATTATGTTTATATTACAAATATATATTTAATTTTTGTGCTTACATTTTAATATAACACTTGCTATTTGCTTCGTTTTCTTATCATTTACTATTTCTTGATTGTCTCCATCCAATTGGCTGGTGTGTGGCTGTTGGTGTGTGTGGAAAATAAATCACTAATTACATAATTACAAATGTTTGATTTTTAGATTGACCTTTACAAGTTTATAAATTCTGTATTCTTAACATCGGATGATATTATACTGGAAGATGACGTTGTTTTCGAAGCTGAGGTATATTTTGATAATCTGTTAATCCTGGATGGCCATATAGATTCAACAAATATCAATAGATTTAAGAATGTTGTAAAGACACACGGCGATGTTGTTATAGAAGGTTTGTCAAAATTCATGAATATTTTAATTTAAACCTAAATGACGCGTAATGAGGCATCAAAAAAAGCAAATTATTCATTCATAATGGTATATTCATTAAAAATAATCTTCACAGTAAAACGGAATTGCGATTGATTTTTAAATATTACAATTTGTTTACGAATATAAATCTAAAACACATAAAACACATTAAAACAATTATTATTTTGTTTTATGATTTAGATTATGTTTTAGAAGGTTATCGAGGATAAAAAAGATTAAATATGAGAAATGTCAACTTTACACGATTAAGGCTATTTGGGAATAAGACCATCCTGCCTCAATCGTTCGTTTTATGTACTTTATTTTAACATTATAAAGAGGCAGAATTTTCAAAAGTGTATATTGTAAATAATAATGGTAAAGAATGCATTTAAACAGTGTACTACTAATGTACATTTCGAAATGACCCTGAATTGGTTAAGCTAACTGTTTTATTGGCACCGGAGAGTTTACTAATTACATGCGTATGCAAACGTTTCCAATTTGAACAATTCGCCATTATTTAAAACACTTTTAAATTAAATAAGTTTTCAAGTCGATGTCATTTGTGATATTTCAGTTTAAATTTTTCTTTTATTTTCTGTTTAGCTTAGCTTAATTACATTTCTTAATACGATAAAAAAAAATGTTATTATTTTCACGATGTTTACTTTTCCAGCATCTCAAAATCTACTAGGCTTGCTTACTACATTCGAAAATCTCCATCTACTTTATGAACTAAATGGTGTAGATATATATGAAGATCTTATTCGAACGATCGGTAGCCAAACAATATATAGTGATCTGTTGGCAACTAATTATATCGCATTTAAATCAAATGTGACTTTGTTTGATACAATAAATGGTGTTCGCCCAGAAAACTTTGTTTTACTCGATGCTGATCAAGAAATTGAAGGTAAGGAACAGTGTCATTTATTACCATTGACTGATTTTAGTTTCTATCGCAAATAATTACAAAATGAAGCCTATAACTACACATATTTTGAAATTCCAAATTCGAATAAAGTTGATTATGATTAGTTTTATGTATATTTAAATCGTATCGTTTTTTTTTCTCGACAACATTTTGAATATTATAAATATGTATTCGTCTTATAGGGCCGGTGTTCTTTACAAGTGGATTCAGTGTAAATGGTGATATCATTCTACCTTATAAAAGTAAAATCAATGATAAAGATTTAAGTGAACTTTACAACAAAACTATCCTGATCGATGAAGACGCCGACATCGTGGGACTGAAGATCTTTATAGACGACGTTCATTGTAAGATGTAATTTTGGTTTGTCATTTCCACTAAGGCTTAGTTATTTACCCCGGTAAGTTACCCACCCATAAAGTTAACAATAACTGTGGCTATGAAACCAACTAAACTTACCAGGTTGAATAATTAAATAAATGAATTAACCACATACCATAACTGCCGTTATTTTTCAGCTGTAGGTCTGGCAGTGATATAATAAAAATGAAAAAAAAAACATATTTGTTGAATATGCTATTAAAGTTATATTCGAACGGTATTTTTATCCTTATTGTTTCATACTTTTCCGCAGTTCGAAGATCTCTCATAGTCGATGGACTTATCAACGAAATAAATATCACCACGCTAGATCAGGAAGCACTTCGCGTCTCGGACAACATAACCTTTACGTCTGATGTCATCTTAGACGGTGTCATATCCATGGATGGCGGTATCAGTCTTGTGGGCACTTTTGATGGCCAACGAATAGAAGACTTTGTAACACTTAATTCCCCTCAAGACGTCACAGGTAGGATAATGCGTTCTTCACTAAAATGCTTCATAAGACTAGCCCGTAAACCTATACACGGTCTCCTCGTTTTCAATTGCGTATGTATTCACTTGCATATTAATTTATCAAAATTAGATCCATGTAAAACTAAAATGTATTGTATTTTTGTTTCAGGGTTTCTGATTTTTAATCATTCCTTGCACATAAATGGAAGTTTGTTTCTTGAAGAAGGCATGACCGTCGATTATGTTGATGTGTCGGAATTTTACGACAAAGTATGTACTGATAGCAAATTCAATTCTTTTTTTCGTTAAAGAAAGTCTTTTTCACGACGCGTCACTCGAATTGCACAGCTTTCGAGTAAACAAGTATGTTTTAGATCATGCGCATGTGACTCGACACGTATAGCTCTCAACTGAAATCCGTTTGTACTTTGTTTTTTTTATAGGCTTTAAAGGTAAACTGTAATCAAACATTAGTAGGCAATTTAGAGATTATAGGAAACGTAACAGTTTACAAAAACATCCATGTTAGTGAAACGGTCAACCAGTTCGACATTTCTGAAGATTTTGTAACGTTGAACGGTGATCAAGTCATATATGGTTAGTATTCCATAAGTAGTATAAGTATATAAGCATGGTACATTTCAAAATCATTCTGAATAGCCATCTACTGGCAATATTGTAACAATATAAATATCTGTTGACGACTCAAGCTATCGCGTTACTTTCTCTTTTACAGGGGACATTATTATTACGGATAATGCAACATTTCGAGGGAATTTATCAACCAACAATGTGACCGTTGATGGTTTTGTCAGTGGAGTGAACATCACAGAACTGGACGAGGAAGCTGTCCGTATAGATTCTAATATTACCGTCGAGGGTACCAAAGAGTTTACACAGAATGTTTCAGGTATTACCCATTAATGAGAATTTCATTTTATTGAAATTTGGTTTAGCCATGGTATCTGTCACCACATCGGGAGACCCCAACAGCCTAATAATGTTGATGGATGTTGTAGTTTTATTGATTACTTTTACTTGATTTATCTTATTCAGTTGATGCTTGTGTACTGGTCGAAGGCACTATTAATTATGTGGATGTAGACAATTTGTATCTAAACGCAATTCAGTTGTCGGTCGACGAGTCATTTGATGGTAATTTGAAATTATAAAAAATGCATGCATTTCTTGTAGGAAATATCTGTAATACAAATCAGTAAGTGTGCAGTACCGGTATGTTTTTTTATGTGCATGTTTGTGAATTTCAAAACCCACCGATGTTTGTAATTTGTTTTTATTAAGTCATAAGTAGCCCTATCTTGATTATTTTTACAGCCTATTTGAGATTTGAGTCTGATGCCTATTTTTACGGAAATATTTCGGTATTGAGCGAAGTCAACCGGATAAATTTATACGAATTTTCTCAAATATTAGTTTATACCAATACAGATGAAGAAATTAGAGGAAGGAAGACATTCTTGAGGTATGAAAGGAAAGGTTTATACCTTTATTGCCAGTATACGCCGATTAATTCATCTATACATTATTATATGATCTAAGACCGCAATACCTTAAATTCAATGATTCTTACCTATTTCATTCATTAAGAATGTGGACAGACGATTTGTTATAACTAAATATTTGTATGTACAATTTATAGTGATGTTACGATAGATGGTGATCTGTATGTAGATGGAACGATAGATAATATATACATTCATGAACTTTATACCAATCACTTATCCAAGTACAAAGACCAATATATTAATAGTAGTAAGGTATTCCTTATGAATGTTTCCGCAGGTGAGTAATCTACATCCAGAACATTGTGTAATGAAAGGTACATATACAATTAATGGTTTGCTCAGTAATGTTAAAAGTGGTAGGCCTATCTTGGACCTACAATACCTACCCGTGCTTGGCAATTTCGAGCCTTCCAGTAAACATTTCTGTTTATGATAGCGTGTACCGTACTTCATTTAAATTTCCCGCTTCATTTATGTATGTAATATCCTCCGTAGGTGATAGATGCTAGTTAATACAGTTTGGATAATTATAATGCACTAGTTAATTTTTCATTTTTTACAGGTGCTATTTCATTAGGAGATGGTATTCTCGTTGATGGAGTTGACATATCTAATGTTATCTTAATCGACCATGATTATAATATTCCAGTTCCTATGACATTTTCTAACATCATGATAGATGGTGATTTAGTGATAAAAGGTTTAATAGGTGCATTCAATATCACTGAGGTATGATGGTACGGTAATATTGCGGCAAAATCATATAATTCAATCACATTGAATAATATTAAATTGGTATGGAACGCCATATTCGTGGAAAGAGTTTTACAGTACCATACGGTATGAATTGACTTTTACTCTAATTTGCATTTTTGATTTAGTATGATGAGTGGGCCGTTCGTGTGTCCGGTTCTTTGATTGTTATCGATGGTATAAAACAGTTTTATGATTTGAATGTCGACGGTGATCTTGTTTCGAATGGAATTGTTAATGGAACAGATCTATCAGGTTAGAAGAACAATGTTATTTCATCAACATACCGTATATTATAATATTTTACTTTACTGCGGCAACACACTTAAGTATTAATACTGTATAACAAAATCTATACTATGTGATGTGTCAGACTATTCAATATTTATAGATTTATTCAACAACGCATTGAGCAACGAAAATGTGATCATCGAAGGATCTGTTACATTCGAAGGATTCGTTTATATTGAAGATGACGTTTGGTTCAATGATCATGTCAACGGAGAAAACATTTCTTTCATAATTGATGATGCTGTTTTATATTCAGAATCAACCGTAATGCTTTCTTTTTGTTTTGGTATCAAGTATAAGCCTGAGAATTCACTACCAATTTAAAGTGAAGTAACTAAAAAAACTAAGAAAGCAAACTGCAAATTTAAGCTACAGATCCTACCTTTCGCGCAGTCTGAATATGGCTTGATATGACATTTTGTATAACAATCTATTTATATATATTTTTAGACTATAACTGGCAATAAAAGTGTAACTGGAGACGTTGAAATTGATAATTTATGGATCGAAGGTGATTTTGAAGGAAATATAGTCTATGAAAACTTGACATTAAAAATGATTTTAGATCTACTCCTACTCCAATCTGAAAATGCATTAATTGACGGACGCGTCATCTTTGGACATGATATTATAGTTTACGGTGACCTCTTTGTTACAGGTAAAATGTTTAAATTCTTGAATGATGGTTGATGGAGGTGTTGTATGAGATAAGATAATGTATTATTTAATTATAATATTAGTTGTATAAAAACTGTTGCTTTTCGCCATTTCAGGCTTAATAAACCACCTTTCCATGCCAAACGATTTTGTGATTCAGAACGTTACGCAAACGTTAACGGGTTCGCTCAACACATTTACAAGTGTTACATTTCTCGACGATACAACTGTTACGAATTATGTGGATACTGTACTATTTGACTCAACCGTAGCAAACCGGGTGACGTTATCAACGCCACAAACCATAACAGGAACGTGGTCAATCGGTAATGTCACAGCATTTGGTGAGTATATGTCCAAGCTCTCAGCTTTTTCTCAATTTTTATAATTTGAGTGGGATAGTTAATTTGCAAATGTTGTTGCCAGTGTAGGCCGCCTTGTGTTTAAAATAAGTTGTTCCTTTTGTTTTAGATGATGTGATTGTACACGGTCTGGTGAATACATTTAACCTGTCTACTGATGTAGTTCTAACATACGGTGACCAAGATGTCAGAGGGTATAAAAACTTTTCGCTTGATGTGGATGTTCTTGGTGATATGTATACGGACTACTACGGAAACATTAGCTACTTAAACCCAGTGTACTACGCTGCACATGCTGTACGTGAGGATGTACCAACTAACATTTCAGGCTATACGGTACGACACAGAAAGTCTTAAGTAAATCTCAGAATTTACTCATTAAACTTCATTTATTCGTTAGCTCTAAATCCAACACAATAATAATAAATACGTTGATAAACTAGTATATGTATTTGTTTACAGTACTTTACAAGCTCAGGTCTTACCTTTACGGGAAATATTACAGTTACGGGTTATGTACTTGGTGTTGATCTGTCTGAGATGTTGAGCAATTTTGGCAGCAACATGGAGAGGATTGAAAGTGACCTGATACAAGTAAATTCTTCATTACGTACTCAGTGTCTCCAAATACATTTACTCGAAGAAGCATATGATGAAAGTGAGTTTAATTACTATTTGATGATCTGTTATGTTATATATTATATTTGTCACATTATTATCTGGGTAGCATTTTAATAATATGTTGTATTGTATGTTATGGTTTGTTGATTTTATTTACACTGGTCGAATAAAGATACGGAACGAAACGATTATATATACACACCACACATTTTCTCAAAACCTATATGGTCCTTGTAAAGGAACCACCCGAATAAATATTGCTTAATTTATTATTCAAGCACAAGCAGTCAGATTCGGCTACTTTGAGAACTACCAGACTATCAACCGAACCGATGTTGCTACAATCTATGCAGTGACGTATGAAGACACGCTGTTGATAAGCGTTACCGAAAACCAATATTCTCAACAATGTATACAATCTGCTCTATACATGTACGATGACGACCAAGACACGTGCTTTTTGGTAATAATCTTCATTTCTTACTATATGCACACAATACTAGAAATTAGTATGCCTAACAGACTGGTATTAGAATGATTGGATAGGTCTTATTATAATATGAAACTGTATACTGTGTCTACATTAATTAGTAATTAAAACAGTATTTTACTTGTGTTTCATTATCTTTTAAAAAAATGAAACACAAGTAACCGAAGTCTTGCCATCTGGTTGGAAATAACAATAAAAGCACTTGATATATTGTTCATTGATTGTAAAACATAAACGAGTGCCTTCTAACCAAGTACTTATTCAACTTCGCGTTAATGTTTAGTAATTTATACCCGATTTTCTGTAGGCCTACTGTATCTTCAAATATAGCTGTCTAGTAGTGTCCAGTATCATACGCACATTCTGTAAACAGTGTACTAATAAAAAATATTGATCACATGGTACATATTTTATATTAAATGCGATAGATATATGGCGTT
Source organism: Antedon mediterranea (assembly GCF_964355755.1). Taxonomy (NCBI): domain Eukaryota; kingdom Metazoa; phylum Echinodermata; class Crinoidea; order Comatulida; family Antedonidae; genus Antedon; species Antedon mediterranea. Next base: position 12,720,749 of record NC_092671.1, on the reverse strand, counting down.
GTATCATATAATCTGCCTATGATACTGTACAAATTATTCATCTTTGTAACAGGTAACTGAAGGCTTAATTCCATCTTCAACTGCAAAGTTATTTTCCTTTACATTTAAAAGACTCGATAAAATGAGTACCTTCTTAGTGTTGACTGGAAGTATCCAATCTGGATATTGCACAGAAGGAGTCGATTACAATAATGTTACACGTGTAATACTGATTGAAGAGGATCTCATATTAGCTGAAATATCATCGGAAACTCCAATTGACAGCGATATGATCAACATAAATAGAAGGTTATATTTGGCAATTGCAAACTCGAAAGACACAGTTACAGGTAATGTAGTGTATAGGCCTAGGAATAAATTTCACATTTACCGTTTTAATTTTTTTCATTTCATTTCACTTATTTCACTATCATCATCGCAGCCTTAGCTGAATTACAAAGATATTTACATTTTCTCAATATTAAAATTTGTATAAAAGTATAAAACCAATGATAATTATATATAAAAAAAGGATGCATTTTACACAAGAAATACTATACAGGAACATTCAAAAGGTTTAGCTTAAAATAGTAAAATTTAAAAAAAATTAATAAAAGAATCACATAGCTGTAGGCCTACTGCGTGATATATAATGATTATTCATTTAGAAGCGAGATAAGGTATGGTATTGCACTTTTTCTATATCTTTAATTCAACTCTGCATTTGGGTTGTTGATACTTTAAACGTCTTAGTTTCATGTTACTTACATTCTTCACTGGAAACCATTTTCCAAAATGAATACTTTTTGAACAATTCAGAGCAAACTTATAGCATAGATTACGCCTTCTATCAGATAAAGTGTCTAAAGAAAGATCATTGGGTGCTTGGTCATAATGTAGTCATTACACAATATTATTCTGCAAGCCCTTTTATTAATTAAAAATTCATTAATTTTGCATAATATTTTTTTTAATTTTGAAACAGGATCAAGTGTTGTAAATTCAGGATTATATCTATATAGAGGAAGGGATAAATCATTCGTTTTAAAACAGTCATTTGTAACGCAAGGCGCCGTCACTGTTCTCTTTATTGAGCATGATGATTATGATCCTTGGTTAGTGTTTGCCAATTATTACGATTCTGAGTTGGAAACTGGTCTTACAACAACTGATATTTATCAATGGTCCGGAAATAATTTTGAGGTAATTATATATTTTGTTTATATAGATCTGCATTAATTTCATTTATTAAATTATTTTTTTTATTTTACGCAATTAAGCCCTATGTATACGTTTTACCAAAAAATGCAAACAATAGGGAGGTTTCGCAACGAAATAACGAAAACGGATACGTCACACATTTGTGAAACTTTTGAGCTGATCCCCATTTCCTATTCGTAAAGCGTATTCGTGTTGACGAATATCACCAGTCATATTCGTAACTACAAAACGAATATAGTTTTTGATCTATTTTGCATGCACATTTTGCATTTGAATCAGAAATGATTCATGATTATAATGTAATTATACTTTTATTGAAAGTAATTTACTAAAGTAATTTACTAAAATGCCAGGTCAATTTTGATAAATAGCAGTTTTTAAAATCCTTACTCGCTTTGATGTTACGCTAGGCCTAGGCAGCCAAGCAACACGTACCTGCGCTTCGCTCAAATTTACCGCAGTCATATTTTGGACGGCGCCCTCAATATTTCGTTGCATATGCGAAACAGATTTTTACTGGCTTACGAAAAACGAATACGTGTGCTGGACGTATCCGTTATCGTATTCGTAAGATTGCGAAAACTCCCTATTGTAATTGTTATTTTACTCTTTCATGGTTTTCTGCAATTCACCGATGTTTTTCAACTGGTCTCCTCTTCTCTTTTAAGCCTGTTTTCCTGTCGACGTTTTCGACACTATCGGCGTTGATCGTTAACAGTTCAATGACGATCGTTTGAAAACGATCAAGTTGAAATGATAACGATACCTTTTCCTGTAAATCATTCATTTCAATGTTTACGTAGAAGATCGCCGATTTTTTTTTAACGATAGCGTTGAATAACGTCGACAGGAAAACAGGCTTAAAATAACTTGGGAAAAGTTTCCAATCCTTTTTAGATGTATCGAGTTAAGGAAGTGCTCATACTTCATATTTTGATTTGTTTTATTTTAATTGAGATTTTGTTTTGTTTTTGTAGCTACAGCATCAGATTTCTGGTGAATACATAGTAGATGTCGTTAGCATAAAGGTAAATGGTCAGCCTTGCGTAGTGTCCGCATCTGAAAGAAACAATTATGATGCTACAGATTACTATATGCCTGTCGTAACAGTATGTTTTGAGGACGAGCAATGGGCGGAAATAACCGAGTTCGAGGGGCAAGGCGTTATTGGACTAGATAGCTTCAGTGTAGACGGTGAATTGACTATTATTTTAATTAATTCTACTGCCGTGTAATAAATAAATGTGGGAACACCCAAAAGGGGAAAAACTATTAATATGCTATAGGACATTTTAGACTAGTTTTTTGTTGTTTGTATATTTGCAGGCACTCCATATCTTGTCGTTCTTAGCCAGTTCGATGAAATACACGTTTATAAATGGTGTGGTATCAGTGGATTCGAGATGTATCTGAACATTCCATATAGTGACGTTAACAGCGTCAATGTGTTTATGTATGACGGGAGCTTGCTAATGGGTGTGGCTCGTTTTTTTGTGAGTGAAATTGCTGATCAAGTTGGTGATACACGTATTCTGAAAGGAATTATTAATGGTAAGTAGTGTCTTACAATGCTTGAATGCACGTATAACATTTCTGTAATTATTATTACTCAAAAAGTAATTACAAGATCTTTACCAAAATGAATAAACAGATAGATATGTGGTCAATGACCATTCCATTAAATTTTGGGACCATTTGGGACCATGGTCCAAATTCTGGACCACTTTTTAGTATACTTTTTTCAGACCTGCTAGTGTTAAAAGATAGGACAGAATTTTCCAAAAGCCGGCGAGCAGTCTTAAAGTAACAAGTAAACTGAAATTGCATTTTCTCGAGAACTACTTGTCCAAGAGTATAATAATTTGATTTAATGTACAGGTTTTTTGATGCCAGTAGTTTAAAAAACCTATTTTTCTTTTCAAATTCACTTGTTTGATTTTCGCGTTGCTGTTCTATTGTTAGTCAACTGAAGCTATTGTTAATTGAAAGGCTTGTTACATAACCATTACACCAAACCCGCATATACATGCTTGTAGTGAAATTAGCCTAAATCACAAACAGCATTAAGACACACACAAATATATTATATATATTTTTTTCCCGAAAAAATCTTATGTAGGAAAATTTTAGAGTAGGCGGAGGTGGCTTTCTAGTTACTGTATATGTTTATATAAAAACAAATGTCATTTTTGTTTAGGTTTGAAAGAAGACACTATCATTGAAGCCTGAAGTGTTCTTGTATGAAATCGCAATGTAGTAATACATTATGGTAATTTATGTTACATATTTATATATTTACTGAAATTAAAATATAAACATATATATATATCTGTAAAATTGTGTAGATGACCATTTGTGTTTACAGGGATTTGTTCAAAACATGATAAAAATAGGCACTGTTCAAAATTCATTTAGTATGCGCTAATATATGTACACGTTATTATTTTATGGTATCATGACCAATTGATGTTGACAAATTTATTATATATCTTAAAAAATAAATTGCTCGAAATTTGTCAATTTTTCTCAAAAATGGCCAAAATATTAACTTTTTTGACATGACTGGTTTCTATGGTACTATAGGCCTAAGATGATTATAAGGCAATATATGATCATATACAGCAATATTATCGCATAATAATTGGATTTAAAAAACTTGATAATTTTCAACCCTTTTATTTTTCAACATATCTGATTTCTATGGTACTATAATATAATTATAACAATATATGATCATGTACAGCAATATTATCGCATAATAATTGAATTTTAAAAACTTTTTCGAGCCTTTTATTTTTCGACAAAACTGGTTACTATGGCTCTATAAATGATACAAAGCAATATATGCGCATATATAGCCATATTATCGCATAATAATTGCATTTTAAAAAGTCGATATTTTGGGAATCTTTCTAAAAAATCCCTGTACTATAGTACAGGGCTTTTTTCAAAAAAGGGCAAAATTTCGAGCCTTTTATTTTTCGACAAAACTGGTTACTATGGCTCTATAAAGGATACACAGCAATATATGCGCATATATAGCCATATTATCGCATAATAAATGCATTTTAAAACGTCGATATTTTGGGAATTTTTCTAAAAAATCCCTGTACTAAAGTACAGGACTTTTTTCCTAAAATGGCAAAATTTCGAGCCTTTTATTTTTCGACAAAACTGGTTACTATCGCTCTATAAATGATACAAAGCAATATATGCGCATATATAGCCATATTATCGCATAATAATTGCATTTTGAAAAGTCGATATTTTGAGAATTTTTTGAAAAAATCCTTGTACTATACAGGGATTTTTTCAAAAAATGGCAAAATTTTGAGCCTTTTATTTTTTCGACAAAACTGGTTACTATCGCTCTATAAATGATACAAAGCAATATATGCGCATATATAGCCATATTATCGCATAATCATTGCATTTTAAAACGTCGATATTTGGGCATTTTTCGAAAAAATGGCAAAATTTTGAGCCTTTTATTTTTCGACAAAACTGGTTACTATGGCTCTATAAATTATACAAAGCAATATATGCGCATATATAGCCATATTATCGCATAATAATTGCATTTTAAAAAGTCGATATTTTGAGAATTTTTCGAAAAAATCCTTGTACTATAATAGTACAGGAATTTTTTCCTAAAATGGCAAAATTTCGACCCTTTTATTTTTCGACAAAACTGGTTACTATGGCTCTATAAATTATACAAAGCAATATATGTGCATATATAGCCATATTATCGCACAATAAATGCATTTTAAAACGTCGATATTTTGGGTATTTTTAAATAATAGTACAGGAATTTTTTCCTAAAATGGCAAAATTTCGAGCCTTTTATTTTTCGACAAAACTGGTTACTATGGCTCTATAAATTATACAAAGCAATATATGCGCATATATAGCCATATTATCGCATAATAATTGCATTTTAAAAAGCCGATATTTTGGGAATTTTTCGAAAAAATGGCAAAATTTCGAGCCTTTTATTTTTCGGCAAAACTGGTTACTATGGCTCTATAAATTATACAAAGCAATATATGCGCATATATAGCCATATTATCGCATAATAATTGCATTTTAAAAAGTCGATATTTTGGGAATTTTTCGAAAAAAATCCTTGTACTATTTTTCCTAAAATGGCAAAATTTTGACCCTTTTATTTTTCGACAAAACTGGTTACTATGGCTCCATAAATTATACAAAGCAATATATGCGCATTTATAGCCATATTATCGCACAATAAATGCATTTTAAAACGTCGATATTTTGAGCATTTTAAAAAAAAATTCCCTGTACTATAGTACAGGCATTTTTTCAAAAAATCGCAAAATTTCAACCCTTTTATTTTTCGACAAAACTGGTTACTATGGCTCTATAAATTATACAAAGCAATATATGCGCATATATAGCCATATTATCGCATAATAATTGCATTTTAAAAAGTCGATATTTTGGGAATTTTTCGAAAAAATCCTTGTACTATTTTTCCTAAAATAGCAAAATTTCGACCCTTTTATTTTTCGACAAAACTGGTTACTATGGCTCCAAAAATTATACAAAGCAATATATGCGCATATATAGCCATATTATCGCACAATAAATGCATTTTAAAACGTCGATATTTTGAGCATTTAAAAAAAAAATTCCCTGTACTATAGTGCAGGGATTTTTTCAAAAAATAGCAAAATGTCAACCCTTTTATTTTTCGACAAAACTGGTTACTATGGCTCTATAAATTATACAAAGCAATATATGCGCATATATAGCCATATTATCGCATAATAATTGCATTTTTAAAAGTCGATATTTTGGGAATTTTTCAAAAAAATCCCAGTACTATAGTACAGGGATTTTTTCAGAAAATGCCCAAATTTTAACCCTTTTATTTTTCGACAAAACTGGTTACTATCGCTCTATAAATGATACAAAGCAATATATGCGCATATCGCATAATAATTGCATTTTAAAACGTCAATATTTTGGGCATTTTTCAAAAAAATCCCTGTACTGAAATAGTACAGGAATTTTTAGTCGCGTGGACGCGACTCTATAGTTCACTATGTCGGTCGGTCGGTCGGTCGGTCTGTCTGTCGGTCTGTCGGTCTGTCTGTCGGTCCGGTATCTCTATGCGAAAATTTTCAAAATTTATTTTCGGTGAAATAAGAGTACGTTTCAGGCAATTTTAGGCGCTCACTCAAATGAAATAAGAAATACATTTTTATAGTATATTTTTTAACCCATTTGTTACAAATTCTTTCTCTTTTATTGCTACTTTCCTTTTCTAAAATCATCAGTGTTAATTTTAATCTGAAGAGCTGATGCTATTAAAATTTGTTAATTAAAGGTAGCATTTTTTGTATATAGATGATATCGACAGCCTCATAACAAAGGTGTCTAAGTAATAATTTTGTTTTTGTTTTTCTGACTAACTCACTGCTTATATCAATATACTATATTTTTTGTGTTTCTGCCTAAGTCAGCTGTGTGACTTATGCAATTAAGGAGAGCTGACTTATGATCTGCCTAACTCACTGCTTATATCAATATACTATATTTTTTGTGTATCTGCCTAAGTCAGCTGTGTGACTTAGGCAATTAAGGAGAGCTGACTTATGATCTGCCTAACTCACTGCTTATATCAATATACTATATAGCATTTTTTGTAAATAGATGATATCGACAGCCTCATAACAAAAGTGTCTAAGTCATAATTTTTTTTTCTGCCTAACTCACTGCTTATATCATTATATTGCCCTCTGTACATTATCTGAATGCTTTTATATACATTTGCACATGCTCAGATCGTTTTTTTTGTGTTTCTGCCTAAGTCAGCTGTGTGACTTAGGCAATTAAGGAGAGGAGACTCATGATTTTTTAAATAAAATAAGAAATACATTTTTATAGTATATTTTTTAACCCATTTGTTACAAATTCTTTCTCTTTTATTGCTACTTTCCTTTTCTAAAATCATCAGTGTTAATTTTAATCTGAAGAGCTGATGCTATTAAATTGTGTTACTTAAAGGTAGCATTTTTTTGTATATAGATGATATCGACAGCCTCATAACAAAAGTGTCTAAGTCATAATTTTTTTTTCTGTCTAACTCACTGCTTATATCAATATACTATATTCTTTGTGTTTCTGCCTAAGTCAGCTGTGTGACTTAGGCAATTAAGGAGAGCTGACTTATGATCTGCATAACTCACTGCTTATATCAATATACTATATTATTTTTTGTGTTTCTGCCTAAGTCAGCTGTGTGACTTAGGCAATTAAGGAGAGCTGACTTATGATCTGCCTAACTCACTGCTTATATCTTTATACTGCCCTCTGTACATTATCTGAGTGCTTTTATATACATTTGCAAATGCTCAGATCGTTTTTTTGTGTTTCTGCCTAAGTCAGCTGCGTGACTTAGGCAATTAAGGAGAGGAGACTCATGATTTTTTAAATGAAATAAGAAATACATTTTTATAGTATATTTTTTAACCCATTTGTTACAAATTCTTTCTCTTTTATTGCTACTTTCCTTTTCTAAAATCATCAGTGTTAATTTTATTCTGAAGAGCTGATGCTATTAAATTTTGTTACTTAAAGGTAGCATTTTTTGTATATAGATGATATCGACAGCCTCATAACAGAAGTGTCTAAGTCATAATTTTTTGTTTGTTTTTCTGACTAACTCACTGCTTATATCAATATACTATATTTTGTGTGTTTCTGCCTAAGTCAGCTGTGTGACTTAGGCAATTAAGGAGAGCTGACTTATGATCTGCCTAACTCACTGCTTATATCAATATACTATATAGCATTTTTTTGTATATAGATGATATCGACAGCCTCATAACAAAAGTGTCTAAGTAATTTTTTTTTCTGCCTAACTCACTGCTTATATCTTTATACTGCCCTCTGTACATTATCTGAGTGCTTTTATATACATTTGCACATGCTCAGATCGTTTTTTTGTGTTTCTGCCTAAGTCAGCTGTGTGACTTAGGCAATTAAGGAGAGGAGACTCATAATTTTTTTAATGAAATAAGAAATACATTTTTATAGTATATTTTTTAACCCATTTGTTACAAATTCTTTCTCTTTTATTGCTACTTTCCTTTTCTAAAATCATCAGTGTTAATTTTAATCTGAAGAGCTGATGCTATTAAATTTTGTTACTTAAAGGTAGCATTTTTTGTATATAGATGATATCGACAGCCTTATAACAAAAGTGCCTAAGTCATAATTTTTTGTTTGTTGTTCTGCCTAACTCACTGCTTATATCAATATACTATATTTTTTGTGTTTCTGCCTAAGTCAGCTGTGTGACTTAGGCAATTAAGGAGAGCTGACTTATGATCTGCCTAACTCACTGCTTATATCAATATACTATATTTTTTGTGTTTCTGCCTAAGTCAGCTGTGTGACTTAGGCAATTAAGGAGAGCTGACTTATGATCTGCCTAACTCACTGCTTATATCTTTATACTGCCCTTTGTACATTATCTGAGTGCTTTTATATACATTTGCACATGCTCAGATCGTTTTTTTTGTGTTTCTGCCAAAGTCAGCTGTGTGACTTAGGCAATTAAGGAGAGGAGACTCATGATTTTTTAAATGAAATAAAAAACACATTTTTATAGTATATTTTTTAACCCATTTGTTACAAATTCTTTCTCTTTTATTGCTACTTTCCTTTTCTAAAATCATCAGTGTTAATTTTAATCTGAAGAGCTGATGCTATTAAATTTTGTTACTTAAAGGTAGCATTTTTGTATATAGATGATATCGACAGCCTCATAACAAAAGTATCTAAGTCATAATTTTTGTTTTTCTGCCTAACCCACTGCTTATATCTTTATACTGCCCTCTGTACATTATCTGAGTGCTTTTATATGCATTTGCACATGCTCAGATCGTTTTTTTGTGTTTCTGCCTAAGTCAGCTGTGTGACTTAGGCAATTAAGGAGAGGAGACTCATGATTTTTTAAATAAAATAAGAAATACATTTTTATAGTATATTTTTTAACCCATTTGTTACAAATTCTTTCGCTTTTATTGCTACTTTCCTTTTCTAAAACCATCAGTGTTAATTTTAATCTGAAGAGCTGATGCTATTAAATTTTGTTACTTAAAAGTAGAATTGTTTGTATATTGATGATATCGACAGCCTCATAACAAAAGTGTCTAAGTCATAATTTTTTTTTCTGCCTACCTCACTGCTTATATCAATTCAATTCAATTCAACTTTATTTCAGACAAACTGTCCATATGAAACACATAAAGTTTACAAAAACAACACATTATTATGGCTATGCTGATACTAGTTAACACACGTAAAAGTATACATGAGATTAAATATACAAAAGTTCTGTCCATTTCTATGCAACTTTGAATCTTTTAGAATACGAGAAAAAACACATGTAATTAAAGTATTACAGCTTTTTTCAGTTTTTGTTTTGAAACAAAAAATTGATTTCCGAATGTACTCATAGAAGGAGGGAACATGGTTATCAACAAACATAGCACTAGCACTACAGCTCCTTGAGCGTCTTAAAATCTTTTTAATTGCGTTATTATAACAGACCTGTAATGACTTTATAGTTTTTACATTAAAATCGCACCATAAGGCCGCACAATACATACTAATACAGTATGACTTAAACAAAGTAATCTTAACATCTGTTGAGCATTTACTAAATTTTCTACAAAGAGAGTTACCTCTAATACATAATGATCGATATTGCCTTTTATATCAATATACTATATTTGTTGTGTTTCTGCCCAAGTCAGCTGTGTGACTTAGGCAATTAAGGAGAGCTGACTTATGATATGCCTAACTCACTGCTTATATCAATATACTATATTTTTTGTGTTTCTGCCTAAGTCAGCTGTGTGACTTAGACAATTAAGGAGAGCTGACTTATGATCTGCCTAACTCACTGCTTATATCTTTATACTGCCCTCTGTACATTATCTGAGTGCTTTTATATGCATTTGCACATGCTCAGATCGTTTTTTTGTGTTTCTGCCTAAGTCAGCTGTTTGACTTAGGCAATTAAGGAGAGGAGACTCATGATTTTTTAAATGAAATAAGAAATACATTTTTTATAGTATATTTTTTAACCCATTTGTTACAAATTCTTTCTCTTTTATTGCTACTTTCCTTTTCTAAAATCATCAGTGTTAATTTTAATTTGAAGAGCTGATGCTATTAAATTTTGTTACTTAAAGGTAGCATTTTTTGTATATAGGTGATATCGACAGCCTCATAACAAAAGTGTCTAAGTCATAATTTTTTTTTCTGCCCAACTCACTGCTTATATCAATATACTATATTTTTTGTGTTTCTGCCTAAGTCAGCTGTGTGGCTTAGGCAATTAAGGAGAGCTGACCTATGATCTGCCTAACTCACTGCTTATATCTTTATACTGCCCTCTGTACATTATCTGAGTGCTTTTATATACATTTGCACATGCTCAGATCGTTTTTTGTGTTTGCAATTAAGGAGAGGAGACTCATGATTTTTTTAATAAAATAAGAAATACATTTTATAGTATATTTTTAGTCGGGTGGACGCGACTATGTCGGTCGGTCGGTCGGTCTGTCTGTCGGTCCGGTATCACTATGCGTTTTATCGCTTTTCTGTACTTTTTGAACTGTTTTGTTGTACAGAAAAGTTTTAAAGTACATTACTTTTTGAAAGTTCATTTTTTTTCTGAGAGCACGCGACTTATGGTTGTTGGTTGGCCTTGTTTCTTAAATGGCAAAATTTCGAGCCTTTTATTTTTCGACAAAACTGGTTACTATGGCTCTATAAATTATACAAAGCAATATATGCGCATATATAGCCATATTATCGCATAATAATTGCATTTTAAAAAGCCGATATTTTGGGAATTTTTCGAAAAAATGGCAAAATTTCGAGCCTTTTATTTTTCGACAAAACTGGTTACTATGGCTCTATAAATTATACAAAGCAATATATGCGCATATATAGCCATATTATCGCACAATAATTGGATTTTATAAAGTCGATATTTTGGGCATTTTTCGAAAAAATCCCTATACTATAGTACAGGGATTTTTTTTCAAAAAAATGGCAAAATTTCAACCCTTTTATTTTTCGACAAAACTGGTTACTATGGCTGTATAAATGATACAAAGCAATATATGCGCATATATAGCCATATTATCGCACAATAATTGCATTTTAAAACGTCGATATTTTGGGAATTTTTCGAAAAACTCCCTATACTATATAAAAATGACCAATTTTCGACCCTTAAATCCCAGCAAATAGTAACAGGATATTTCAAGAAAAATGAGTAAATGTTTATCCTCTTATTTGTTGATACAAATTGGTTATATGACACCATAAGATGATGATATACGTGCACATATAGCAATGTTAGTGAATTTTGATTGATAGTTATATTTGGAAAAGATTTGTTGACATAAATAATAGTATGAAGAATTATGGTATGGCATTGTCATTTTGCGAAAAAAAATCTCTGACGATAACATAACGAAGCCTTTTTGTGTAATTGCACTTTTATTTACTAACCAATTTTCGGTGAACAATAACTACTATTTTAACATGAATTTTAATTTATAATGACTAATGACTACGGTATTGTTGCTTACTACAAACACAAACAATCTGGATACCTGATTTGTAGAAGTTCGTTACTGACTATTTTATATTAAATGTCCGGATGTGTCTGGGTCTACGAACACGTCAAAACGAAAGAGAGCTACCACATACGTAGCTTAATTTGCTTAAACTAACTAACTAATTTATTTATTTATTGTGAGATTAAATTTGCATACTACTTCAAGCTTCCGGGCAGCAGCTTGAAGTCACCTATTTTTAATCAAACGATGTGTCTTGACCAAAGTAATAAATATGTCAAATATAGATATAATTTGTTGTAAATGTTACAATTCTGGATACAGTTGGTAGTCGAGATGACATCCCATTTGGACTTCGTATATTAATCACCTGTAAAATTATTAATTTATGTCATATTCTCATAATAAAGCAACAACTAATTGAATTGTCTAACGATACCGGAGATAGTATTAATTATAATGTATACAATTATAACTTACTTTTAATAACGGCGTGTGCTTTGCAGTATGCTATTCCAGCCGTGCTTTCTGCTCCACAAATATAGTTTCCGGCGTCGTCGTCTTCAGATTTGGCGATCTGCAAACTGATCACCTCGACACCTTGCGCAAATTGATAACGTCGACTGTCTGTTAATTCCTTTCCATCCTTAAACCTTAATAGAATAAAATTAATAAAGTTATAGTATAACTGTTTCAAAGTGCAGTAGACCAGATGTTATACTAACAACTTATATCTCTACTATCGGTATCTCTACTAATGGTTCCCTTCACTGACTTTCATAATTCGGTTTCCATACGTTTGCAACTGTGTCAACTACAAATATGATAGAAAAAAACACACCATTTGATGTCTGGGACTGGTGTTCCTTTAACAACACAGTCAAATCTCATCTCTTTGCCTTTAACGACCTCAACATTACTCATCTTTGTCTCAAAGTAAGGCTTAACCCATTTCTCACGCGTTTTAATTTCATCATCTGTGAATCGAAAAACAAATAAATAGAATAGATAAGTCAATGATGTTGCCGCTATAAACAGAGGTTTCAATTGGCATCGATAGATGAACACTGAATAAAAGTCTCACCTGTTGGGTCTTTTGTGGTCACATGTTTCGATGTTTTACCGACGGCACCGCAGCCGTTTCTGTTAACTGCTTTAACTCGGAATAAGTATTCCGTATTTGGTTGAAGATTACTTAGATGGTGAGATGTTGTTTTAACCTCGGCAATTTCTGTCCAAATCGAGTTGGAACCCTCTTCAATCTATCAGAAATATTAGCAACATAATTTAGAGGATTCCTTGAAATAATATTTGACATTTATAAGAGAAAACAGAAAGTATTAACATAAATTTTATTTTCTTATTTTACCTTATATGATGTGATCTCACTTCCTTCATCAGATGTCGGTTCATACCATGCCAGCGTTAGGGTGTTTTTAGTCACATTTGACACATGAGGTTTACCAACGGGGTGTTCTGGTACACTTCCAATCATCCTAAATAAATTAACATTATGTAAGTAATCGAGTTTAGGCAATCAAGTGAAATAAAAAAAAACACATTTCCACAATACTATGTGTAAAGAGAAAATAAACTGTATGTAAAATGAAAATAAGGTGTGGTTGTAAAATGAAACGACGTGAGTGATTGTAAAGGCGCGCGGTAGCGGTAACTAACTAACACGCGTCCTTACTGTTCTTCCATTTCTGTCCTTCATAATTTTGCATTTAATGTGCGGTTGACAGTGTTGAAACTGTAATATGAAATCTATAAGTTTCATTACGTACTGAAAACATAACTAGTAAACCCATAAGTGCGCAGTACAAAACCATATGTGAAGTACGCATCATCAACACACGTGGACAGTGAAAATAATTAATGTGGGTTTTAATGTGGGTAATTCTTATCTAGGGCTACACTGTGTTGTGTTCAACTATTTCTTTTCGTGACGGTGCAGAGTTTGTGTCAGAATGTTTAAAATCAACCTTTTTCTTGGTACTGGAATTTCTTCCAGAATATCCTCTTCATCATCATCACTATCGTAATCATCGTCACTTTCACTACCAGACTTTTTACTTCCAAGATGTTCAAGCCAGGGCGGCAGCGCTTTGTATTCAGCATTTTTCATACTATCTTTGTTCTTCTTGTAGTCTTGATATGACATCGTTTGCTTTATGTCTGATTGCTGTTTAGGGCCGGTAAAACTTGTCTTACGTTGTTTATTGGCTACATTTTCTTTAGGTAGAGATGCACCATTTGGTTTTACTTGATATTTTTTCCCAATATTGATACCAGCGTTATGTTCTATCGACTTGTCTACCGTGACATCATGGTGGACATTTTGAGATTTATTATCTGTAGTGACAACAAATGAGAGAATTGCAGGCTTGATATCTGCAGTTTCATTTGACTTTTGTGGTTTCAATCTCGCATCAGACTGTTTGGTTGAGTTTAAGTCTTGGGATATGTCAGTGTTAGCGTTCCTTTCTTGTTCTAGGCTCTCGTCTTTCTTATCATATTTACCAATTTTCGTAGACTCACGAGTATCTGAATTGGTGTTATTCTCTGCATCATTGTCACTACCAATGTTCCCACCTGGCTGAATAACTTTACGATTGATAGCATCTTTTGACATGGTTCCATCTGGTGATTCTTCTTGCTTTTTAGGTTTGGATGTCATTTGATTTGGAGCCTTTACCGCCTCCGTATCGTGCTTGACAGACCCTGCCAACCATGAAGGGATGCGAACTTTAGACTTTTTGCACTCTGGCAAACTGTCGTCTTTCTTTTCAGCGATATTATTAGCACTTCCATTATCTTTAGTATTTGGTTGTTTAGGTTTTCTTATTAAGTCTTCCTCATTGATACCAAGTTTTGTGATAAGTGTGTCTTGGTATACTTTGTTATAGCAGTCTTCTGGTTTACTTGTTTGAACTGGTGATATTTCTATTCTAATATTGCTAATAGATGATGTTTCTTCAGGAACTGTCTTTGCATCTTTGTCTTGAGTAATGTTATTGTCAGCATCAGTTTGTTGTGGTTTTAAACTATGAAATTGAGCATGTAATTCATTAAAAAATCACACTAAACAATATATAAATTTCTTAAATTCAGAATCGTAACAAACGTTCTGTTAATTTTGTTTCCATGTTTACAACGTACCATACGTCAGCGCATATAAAAGTGGTACCCCATGTGAAACGTACGTTTACATTAGATTAAATTGCATAATGCTGAGCGCTTAAACCCTTTGATTTGTGACAACCTAAAACCTACATTGTTTTGTTGGTCATCGGAACCGCATCTGTCCTCGCATGCGCACACTGAATTAATGACGTAACTATCAAAACAAACTGTCCCTACTGAAAACCATTTATCATTATTATTTTAGCACTGGCTATTAAGAAAATAAATAAATACTGTAACTCACGCAGGTTGTTGAACGCCATCAGCGTCTTCGTCACCAGTAGCTAAAGTAAGTTCAAATTCTGCTTCGACTTCACCCTCTCCATTGCTAGCTTTGCACAAATACGCCCCAGCATCGGATGCCACTGAACTTGGTATTTCAAATGTGTGCACAAACTTCTCGTCAGTAAATTTAAATCGGTCGTTTTCTCTAAGTGGTTTATCATCTCCTTGTTTATACCAACTCACTGCAAAAGTCAAATTAAAACCATCTTATGTTATTTCTATTTTCAATATGTTTATTTGAAAGTAAATGCTAAAATGTTATGTTTTAAAATATCTAGATTATATACAAGTTAAATACAAGTAAATTACCTGCAGGTAATGGGTCTCCGTCGCAATCACATGATAACATAACACTTGTTCCCTCGGTAAATGTTGTATTTTTTGGTTTGTCGAAAAACTCTGGTGGAACTGGATCTTCTTCAATTATTGCAGGCTGATCCGTGCTTATACTAATACTTATATCCTGACTTATGCTAACACTTGGCTCTTCTGTTAATGTAAAGATATATAAATTGGTTTAACGTCTATATAGATATATATTTTCAAATTAATTCACAAAAATGTTGTCTCACACTAGCTGTCTCATTTGTTTCGCGATAGGTATAGATTTTGTCGGACTAAGAAATAATCTAATGATGAAAATATTCCGAAGTAATTATATCAGTATAAAAAGCACAATATGTAAAAAAAACCCATTAGATTACTACCTTGAACTTTGACATTACAACTGCTATCAGCTTCACCATAATCATTCAACACTTCACAAGTGTATTTACCAGCGTCCTCCTGGAGTATTTCAGTAATTTCAAGTTGGTATATCTTTCCTTTGGTAACATATCGGAAGTTATCGCCGTCTGGAATATCATTACCTTCACGCAGCCAACCGATATCCATTGGTAGTGCACCTATTAACAACAACATAATTAATATTGTGTGAATTTAGAAATATTGCTTCAAACTAGAGAAGAGTGAATTTCAAACACTATTATTACCAGCTCCCTGCATTTAGAACAACATATAAACGGTCATCACCTTTGTTTCGTTGTGGGTTTTTAAACTAGGTTATATCAAGAGATAAAATTGAACTAAACTAAAATAATGTTATTATTGTTAATCGTAAAACGGCTTGAGTTATAATTTAAGAAGAGTTACAGTATACATTAATTTTATATTAGTTATAAATATAATTCCTGACCATCAATTTCTACTTCCAGAACAACTCGGTCGCCGTCGTAAACAGAAATGTCTTTCAGCTCTTGGACAAACACCGGAGCTCCGGTGCCCTCTTTATCGTCAGCTTTGGGAACTATTGGTTCAGGTACATCACTCTTTTTTGCATCGTCACTCGATCTTCTTCTGGATTTACGCTCTCCACTGATATCTGGTGATCCTGACCTGTAGTCTGTTGTGAGGTATCGATCATATTTTGTTCGAGAGCTGCTGCTACTAGAATATCGAGATGCACTGGAATAACTTGAGGCCGCTGTGTAGCTTCCACGAGTGTCTGGTGAAGGGTACTTTATGGCACGTTGTCTTCTTCTATACTCGTAGTCGGTTGTCAGTGATTGTGATGTTCTGGTTGATTTTCTTTGTGATCGCTTATCACGTTGCGGTCTTTCAGATCGTGATCTTCGGTGCTGTCGTTGTGTCCGACGATGATCATCATCTCTATCGAAATGATCTCCTTCTATGTCTGCTTCAGCTAAAATATAAATGATAAAACTTGACTACAATATTTTAAACTTAATTTGCTAACATATATCTTTGTAAATAAGTATACACCTTTTTGAATATCAAGCATAATTCTAGTACCTTTCATAACAGCAAGCTCAGATCCACAGGACACTGTTCCAGCGGGTGATGAAGCAATCAGTGTGTATCGACCAGCATCGGTAGGTGCAACGTTAGCTATTGAAAGTGAATAGGCACCTCCTAGATACTTATCAAGTAAGATACGACCGGAAGGATAGATTGTGTCACCATCTTTACACCTATTATAAAATAAACAATTACTAGTTAGTAATCTATTATGTTTAATGGAATTTGTATGTATTCATTTAAACCAAAACTGTGTTTATACATAGTAACTAAACAATGTATACCTGTGGCCGTAAAGCTAATTACATTTAATGTTGAACTTGATAACATGGTCAACGACATAATGATGATGTAATAATAATAATCATCATCAGTCACTCAGCAATTGGTATACTAAAATAATATTATTGCGCAGCAAGTCTCTCACCATGTAAGTTTTGGCTCAGGAGTTCCGGTTACCATGATCTCGAACCGAGCCGTTTTGCCTTCCTGTATATACTGGGACTTGAGTGGTTTCAGAAACGAAGGCCTAGTGTAGTTTAATCTGTCATCGGGAGGTAAACCTAAACATAGTGATACACAGAATAAAAAGCATAATTTAACTGAAATATTAATAACATAATGTTACACGATAAACGAATTTAGATTGTTATAAAACAGAAAATCATCATAAAAATATATACAAAGTGATAACATAAATTACTGACTTTACAAATAAAAATACATTTATAAAAGATATTTCAGGATAAACCCAAACACTTATTAGCTTATTTCCACTACATAGCAACAAACAGATCGGCTATTAAGTCATTTCAATTTACTTGTATAATTAAATAATTCGTGAACCACATGTTTCCTGTTCATAAATTCATGTCATAACAGCTGTGTTTGTTAACGATTTACCGATAGATTCACATCTGTGATAAAACAACATGTCTGGTTTTATTATCATTTTATCATGTGCTGCTAGTTTGTAGGCCTACGTGTACATAGTTATTATACTCTCAGAAAATGTAGATAATGAAGACAAGTATAGATATCCTTATAGGACTATGGGCTTCACATTGTTGACATTTTATTTGATGACGAAATTAAGTAAGAATTGTTTATTGCATTGGCATATCGTGTTGCAAAAACTACGTAAACACTGCAATCCTATTCTATTGATTAGGGAGTTATAAGCGATTTCTATTTCTATCCTAAATAAATAAACATTACGATCATGTAATGTTGTGTCATCGTTCAAAATAAACAGCAAGGAATGCCAGGTATCTTAGCACAACCTTGTTTGAAAAGAAAATATCTATGTGCGTATGTACAGTATTATAAATCTGGATCGCGTAACTAGCATATTTCGCATATAAGTTTTCTACAGTATTGGGAAGGAATACGATTGTATGGCAAATAACATACCCTCAATGATGGATTTGTTAATAAATATTTTAATAAATCAACAATGACTTACTTTCGTCAACAACAAGTTCACAGGTTGTAAATTCGTCACCATCAGCATTAGTTGCGATGCAACGATATGTACCAGTATCAGACTGCTGCGCATTACCAATCTCCAGTGTACATGACCCTCTCTTGAAAGTTATTTTATACGTTTCTCCATCCAGAATTTGACGTCCATTTTTAGTCCATGTTATTATAGGCTCATTTGTTCCCTGTACAGTACACACCAGCACTGCTGTTTGGCCTTCTACTAGTGTCTTTCGACGAAGAGGAAGGCTGAAGAATGGTGCTACATTCTTGGGTTTTCGTCGTCTCGGAACAAACTTGGTCAGATCTTCAGTACTAGATTCTCTGTGATAAAAAAAAAGCATTATTTTAAACAAAAATACAAAAATGTAAAAAAACCCGAAATACGCGCACAGTTATTAAATGAAAAAATATATATTAAAGTCATAATACTACATATATGTTTAAATGAATTTTTTTAATGATTTACATGATTTTCTAAACAAAACTTGTCTTACCTTGATAATGGCGATCCATAATCACTAGATACACTCAAGCCTGTATAAGAATAAGAAGGGACTGATAAGTAATCATAATCAAGCTTACGACTATTTCTAGGAGTTCTATCATAACTATCTTGTAACCAGTAAGCTAGTAAATACCGGTCAATTAGATTTTCATTTTTGATTTCACGGTGATTACGCGGCGCTCTTGTCGGACTTCTTGACTTTAGTGGTGAGGGCAAGTCATACGATTGCACAACAAGTTTCTTATTTTTTCGAATAGTTTTCTTCTTGTTGTTAACCGGCGTTTTAGTAGGACTTCTTGAGCCACTAGTAATATATTTATCTGGACTGTACCCATCATTTCTGAAATAAATATCACGTTCCTTCCATGGTATGAAGACAGCTTTTTTGCTCAAACTGACTGGATACTTTTCTGTTAAGACTGTCTTCATGACACTGTTTCGTTTTCGTGGAGTATATCCAGGCAAATATCTTTCTAATATATCTTCAAGAGGTTCATCTATGAAATTCTCTACTTTGGATGCTGGAAGGTCCCATGTCTCCACTTCCTCTGTATCAGATTCTACCAAGTCATCCTCGTATATGTCATTAAGAATAGGAAAGTCTAATTTTGGACTTCTGTATGGATAATCTGTCAATGATTTTTCGTAGCGAGTTACTTTTGGACTCGTGTATGAATAATCACTATGCCTATATGATTCCTTAACAGGTCTGGTCGAAAATTTGAAATTTGTATCAGCAAATGTAGGCTCCGTCCGCTTAGGCGTATAATCTGCAAAACTAGAGCTGACAAAAGGCTTCCTGGTTACGGATACAACTTTTGGATCAAAACCATCGTCAGATCCAGAATCTTCGCCAAGGTAAGTTGTCATAAGAATCTTTATTGAAGCACTCCTTCGCAACCGGCGTAACTTTTTACCGCGACCACGAGATGTCCTTGGCTTTGGAGAAAACCCCTCTTTGCGATACGTATATTCCATGACACGTCTTCGTCTTGTGCAGGCCTGGGTGAATTTGAAATCTAACTCAGCATGCCAGCGTTTATGTAATTCGTAAGCCATACCACACTACTCAGATATACATACTTGAGCCGAGAGCCGAGCTATGATTAGATTTATAGCAGCGTATGATTGCATTCCAAGACATTCGATACCTACAGTGTGTGCTTGCATGACTTAGCATTCTAAATGAGCAAATGACACTACACTTACTATTAACTTTAATATCGAAACAAAATTTAATACTACTTTAGTTTAAAAGGGTTATATCAAAAGTTACTTGTCCAATTTATAAAAGCTGCCGAAACGATAGAAATTCGTCAAATAGTAGACCAAATATATATGTTTTCGTTTTTGTAGATCACTAAACTTCATCTCTTAAAAAAATCACATATAAACTGTTATTAATTTAAACGTAAATTAAAACTTTATTGGTTGAAGGTTCTTTGTAATTTCTTTTAATATTTACATATTTGGATATTATCTAAATAAATTATCTTAAATAATTTATATAATCTATATTACTTGTCTTATTTTTTAAAACTTGTTATTAGAAGTATGTGTTTGAAAACATATTAGTTAAGAAAAAAATCTTCATTATTATATAAGTCTGTTGTTTTTTGGAGTACCACATTTTGTAATATTATTTTATATTTTATATTTTTTGTTTTGAGGAGCTTATTCATTACAAGCTATGCTTCCATCTAGGCTCCTCCACTTTATTTAAGTTATAAGTAAAGTGAAAAAAATATGAAGTGAAATAGTAAATTTAAAACTAAGTTAGACTAATAGTGTTACAAACAATACAACAACTTATATAGAAAACACTGTGACATTGAATGTAACTTATATTCACAAAGATAAACGCCATTGAAAAAAAAAAAAAATCAAGGATTGTGCAATATAATTTTAATCAACGCTTAACTTTATTGCTCTCAAAAGCCGAGTGCAAAATGTTATCCAATCTATCTTAAATATTTCATAGCGTAGAGGGAACTGCTAGAAGAATTCTCATTAGCGATCTATCCAAACAGAATCTTCATCCGCACGAAAGGTCAAATTCCTCAAGCAACATGTCAATGAGAGATATAAGCTGGCAGCTTTGAACAAAACTTTATATTCGGCAAAATATGATATTACTTAATTTGATATCGTGACAGTAAAAACCCCCACAACATCTATTAAATTTACTTTTAGCAAAATTAGAAAAAATATGATATATAATCTGTATATCATCTTTCAATTACATAAATATTTGACGTAATAAACAAACACATAAAGAGTATAAATAGACGCTGATAGGTCTACAGACATTTTAAAGTTTTCCCTTCTTTGCCCAAAATTGGTGAAGTGTATTCAAGCTTATAAATGATTTGTTTTCTTTCATCCTGGTTCATAAAATAACAAAAGAAATTCTTGATTATGGTTGATCTGGTCAGTACCCCTCAGGATACAAACCTCCGGGTTTAGAGGGTTATCCTTTGCTCCTACCCGTTTTTTGTTGTCTTTGGACTGAATTTGTTGTTTTTTAAGTCTGCGACTTTTGATGTATATTTTTGTTGTTTTTATATGAGCAAAAAATAAAAACAAACAAACACGCCCTCCTATTAAAATACTGGGATCCCAGTAATAAAATTAAAAGATTAGACCAACAAGTTTTTCACTGTTATGATTATACTTTTTTACTGTACAAAAGTTATATTATGAACTTCTGGTGAAGAATGAACATATGATTCAAGATCATTTTTTATTGATCATTCATCAATTGTAAATCTGGTTCATTCATAATCATTGAGATGCACTTTCAACATCTTTGGACAGAATACTTTGATTCAATGCCATAACAATTTCATAACATTCCATCAGTAAATTATGATGAAGTACCTTCCTGTTTACAGATGTATACAAACAAATTGAGCTACATTGTTTATAAATTAAAATAATACTGAAAAATAAGTTTAACTTACGTTCTACACTGAGGGTAGCTTCGCATGAGATACGTCCAAGTAGATTACTAGCTTGACAGGTATATGACCCAGCATCTTGTAAGAATGCCTCTTGTATTGTCAGTGTATGGGTACCGTCATCTTCACAATCTATCTTGTAGTGATGTCCATCAGCTACCTCTTTGTCATTTTTGAACCTATAAAGTAATAGTTAGTTTTTAGAAAATATACAATATTTAAATGTGTAATCCCAGGTTGAAAGGGTTTTTTTAAGTAAGAAAAAGTAATCCTGTATAAATACCAAATACTACAACAAAGGAAATGTATGTGTTTAAAACCTGATAAACCCGTTTTATCATATAGATGGCAACTGAGATACACACAAGCAGGCTTAACTGTTAATTGTCTAGTTTGAGTATTACAGATTTAGAGTCAGGAAAACAAGAACATAATTAAATGTAGGCCTAAACATACCATCTAATTTCTGGATCAGGTACTGCACTAATATTGCACTCAAGGCGGGCTGCACTGCCCTCAACAATCAAAATATCTCGTAATTTCTTCTCAAAATATGGCTTCTTGTAGCCAGCATATTTGTCGATGTAATGTTCTAAGATAAAAAAAAGTACTTAGATTTAATGATAACAGTTTTATTGCTAAACATAGATCTGATCAGATTTCAACGAGATAATAATAGAAATCACAGCCTCCACCGGTTTGCCATAATTTGGTAATGCAATATGCAACACATAAATAAATTAAATAATAAAAATAATTACCATCAACAGAAATGATGCATTTTGTAATAGATGTTCCTTCAATATTTGAAACCTGTGCTGAGTATTCACCGGAGTCTTCTAAAGTTGTCTCTTGTATTGTTAATGCGTATGAACCATTAGCAGCATGCTGTGTGTAGTGGCGGTCATCTACTATCGCTGTTGTACCCTTGAACCAGGTAACACGAGGCTCTGGTGGTGTATGTACTAAAAATAAAATAGACAAAATAAATATTAAATGATTTAAATTAGAAAATCAATTAAAATACATATATTATACAAAATCACAACTTCACTTAAGCTACAAGCCCAGTAGTAGCCAAAAAAGCTTAGGAGCTTATTTCCTTTGGAGCCCATTTATGATCTAATTATAAACTAACAATACTGAATAAATACAGCTTTGGGTTACAGTGGTTTGTAATACAATCTACATCTCATAAGCACACAGTAACTGTAACATATATAGATTGAGTGTAATATTTGAAAAAATACCTTGGAAGGTTAGTGGTAGAATAAATCCTAATCCACATTCTTGATCTTGAAGTGTTGCCACAAACTGAGGAGGCATATCCAAGTAGCCTGTAGCAGCAGCGTGTAGTGAACGACGTCTTCTTGCACGTTCTCCCAGTGGTATCCTGTAATATACATAATTATTTAAAATGAAAGTAAAGAAATTACTCCCAGCCAAATACAACTGTTGGTATGGTCAATATACTACAATCACACAATTGAATCTCAACTTACTTTTGACGCTTGAAGCCAATGGTTCTTCTTTCACCACGGTTAGCAAGTTCATCATCATCGAATACTGAAAATATATTCAATTGTCAATTCTCAAATAAAAAAAGAAGTAATCTATCTATTTATTAATATAAATGTACTATTGGATAATGCTTGATCTACAATACTGGGGACCTGTTTTGCCATATAATGCTTTTTATATTAATATAGGTAATACGTACATTCTACGTCAAGCGACGCTGTTGATGTTGCATGACCATATGAATTACTGGCTTTACATGTGTATTTGGAAATGTCATCAATGTTTGCATCATGAACAACAAGTGTGTATTTTCTGTCATCATAAAACATTTTGTATTTGATGCTGATTGGCAGTAACTTAGATCCCTTGTACCTGTAAATAAAAAATAAATCATGTATAGTACAGTATTTTGAATTTATTTTGGATTAAATATTGTGAAAATTACAGTTATATCGTTTACTCACCACAAAATAAGAGGTTCTGTAAGAGCAGACACTTCACATTCAAAGCGACCATTGCTGGCTTCTATAGCTGTAGTATTAACAAGTGGCTTGACAAATTGTGGTGCAGCATCTCGCACACCTAATAAAACAAGATAATTTACCAATATTATTACTAAATTAAATTAGCTATTATAGCTACTAGTAAAAGCAAACCAATTTTGATTTGCAAACCAAAAGACAAACTTTTATAAAAAGTTAATTCTCACCCATAAACACAATTCTTTCGTTCAAAGTTTGGCCTCTAAAGGTCTTGTGTACTTCACGCAGGGATCCTGTGTGGGCCAACCGACCAATAGCCAATGCTGTTTGTCCAGCACCCTAAAATAGTAGATCAAGTAATGTTTGAATCAATAATAACCACACCAATTACCATTACTTGAATTTATAGTAGCTGATTGTATCTTATTAGTAATTTAGAGTTGTAAGCAAAAGAGATTTGTGATGACAAGGTGGGATAGTACCATACCTCTGGTTTTCTTCTTTCGTAGAATGATCTCAATCGAGTTGGGTCAATACGACGAGCACGTCTGCGTGCTAAGATGTCAGAATCCATTGTCAACCAAGGATGACGTAATGCTTCTTGAATTGTCATACGTTTACTATAATTAAACATATAGCATTATTAATTAGAGTAGTTGTGAAATTGCGACAGTTCATTTGTTATAAATAATTTATTATTAAATAGGTCTACGTATACTTACTCTTTGTCTTTTACTAAAATCTTCTCAATCCAGTCAAGTCCTTCATCTGAGACATAATCAAAGCACTCGTCGTCAAATTCCCAATCACCTTTAGCTACGTTCTTGAGAGTTTCTTGATCAGTATCACCCATAAATGGTGACATACCAGACAACCTAATGTAGAAAGAAAACAGTGAACACGTAGCAAAAAAGTGTGAAGATGAAGAAAGAGAAGACATTAAGGTAGGTAGGTACTGGTTTACCAATTTTTATTTTATCTACTTAGACTGAATTCTGGGTCTTCAATCACATACATTTTAATTTAATTTCAAGTGTCATAAAATAGTTATTGCCTATGCTTATATTTGCAACAATAGAGTTTGATACTCACATTACATAAGCAAGAATACCAAGTGACCAGAGATCTGTCGGCAGTCCAATTGGCTCATGGTTGACTACCTCTGGTGCCACAAACTCTGGTGTGCCAAACATCATTCGTACGGGTTCATTAGGATCAAGTTCATGAGCAAGCCCAAAGTCAATAATCTTGATATCTTCGCTCGTTCGTGTTTTGAATAATATATTTTCAGGCTATTAATTATAAATTATATATAGAAATTAATAAAGAAGTGTTAGTTAGTGGTGGTTATGATGTTAATATTGGAAATAATTAACAAAATATTCACACACCTCTTTTAACTTATATTTACCTTCATATCTAAATGAATGAGATGACGTTCATGCATATGTTTTATGCCTTCACATATCTGGCGCATGTAGTGAACAATTTCAGGTTCTGTCAAGATGTAGTTCTCATCAACCAATCGGTCAAACATCTCTCCACCAGAAAGGCTAAAATGAATATCACTAAAAATTAGTCCTTTGAGTCAAAATTGAAATACATATCGATAATATAACAAATTTTAAATACCAAGAACTTACAATTCAATAATCATAACAATCTCTTCGTCATTCTCAAAGACGTCATGCAGTTGTAGAAGTCGGTTATGGTGCATCTTCAGCATTATGTTTATCTCACGCTGGACTACCTCCCGCTCCTTGCCATGGCAACGAATGAACTTTGCAGCCCATGTTTTACCTGTAGCTTTCTCAATAGCTCGGTACACAATACCATACGAACCTCTAAATAAATAAAACATACGATTTTAATTGTTGTTTTGATCAGTCTACATAATTGAAATGAATAATATACAAATAATGAATGTTTATGAGTGCAATGGTACAAATAATGGCACGAGGTGAATGATGAAAGGTTATATCAACGAGGCAAAGCCGAGTTGATATAACCTTTCATCATTCACCAAGTGCCATTATTTGTACCATTACACGAATACAAAACATTCATTATTTGTTTTATATAACATCTAGACGTTTTTTTTTCGTACACAAAAATGTTTCAAAAAGTACTATTTAACGATCGTTGAATAGTGCGTACTATTGCACGCCATGTGACCCACATTCGTCCAATCAAATGACAGGAATTTATTTAGGTGTTATATAATATGTGATAACTCTTCTTACACTACCAATATGTATTCAAATGTAGTGGTGTAATTCTTACCTGCCGATTTCTTCACATATTTCATAATAATCATAGACTGATCCTGCCTTACGTCTGAAGTCATATTTTGATGGTATGTACGATGTATCAACTGCAAGAAATAGTAGGTAATTCTAAACATGTATTTTGGTAGGACATGGAATAAATTTGTTAAGCCTACAAAACTGGCTGTAATAAAGCTAAATTAAATGACAGCAGTGATGATAAGACACCATATTTACGGTAAAAATTTATTTTTTCATAAGTTTGAAAGTAATTATATTTGTTACTTTCTACTATGTTGAACTTACCAATGGAATCATAGTATTTTCTTCTAGACTCAATGTCTTCAAATTGAGGACGATCTCTGTCTGATGCTATATGTGAAAGAAATCTTATTTAATACATAACTTAAGCTTATAAATGTGAATTGTCTCAACTTTAATACAACATAAAAACACACTTAATTGAACAGAGTAGCCTGAAATAAAACGAAAAGTTTGCACCAATCCAACTTCCTTACTATATATATTGTACTATCTTTATAACAGTAATTGCCAAAGTAAACTTACGTTTTGTTTTTATGAGTGAAGTTGCAGTGCAGGGGTCACTTGGGCCATAATCATTAAGAGCTGTCACCCTGAATGTGTATTCAGTATTAGATTTGAGTCCAACAACAGTTAAAAAGCAGTTTCTGCTAGCTAAAACCCGTGTCCATGCAATCTGTCCAGATTCCTGTTTTTCTATCATATAGCTTGTAACAGTATTGCCACCATCATACAAAGGAGGTTGCCAGTAAAGACGTACTGCATCAGTTGAGATATCTGTTACCTCAAGGTTACGTGGTGGATCAGAGTGTCCTGTACAAACAATATTGAATTTGTAAAAAAATATGGCAATTAAAAATGTGTTAAATGGTTGAAAGAGTTGTGCATGTAGGCGAAGCACTGTAACTTTTAAATACTTACGGAGAATGTTGATGCTAACACTTGCTGTATCAGCTCCTAGTTCATTGGTAGCCACAACAGTGTACTTTCCTGCATCTGCATTTGTAATCTTATTAATGACCAATATTGTATCCCTATCTGTTTCTCTCATTTCATATCGTATGCCTTCTACAAGATCGCGACCATTGTGATCCCATGCTATTGTAGGCCTGGGAACACCAGTGACTGAAATACGAAGCTTCAAGACTTCTCCTTCCAGGCAATAGAGTGGTGAACGTAGTCTTGTTGGAAGTGTCAGATGTGGAGGTACTGTAGTGAATGAATAAAAACATGTATTGATTAAGAGAGTCATTATAAAACATCATGGCCAATGTTTAGTGTGAATGGGTGTAGTGTATTATTAAACTTCAGTTATACTAAGCTGTGTAAAAGTCTTACTTCGCAGCTGAACAATGGTAGTTGCTATTCTCATTCCTGCTTTGTTCACGGCCTTTACCATGATCTCACCAGTGTCTTCTTCATATACGTCGTTCAGAGTAAGCGTACACACCTTTCCAAAGTTCTTCAATTGATATTTCCGGCCATCTCGCAACTCTCTACCATATCGATACCACTTACATACTGGTAATGGATAACCTTTAACCTCTACTTCAATAGTTCCAGATTTACCCTGTGCAACAGATATTGTATGTGGTACTTTTACGATCTCTGGTTCTGTAGAGTCTGTAAAATTAAAAGAGGTAAATGTTTCAAGTCAATTTCAGTTAATTTCACATTATATTGGCTGACCATAATGATTTGCCAGCTACTACACTCAATAATGATTTAGTCTTTGAAATACAATTCAAATATTTTAAACTTACCTCTTGGATCTTTAGCTACTACACGTTGAGATAGTTCACTTGGCCCACTTAGCCCTGCTTTGTTTTCAGCAAACACCCTGAATTCATACTCGCTGTCTTCAATCAAATGTTCGATTACGTGGTCAGGTTTAATTACTTCCGTTCTATTAGCACGGAACCAACGCTTGCTTGTAGTCTCACGTTTCTCAATAACGTATCCAGTAATCTTGCTTCCACCATCTGATTTTGGTGCTGTCCAAGAGAGGTGGACACGATTTGCTTCTATACCTCTGAGTGTTGGTTTGCCAGGAGCAGATGGGACATCTTAAATACAAAACATTTAAAGAAAAATGATAATACAAATCTTTTCATAACCTACTTTCCATTAAAGATGTATACATGATTGTTTTCTATACTTACCAAATGGACTCTTTGCTTGAATAGATTCCCTTCCCTCTAATGGAGTTCCAATGCCATCAATATTCTCTGCAGATATTCTGAAGATAAGTGAAATACCTTGGCGAAGCCTGCTGACGCTAAATTGCGTAGCCATTGATGTTCCCACCTTCTGCCATGCATGTTTGTCGGCCTCTCGCATCTCAATGTGATAACGCAATATCTCATTGCCTCCATCATCTGTTGGTGGCTGCCATGAAATAGCTATGGAATCTTTCTTTACTTCTTCGGCAGTGATTGGACCAGCTGGTTTTCCAGGTTTGTCTGAAAAATAATATTAAAAATAATAATATTAATATAATACTAATAGAAGAGAGAAATTTAAATTTATATTTAGTGCATAAATTTGTTATTTATATAAGAAACAAATATAAAATCTTACCATGGATTTTAACTTTAATTGGCAAACTCTGTGAACCCAAAGAATTAGTGACAGTAATCTGGTATTCACCAGTGTCTTCTCTTTCAGATTCACGAATACTCAACTCTGCAATATCTCCATAACAATCTGCTTTAAATCGTCCTTTGCTTTCAATTGGAATACCATCCTTTGTCCACGAAATAGCAGGTTTAGGCATACCACCAAAATTGATAGTCATTCGAGTTGTTAGGCCTGCTTTAACACTGATCTCTCTCAAACGTTTGTCTAACTCTAGCGTAGCTGGCTCTGTTCAAAGTTATAGAGTTATATAGTCATTTTATGGTACAATGCATACATTTTCAAATGTCACGATACAGTATTATTATTGTTTATTACAGGCTTATTTTCAATTATGGTAGGTGTCCTTTTTTATTTCTAGGCAGGCAGCACCTTTGCATATTAAAATAGACTAAATTTAATTATGTAGCTTACGTTGAATTCCCAGCTCCACTGAACAGCGGGTCTTTCCAGAAGCATTCTGAGCAACTACAGTGTATGATCCAATATCAATCTCATGTGGGTTTGGTATGACTAGACGGTGTTTACCATCACCTTCATCAAATATGTGGTACCGTTTACCAGGGTATAAATCTCGGCCCTTCCTTACCCTATAGCAAATAAAAATGAGTTAAAACATATTTTCTATGCTATCATTTCAAATGTCATTATGATCAGAATTCAAATACTAATAACTCACTTACCATGTTATAACAGGATTAGGTGATCCAGACACATGGCAGATGAATTCTGCAGGCTCTCCCTCTTTGATCATTGCATCAGTTGGTTCTTGAACAAATACAGGAGTCTCACCAGCTATTTAAAAAATATTAAACACAAGAAACATAATAAATATATAACTACCACTCAATATTATATTATGTAAGATATTCATAGCTTAGTTCTCTTTTATAGACAGAGTATTTCAAAAGTATCGGAAATATAGTTGATTATGCAATAGTTATCTTACCACATGGATCATTAGCAACAAATGGTTGTGATGCTTTGCTAGGGTCACTCTCAAGGCCAGCTTTATTGACAGCACGGACTCTGAAAACATATTCTCTGTTCTGTACTAAGTCCGTAACATGCATGGTGACTCCTTTGGTTGTCTGCCTGTCTGTCCATTCCAGTGTATCTCTCATTCGTCTTTCTACCACGTAGAAATCTAATGGCGACCCACCATCAGATAATGGCATTGTCCAATTAAGAACAACCGATGTAGCTGTAACCTCACTGATGGATGGACATCCTGGAGGGGAGGGTCTCACTTTAAACAAAAAAAGTTATAATAATGATCATATGATTATCAGTATGAATATTGAAACAGTTTGTCTATTGAAAAATAATACTTACAAGAAGGATCCTTGGCAAATCGTGGAGGCATTGAACTCTCACTTGGTTTTCCAGTGCCTTCTTTATTAACCGCAGATACACGGAATTCATACTCATGGTTTGTATCAAGGTTCTTTACGATGTATGACGTATTCAGTACTGGCTCCGGATTGACTTTCAGCCAATGAATAGTAGATGTATCTCGTTTTTCAACTGTATATCCAAGTAGTGGCAGTCCACCATCATACCGAGGTGCTGACCACGTGAGTGTCATACTGGTGCTTGTTATGTTATGGACTTCAGGCCTACCAGGGGCGCTTGGAACGGCTACAAAAAATCATAACATTTACAAAGTTAATTATACAGTTTCTATTTATTATACCAGAAAATGAATCAATACTAAACCAATAATCCAAAATCAACACATTGTTGCATGAGGCAAAATAACTTTATTGTTTTATAGGCCTACTTACTATGGGGTCTGGTACAAGTAACTGTTTTGTCTCCAAACAGTGCTTGTCCTACACCATTTTGGTTTTCCGCACAAACTTTGAACTCATATTCAACACCTTCTTGGAGACCTGTCACAGTGTATGATGTATTGGTGCAGTAACTGGTTACAGTGATCCACATTTTTCGACCAACCTCACGTTTCTCGATTGTATAACATTCAATTTTACAGCAACCATCATCGAGTGGTCTTTTCCATGACAATGCAGCTGAGAACTGTCCAACATCAGAGACATTCAGTGGTCCCTCTGGTGATCCTGGAACATCTATCATATCAAATAATATTTCAATATTTTGTGAGAGGTACTGTACACATGGTACTTTGTTCAAACATGATGTACAATAGGAAGATCAGAATACTCATATAATTCAATAATATTAAACTTACCAAGTACAAGTACAGTGATATTGCCTGTTTTCTTCCCTGCCTGGTTGGAGACAGATACTGTGTATATTCCTGCATCAGACCTCTTAACATTTCGGATTGTTAGTTGCGTTCTATTCTCAGAGCTGTCAATTTTAGTCATCATATCATCTTTAACGAGCAGGTCATGGCGATGCCAGGCAGCTACTGGTGCTGGGCAGCCAGTAATTGGTACATTCAATCGTAGAACCCCTCCATTTCGAACTGTCACAACATCTTTGTAACCTCCAAGATCAATTTCAGGGGCAGCTAAAAACAATATGCAATGTGTTATTAGTGCATTAATTATACAATGTGTTGTTAGTAACACCTACCAAATTAATTAAATTCATAGTCTTAAAAAAGTCAAAGCCATACCTGAAACCATGAGATTAGCTTCTGTTTTTCTGTCATGACATATGCAGCTATACTTTCTTATATCATGAGGTCCTACGTTAAATATCATCAATGCTCGACGTTGTCCTTCTTTCGCAATGTTAAGGTTGTCTCCAGAGAAAATTTGTAAACCATCTCGATACCAAGACACTTCAGCTCTATCGTTAGAAATTCTGCACTCAAATGTGACAGTTGCACCAACCTTTGCTGTTATATCTTTTAGTGGTTCCAAGAATTCAGCAGTTTCTATTATTTTAGAAAAAAACACTGTCAAGAATATGTGATTGTTTGGGTTACGTACTATGATAATTACAGTAAAAAGTATATTATAAAAAGAATACTAAATGTATATATACCAATTGGTTTCTTTATCAACACAGGGTCAGATGCTCTGCTTGGTTTACTAGTTCCAGCTTCATTCTGTGCACTAACACGGAATTCAACCTCTCTTCCTTTCTTTAGACCAGTAATCGTAGCATGGCATTCGGGAACAAGCTTTCGAGTTGCTCTCATCCACCGTTGACCACGAATATCCTTCATTTCAACAATGTAGTTGGTAATCTCGGCACCTCCATCATTACGTGGTGGGCGCCAAGACATGGTAACAGACTCATCGTCAATCTCCGATATTTCTGGAATTCCTGGAGGATCTGGCACATCTATTGTGATATAATGATACTAATTTGTATAATGTACACTTATAAATAATTTAGATTGCCAGCTATTGTACCGAATTAGTCTCAAAATATAAAAATGTATAATTTTTAGCTTACCGTATGGACTCTTAATCAATATAGCCCGATCAGACTCCAATGGCTCTCCTTGTCCATGTTTATTCTGTGCCCTAATTCTGAAGTTGAACCTTTGACCCTCTGGGAGATTGGTTACAGTGTATTTTAAGCCTGTTACAGATGATGATACTCTTGTCCATGTTAGCCTATCAGCTTCACATTTTTCAATGATGTAATTAGTTACTTCACTTCCTCCATCATCAAGAGGAGGATTCCATGACAGTAATACTGAATCTTTGGTTGTACATGTAATGCCCAATGGACCTTCTGGTTTTCCTGGTTTATCTGTAATAATAAAAAACATGACATAAATACCCAGTAGAAGCTATATCAAGTACTATGTGCAAAGAAGAATGAATAAATATTGATTGTCCTATTGTACAATGTATTACTGCTCATATTGATGTTGCTAAAATTGTATTGCAGTTTCCAATGAATAAGTAATGTTAATCTACTGCAAAGCAAATTTATGTAAGATATTGAATCACTTTTAACAAAAAGGCAAAAACATTCATCCAGTTAAATTCTGAAATGATAATGTAAAACAAGATGAGAAAATTAAGGAGAAAAAATAAGCTTACCTAATACAGTTACTTTGATAATACCGGAATCTACTCCTGCCTTGTTCTCAACAGTTATTTTGTAATCTCCCCCGTCATTGCGTACACAGTTCTTTACTGTCAGAACGGTCCCGTAGGGTGTTGTTGAGGTACGGATTCTAAGGTCCTCTACAACTGGTGTATTGTTTTTAAACCATGAAGTGGTTGGTGTAGGTGTTCCTCTACATGAAACGTCTAGATGGAAAACTGATCCTGCTAGTGCAACAATATCTTTACATTGACCAAGATCAAGTTTAGGAGCAGCTGGGAATAAAATGGAATTCATTTAGGCATTAGACTGAATCGAAGAACCAGTACACAAAATGGATATTATAAATGTTAAAATTAGGATTTTCACTATTACACCTATTATACTTACCAGCTGGTCGTTCAATCATAACTGGTGAAGAGGCGTCGCTCGGTTCACCCATTCCAGCTTTGTTGACAGCTATTATACGAAACTCATATTTTGTATTCGTAATCAGGCGTATAACTCTACATGTAGTTTCAGTAATGTGAGGTATCGAAGCTTTAGCCCAACTCTGCATTGACTGGTTCTTCTTTTCAACAATATAACCTGTTATAGGGGTTCTACCATCGCTTCTTGGAGGAGTCCAAGTAAGTGTTGCAGAATCTTCCTGTATGTTACTAATAGCTGGAGTACCTGCTTTTCCAGGAACACCTATTAAGGAAGAAAATGAATTATTTAGTTCAAAATATATGTTACGATCATTAATGAGAAAAACCATTTTTAGTTTAAAAAAATAAATAATGCAATAAATGCATAATATATTACAAAGAAGCAAATAAATGGGGTATTATCTCATAATTTAAAAAAAGCTTACTGTAATCTCCTTTTGGAATGACTTTATCGCCTTCTAGAGGTTCACTAACTCCATACTTGTTTTCAGCGCGAACTCTGAATTGGTATTCATTTCCTTCAATAAGCTTTGGTACTGTAGTTTTCAATTCACTAAGTGATGTTGAAACTTTACTCCACATTTTCAATGATGAATCTCGTTTTTCTAACAAGTAGCAGATAATAGGGCTACCACCGTCATCCTCGGGAAGACTCCATGACAAAGTTACACTCTCACTGTCCAACTTCACAACTTCAAGAGGCCCTTGAGGTGGTTCAGGCCTATCAACGACTCTTACAAGAGTTGATGCAGTGTCCTGTCCAGCCTTATTGGTAGCAGTAACTGTATAGGTTCCACTGTCAGCACGTTCTGCTTTTCGTGCTACAACAATAGCACTGTAATCCGACTGTTCAACACTTATTCTAGTTGTTGGTGTAATTGGAGTATCATCTTTTACCCATTTCATGACTGGTTTTGGTGTTCCTTCATATGGTATATCTATTCGGAACATAATTCCAGCACGTGTAGTTATTTCTCTATGAGCAGATAAATCAAGTTTGAACTTTGGAGCAACTGAAAGACATAAATATACATTTTATTTATCTTTCACATTTCGATGGTAAATATTGTGGCAACAATACACTTCCTATATTTATAATGAATTTTACCTGGAGGATTCTCGGCTGTAACTGAGTTGGAAGGCTCACTAGGTTCACTTTCACCAGCTTTATTAACAGCCACCACCCTAAATTCATACTCGGACCCTTTACTGAGTCGTGATACTTTGTAAAATGTATTTTGAATAGGTGATAATGATGCTCTTGTCCACCGGGAACTTGTGGTCTGTCGCATTTCAAGAATGTAACTCGTAACTGGTGTTCCACCATCTCTTAGTGGTGGAGACCAACTTAGTGCCATTGACTCTGATGTAATAGAACTAATTTCTGGAGTAGAGGGTGCATCTGGAACAACTGCAAATTAAACCAAAAAATATTTAATAATAAAATATTAAATTTGATTAGTTATCATTACATCATTGTGTAACATCATAGCTGTAAATTTTGCTTACCATAATTTCCTCGAGGCCGGATGCGATCACCCTCCAATGGTTCACTATTACCATGCTTGTTACGTGCCAACACTCTGAATTGATAGCGTCTATCTTCTGTCAGTCCTTTCACTCGATATGATGGTTTTAATATAAGGTCTTTTGTAACTGGATGAAATCTGTGATGTCCTTCTTCACGTTTTTCAACAATGTACGTTGAAATTCTCTCACCGCCATCATCTTTTGGAGGCTTCCAAATCAAAGTAACACAACTTTCGTTCACATTACTGTAACCCAATGGACCTTCTGGTGGTCCAGGAACGTTGAAGACTTCTATATTAAACTCTGCTGAGTCCTTACCAAGTTCATTACTGATAGTTATATTATACGCACCACTATCTGATCGGTCACTGTTTTTTATGGTAAACACAGTGGCATTGCTTGATGATTCAATCTTTGTACGTATACTTGGAACAATTTCAATTCCATTTTTGCTCCATTTAACTTTTGGTGTCGGATATCCCCCAAATGGAACATGAACAGTAATAGTAGTTCCAGAATTGGTTGAAATCGAATCAGGTTTAATATCAATGGTTGGTTTAACTGGAAAGAAGAATATATAAAATATACTTATCTGTTTAAATACTATTAAGCTTTTTCCAATGAATATATTATATTAAAATAAAAGTGATTTTTCTTAATTAACAAATTAAATCTAACCTGATGCTTCTTCTGCTTTTACTGCATCTGTTGGTGGACTAAATGGACCGGCACCAACTTTGTTCTCAGCGGCAACACGGAATTCGTAATGTGATCCTTTGTTTAGCCTGCTAACCCGGTACTTTAGTTCTTTTGGCTGAGTATGTGCTACCTTTGTCCACATTGTATTGCCAATTTCTTTCTTCTCAACAATATATCCAGTAAGTGGAGTACCCCCATCGCTTGATGGTGCAGACCAGGAAAGCATTGCAGAATCACTGGTAACGTCTGAAACTTGTGGTATTTTTACAACACTTGGTTTGTCTGAAAGATAATAAATACAAATCCGTGATTCATAAAAATATGCACCATGGCATGGCATTAATACAGGAAATAGCATAAAAATTACATGACTTGACATGAATTTAATGTTACTACAGCAGTCACAATAGAAACTTACCAAATTTACTCTTTAAAACAGCTGATTGCGCACCCTCAAGTGGATCACTTTCACCGATCTTGTTAACAGCCACAATTCTAAAGATATACTCATTTCCTTCTAATAGGTTCTGTACCCGATGG
Source organism: Antedon mediterranea (assembly GCF_964355755.1). Lineage (NCBI taxonomy): Eukaryota > Metazoa > Echinodermata > Crinoidea > Comatulida > Antedonidae > Antedon > Antedon mediterranea. The sequence continues at coordinate 12,684,522 of NC_092671.1, read as the reverse complement.
GAGCAATCAGGTATTTTCAAGGGTACACGAGACCAAGATGTTCTTTTAGTGTCTCGTTTTTCAATTATATAATGAGTAACACGACATCCTCCGTCATCTACAGGAGGGTTCCAGCTAACTGTAACCTCGGTACTATTGACATCTCGTAACTGCACAGGTCCCACAGGTCGTCCTGGCTTGTCTTGTACTTGAACTTTGACTGTAGCTGAAGCTTCACCACAACTATTGACTACAGAGAGCTCGTAAGTACCTTCATCACTTTTTACGCAGTTCTTTGCAGTTACTACAGTACTCCTCTCACTTGTGTCAATTTTAACTCTTGTTGTACTTTCAATTGACATGCCTTCTTTCTTCCATGATACAGTCGGAGTTGGGTACGCTTTCCATGGAATGTCAATATGGAATGTTGTTCCTACTTTCACAATTATGACATCACGGTATTTGTTGAAATCCAGTTGTGGTGCAACTAAAGATAACAATAATATAAAATAAAGTTATATGGGTATTATAATATAAAACTTATGCTATAATTCACACCTGACATAAGACTATTCAATAAAGTTTAAAAAAAAAAACATACTCGCTAATCGTACAAATCCTGTCGAATGACTAGGTCTACCAACACCTTCTTTATTTTCTGCAGATACACGGAATTGGTACTCAGAGTTCTGATCAAGGTCGGTTACATTGTAAGAACATTCAGACACTGGTGATGTGTTGACCTTTGTGTATCTAGAACTGAACTTCTCGGCTTTTTCAACAACATAATTTATTATTGGACTTCCACCATCAGATGAAGGAGCTGACCATGTTAATGATATGCTTGATTGTGTAACTGAGACTACTTCAGGCATACCGGGTTGCCCAGGTAGGTCTGAAAAATTGAAATAGCCATGTTGAAAATAATGTTGACTAGTACTGTAGGAATATTGTTGATATCTTGAATTAATTGAAAGTAGTTTAAGAATTTAATGATTAATTTGAATTAAAAAACGAAACAAACAAATTTACCAAATGGTGATTTTGCAGTAGCTCTGTCAGATGGTTCACTTGCAGGGCCAATACCTGCTTTGTTCTCTGCACTAACACGAAACTCATACTGGCCACCTGTTTTGAGATCAGTAACAATGCACCTTGGATCCATCACTGATGCCACTTTAGTCCATTTCATAGAATAGCCTTCGCATTGCTCTACTGTGTATCCGGTGATTCGTGCACCTCCGTCAATTCTTGGTGGAGACCATGACAATGCCATTGTCTTCTCAGTAATATCATCAAGTATTGGAGCAGAAGGTGGACCAGGGGGATCTTTAAAAAAGTAGTAGAGTAGGGTTATCAGAACCATTTACAATCAAAGAAAGTGTACTGTTTCTATATAATATTCCAATAAATAGTACAATAATATAAATACCAAAACATTCTTTTACAGAGACTAATAATATTTTCCTTACCATATGGAAGTTTTGGTATAGCTGTTTTAGAATGATCACTGGCTGGACCTAGTCCTGCTTTATTTTCAGCAAGTACCCTAAACTGATACTCCATGCCAGTTGTTAGCTTATCAACTGTTATCATCTTGTTAGTAATTGGAGCCTGATTAACAGAGGACCAGCGTGAAGAATGTTTATCTTTCTTTTGAATTATATATCCTGTAATAGGTGAGCCTCCATCTGAAGAAGGTGGTTTCCAAGTTAATGAGACTGATTTTTCAGTCACTGATGATATTTCAGGTCGCTCTGGCGGTCCTGGGACATCTGTAGTAAAGCAAAAGAATAAGTTTAGTTATTAACAATATGGGTTGAAACACTCTCAAACATGACATGTGAAAAATCTTCCATATACATTATTTACAAATGTACTCACCATATGGATGTTTTGCTACTTTGGACTCACTGGCATTGCTTGGTTTACTCTTACCAGCTTTGTTTGTTGCTATCACCCTAAATTGATATTCACTGCCCTCATTGAGGCCAGTTACTATACATGTAGTTCCCAATAACTGTTCCACTTGTGTCCAACGGCTAAGCATAGGTTCTTTCTTTTCTATTATATATCCGCTTATAGGACTACCACCGTCTGACACTGGTGGAGTCCAAGTAACTGTCATAGATTTCGGAGATATGTTAGACAAAATAGGTGTACCAGGTGTTTCAGGAACAACTAAAGTAAACAAATATGTGATTGTGAATGAGTGTTTGAATTATCATAGAAATAATATAGTATATTAGCAATTTAGGTTAATTCATTAATAAAACAATCAAAGTACACACAACGTACTCTCTATAAATTATTATCAAAATTAAATGTAAAATTTACCATATGGATGTTTTGCAATAGTAGGCTGTGTTGTATCACTAGGCTCACCAACACCAGCCTTATTTACAGCAGCCACTCTAAATTCATACTCTAGTCCCTCACGGATATCGTGCGCTACAAATGCTGTATCTATGACTGCTGTTCTGTTGATGCGTATCCACCGAGTGCTGAAATGTTCTTTCTTCTCAATGTAATATCCCATGACCGGTGAACCGCCATCTTGTACCGGAGGCTGCCATTTCAAAGAAATCGATGTTGCATCGACTTCGGTTATATGAAGGTCTTCTGGTTTACCAGGTGGATCTGAAAGCAGTAACGAAATTAGGTTACATTTTTGCAACATAGTGTATAGTGTACAGGTCCCAGGAAGAGGAGAAGCAATGGATAAGCAATAAAAATATAATAAACAGTTACACCTTATAATTGCATGCTATTTTGTTCTGTAAACATGCACATTGAAAAGCATTGTTCTTACTATATGGTAGTTTAGCAATTCTTGATTCTGATCCATCACTGGGTTTACTTTCTCCTGCCTTATTAACAGCAGTCACACGGAATTGATATGAATTTCCCTGAGTTAATCCTTTAATTTTATATTCGAGATCCTGAATTGGAACTCTGTTAACTTTGGTCCATTTTATTGCCACTGCGTCTTTCTGTTCAATCATATACCCTGTTATTGGACTTCCACCATCTGACCTTGGTTTCTGCCAGTTTATGGTCATCTCTACCTCATCAGTCTTTATAATTTCTGGTACTCCCGGTTGAGATGGAACATCATATGGAAGTTTAACAGTACAGCTAACATTATCACTTGGTTTGCTCTCTCCTGCCTTGTTGACAGCAATGACACGGAAGTTGTATTTTCTTTCAGAAACCAAATCAGTAATCTTAGCAGACATATTTGGCACAGGTACAGTCTTTATTGGTATTTTGGTAAAACGTCCGGTGGTAAGATCGTGTTTTTCGACTACATATTCCAGAATAGGACTTCCTCCATCATCTTTTGGAGCAGTCCATTCAAGAACTACTGATTCTGACGAAACATCAGATATCTTTGGCTGGCTAGGTGAATCTGGAACATCTGAAATTTAATTTAAAAAAAAATTAAAATAATGTTGTTCTTGCTTTATATTGCACTCAATCCTTTGATAATTTTCCCACTTTCTATATTTCAAACAAGTATGAACCAAAAACCTGAAAACAAAATTAATGAGTGTGTTTTATACAGCAAGCTACGGTGCCTGAACTATTCTATTGTCCTTTCGAGGGGCATCCATATTTGGGGGTAATGGCATATGTAGAGATTCATGTAGAGTCTACACAGTTAGTGATCTCAAGAAATATAAATAAAGTTTTACCATATGGTTCTCTTGCAACAAATTTCTGTGATGGTAAACTTGGTTTCCCAGCACCAGCCTTATTCACTGCAGATACACGAAACTCAAATTCGTATGACGGATCTAATTTTACTGTTTTGGTTGTCACATCCTTATCAACATCCACTGCTTTCACCCATCGTTTAGAGAAGCTATCTCTCTTTTCAATAATATAGCCAGTTATAGGAGAACCGCCATCATTTGAAGGTGGATTCCAGGCTACCATTGCGGATTTTGATGTAATGTTGGAGACATGTGGCGGGCTGGGTGTTCCTGGTGGTTCTAGATAATAAAGAAATTATATAAATAGTACTGTATGTTGGATTGTTGTCAGTAACTCATATATATGAATGTGTTGTTTGATAATTTGTTTTTAGTGAGCTAATGAATTGAGAGGTTGAAATCAGTATGTTTGGTTTTAGAAGATTTTGAAGCGATAAATATAATTACCGTATGGAAGTTTTGCTGTGAAGGAGCTTGATTGTTTACTTGGTTTTCCAACCCCAGCCTTATTTTCAGCTGATACCCTAAATATGTACTCTGAACCTTCAAGTAGCGTCTGGACCTTATGAGAAGTTCCTGTAATACTTTTTGGATGTTTAATCCAACGAGATCCAAAGTCTTGCTTGTACTCCAGAACGTAGCCAGTAATTGGTGAACCACCATCATCTGACGGTGCTTCCCATGTCACGGTAACAGTGGTTGCATTGATGTTGGAGCACACTAATGTTTCTGGAGCACTTGGGGTAGCTGTAAGAATAATTAATCATTCCTTCTAATGAATACACAAATATGTTGTATAAACTTCATAAAGCTATTTTCAACACCTTTGCTTTATTTCACACAATATCAGTAACAACTTACAATAAGGAGGTTTCACAATCACTGCTTCTGATGGCTGGCTTGGCTTTCCTGCACCAGCCTTGTTCTCTGCCGTAACTCGGAATTCATACTCTGCATTTTGTCTTAGGCTAGTAACTGTATACTTTGTACCAGGAACAAGATTTCTGGTTGCCATTACCCAAGTCTTGTTGGTTTCTCGTTTTTCAATTATGTAGCCTGTAATTGGACTTCCGCCATCTGAAGCTGGTGGTGTCCATGTCAAAGTCACAGACGTAGCTTGGATATCTGACACTATTGGTACGCTTGGGCTTTCTGGAACATCTGTGTTGGACAAAGTAATATAGCTATGAGTTTTATAACTGAAAGCATATTAATTTAACACATTTGTTTGTATGACAGCATTTAATGAAGTATTAAATACTTTACCTTAAAAATTATTAGCATTAGTTGATATAATACTATTAAAAAATATACATTTGAAAATGAAATTGTAAAAAATGTACAAAACTGCTCAAAAAGAATTATATACCACACTGGAATATAATCTAGAACTCACTGTATGGTGGTCTAGCAATTGTTGGTCGTGATGGTTCACTGGGTTTTCCAACTCCAGCCTTGTTTTCTGCAGACACACGGAAGATATACTCTTGATCTTGCTTCAGACTACTAGCAACAAATGAGGGCAGGGAGACATCCCATCGGTTGATTCTGGTCCAAGTGTCCACAGCATCCTTCTTCTCAATTACGTAATTTGTAATGGGTGCACCACCATCCGAATCTGGTGAAGCCCAGTTAAGTGTCATTGAAGTAGCTGAAACTTCAGATAACATTGGAGTTCCTGGTGCACCAGGTAAACCTGCAATTCAAACAAAGTTTTTTATTTTTAAATTTTCTTTTTATATTTATATATATTTTTTTCTTTCCAAATTCCTTCACTTGCACTGATGAAGGGCTAGTATTGCTCGAAAGCTCTGCTAATTTTTCTGGCTGTTTTGATTTAGCTTTTCGCTTTTTTTGTATCTCAATTGAGATCCAGCCACTGATACCCACATCATTTGTTCAGTAATTTGCCTTCGGATTTATATTTTTTTCTTTCAATATAATATGAATAGATTTAGGACATCCACCTCCTATTTATTAATTCTATGAAGATCAAATTGTATGTTTATCGTATCGACAGCCCTGCTATTGCTATATATCATCAAACTATTGGTAATCCTATAATTTCTATCAAAATAAGTAATACAATTACCATATGATGCTTTAGTCTTCACCACGATGCTAGATTGGCTTGGTTTACCTTCTCCAGCCTTGTTTGTAGCAATTACTCTGAATTCGTACTCTGACTCTTCCATTAGGCCTGTAACACAGTATTCTGTCTCAAGAACTGGTTCTCGATTTACACGTATCCACCTTGTACCAAACATCTCGCGCTTTTCTACAAAATAACCAAGAAGTCTACTGCCTCCATCGTCTGCTGGTCCCCACTGAACACTTATGCTCTTCTCTTTGACCCGAGTGACACTTGGTATTCCTGGGATTCCAGGGACATCTAAAACAATAAAATAATTAGAAAATACAAAATTGGTTTATAAAACTGACAACACATGGTAACAAACTACAGTTTCTGTCTTCATAAAATCTACACAGTATAATAATTACCATATGGAGGTTTAGCAACAACCATATTAGTGGCATCACTTGGAGCACTTTCACCAGCTTTGTTGACAGCAATAACTCTGTATTGGTATTCACCCTTAGTTTCCAATCCAGTTACATTGAATGTAGTATCTTTGACTGGGTCTGCATTCAGTCTAGCCCATCTTGTACTATATCGATCCTTCTGTTCAACAATATAACCAATGATTGGAGATCCACCATCTGACTTTAGTGGCTCCCAATTCACGGTCAGTGAAGTACTGTCAACATTACTGGTAGTCGGAGTATCAGGTTTACCAGGTGCATCTATAAAAAAAATTATTATTACTATTAAACAAATTACAATTTTAATATTTTCTGATTGAAACAAATTTGAACAGAGGTTACTTTGTTGATACTCATTACATTATTTATTATGGACTTTAAATTATTACTACAAACAAACAAACAAATGACTACTTACCATAAGGTGGTTTGGACTTGACACAATCAGAAGTGCAGTATCTTCCACGCCCAGCTTTGTTTTCTGCAGCAACTCTAAACTCATATTCATGTCCTTGTCGAAGTTCTTCTAGTTGCATTGTACACTCTTTCTGTGATTGTCTATTAATAATAGTCCACTGTGTACTCTGAATGTCTCTCTTCTCAACATAATATCCTAATATTGGACTGCCTCCATCCGACGGAGGGCGTTTCCATGATAGTGTTAGTGATTGACCAGTGATATCTGATGCAACCAGTGATTGTGGTGCTTCGGGAAGGTCTGTTAAAAGATAATATAAATCAATAGTGTTTCCCGTTTTCTACAATTTACTCAATATACCCAACAATTAAATAATAACAGTTTCTTACCATATGGTGGTTTGGCAATCTGTTGGTCAGACTTATCACTGTATGGTCCAACTCCTGCTCTATTCTCAGCAGCCACACGGAACTCATACTCAAATCCTTCAACCAGATCACTAGCACAGAAAGTAGTATCTGTCCACATGTTACGAGTAGCCCTCACCCAATGAGTAGCTTTGATCTCTTTCCTCTCTATGACATAATTGGTAACTGGGCTTCCACCATCTGATTTAGGAGGAGACCATTTTATTGTAATACTAGTTGAGGCAAAGTCACTAATAGATGGTTTTCCTGGTTTTGATGGAACATCTGGAAAAATAGAAGATAAACCATACAGTAAATTGTTTAAACTATAATTCCGTCAAACATAGTTTAACATTCAAATAATAATCATTAAAATAACATATTTTTTCGGTTAAATGTCATAATAATAGTATTATCACATAGGTGTTACCAAACATGACTTACCATATGGTAGTTTGGCAATCTTTGGATCAGATGGTTTTCCTGCTTTACCAACACCAGCTGCATTTTGTGCTGAAACTTTAAACTGATATTCTGAACCAGGAAGCAGATTATCTACTTCTAGTTCTGTAGCCATGACAGGGGTTTTATTTATTGTCGTCCATCGTGCTTTCCTTGTGTCAAACTTCTCGACAAAGTAACCAGTGATTGGTGAATTCCCATCTGATTCAGGAGGAGACCAATTTAGCTTCATAGAGGTGTCGGTGATGCCTGAAATCTCAGGTACACTTGGAGCTTCTGGAACATCTGTAAAATTGGGAATAATTAAGTCAATACAATTTTATTTCTGCTTGCTATTGCATCAACCATCCGAAATTATGCTGAAGTATATTATAATTATATAACTAATATTTCATATTGGTTGAACATCAGTGAATGACAAAAAAGTATGTGATGCTAGAAATAGAAGATAAACAAACACCATTCTGTACCATAAGGAGCCTTGCATTTTGCTGGTTGAGATGGCTGGCTTGGTTCCCCAACTCCTCGTTCATTTTTAGCAGCAACTCTAAATTCATAAACAACATTTACGCGCAAAGATGTAACTTTGAAAGTCGTTTCTGTTGTATCCATTACATTCACTCGTTTCCATAAAGGTGAAAATTGTTCTTTCGCCTCCACTACATAACTTGTGATTTTACTTCCTCCGTCAGTCGCTGGAGGAGTCCATTGTACTGCTGCAGATGTTTCTTGTATATCTGATACTATTGGTTGACCAGGTGCACTGGGTACATCTGTAAAATGTAATAAATATTAATTATTTGAATTTAGAAAGTGAAAAAAAAATACCAGTAATATACTACTTCCAATCACTTATAATGGTCTGCAGTATAGGCAACATCCTTCCATATCATCTTTTTTCAGATTAAAATTAATTATAGTGAGCCAATTTATAGGTTGTAAGCAATCTACTGTTCTAATAATAAATATATTTTAAATTGCACAATTTTCTTACCACCTGGTGGTCTTGCTTCAACAGGTTCTGATGGGTTACTTGGCTTTCCAAGTCCAGCTTTGTTTTCTGCAATAATTCTAAACTCATATTTATCACCTTGTGTCAGGCCTGTGACATTGTACTGCATATCTAAAGTATGTCCAATACGGCGCCATCTTAGAGCAAAGGGTTCTTTCATTTCAATGACGTATGATGTTATTTTGCTTCCACCATCATTAGCTGGTGCCTTCCAGTTCAATGTCGCTGCTTGACTTGTAATGTCGTGAACGGACGGAGCACATGGTGCATCTGGAACAGCTGAATAATTATAAAACAAATCATTACATTTGTCATCCAAAAATGTTTGTATTGAGCAATATAAAAAATATTTGTTTATGATAATTTATTATATTGAACTTATTTTGGACTCAAATTGATTTATGAATGTAGTTATAATAATATAATACTTACAGTAAGGTGGTTTTGCAACAAATGAGGTAGATGGACTACTTGGGGCGCTTACACCAGCTTTGTTTTCTGCTGATACACGGAATTCATAGGTACTGCCTTTTGTTAAATCCTTTACAACATAAAACAGATCACTTGGAGCCAACTTAAGAGGTTTTCCCCAACGACGTGCATATTCACCTTTTCGTTCTAGTATGTATGCTGTGACAGAAGAGCCTCCATCAGTTGGAGGTGGTGTCCAACTAATCATTGCAGATGTTGAGGCGATATCCGATATTAGTGGGGCTCCTGGGGGCGATGGTACATCTGGAAAAACAAAAGTATAGTACAAATACAGAATTATTTATAGATCATAGTTCAATAATATTACAAATTATAAGAATTAAGCATTCAAGAACTACAAAAGAGATTGTAAAACACAAAATGTTAATCTTACCATAAGCTCTTCTTGGTACAACTGGTAATGATGCAATACTTGGATTGCTCAAACCAGCTTTGTTTTCTGCTATTACACGAAATGTGTACTCAGATCCCTCTTTAAGGTCTCCAACTGTATAACTAGTTGTTGGTAATCTCCCGGGGTGAGTAGCAGTCCATTTGCTACTGTATGCCTCACACCTTTCTACTATGTAACCAGTGATTGGACTTCCACCATCAGATAGCGATGGGCTCCAGGTCAGGGTTACTGAATGTTGTTGTACATCAGATATTTCTGGCTTTCCTGGTGCATCTGGTTTGTCTATTTTAAATAATACAGTTAGTGATATAACAGCTATAACACTGAGATCAACAAAAATAAGAACAATGTGAAAACACAAATTAATACAAAATACAGTGATACATTCAATGTATACATAAAACAGGCATAATATTTACAAATGTACAGTATTATCAACATTAAGGTGATCTTAAAGAGTGAAATCCAAACGACACAACAACAATTGGAATAGGGCTTCAAAGAATTGACAAACACTACGATGAGTTATTCTGCTCATACCATGCTGGTCTTTAGCCACAGTCGCAGGAGTCGAAAGACTGTATTCACCCACGCCGGCCTCATTTTCAGCACTGACTTTGAACTCGTACACTGAACCTTCTTCAAGACCTTTCACAATGTACGTCAACCGCTTACTCCTTGTAACAAACGACCACTCAGAACTTCTATTTTGTCTCATTACGAGAACATATGCTGTGACTTTTGAGTCATAACCAGAGTTCAACTCAGACCATTTTATTTTCATTGTATCTTTTGTAACTTCTATTATTTCTGGTGCATTCGGAGCATCGGGAAGATCTATTTATTATTAGAAGTATGTGCAAGCACAAAATGTGTGTAAAAAATAAAAGCATGCATGAGTGAGAAGTAAATAAAGAAACATGATGATAGAATTTAAGTGTTTAAGGAACGTGCAATTATAGATAGTATTTAATAATTGCAATTTCGATGGATAGGTCCAAGATATTTATTCTTCTAATATGCATACAGTAGATATTATAATTATCATTATTTACTTTACTAAATGTATCATGCACTAGAATGTATGAACAAGACAAGATCACTATATAAATTAGAGTGCAGTTCCATTTGAGTACGTGCTGAGAACATAACCAATATAGATAACACAAATAAAATCAAATTTATCAGTGACTTACCAAATGGAGATTTAATAAGAACAGCAATGGATGGTTCACTGAACTCTCCTAACCCTGCCTTATTTTCTGCTGCCACTCGGAACTCATATTTACTATTTGTATTAAGATCAGTCACTGTGTAGGAAGTATCCTTAACAGAATATTTATTCGCTTTAGACCATTGATTTTTACCAGCCTCTTTCTTTTCAATTGTATAATATGTGATCTTGCTACCTCCATCTGATTTTGGTGGTGTCCATGATAGTGTTGCTGTTATTTTTGTTATCTTACTAACATCGGGAACACCTGGTGGGCCTGGAGGTTTCACAATTATAGCTACTGTTGAACTTGGTTCACCGGTTCCAGCTTTGTTTTTGGCAACTATACGGAAATCGCACTCTGATCCCTCAGATATCCCAGTAACATTAAATGATGTATCTTTGATAGGTTCTGTATTTATAGAAGACCATCTTGGGCTGAACTTGTCTTTCTTTTGCACAATATAACCTTCAAGAGGTGATCCTCCGTCAGTCTTAGGTGCAGACCAAGATAAAGCCACAGAGGTCGGTTTCACTTTTTCTATTACAGGTTCACCTGGCATATCAGGTACATCTATTAGATTAAATAATAGTATAACAATACTTTTGAAACAAAAGCCTAAAAAATTTCAGGTAAGGTATGGAATAGCTATAAAATAGTTTGAAAATATACAATATATTCACCATATTCTGGTTTTGCCTTGACTGGGCCTGTAGGTTCACTGGGTTTGCCAACACCGGCCTTGTTTTCAGCAGCCACTCTAAACTCATACATGTTGTCTTTAACTAATCCCTCAACAGTGAATGATGTATCCGTTATAAGGGTTGTATTTACTTTGGACCAACGTGTCCCCTTGCTTTCACGTTTTTCAATGACATAGCCTTTTATAGGAGCACCACCATCATTCTTAGGAATGTCCCAAGAAAGCCCGATATATGTAAAGTCTGTTTTCGTAACATTTACATTAATTGGTGGACCAGGAGGATCTATTAAGAAGAAAAAACAAGAACAAATCTCACCAATAAGCATGATATTTCCACACAATGTTATTGGATGGAAACTTTACTGTCACACAAAATTTGATAAAGGAAACCCAACTTACCATATGGAGGTTTAGCAGTTATGGTGTCACTTGGTAAACTGGGTTCTCCTACTCCAGCCTTGTTTTCTGCTTTTACTCTGAACTGGTAACTAGCCCCTTCAAACAGATCAGTTAAAGTGCATGTGGTTTCTCGTATCTTGTTGTCGCCAGTTTTGATCCATCGAGAACTTGTCTTTTCTTTTCTCTCAATGATGTAGTTTGTGATTATAGAACCCCCATCTGATTTAGGTGGGGACCATGTTACTGTTGCTGATGTTTCTGTAACATCACTGATAACGGGAGTTACTGGTATTCCTGGAACATCTATAGTAACACAATTTTAAAAAAATTCCTTACACCGATTTTCATAAATGAAATACAAATGCATGAAAAGAATATAACATTTTCTAAAATACAAATAAAAATCTTACCAAATGGATGTTTCGTTTTAATCAACTGTGTCGATTCACTTGGTTTTCCGACTCCAGCTTTGTTTTCAGCACTTACTCGGAATTGGTACTTATGATTTTCCAACAGATCAGCGATGTTGTATGTTGTCTCTATATTTCTTCCTCTTTTTACTTTATGCCATCTTCCGGTCTTCTCTTTTTTCTCAATAATGTAGTCAATAATTGGACTGCCGCCATCAGAAGTTGGTGGTGACCATGACAATACAACCGATGAAATAGTGACTTCAGAAAGTTCTGGTTTTTCTGGTTCTCCAGGTACATCTATGTAAAATAAATATTACATATTCAACAGAAATATTGTATTGATTTATCAGTGAACTTAACATAATATGCTAAAAATAATATCTAAATAGGTTTAATAAATCAGTATTAGGATAGCTTACTATATGGTAATTTAGCCTTAAATGAGGCAGACGATTCACTTGGTTCTCCGAAACCAGCACTATTCCTCGCCTTTATCCTGAACTCATAGTCCTGACCCTCTTTCAAGCCATCAATTTTGCAATTTGGATTTGTTACTGGTTCAGAAGTTGCAGGTACCCATTTGGTTGAATACTTTTCCCTCTTTTCAACTGTGTAATCAATCACAGGGCTACCACCATCCTTCTCTGGAGCTTGCCATGACAAACATGCTGAGCACTCTGTAATTTCTGAAACTGTAGGTGCTGACGGTGCACCAGGAGGATCTAGAAAAACAATTATACATCATATATATCATTATCATTATTATTACAATTACCTACCATTATCAATATTATTAATCATAAGGATTTTCCATTATCACATCATTTCTGTCACCAAATTTATCTGTATTTCATCATTATAATTGTCAATTACCTACATATATTAAACAACATACCATACGGATTTTTCACCGTAACAGGACCAGTTTCTTCACTTGGTGGACCAGTTCCTGCTTTATTGCAAGCAGATACTCTAAACAAGTATTGACCCATCTCTGTTAAATCTTTCACAGTAAATGAGACATCATCTACTATTTCATCACGGTTCACTTTTGTCCATCGGTTCGAGAAGTTTTCTTTACGTTCAACTTTGTAGTTGGTGATTGGACTTCCACCATCGGATTTAGGAGCTGACCATGACAGTGACACTGAAGATTTAGTTACACCAGTGACCTTTGGTGTTCCTGGGGCATCTGGCACGTCTGAAACAAGTATATATCATATAATTGAAAAACAAATGAATGGAATATATAATAAAAATATTACCGTATGCATATCTATTTCTGAATACACACTCATTGTTTCCTTTAATTAGGGCTTAAAAAGGGCTAAGATAATTTTAGGATCAACTGTCATTCTAGGAAATTGTAATAACAGAACATACCATAAGGTGGCTTGGCAATTCTCGGTTCTGAGGGGACACTTGGCTTTCCAAAGCCTGCAGCATTTTTAGCGCTCACACGGAATTGATATTCATCTCCTTCATGAAGATCACTCGCAGTTAGCTTTGTTTCTGTAGCATCAACAGTAGACACCTTGCTCCAGTATGAACTCTGTATAACTTTCTTTTCTACTAGGTATTGTGTAATTGGAGAACCTCCATCACGTGAGGGTGGTGTCCATGACACAACCATGCTTTTGATTGTCACATCCGATATAGATGGTGTATATGGAGCATCAGGAACATCTAGATAATAAAAATATTATGGCATTTTTATAATATGCTAAGGAGATTTTAAAAATGTTGTTTATATTCATGATGCTTTATAGCACAATTTGATGAAAACCTCATTCTTATAGATATACTATTAAATATACTATACACTACTGTAAAGAAAAACCAATATAAATATGTACCAATACATGTAAATTTCGACTTTGGTAGCTATAACATCAAGTTACACTCAATTAAATTGTCTTAGCTATCTATACGAGTGGAAGTGGAAGTTGATTCATGTGCTTACCATAAGGTTTCTTAACAAGTACACTAGATGAAGCATCACTTGGTTTACCAACACCAGCCTTATTTTCAGCACTAACTCTAAATGTGTAGGTGGATTGTTCCTTCAAGTCAGTGACTGTGTAAGATGTGTCCATAATTTGAGCTTTATGGGCTTTTGTCCAAGTTGTCGAGTACTCTTCCTTCCTTTCCAAGACATAGCCGATGATTTTACTTCCACCATCTGAGACTGGTGGCTTCCAAGATAGTGTTACAGAGCAATGTGTAACATCACCAATGGTGGGAGGTTCTGGTTTTCCAGGTACATCTTGAAAAGCAAAAATGCAAATTTAAATACAAGCAAAATAATAAAGTTTGTTTTAAATCAATATATCAAACATCTACAACTAACTTACCATATGGATCTCTTGCTTTCATAGAAGAAGACTGGCTGAATTTTCCAGTGCCAGCATGGTTTACTGCAGCAACTCGGAATTCATATTCTGCATTCTCTTTTAAACCTTCTACTTTGCATTTAGGTAGTCTTGGCTTGTCAGCTTCAACCCATTTATTCAGAGCTTCTCTTTTTTCCAGTACATAATGGTTAATTGTACTACCACCGTCATTCACTGGTGGCTCCCATTTCAGTTGCATGCTCGAGCTGGTGACGTCGCTAATAGCAGGGACACTTGGTGGACCTGGTACTTCTAAATAGTAGAATAATAATATTATACAAGTATTATGTTATAAATTTCAGATGACAAAACATTGTGTGGTATACTGTAATATTTATATAAAGAACTTGATTAGTACTGGCAGACATTATGTGTCTGATCTAAATAATAATTGTTTTATGATGACTGCACTAACCAATTCCTAGTTTTGTGACAATTTCATCTGAGTCTGACCATTCACTTGTGCCAACTTTGTTGATAGCTGCCACACGGAACTTGTATGCGGTGTTGCCTGACAAATCAACAATGTTGAACTTTGGTTCTTTAACAGTCGTTCGATTTGCCTTTAACCATCTATTCTTAGATATGTCACATTTTTCAATGGTATAACCTGTTACACTGGTCCCGCCATCAGTTGCTGGCAGTTTCCATTGAAGGATGACAGAATTTTCTGTAACTTCACTTGCATCAGGTTTTCCAGGTGGGTCAGGTACAGTAAATGTCCTTTTACAAGTATTGCTTGGTTTCCCAACACCAACTTTGTTTTCGGCAGAAACTCTGAACTCATATTCTAAACCAGGTTCTAACTTACTAATACGGCAGGATGTATCTGATATAACTTCCTTATTGAAACGAGTCCACCTAGTGCTGAAGAAATCCTTCATTTCAACATAGTATCCTGTTATGGGAGATCCACCATCTTTAGTTGGTTCTTTCCAAGTTAACTTTAATGATGTTGGCTCTCCTTCAATAATTGTAGAATCTAAAGGTTCACTTGGCAGATCTAAAAGCAAAGCAAAACATACCGAATAATTCAGTTAAAAATATCTTTGTATATAACCAAAAAAAATAGCCTTTTTTAGAATATAACATAGCACATAAATGTGTCTTACCAAATGGAGACTTTGCTTTTGTTGAATCAGATGCTGTACTTGGTGAACTAGACCCAGCCGCATTCACAGCCATGACCCGGAAGTGATAATCTGATCCTTCCTTTAGTCCAGTAACTGTTAAGGATGTTGATTGAGTTTTTGTTTCTGACCACCGTGTAGCAAAGTATTCTTTTTTCTCAACAATGTAGCCAGTAATTGGCGATCCACCATCATTCTTTGGAGGATTCCAATTGACAGTCATTTCTGTGCTGTCCACATCTATAATCTCAGGTTTTGATGGAGGATCAGGAATATCTTTAAAAAACAAAATATTAATATTTGAATACTGTAGTAATAAAACAGAAATTATAACAGTATATTAAGAATAACTGGAAAAGAGACAAAAGCTCTATCAAAATCATCTTACCAAATGGTAGCTTAGCCACAAAAGAATCTGATGGTGTGCTGGATTTGCTCTTTCCACATTTATTTTCAGCAGTCACCCTAAACTCATACTTTGAGCCTTCACTGAGATCTGAAACATTTAACGTCAAACCATCTGTCTTTGACACTTTTATCCATCTGTCTCTAGCAGTATCTCTTTTCTCCACGATATAACTAGTAATAGGACATCCTCCATCCGATTCAGGAGCTGTCCATGTAACTGTAGCAGATACATTGCAGATGTTGGATATCTTTGGTTTACTAGGTGGTGATGGTGGTGTCACATCAAGATTTGCTATGTTGCTCGGTTTACTCTGTCCTTCTTTATTAATGGCAAAACATCTGAAGTTATACGCTACCCCTTCTTTCATGTTTTTCACTCTATAATTGGTTTCAGACACAATACTGTCATTAATACGTGACCATGCTGAAGTAGATTTCATCTCAATGTTGTATCCAGTGATTGGTGAACCACCATCTGTGTCTGGAATTACCCATGTTAGACTGACTGATGTAGTTCCAAGTTTATCCAAGTTTAATGCTTTTGGTGCATCTGGTACATCTGGGAAAACAGTTGATTTTGCAATTATTGACACATACTGATATTTTATTATGAATATTTAGAATTAATATTAATACTACTAATTAGTAATTAATAATAAAACTCACCATAAGGCGACTTTGCAATGACAAAGTCAGTAGATGGGCTTGGTTTTCCAACACCAGCTTTGTTTTCAGCACTAACACGGAATTGGTATTCACGTTTCTCTTTCAAGGAAGTAACAGAAAAATTAATTTCAGCTACATTAAAATCATTCAGCCTACTCCATCGACTCATAGTTCTTTCCTTCATTTCGATGACATAATTTATAATAGGAGATCCACCATCTGATGAAGGCGCCAGCCATGTTAGGTCCATAGAGGTAGCAGATATAGGTATAATGTCTGGTTTTCCTGGAGAGCCAGGAGGATCTACAAAATAGAAAATGCAGACAGTATGTTATTTTAATGTGTATAGTAACTGTGTGTGTATTTTTTAATAATACTAGATACTAATACTATAAAAGCTAATCATAAATATTTGTATCTAAAATTATAAATAAAAAGAAAAACTTACCAAATGGTAACTTAGCGATGATGCTATCTGAAGGCTCACTTGGTTCACTTAGACCAGCCAAATTCTGTGCAAGAACACGGAATTGATACTCCTGTCCTTCCTTAAGACCTTCTGCTGTGATTGATGTTTTTTCCAATGGTTTTGTATTCACAGATGTCCAGCGTGTACTGTATTTGTCTTTCTTTTCAATCATATAACCTATTACAGGACTTCCTCCATCTGACTTAGGAGGCTTCCAATCCACATTTATGGCTGATGCAGCTATATTTGATACAACTGGTTTAGATGGCCCAATTGGAACATCTGAAGAGTATAAAGAACAATATTGTTAACAGATGGAGGAGATAAGTTAATTAAATAATTCTCTTAATAATATAGCATGTTCCAGGGTTTTACTATATAATACTTGTATGATCAATATTCAATTAATGTTTATTGTAGAATGATATTCTATGTGTGAACACACTACATACCATATGGTGGCTTTGTCAAAACTTGATCTGATGCTTTACTTGGCTCACTGTTACCAGCCAGATTCTGCGCAATGATACGGAATCGGTACTTGTTTCCTTTTATCAGATCAGTAACCATGAATTTTGTGACGTTTATCTTTTCTTGTGTGGCAGATACCCATCGCTTTCTATCGCCATCACATTGTTCAATAATGTAATTTGTGATTGGGCTACCACCATCAGATTCGGGTTCTTTCCAGTTGAGACCCACGCAGGTGCTCTCAACATTATCAACACTTGGTCGGCTGGGTGGAGATGGCACATCTATTTTTAAATACACATTGCAAAATATAAATAATATATAATATAAAATATACAGTATAACAGTAATAGACAGTGCCAAATTTTACACTTGCACCAATTTTAAAAAGAAGAGAACAATAATGTTTTATAAAGCAAAACAACAGTCATATAAACATATTGTACATAATATAAAAAATACTGAGTATTGTTGACATAAATATCATATATATGCTTTATAGTGGATTCTTTGTCAATATCACACCGGTTTCTTACCAATCTCGGGAATTGTTTTTGTTTTTATCGCTCGACTTGGTGCTCCTACACCAGCCACGTTTTCGGCTGACACTCGGAACTCATACTCAGTTCCGTCTTTTAATCCACTAATTGTGTAATCAAATTTTTCCCCATCAACTGAGTCAACTTTCATCCAAAATCCAAAGGTTTCTCGAAGTTCCACAACAAAATTAGTAAGTTGGCTTCCACCGTCACTATCTGGTGGCATCCATGTTATAGAAATTGAATGTTCTTCAACACTTGAAACAATAGGATTACCAGGCGCACTTGGTGGATCTAACCATATAAAGTGTTTAAACAAGATGTGAAGATAGATTCACCATAATCGAAAAGGACATAAAAAAATACATGGAAACGAGTAGGAGCAGAAAAAGCAACATCACTGTTTCAAATTACACATTGGTTTGACCTCCATATGGTATCATAACATTTAACCAACAGAAAAGAATCTTTCTTTCTGTTAACAGAAAAAGAAATTCGACAGGATACAAACTCGTCACAAACATTTAAGGAAGGGATGAAGTTTGAGGAATAAATCAAAACGACAGACAGCATAAGCAACACTGTACATTGCTGAAGCCAAACAAATCACATGTATTTTACCATAAAGTGACTTTGCTGTAAATGTAGACACTGAACTTGCTTCTCCAATTCCAGCAAGGTTCTTGGCGCTCACTTGGAATTGGTAGTTAGCTCCCGTTGTTAACCCTTTTACAGTATATACACATTCTCCATTTGCATCCTGTGTGATTCTGATCCATTTAACAGAATCGGTTTCTTTACGTTCTACTACATACTGCGTTATTGGACTCCCACCATCAGACGATGGTGGTTTCCAGTTTACAGTCAAGGACGTGTTAGTAGCATTTACCAGTTTTGGTGCACTTGGGGCACCTGGGATATCTAAGATTGCAGAATAAAAACTTACTATAAATATTTCAAATATCTGTAGATGTTGGATTGAATTTATAGATTCAGATGGGTTGAAATAAGCATTTGAATGAGGATCCAATTGTTATGTGTTGTTTAGAGAAATGTTACATTTCAAGAAGAGGATAAAGACTGAACACAAGTAAAGGTAGAGGAAAACAATAAAATCAGATATACGTCGAAGAAGGAACAATACCTTGACACGGACAGAATATAACAGACTTTTTGTTACACATATAACTATTTGAGATACTCGCAGGTACACCTACCATACGGAGGTTTTGTCTTGATTTTATCAGTTGCTTCTGAAGGTAAGCTTTCACCTGCTTTATTTACAGCTTTTACCCTAAATTGATACCAACGTCCTTCTTCAAGATTATCTACTGTGAAAGTTGTTGACAATGTAGTTTCGGAAGTAACTTGTTCCCATCTGGATACATACTGTTCCTTCTTTTCAACATGATAACCTAAAAGACTGCTTCCTCCATCAAAGAGTGGAGCATTCCACACAAATGAGATAAAGGTTGTGCTCACTTCGGTAACATTTGGTGTTCCGGGTTTATCTGGTGGATCTATATTTTCACATTGCATATCAATTAATATAATTAACAAATATTTTATCTTATTATCCATGTAATATACATTTTATGATATTCCATACTGCAAATGTATTTCAACTATACTATTAATATTGCATAAATAAATTAAAGGTTTACAAGTTACAAAACTTACCAAATGGATATTTAGCAGTTGCATGAATCAAGTCGCTTGCTGTTCCAACTCCAGCTACATTTACAGCAGAAACACGGAAATCATACTCCTTATTCTCTGTGACGTCACTGATGACAATGGTACGCTCGACTATTGGTTGCTTAACTACTGGAACCCATCGGGTACTGAATTTGTCTCGACGCTCAACCAGGTATCCAGTGATAGGTGAACCACCAACAGATTTTGGCTCATTCCATTTCAAAACAATAGCTTTTGGTGAAGTATCACTTACTTCAAAATCACAAGGCGCATCTGGTGGGTCTGAAATAAATGAAATAACACATTGAGATTGTCCAATGTTAGTTATCTATAAACAAAATAGTGAATAAAAAGATAAATAATTTATATCACTTACCAAAAGGTGATTTAGCCTTAGCAAATGGTGAACCATCAGAAGGTTTTCCGATTCCTGCTTGATTTTCAGCGGCAACTCTAAAGCTGTACTCTTCACCCTGCGTTAGATCTGTTACTTTATATTCAAATTGTGTGTGCAAAACATTTGTAACCTTTGACCAGCGTTTGCTAGTTTTCTGGTTCATTTCAATGTGGTAGTTTGTGATTGGTGATCCACCATCTGACTTTGGTTCTTCCCATTCCACTACCATCGATGTTTCAGTTATGCACGATATCTCTGGAGGAGGTGGAGGACTTGGAACATCTTTGAAAAAAATGTATACATAGATATATTAGTTTTGAGCAAAAATATTGTATTTAATACTATATGAATTGGAAATGAATTAATTTATTGCCAACCATACCAAAAGGTAATTTTGCCTTAGCAGGATCCGAAGGTTGACCCGGTTCTCCAACACCAGCTTTGTTTTGAGCACTGATTCGGAATTGGTAGGTATTCCCCTCAATCAATCCAGAGACAACATAATTTAATCCACTTATAGCATCTTTCGATGCTTTCATCCAGCGGCCACGATCTGTGTCTAAACGCTCAACTATGTAGCTGGTAATCTTGGATCCACCATCACTCTCTGGTTGGGCCCACTCCAATGATATTGATGACACATTGGTGGTTATTACTTTTGGCTTCCCAGGTGGTCCAGGTACATCTTTAAAGAATTGAAAATTTGAAAAATATTATTACACAGCACAAACAATAAACTGTATCGTTTGAGGTCCCTTTTTAGTGACAAGTGATACATACCATATGGAGGCTTAGCTTTTACAGGCTGTGTAGCTGGGCTTGATTCACCAACCCCAGCAGCGTTTTCAGCACTAACACGGAATATGTATGTGTTGCCTTCAACTAGATTTAGCACATCAAAAGTAAGTTCATTAATAATCTCTTCTTTGTGGGCTTTACTCCATCGTTTACGTTCAGGATCAGCTTTTTCAAGAAAATACCCAATTATTGGAGATCCTCCATCATCTTCTGGAGCCTTCCATGTTAACACCATATGATTGGTATCTACTTGGATTATTTCTGGGATACCAGGTGGACCGGGCACATCTGTGAAAAGTTCACATTAAGTACACTGTAAGTATCGATACACATATTAATGTATAAATTTATTTGTATAATCAATCAAGTAGCATGTAAACCAAGTCTTACCATAAGGAGCTTTAGCTACAGCAGGGTCAGATGGCTCACTTGGTTTACTGGTACCTGCCTCATTCTGAGCAAAAACCCTGAATTCGTACAATGTGCCTTCTTTAAGATCTACCACAACATATGTTGTTTCAGGAATAGCGGTCTCTTTTACTTGAGTCCATCTTGTGCTAAACTTATCCTTCTTCTCTATAAGGTAGCCAGTGACCCGACTTCCACCATCATTAGATGGAGGTGACCATGTGAGCTTCATTTGAGTACAGTCGATTTCGATAACAGATGGCTTGCTTGGTGGAGATGGCACATCTACAATAGTTATTTCTTACATTAGAACAAATATTCATATATTTTTAAAATTGCTTTTTACAATTTTGATATGGTAGTTTTAATTAAATAATTATACTATACCATAACAAACTAAATTATTCACAATGTACTTACTGTATGGTGATTTTGCTTCATGTGCTAACGACGGGTCGCTAAACAGTCCCTCTCCAGCTTTGTTTACAGCAGCAACTCTAAATTCATACTTAGACCCTTCGTAAAGTCCGTCTATGGTAAATGATGTTTCTGTAATCTGACTTGGAATCTTTGACCACCTTTTACGCTCTGTGTCTCTCTTCTCAAGTATATATTTTGTAACAGGGCTACCGCCATCACTGACAGGCGCTGTCCAAGTAATGGAGAGAGATGTCTTTAAGAAACCAACAACTTCTGGTATACTAGGAGTACCTGGTTTATCTGTAGTTCAAAGTCAATAAATTTCATAAACAGATCACTTAAAATGTACTTTATTTGTTATCAATCAAGTATATATATCATAATAGTTTTTTTTTTAATGATGTGTAACTTACCAAATGGAGGTTTTGCTTGACAGAAATCACTTTGATCACTGAATGGACCAACCCCAGCTTTGTTTTCTGCTGCAATACGGTAGGAATATTCTGACTTTTCACGTAAGCCAGTATCTTTAAATTCAAGCTCGGATTTAGAAGTAGTGCCTATATTAGTCCATTGTCTTTTATCAAAGTCACAACGTTCAATTATGTACTTAGTTATTGAGCTTCCACCATCACTCTTTGGTTCCGACCACCTGACTGTCATCTCTGTACGGTCGACAGCAATGAACTCTGGTTTTCCTGGTGCAGAGGGTGAATCTGTGTATAACAAAATTTTGTTTTAAAATTTATTTGGCTATACTTTCACTTCTAACACTCCACTCTTATATACTGTTACTATATACTCACAAAATAGATAAACAAGGAGTATTTAATTGTGTAACTCAGTTACATAATAAGTTCTTACCAAATGGATGTTTAGCAATAACTGGATCTGATGGTTCGCTATCAGGACCAAAACCTGCTTTATTTTCTGCCTTGACCCTGTATTGATACTCAGTACCTTTAGTTAAATCAATGACATCTAGTGAAAGGTTTGAAACAGATTTTATCTTAGTCCACATTCTTGAGGATGTTTCTTTCTTCTCTATTGTGTAACTACAAATTTTACTTCCACCGTCGCTTGAAGGCTTTGTCCAAGTTATTGTCATTGAATTTGGAAGGACATTACTAACAGATGGCTTCCCTGGCTGGGTTGGAACATCTATACATATCAAAAACAAATTATACTTGGATGAAATAAAGAATAACAATAGGAATAACAAATTTCTATTACATGATTGACCGATAATTAAATCTATATTGCAATTGTAAATATAGTATCTATACAATTACCATATGGCGCCTTTGCAGTAAATTGTCCAGAAGACTGACTACATGGTCCAATTCCTGCTTTGTTTTCAGCGCTTACTCGGAACTCATACACACATCCTTCTACAAGGTCTTTAACATCCAATGTGGTCTTAGTAATCTTTTCTCTAGTTACTTTCAACCATCGCGTTGCTGTACTTTCTTTTCTTTCTACGATGTAGTTTGTTATCGGACTGTTTCCATCAGATTCTGGTGTTGTCCAAGTCAATGTCATGGATTCTTTGAGAATGTTGGTGACTTTTGGTGTACCAGGACAACCTGGTAGATCTACATTAAAATATATAAACTTACAGTTCAGCTACCAATAAAATGATCATCTTAAAATTGAGTTTGTTTTAACTGGGTGATGATGGCATTGTGTAAAGAATGCACTATAAAAGGCAACTTACCATAAGGCATCTTTGCCACACATGGATCAGAAAGATCACTTAATTCACCAACACCAGCTTTGTTTTCAGCACTAACTCTAAAGACATATTCCACACCTTCCAATAGATTTTGAACATCAAATTCTGTATCTGGAATGGGTGTCTTGTTTACGGTAATCCAAATATTTCTGGAAACATCACATCTTTCCAGGTTATATCCAATTATTGGGCTGCCCCCATCGCTTTCTGGAGCTACCCATGATACTTTCATTGATGTAGCATCAGCCTTTCTTATAATAGGTTTCTGAGGCTTAGATGGCACATCTATACAAAAAATAGAATTGAGAAGTAAAGTATTTATACTATTATTGTATCATCAAATGGCATATTTTTTTGGAAACAATTATACAATTACACAACATACCATAAGGTGGCTTGGCTTTCTGTGGATCTGATGGTTCGCTTGGGTTACTTAACCCTGCCTTATTCTCAGCAATGATGCGAAACTCGTAAACAGAATTTTCTGTTAGATCGTCAACATTAAATTCAGTTTCAGCTACTGATTGTGTTGTAGCCTTTTTCCATCTTACTGCAAACTGATCTTTCTTTTCAATGATGTAATTTGTTATTGGAGCACCACCATCATCACTTGGGGTTGTCCATTTGATGGTCATTGAAGAAGCATTAACATCTGATACTTCAGGTTTCCCAGGTGGGGATGGAACGTCTAGAAAATAAGACAATCATATGTAATGGTCAAATTAAAAAAAATGTTATCCTTTTTGTCCGTGGATATAATATCATATTTTATCATTTTCATTCTTTGTTTGATGATGTACAAAAATATTTAAAAAAAATGAGTATGAGTTACAGAAAAAAAACATTGGTTAGGGTCAATTTACAGAAAAAACCCATAAAAAGTGAACTTACCAAATGGTGGTTTGGCAATCACAAAATCGCTTGCATCACTTGGAATACCTTGTCCTGCCTTATTTTCAGCTTTAACTCTAAATTGATAATCATCACCTTTGGTTAACCCTGTTAGTGCAAATGAGGTATCAACAACTGAATCTCTGGTCACTCTAACCCACTTCATTCCAGATTTGGTTCGCATTTCGATGACATAGTTGGTTATTGGACTGCCTCCGTCGTCTTTTGGCGGTTTCCATGATACCGTCATTCTGGTACTGTCTATATCCCTCACAAATGGCTTTCCAGGACAACCTGGTACATCTGACAAACAAATATTATAGTAGCCTTTATAAAACTTGAATATGTGTATAATGTTAATATTAATCAGTCAGTGTATAAAATCTATTGGAAAATGTTGTAGACATAATTGCATTAAATCAGCAGCGACCAATGCAAAAATGTATACATAATGTAACATTTTGAATGTATATACTAACCGTATGGTGGTTTAGCTACAACAGGATCAGTTTGTTCACTCGGTGGACCTCTACAAACTTTGTTTTCGGCCGATACTCTGAACACATACGTATTCCCTTGGAATAGGTCAGTGACTTTCAATTCAGTTGCAGAAATGTTGTAGCGATTTACTTTTGCCCATAGGTCATTAGATGTATCCTGTTTCTCAATTACGTAATTTATGATGGGACTGCCACCATCAGACTCGGGTGGTGTCCATTTGATCGATATTTCGGTGCTGTTGACGCCGGTGATTTCTGGTCTTCTTGGTGCTGTTGGTGGATCTATAATATATATTGTATTTATTATTGGCTGATTGAACAATTTAAATTAAGGTAGTATACTATTATTGTTACCATTGAATGCTTCTGCCATTTACGAATTTTTAATCAGTGTCTAATTGTCAAAGGGTTGTTTATATAACGTTTATTTCTTTTGACTCATTAACAGTGAATCTACCTACAAAATGTATACATAACACACATCAAATTGCTCACATTTAGATAGAAAATAATTAAAAATGACAGTGTCTTACTAATTTTATCCTTTGCTTCAACTGTACTAGATGGAATACTTGGTTTTCCAGCACCAGCTTTGTTAACAGCGCTTACTCTGAATTCATATTTGGAGCCCTCAACCAAATCAGTAGCGGAGAATGTTACAGCACTAACTTCATCA
The DNA here is from genome assembly GCF_964355755.1 of Antedon mediterranea. Classification (NCBI taxonomy): domain Eukaryota; kingdom Metazoa; phylum Echinodermata; class Crinoidea; order Comatulida; family Antedonidae; genus Antedon; species Antedon mediterranea. The sequence goes on along the minus strand of NC_092671.1, from coordinate 12,658,767 downwards.
TATTTCATCCAGTCACCTCTTCTTTCTCGCTTTTCAACGATGTAACCCGTGATTTCTGCACCACCATCATTATCTGGAGGTGTCCAAGAAAGGTTAACTGACCTAGCAGTTACATCTGATATGCCTGGTTGCGATGGAGGACCAGGAACAACTGTAAGATAAAAAAATGGTATCATCCTTATTTTAATTTTAATTTTACTTTGTTGTAAAGTAATTGATTTGAATTCTTAACAATAAATATGATGTTAATATATTTTCTTATAAATTACATGAAATAAAAATTATTCACAATATTTTTTCAAACGTCTAAATATAAACATACGGAATGGTGCCTTGACTACGATCAAGTCGGATATGTCACTCGGTTTACTGCTCCCTGCAGCATTTTCTGCTTTAACTCTAAATTGATACTCTTTACCATCAATTAATCCAGTCACAGTAGCTGTTGTCTCCAGCAAACGTTCCTTGTATGGTTTAGTCCACTTTGTGGCCAGTTTTTCTTTAGATTCTATTATATAATTTAAGATTTTGGAATCACCGTCCCATTCAGGTTCTTCCCATGACAGTTTAACACAGTTTGAAGTGATGTCACTTACAACAGGTTTGCCTGGTTTATCAGGAACATCTATTGAATATAGCAAAACACATGTTAACACAACTTAAATTATTATTACTTTGCATGATCAAAAACAAATTTCACAAGAATGTATACATGGGTTTGAGTAGAACATAAGAAAAAGTCTCTTTTCCAGTCAGAGAGACTTACCATAAGGTGGTGTTGGTTGTTTTGATTCAGAAGGTTCAGAATATTTTCCTGGTCCAGCTATGTTAACTGCACATACTCTAAACTGGTATTTACTAGTCTCAATCAGATCAGTTGCCTTTAACTTCAATTCAGGAACTGGTTCTTTTGTAACCTTTATCCATCGATCACGACCAATTTCCATTCTTTCAACGATATATCCAGTGACTGGACTACCGCCATCATGCTTTGGAGAATCCCATGCTATATTTAGACTTGTACTCTCATCTTCTGATACTTGAGGCTGACTTGGTGCATCAGGTGGGTCTAAAGAAATATTACATTATGACTCCATAATAATGACCAGTGTTAGGTGACCCTTTTAAACTTAAAAAATAACACACCATTGGTAATTTGATTTATAATATACTCACCAAAGGGAGGTTTAGCAATGGTTGGTTCAGTAGCATCTGAGGGTTCCCCAGTTCCTGCCTTGTTCTGTGCTGCAACTCTAAATCGATATTCATTGCCTTCGGTTAAACCTGTTACTGCTAACTCTAGAATCGTGCAGGGCTCTTTGTTTACAGGTACCCATCTTGATGAATACTGTTCTTTCTTTTCTATTAAATAGCCAGAAATAGGGTTTCCACCATCAGAGTCTGGAGCTGTCCATGACAAAACAATTGTATGCTTATCAACTGAATCTATGACAGGTACTTTCATTTTCCCTGGTGTGTCTGAAAACAAAGTTAACCACAAATGAGAAATAACACAAACAAAACTTCAATTATTTATTTATAACTCAATTTTGTGACTGTAATTTAGTAACCACAAATTGGATATCAATATGATCTTACCATAGGGTGGTTTGGCAATTGCTGGTTCTGAAGGTGGACTTGGTTTTCCAGTACCCATCTTATTTTCTGCCAATACCCTAAATTGGTATTCACCACCAGGTTTAAGATTTCCAATCTCTAATTCTCTGTCTGTCTCTTTCTCTTTATTGACTCTAATCCATTTTGATGATAATTTCTCCTTGCGTTCAACATAGTATCCTGTAATAGGAGTACCGCCATCGGATGATGGCAATTCCCACTCAATTACCATTAATGTTTCATCCACTTCTACAACTTCTGGTTGCCCAGGTGGACCAGGCGGATCTGCAATTTAAAAAAATAAATATTATATATGTTAGTATACTTTCCCTTGTGGAAGCCATAAAAAATAAACACCTGGTGATATCATTGGTTGGAAACCTTCTTCACTAAGTGTTTATTTTTTTATATTTGAAATCATTTGAAACCAGATGAATTTTTAGAATGCATGTACAAATACCAAAAACTTATAGTCACACACTAGTTTTATTATTTAAACATGATCCATTAATTATTGCTAATAACATACCATAACAAAAATAATACTTGACAGGATTAATCTCTCTGTACAAAATAATTACAGTATATTGACATAAAATACAAAATTCATGCTTAGTTGATATTCAAAAGACATACCATATTTAGACTTTGCTTTTTTAGCATCAGTTTCCTCACTCGGTGGGCTAGTTCCTGCCTTATTCTCTGCATTTACTCTAAACTCATATGTCTTTCCTTCGGTAAGTCCAGTAATGGAATATTCACAATCGGTAACTGGTGTCTTGTTAGCTTTCACCCACCGATCGCGAGCTGTGTCTCGTTTTTCAATGTTATACCCTATAATTGGTGCACCGCCATCATTTGAAGGTGGTGACCATTGTAGTGTCATCTCTGTCGCATCCACAGATGTTATGGTTGCTTTAAGAGGCGCCTCTGGCACATCTAACACAAAATAATTCATAGAATTGATGACAATTGTAATGCACTTAGATTATTACAAAAATCAATTTATAAAAAAATGAAATTCCAATAACTAGTCACCAATTTGTAATTACAAATCTATGATATCTTACCATATGGTGGTTTGGCCATAGTACTCTCTGACGGTTCTGACGGTTGGCTCCTTCCTGCTTTATTCACAGCGATAACTCTAAAGGTGTACTCATTTCCAGTTGTTAGCCTTATAGCCTTAAATGTTGTCGCAGTAATGTTATCAAGTGTGGCTACAACCCATCTTGAAGATGATTTCTCCTTCTTTTCAACGATATAGTTTGTTATTGGACTACCTCCATCTGAATCAGGTGCTGTCCATGAAAGAGTGATTTCTGTTGCTTCAACTGAACTGATACTGGGGATTCCAGGTACACTTGGGACATCTAAATAAAAAAAATCATATTTTTAGTATCATTTATTGAGTCATGTGTTTCTTGTGTAGCTTATAATTTACAATGATCGGCAAATGAGAGTGTGTCTTCAAATGTATGGAATAACTCACCGTATGGAAGTTTGGCGATAGTTGGTTCGGAGCTTTCACTTGGTTCACTTGGCCCAGCTTTGTTTACAGCAAGTACTCTGAATTCATATTCAGTACCCTCTATTAAGTCAGTGACTACAAAAGAAGGTTCTTTAATAGAGTCCTTTGTAGCTTTCCCCCAACGGCCGCCAGTTTTACGCTTTTCTATGATGTAATTGGTAATTGGTGAGCCTCCGTCATTTTCAGGTGGTGTCCATGATAGTGTAATTTCAGTTGTGTCATATGCTTCAATTATAGGCTTAGAAGGTGCATCTGGAACATCTACAAATTAAAACAACTCATGTTATTTCAGACTGTAAGTATTTTAACCTAAAAAAGCAATTATTAAATTCTTCAGTGCAACTTACCATAAGGTAATTTTGCAATAACACTGTCTGAGGTATCACTTGGTTCACCAAATCCAGCTTTGTTCTGCGCCATGACACGAAATTCATATTCGTTGCCTTGCTTCAAGTCGGTAACATCCATTATTGTTTTATTGATTGGTGACTTGTTTACACGTAGCCATTGATTTCGTGATTTATCAAGTTTTTCCACAACATAACCGGTAATCATGGCACCACCATCACTCTCAGGTGGAGTCCACGTGAGAGTCAATGATTTTGAGTCAACATTGGAAATTACTGGCTTTCCAGGCTTCTCTGGTGGATCTGTTGGCAAATATAATAAGTGTTATTTAACAGTTATGAAAATGAAATATTAATTTATGTTGAAATGTATATGTCACCTAAAATGCTTTATTCTAATTTATAATTTTTTTTTACTTTACTTGCCCAATTTTCATCATCCTGTGTACGTAAGTTTTGCTACAATTAAAATATTTACCATAGGGTGGCTTTGTCAACACTGTGCTCGAAAGATCAGAGACAGGTCCAATACCAGCTAAATTAACCGCAGAAACTCTAAACTCGTATTGTTTGCCTTCAACCAAGTCTTGGACTTCATAGAACGGTTTTGCAACTGGTTGTTTGTTCACTTGCATCCACCTATTGCGGCTTACATCACATCGTTCAACAACGTAGCCTGTTATTGGACTACCACCATCTGTTTCTGGTATAGACCATTTCAACTCCACATTGGTAGAATCGACTTTAACTATCTCTGGCTTACCGCAGCGTCCTGGGATATCTGTTTGAATTAAACACAATTATTTACAATCAATAAAAATTAATACAGTGACTTCAATTGTAAATATTTAATTAAGTAATCGTGCCTTACCATAAGGTGCTTTGGCAAGACAAGCATCAGTAGCATCACTGGGAGGACTTAGGCCTGCCTCATTAACGGCTGTTACTCTGAACTGATAAGAAGCTCCTTCCGTCAAACCAGTTACAACTGTAGTACACTTCAAAAGTGGTTCTGTTGTAACTTTACTCCATTTCAGAGATAAGTTGTCTTTCTTCTCAAGGATATAATTGGTGATTGGGCTACCGCCATCTGAAGGAGCCTTCCATGTCAAATTCATTTCTGTACTCTGAATATCTGAAACAACTGGCACCTCTGGTTGTTCTGGTTCATCTGAAAAAAACACATTGTGTACATGCATTATAAAGCTTAAAATCATCACAAGATATGGTACTACTATATAATGTATTACCATATAAAATATAATATTTAATTATCTCTTTAAAAATTACTTACCATAAGGAGGCTTTGCCATGTGAAGCTCGGATGGTTGACTTGGAGGCCCTTTACCAGCATCATTGACAGCAATAACTCTAAAGCAATATTCATTCTTTCTTGTAAGTCCAGTCACCTTAAATGTTGTTTCACGAAGCTTGTCACGTGTTACAGCAGCCCAATGTGTGGATGTTTTCTCCTGCATCTCAAGTATGTAATATTTCACTGTATTTCCACCATCAGATGATGGAGGATTCCATGTAACAGTCATTTCTGTGCTGTCAATATGTGTTACGTTTGGAGGTTCTGGTGCACCGGGAACATCTTATGATGCAGAAATATAACAGATTAAAATACAATACTAAATCAAGCATATATCTTTGCTTTAGAGTTTTTTTTATGTGAAAACCAAAATTATAGTGTTTATTCAAAAATATTTTAATGAAATTAATGTGAATACTCAATTAAAGGCATATTTTTGACTTACCATATGGCAATTTAGCAACAAATGTGTCACTTGCATCACTACACTTGCCTAGTCCAGCAGCATTTTCTGCAGCAACTCGAAATTGGTAACTATTTCCTGCTAGGAGGTCAGTTACATTGTACTGTGTGTCTGTTACAGGATCTTTATTTGTCTTCACCCATCTACCTCTGGTGATGTCACATCTTTCAAGAGTGTAGCTGGTTACTGGAGAGCCACCATCATTTTCTGGTGGTGCCCAAGTGAGCTTCATTGTAGTTTCATTAATATTGTCTACCACAGGTTTTCCAGGTGCATCAGGAGCATCTACACATAACGATATAAAAAAAGCATTAGTGTGGCATCAATTAAATGGTATTAAGTTCATGCACATATCATTTGATTACTAAATTTGACAAAAATAAAAAATAAATGATTTAATATTTACTGTAAGGTGGTTTGGCAATCACTGATTCTGAATTCTGACTTGGTTTACTTTTGCCTGCCTCGTTTTCAGCATATATACGATATAAATACTCATGTTTCTCAACAAGGTCAGTACACGTAAATGAACATTCATCAATCCTCTCATCAGTTAGTACAACCCAACGTGTTGTGTTTGAATCTTGACGCTCGACTATATAACCCAGAACAGGGCTACCTCCATCATATTCAGGTGGTGTCCAGCTAACTGTCATACAGTTGCGGTCAATGTCTGTTACCGTTGGTGTTCCAGGTGGATGTGGTACATCTGTGTGGTAAGACAAAAAGTATTTTGTCAAATTTAGATATTTGTGACCATTTGAGATGTTTTTTTTCATATTTGTATTAACAACAATATTCAAGTAATATATTATATTTGATAGTGCTATTGTATGATAAAAATTGTTATAATATAATCATTATTGGTTATAACATATTAAACATATATAGAAATGTTCTTACCAAACTGATGCTTCGCAATAACTGGGTCTGTTGGTTTACACGGTTCACCGTCTCCATGTTTATTTGAAGCATAAACACGGAACATGTACTCATTTCCTTCAACCACTTTGGTAACATCCATTGAAAAATCAGGTGTATTGCCTGCAGACATCCAGTTATCTCTCTTCATATCTCTTCTTTCAACAGAGTACTTAGTTACTGGGCTTCCTCCATCATCTAATGGAACATCCCAACTCAGGCTTACACTTTTGGGAGTTATTTCGCCTATTTTGAGGTTCTGTGGTGGTTGAGGTATATCTGAGAATAAAAATAAATGCATAGCATTATTATATTAAACTATTATACTGTTAAAAATGGCATCGTATGTATTAACTGCCAAATCTAAAACATACACTAAAACTAATTCACATTGTATAGAAAATCACCAAGTTTATAATAACAGTACTTACCAAAAACATCCAATTCAAATGCATCAGTACCCGTTCCAACATCATTTGCTGCAGTAACCGTATATTTACCACGGTCTTGTCGTGTTGTCTCTAAGATATTGATTGTAGACTGTATGCACATTCCTTTGTCTGTATTTATTTTGAAATGATCGGATGTTTCTATCTGTTGTTCACCAATTTTCCAACTTACTGTTGGTGACGGTGCACCAGTGATGTCTGACATAACTGTTACTTTCTTTCCAGCTCTGATAGTAAGTTTCTTTAAATCATCATTTATTTTAACCTCAGGTATTGCTGTAGAAAAAGTAATTATAGTAATATAAAAAAAATGATATATGAACAGCACATATATAACTATTATTGTTTGAAGAATTATATAGAGAGGCATAAATGTAGTAACAACATTTGAATGACATTGTGATTACAATTATTTATTTATTTATTTATTTAGGTTTAAAAACACATACAAAACAGCAGCCATTGGCTGATAACGTTTGTTTACAATCAATATACATATATAATTTAAAGTAAAAGAGGCACAATTATAAACAGTATAGAAAAAAAACTATATATTATAAAATACAAAATACAATATTATTCGTTCATAAAATTAAGTACGTCATTATTATTAAACTTTCAACCTACTTTAAATATGTTTAAATCAATACTGAATTACAAAATAAATTACCTTCCAAAATCAGATCAGCATGACACTGTATCTTGTCAACTTCAGCTGTGTATTCAGCATCATCATCAAATGTAACATTCTTAACAAAAAGTACATACGTTTTTCCTTCTTGCTTCATTTCGTATTTGTTGTTTTCTTTGATTGGTTTACCATTTTTCAACCATCTGAATTTTATGTTTTCCTTGTTGACGATACATGTAAATGACACTGAAGTACCAGGACCTGTTATAACCTCTTCTGGTGGTTGTAAAATCTCTGCAGATTTGTCTAAAATTGATTAAATTAAGTATTTACGTATTATTACAGTAAAGGATAAATAAACAATACAACATAGTAAAGGATGATATAACATCATATACAATTGTATGTATTCAAACCATACCTTTCACGGTCAGTGTAGCATAATTCCGTTTTCCAGAAACAAGAACTGTGTATTCAGCCTCGTCATTGAGAGCTACATTCTTTATGATCAATGAGTGTTTTTTACCATCTCTGATCATGTTGTATTTGTTGTCTGGTTGGATCTCAGAACCATTTTTCATCCACTTTAGATCAGCTGTTTCTTTATCAAGGACACAAGTTAGTACTACTTCTTCATCTTCCTCGATACAGCTTGTGTCGCTTGGAGCTTCTACGACCTCAGGAGGTGCTTCTATAAAGGTAAAATAATACACAATGGATATTGTAATAAAACAAAATAACCAGAAGCTACAGTGTATCTTCGTGATTAAACTAATATCAAAGTTTGAATGCTATGATACTAAAGGATATTAAAATGGTGTATGTAAGAGTATATTTTCAAATAAAAAAATAAAAAAGCACAATCTTACCTTCAACAATGAGTTCTGCAGTCGACTCACTGTCGCATGTTTTACATGTGTAGTCAGATTCATCATCAAAAGAAACGTTGTGAACAATCAATATGCGCTCGTTACCTTTAGTTACAAATTCATATTTCCCATTGCCAACAATTTCCTCTCCATCTTTGAGCCACTTAATTTTGGCATCTTCATCAGAGATCTTACAGGTAAAGCGAGCATCTTGACGTTCAATAGATGTCATGTTTTTCAATTCAGCGAGGAACACAACGGGAGGAGCTAAAAGAGAAAATGGTTTTCAAATTGTGGTCTTATTAAAATTGACAATACATTAATTTGTTGTTGTACTTGTAGTTACTTTTAAACTAAACTAAATTTTAAATAATAATTTTGAATTGGGTTAAGAACCATGTAAGACTTACGTTCGACCAAGAGCTCAGCCTTTGTTGTATCTGTTTCCATTGAACATGTAATTTCACACTCATCATCAAGTTGGGCATCATAAATAATCAATTTTCTTGTTTTGCCATCTACTCTTATCTTGTGCCTGACATCTGGTTTTATCTCAGTTGTGTCTTTCGTCCATTTGACGACTGCCCTTTCATGTGAGACTGAACAGACAAACTCAGCTTGTTCGCCTACTATAACAGTCACATCAATAAGCTTTGTTTCAAACTTGGTTCCTTAAATAGATTAGGCATTAAAATGATTAAAAAGATTGTAAAACATTCTTTTTCTAAAAATGCTAGCTTATCAGATACATAAAATAGACGAATACACAAAAACTACACTACACTAAATTATTTAGTATTAAAAGTGAAGAGGTTATAAATTACCTTCAACAAATAATCCAGCGGATGTTTGTTGGGCACCAATAGAACATGTATATTCAGCATCGTCATCAATACCAACATCTTTTATACGAAGGCCACGCTTTTTGCCATCAACAATAAAGGTGAACTTCTCATTCTCTTCTATCAGCTTTGATTCAACTGTCCATGTGACTTTAGCTTTAGGGTTACTTAAAGCACACTCCATTACAGCTGTATCAAATTCAGTTGCATCGATATCCTTGAGCTCGGTGGTAAATGTACATTCTATACATAATAGGACACAATATTAGGGCACGCAAACAGTTGTCAGAAACAAAGAACTAAAGAATAGTATGGTATATATATATATATATATATATATATATATATATATATATATATATATTATACCATAAAGCTCTGCTAACTTTTCTGGCTGTTTACTTTATCGTTTGATTTAGCTTTTCGCTTTTTATTTTTGTATCTCCATTGAGATCCAGCCACTGTTACCCACAGCATTGTCATTTTTTTCAGTAATTTGCCTTTGGATTTATATATATATATATATATATATATAATGTTGCCAATACCTTATATAATTGTTACATTTAGGCTTCTAACATTTTGTTGCTATAACAAAATGTTATAATTGTGATTAGCAGCAGTATCGGCTATTACTGTATTTACCTGCAATAAGTAACTCTGCATTTGTTGAATGCTCAGATGTAACGCATGTGTAATCTGCCTCATCATCAAGTGTCAGGTTATGAATGATTAATCCACGCTTTTTGCCATCAACAATAAATTCAATTCTGTCATCTTCTTCTAGTGGTTTTCCATCTTTTCGCCATGATACGGTCACTTTAGCATTGGACACTTCGCAGACTAACTTAACATCATCAAATTCTGCTACTTCTGTATTTTTTAACTCTTTTGTGAAGTTGGTTCCTAAACAACAAAGGACTTATGTTACTAATTCAAATAGATGCCATGTCTATGCTTTCTTTAGATGACTTTTAACTCACAATTTAACAAGAATTGGCTCATTAGCATAGAATTGAAGTACAAACAAAACAATTACCTTTGACTGTTAATGTTGCTGATGATGACTCATTCTTAAACACACATGAATATTCACCAGAATCTTTCATGTCAGCATCTTTGATTACAAGTTTCCGCAGACATCCATCAACGACAAAGGAATGTTTAGGACCTTCGGTAATAACCTCGTCATTTTTCATCCATGTCACAGTAGCTTGCTGGTTGGAAACTTGACAAGAGAAAGTAGTTTCTCCAAACTCTGCCGTGATTATGTCTTGCAATGGTGAAGTAAACTTTGTAACTGGGCAAATAGAAGTAACAAGTAAATTAGATATTTTTTGCATAATATAAACACTTTTGTCACAAACCTAAAGAAAACTTTAAAATAAAAAACTTATTCATTTATTTATTAAATACATATTTGTATTTGTATGTTTCTTTCCAGTAACTTATATATTTATATTTTTTGAAAATCAAGCAATAATCAAAGTTTGTTCTAAGCTCTTATTTTATTAACTTGATGATGATAAATAAAATAAAATCACACAAATCAGACCAGATATTTTACCTTCAACAGTTAGATTGGCTGTAGACTCTATGTCACCTACAACGCATGTGTAGTTCCCCGCATCTTCAGGACTCATGTCTTTAACAATAAGCTTTCGGTTTTTCCCTGATACAACCATCTCATATTTTGAGTTGGTTTCAATAGGTTTATTGTCTTTAAACCAAGTAACCTCTGCATTGGCAGATGATACTTCAGCCTGGAATATCACCTCGTCTTCAAACTCAGTAACATTGACATCTTGGATACCAGAGGTAAACTTCAGTGCTGTTAGATAGAAAATTAATAATTAAATCAGGTTTTTTTTAACTAGAGCCTTTTAATTTATGATTTTTACTTTATATGAAAGCATAATTCAATTAATAATAGTTTAATAATACCTTCGACTATAAGCTTTGCAGTAGATTCACTGTCTTGTGTTTTACAGGTGTAATCTGCATCATCATCGACAGAAGCGTTATGAACAACAAGAGTACGTTCATTGCCTTTAATGATGAAATCAAATTTCTCATTTGGTACTATTTCTTCTCCATCTTTAAACCAAGTTATTTCAGCATTTTCATCTGAAATACTGCATGTAAAGTAAGCATCTTCACGTTCAATTAACTCCACCGTCTTCAAATCGGCAGTAAAGACAACAGGAGGCGCTAAACAATAATTGTAATCAAATTATTATGATAAATTTATTTATTTAAAAAATAATTTCATTTATTCATTTTGAACTACCACTCAAACTACTAACCTTTAACTGTCAAATTTGCTGAGGATGTTTGGTTTTTAAACACACATGAATATTCAGCTGAGTCATTCATATCAAGATCTTTGACTATCAACTTTCTCTGACATCCATCCACAACAAAAGAGTGTTTGGAATCTTCAGTGATTTCTTTGTTGTTTCTCATCCATGTCACACTCGCTTCTTGGTTTGATACTTCGCAAGTGAAAGATGCTTCTTCTGATTCGGTAGCTGTCACATCTTTTAATTGTGATGTAAACTTTGTAACTAAATAAAAATAATACATTGGAATTAAACACATTTGGCTAAAGTAATACATATCTTAGAATTATGACATTATCAATTTATGTTCAATTTAAACTTACTTCATATTAAATACTATGATAGCAAGAATTCTATGGCTGGTTGATTTCTTAGAGAATGAAAATACTAATTTTAGAGTAACAGTACATACTGTATTTATTTGAATAAACTCTCCGCTTTGAATAAACGCCTCCCTCGAATAAACTTCCCACATTAAAAATCATTTTGAATACACGCCCCTCTCGAATAAAAATGCTCTGCTTATTTATTGCACATGCATATACATAATCTTGTATTATAACACATTTCTATTTGTATTAGAATTTATTGATTGACATGATCTATAATTGACCAACCACTTTGATACAATTTTATTACGTATTGTACATATCTAGGGGGTATTTATTTGATTATACATGTTACCATATTACACCTAAAAAATAGACGCCTCCCCCGAATAAACACCTCCCTCGAATAAATGCCTCCCTAAAACTGTCCTGAACAATAAACGCTCCTGGGCGTTTATTCAAATAAATATGATATTATCAACAAATTAGCTTACCATCAATATTTAGATGGGCTGAAGATTCTACACTGCCTACGACACATGTATACTCTCCTTCATCTTCTGGACTCATGTCTTTAACAATAAGCCTTCGAGTATCACCTGACATCACCATCTCATACTTAGAACTAGCAACAATAGGTTTATTGTTCTTTAACCAAGTCACTTCTGCTGTGCTAACTGACACCTGTGCTTCAAAAACAGCTTCTGTCTGTACGTCAGTTACTTTTACATCTTTAATGTTGGAAGTGAAATTCAATGCTGTTGGAATGTTAAAATGCAATAATTATCAGGTAAGGTAAGTAATCAACAAACTGAATTTGGAACGATTTGGCAATTGAATATAGATGAGGGAACAACTCAATACTTTTAAACATCTATTTTTATGTACCAAAAAAAAAATGTTTAATTCTAATTAATTGGTATTACCTTCAACAATAAGTTCTGCAGTAGATTCACTGTCTTTTGTTTTACAGGTGTAATCTGCTTCGTCATCAAAGGAAACATTGTGGACAACCAAAATGCGCTCATTGCCTTTAGTGATAAATTCAAATTTATCATTTGAACTTATTTCCTCTCCATCTTTAAACCATGTTATTTCTGCATTTTCATCAGAAATGTTGCAAGTAAAGCAAGCATCTTCACATTCATTTATCTCCACAGGTTTCAATTCACTTGTGAAAAGTACAGGAGGTGCTATATAAAAAGAACACTTCTTTATAATAATATTGATGCAAATCTTACAAAATAACTTTACAAACTTCAATATGTATAAAGTTTATAACATCATTATAGAATGCATAGTTGGATAATAAATTGAATCAAATTTTAATTTTAACAAACCTTTAACTGTCAAATTTGCTGACGATGTTTGGTTTTTAAACACACATGAATATTCAGCTGAGTCATTCATATCAAGATCTTTGACTATCAATTTTCTCTGACATCCATCAACAACAAAAGAGTGTTTTGAATCTTCAGTGATTTCTTTGTTGTTTCTCATCCATGTCACACTCGCTTCTTGGTTTGATACTTCGCAAGTGAAAGATGCTTCTTCTGATTCGGTAGCTGTCACATCTTTTAATTGTGATGTAAACTTTGTAACTAAATAAAAGCAATACAGTGAAATTAAACATAACAAGGAATGCAACAAATTTGGTTAAAGTAATATGTATTTTCGAATTTTGACATTATCATTTTATTACTTTACCATTTTATTTTGGATTTAAACTTACTTCATATTACTATGATTGCAAGAATGCTCTGGCGGGTTGATTTCTTAGACAATAAAAACAGTAGTTTTTAATAACAATACATATATCAACAACTTAACTTACCATTAATATTTAGATGGGCTGAAGATTCTACACTGCCTACGATACATGTATACTCTCCTTCATCTTCTGGACTCATGTCTTTAACAATAAGCTTTCGAGTATCACCTGACATCACCATCTCATACTTAGAACTGGCAACAATAGGTTTATTGTCCTTTAACCAAGTCACTTCTGCTGTGCTAACTGACACCTGTGCTTCAAAAACAGCTTCTGTCTGTACGTCAGTTACTTTTACATCTTTAATTTTGGAAGTGAAATTCAATGCTGTTGGAATATTAAAATGCAATAATTATCAGGTAAGGTAAGTAATCAACAAACTGAATGTGGAACGATTTAGCAATTGAATATACTACTTCATAGATGAGGGAACAACTCGATACTTTAAAACATCTATTTTTGTGTACCAAAAACCTTTTTAATTTTAATTAATTGGTATTACCTTCAACAATAAGTTCTGCAGTAGATTCACTGTCTGTTGTTTTACAGGTGTAATCTGCTTCGTCATCAAAGGAAACATTGTGGACAACCAAAATGCGCTCATTGTCTTTAGTGATAAATTCAAATTTATCATTTGAACTTATTTCCTCTCCATCTTTAAACCATTTTATTTCTGCATTTTCATCAGAAACGTTGCAAGTAAAGCAAGCATCTTCACATTCATTTATCTCCACAGGTTTCAATTCACTTGTGAAAAGTACAGGAGGTGCTATATAAAAAGAACACTTCTTTATAATAATATTGATGCAAATCTTACAAAATAACCTTACAAACTTCAATATGTATAAAGTTTATAAAATCATTATAGAATTCATAGTTGGATAATAAATTGAATCACATTATAATTTTAACAAACCTTTAACTGTCAAATTTGCTGCCGATGTTTGGTTTTTAAACACACATGAATATCCAGCTGAGTCATTCATATCAAGGTCTTTGACTATCAACTTTCTCTGACACCCATTAACAACAAAAGAGTGTTTGGAATCTTCAGTTATTTCTTTGTTGTTTTTCATCCATGTCACACTCGCTTCTTGGTTTGATACTTCGCAAGTGAAAGATGCTTCTTCTGATATGGTAGCTGTCACATCTTTTAATTGTGATGTAAACTTTGTAACTAAATAAAAATAATAAATACAGTAAAATTAAACAAAACAAAAAATGGTATGCAACACATTTGGTTAGTGTAATAAATATTTTAGAATTATGATCATTGTATATTGGATTTAAACTTAATTCAAATTAATATCCTAAAGGCTGGTTGATTTCATTAACAATAAAAACAATGAATGAATGAATGAATAACAATACATATTTCAAACAACTTAACTTACAATCAATATTAAGATGGGCTGAAGATTTTACACTGCCTACGACACATGTATACTCTCCTTCATCTTCTGGACTCATGTCTTTAACAATAAGCTTTCTAGTATCACCTGACATCACCATTTCATACTTAGAACTGGCAACAATAGGTTTATTGTCTTTTAACCAGACAACATCTGCTGTGCTAACTGACACTTGTGCTTCAAACACTGCCTCTTTCTGAATGTCAGTGATATTAACATCTTTGATTTCAGAAGTAAAGTTCAAAGCTAAACAAAAAAAATGTATAAACAAAAATAATAAAAGTGCATTAAATATTCAATTTCACAGTCATACATACACCTGGGTAAAAAATTGACTTTTACCATTGTATAACACAGAAATAAATACTTTAGCAGACATTTTAATGTGTCTTTTAAAGTATTTACATTAAAATGTTTGTTTTGTTTTTTAAATAACTGAATTGGAATGTTCCTTACGTTCAATATTAATGGTTGCTGTTGATTTAACATCTCCCACAACCACTGTATAGTCAGCTTGATCATCTGGTTTAATATCTTTTATGAGAAGTGTTAATGTTGTACCAGTCTGAGATATCTCATAGTTAGGACTAGACATAATCTCTTGCGAGTTTTTAAACCACTTGATACTGGAAACATCTGCTTCCGAAGACAGAGTGACTTCTAAAGTCACTGTGTCATTCACCTTTGCGTTGATATCTCGCAATGGACGTTTGATTGCAGGAGGCTCTAAATTATTTATCAAAATAAATTATGCGTTAAAAAATAGTATAATACAAGACTGTTATATCTCTCTGAAAGGTAAGTTGTAAATTACTATATGTTACAAATATACTATAGCGTTTAGAAAAACAACAAATGATAAACAAACATTACATATAACATAAGCAATGATGATACATTGTTAGTGATGTTCATATGAAAAAATGATACAATATGTCATGTCAAATTTCACAAGAAACCAATGAGCACTTAATTAAAAATACTGAGTGGATAAGGTAGAACTAACCAACCCACCACATAATGCCAGAAATTAGTAATTTGGGTTCTTAATAATAATACAGTAATAGTTCATTCTTATCTAGCGCATAAGCAAGCTCTCAATGCATTCCTTTATGCTCAGAACGAATAGTATTCACCTTTACTCTATTGTGGGGCGGTAACTTACCTTTTTTTCATATTGTGACATCATCATACAAGTTATAATTCTACAAATCCGGCTTCCTTAACTAACATCGCAAATAATAATAGAAAATTTGATTAATTACCGTATTCAATTACTGCATAAATGCCCTCATCTTTTGGAATTGGTTCAGGCAAAACATCTTCCTCAATAATATTATGTTGAGAATTATGTTTTTGATGAAGTGTGGGTAAATTATTATGTATATCTTTATTTTTGCTTATATTTTTCTGTTCATGAGTACTATCATAATCACAACTATCAATAGTATCACCAAAAGTAGAATGCAAATTTCCAGTATATTCTTCTTTACATTCATCATTTTCAGTATGAAATCCATCATTAGGCGTGTCTTCTGCTTGAACTAGTAACTCATCAGGACCTATTCCATTACCATTTTCAGCTTCATTATCAGACAGGTTAGTAGGAAATTCTTCAACTGAACATTTATCATTTGCTGCTATATTTTCATCTCTATCGATATCAACGGGTTGATCAGCAACACTTTCGTTTTTTAGAATTAATACATCAGTCATATATGGCTTACTATACTCAAACGTGACTGGCTCTTCTTTCTGTCTAGTTTCTTGTTTGTCGTTTTCATGCTGACAAGGTACTTGGTCGACTTTGGTAGGGGAATTTGGAAGACATAATATGTCGGGTAGAAAAGTGTCAGTATTGGTACTGTGACAAAAAATTGATTCAATGTCATCATTACTCAGATTGACATCGTTGACAGGAAATGATTCAATTGTTTGTGTATCTTTGTCATTTTCACCTGCGAGATAACTAGGATGTTCAATATATGTTAGAGTTTCAGTACATTTGTCTTTAGCATGGTTACTTTCGGAATCTTTGTGATGTGGTTTTTTTGCACATATTTCAGAATCAGGCATAATATACTTATTCTGTTCGTTTGGAGACAATTCACTGCTGACAAAATCTTCAGAACAAATATCATTAATTTTGCCCACACAATCATTAAATGCATCAGTCCCTCTGTCTGTAGTTACAATAATGGATATATCAGTCTGTGTGCTCTGTTCGAAAACATCTTGTAAATCTGTTTCTATCAATGATAAGATATCTTGGATAGAATCATTGTCTGAAAAGTCTTTACTTGCTGTTCTCTCATGTTTACCATCAACTAGCTTTGATTTCATATTTCGTTCGGATTGAGCTTGATCTTTTGACAGTGGTATTTTATTTTGATATTCATTTGATTGGTATTCTTCTGCTGAGTCTAGGTCTGATTCATTAAGTACAACTGAATCATCAACTCTTTCAGAAAGTTCATCATCTTTACCCTCATCACAATGTTCCTCTTGATCAAATATAGCAGAAATATTTTCTTCATTTGATGGTTTGTTTTTCTTCTTTTTTTTAACACGGACAAGTTTATGTCCAGGTTTTTGATATGGAAAACTACCCATCCCCCAACTAGGTAATGGAACTTTTATCCACTCTTCTTCAGAAGATGAACTATGTTTATTGTTTTCAGCTAAAAATGTGTTTTTATCAAGGTTATCTACTGTTGTTTCATGTTTCATATTGGAATCTGAATATGTATCACTTTTTGGAATGGCAGCAATGGAAAATGTATTGGTCAGAGATTCACTTTGTTCTTTAGTAGAGTCTTCAGAAACTTCAGAAGTCGCATCATCTACAAAATCTTAAAAGAGTTGCCCTTATATAAGTATAATACTTCATTCAGAATGCCATGGTGCAATAGTGTGTTCGGTGGTGCGACGAAACGATGAATGTTCTCAGGAAAAAATAACAGTGTGAATAATAGTGTGAAAGAATACAGATTGTACCCAGATGCCTGTGATCTTTGATAACTGGGATTGATGCACTTATACAAACAGTGTACAGAATAGTGACTTTGCTTTCATTAAATGTGATGTGATAAAAAGGATGGAGTGCAGTTGAACTTGTGTTATGTGTATTAATTATTGTCAATATGATTATTGAAAGAGCAATGTGCATTTTTTACTTACATTTATTTTTACATGACTTCCAGTAACAAACAATATTATCATTGTCATTTACTCAATCTTACCTTAAATTTTCACCTGGTCACAAGTTTTTGTAATTTGTAAAAATTCTGTAAATGTATGTACCTTTTGCTTTTCTTTTAAGGACAAAAGTACCTTCCCCTTCATCTTCTTGGGCGACTTTTGAAATCAGCTTTGGACGAATTTCCACCTCCTCTTCTACCTTTTTTCTTAATTTAAATGCACTTTCTACTTCATCTATTTCTACATGGTCTGGTTTTAATACTCCATCACTTTTCACCTCATCTACTGGTTTTCTCTTTTTAAACTCAAATGCACTTTCTACATCTTCTTGTTTTTCGATTTGGATGGCAGCTTCTTCCACTTCTTTGTACATCTCAACTTCTTCTTTAATCTCTGCTTTAACTTTACTTCCGATTTTAAATGTACCATCTACATCTTCTTCAGTTACAGCTGACATGAATTGTTGAAGACTGTCTTCAAGTGGAGTTTCCTCACCAGGTTTAATTACTTCTTCATGTTTAATGTCTTCTTTACATTCTCTTATTTCTATTTCAACAATCTCTGCTTTAGCATCAGCCTCTGAGACATAACTGAAAAACTCTGGAATCCCTGATCCTGATGGTACGTATGAATCTAATACATCAGTGGAGCCGATTTCTACGTCTGAAAATATACACAGAATGCCAGAAACTATGACCTCGTTTGGTTGGCATGCGCTAGTAGAAATCTTGATGTGCATTAGGCTTCACATGCAAGTGACTGGAACATTTGGTTATTTCAAAGTGTTTGTAAATGTAACAAAAGAGGATTTTCCAACAAATATCTCTACTATTATTATTGACATGTAACCTTAGCTTTTAAGTCAGTCAGTATTCCCCAGTGCAGCCCATTAGTAATTAACAAAACAAATAAATCAAAGTCATTGCAAAAGAAAAACAAAGAAAGGAAGAAAATCTAAACACTCAGGTAGATGAAACACATAATTCTACAAAACTGTTAGTGTGTATATACAAAATATGCTAAAACAATTGTTAGGGATAAAACGCAAACATGATCATTAGAAACATATGTAGTTTGTATTCTTTCACTTATAACACTACTGTACAACACTGTTATACAACAATGTGTTGAGTCGGTATTTTCTATGCCACCGTAATATATACACCACACAATCTAAGGTTGTATATAAATACGACACATTATTGATGGTACAAAATTAACGTAAAGTTTCAAAACAGTGAGAACAGGCATAAGTAGAAAACACTGTGACCATTCACATAAATATATATACTATATACATATATTCAATTACAGTAATTCAATGTTTCTAGTGTGATCATTATTGAATAATCACCTCAATATTATTTTTTACTTATATAATATTTTGTTCCTTTTTAAATAATCATGAAATAGTAGACTACAGAACAGAACGTGGGAGAAGTCTAGTTATTTAGAATTGAAAATCTGGTAAACTTTAAAAAAATTGAAGTTTTAATTTTAAAATATTCATAAATTACCTGGTAATTTTGGTATTTCACTTCTAAGTAAGATGGTAGGAGAGGTGACAGCTGCCGTCTCTAGTGCTGGTTGGGTTACTTCAGTCACAGATTCCTCAATGTGACGTAATTTCTTTAGAAATGCAAATATATTTATATCTTACTTTAGCTAATGAACTACATTATTTATAAATAAGAAATAGAAATATTTGATTATTAAACTTATAGCTTCAGTAAATAACATCAAATTCTTTTAAAAAGCATGTAAAATGAGACATTATTACTTACTCCCCAGTCAATGTCTTCAACTGTCTCAGTCCTTTGTGCTCGTTTGATATGTTTAAGCATTGCACGAAAGTCAAACACTCCATGCTCCATCAAGATTCTTTCATAGTCATCTGGGCTAGCCTCCCGTAGTAAAGCTTCAATAATTTCAGCTTGGATCTCATCAGAATCCCTTCGTTCACGTTTCTTAGGCACCTGCTCTTTTTTCGGAGAGGCAGCTCTATGAGTGGTAAATAATAGAATTTGGAATACTCATTATATTTCACTATACTGATTATAGTTGTACATACATACATACAGTTGGCACTGTTTGATATCCACATAAAACAGCCCTTTTGTTTTAATGTAATACTCTGATAAAAGAGTAGAGTTCAGTACTTACTTTTTGAGTGGTACTTTGAAAGTTTGCTTGACTTGTTTTTCTCGGACCATTAAAGATACCACATGTTTTGTCTCTCCAGCTTCATTCGCTATCTTACAGATATACCGACCGGCATCTGATGGTAACGTGGCATTAATAGAAATTAAGCATTCACCTTTATCTACATTTATAACAATTTCACAGTGATCAGTACTTTCAACCTTTTTGTTAGATTTGGTAAGTTCTATAGAAGGCATAGGGAATCCATGAACTTTAAAGTACAATTCGACTTTTTCACCTAAAAAAACAAATGAAATAAAAAAAATAATTAAAAAATGATGCACAAATCAGGAATTATGATTATAAAAGAATTGAATTAAAACGTTAACTATACCCTCTTCTATGTCCTTTGCACGTGGTTTTATTTCAAAGAATGGAGCTTGTGCTTTTGGTTTGATTACAGTGGCTTCAGTTTCAATAACTGTCATAGCTGGTATTTCTACTGCCTCTGTTTCAGTGATGTGCATCACTTTTTCTACAAAGAATAATATGTTACAGTCAACACAAGTTGTAAAACATTTAAAATTACTGCTCAATTATACCAAATTTTAACTTATTTATCTTAATAATAAACTTACCAATAGCTTTTGGAAAATGTTCAACAATGGGTTCATCTACACTTTCAGGCACTTCCCTAGTTACTTGTTTCTTTGGTAAAGTAATAGGTTCTTCTGATGCCTTTGTTTTAAATGGAATGACTGGTTCCTCAACTGCAGATTTCTTAGAAGGCAAAGTAAATTCAGTATCAACTTTCTCAGCTTTGGCTTTTGGTGTTTTCTTTAACTGAACAAGCATGTGCTCTGGTTCTTTGTCTTTTTTACCAAGAGTTACTGTCTTAACTTCTTTACCCTCCTCTTTTTGCGTTTTAGTCTTACTCAAATCTATAATTGCATGTTCAGGTTCTAATTCTTTTTTAACAAAAGGCTTTGTTTTCATTTCCTCAGATTCTTCTTTTGGCTTTTGAGCTTTTGTTCGAAATATCTCAACCTTCTCTGGCTCTTCTACATGAGGTTTCACAACATCAACTTCTTTCTTTAGCATTTGGTCAGGTTTTTCATCAATAATAATTGATGATACCATATCATGAATCTCTTGCACTGGCATCTCCATCTTTACTCCTAGTTCTTCAAATTCAATTTGTTCTTTGATTTCTGGTTTGGTAACTTCAAATTCTTCTTCTAAAACATCAATGTTGATTTTCTCAATTTCTGGTATTGCTTCTACTAACTCCTCTAATTCATCTTCAACCGTTATTTTCTCTTCTATCTCTGATTGTGCATCTAAAAATACTTCTTCTGGTTCTCCCCTCTCTTGTTTTGGTTCATCTATCACAACTGGCACTTCTACTTCTTCTTCAACTTCCAATTCTATCGACTCATGTTGAAGTATTTCCTCTTGGGAAATTTGTACATCATTAATATCCTGTAATTTTCCAATTTCAAGAACATTTGGTTGAAGATTGTCAGGTGTATCCGCTGGTGCCTGTTCAAAAGAATCTTGTTTTATAGAAGCCTCAACTTTTGCAACATGAATCGGTTCTCCGACATGCTTCTCCTCTGGAACAGTTTCTGACTTGGAAGCTTCTGGGACAAATTCCTATACAAAGAAGATACATAACAATTTAATATTCAATCAAGTTACCGACTACTTCCATATCAACAATTATATTTATACAAGATTTAAATTAAACTCAAAATACCTGTAAAGTTTCTTCTTTCTCTCTGTGTTTTTTCATTTTTTCCACATGTTCTGCAATTTCGTTAGAGTCAACAACACCATTTTCCTTTAAAATCTCCACATACTCAGATGGTTCAGCTTCCTTTAGAAGTTCAAAGATATTAATTTCAACTTTTTCTTTCTTTACTTCTGGTTTCCTGAAATTTTAATTGAGAAAGCATGATAATAAAACTAATTACACATTATTAATTCATAAGAACTTAATATATTTTGTAAACAATTCATTTAATATAACAACAAATCTTACTTTTTTAAAGCACGAAGAAATGACATTTTCTCTACCGGTTTAGGATTGACCTTCATGTGGACACGATGCCTTGTTTCTCCTTCAGAATTTCTTAATGTACAGATATAGTTTCCTGCATCAGTTATGTTGGCTCCATGAACAATTAGAACATGTTCTGATGTAGTTTTATCAACAGTTACTGTATACTGTTCACTTGAGACAACTTTTTTCCATCCTTTGCCCCAGGAAAGGCTTGGATACGGATTACCATCAATTTTGAAGCGAATTTCAATGTCATCCCCTGTAATATAAATCATTCAACACTGAATTAGTCGAAACAGTAAAAAGAAAAAAATATTTCCAAGCTATTTGATACGCAGAATCATTCAGTCCGGCAGATATCTAAACGAATCAAAGTTACTTAAATACCTTCCATTACTTCACGGTCGCTTGGCTTATCAATAAACGTTGGAGGAAATAGTTTTTCTGTAAAAACAATGACAATATATAATACAATCTTGATATATATCTTTATTTCATATTTTTACTATTATATACTGTATTTTAACTATTGTATACATATTCTGTGTGTTTATGTGTAAAAAGTATTTTACTGTGTAATTTTAATGCTATATAAATTTACTACCAAAACTATTCCTATCAGGATATCTTTCAGGAGAAAGCCTGTGTTTTATTACAGTAATATAATAAGTGGTACTATACCAGACACAACAAGATTAGCTGTGCAAGAATCTTCTCCTGCAATGTTGAATGCCTTCAGAGTAATCTCACCAGAGTCCTCTGGAATAGCATCAAGAATCTCAAGTGATGTGATGTAATTTTCGTACATTAAAGTATAATCCTCATCTGTATGAATTTCAGTCTCATTCCTGTTGTTGTATATATTGGATTAATTTACATGTCATAACAATATTTATTCAGTGACACAAACGAGTAACTGAAGCTCATTAACTTTAAAAGAGCCATAAGCTCCTATAATAGCAATTAAATAAATTAAAATAAATGAATTTAATAAAAAATACAGAATTATCAATCATAAATTAAAAGCACAATACCTAAACCAGTTGACAGTTGGTCGAGGAGTTCCACTCAAAGTGCTAGTAAATTTGACGTAGTCACCATCAACAACTTCCTACAATTTCAAAGAATTTTAATTTAAATCTTACCTTATCATCTTTAGAATTATTCGTCAATCCTACTAAAATCAATGTGCATTACAAAATTCTATTTATATCATCTATATAGTTTTATTAAATTCCATTAGATAGAAAAACGGAATAATTATAATAATTGAAATTTACCATAACAATATTACTCAGAATTCAACTATGTAATTAATTGCAATAGCTATACCTTATCTTTAAATGGTTCAACAATTTTGGCTGGAATAGTTGCTACTTCTTCTGTAACTGGTTCCTTTTTAACAGTGAGTTCCTGTGTTATTGGCCTGTCAACTTCAGATATGTCAATCTTGGTTACCTCATCTACTGGGGTTGTTTTTTCAACAACAACTGTGTCAATAATGGTAACAGCTTCTTTCGCCACTGGTTTCACAGTTTCGGTGATGTCAACTTTAGCAGCATCCTTTTCCAATGGGACTGCTTCTTTATCTGTGACTTCATCAACAAGTGTTATTACTTCTTGTGTTACAGGTCTTTCAACTTCTGTGATGTCAGTCTTAGCAGTTACCTCTTTTGCTGGTGTTGGTTTTTCAACCACAACCGTTTCAATAATGGTAACAGCTTCTTTTGCCACTGGTTTTATAGTTTTAGTGATGTCAACTTTAGCACTATCCTTTTCCAATGGAACAGCTTTTTTAATTGTGACTTCATCAACAAGTGCTACTACTTCTTGAGTTACTGGTCTTTCAACTTCAGTGATATCAGCCTTAGCAGTTACCTCATCTACTTGGGTTGGTTTTTCAACAACAACTGTGTCAATAATGGTAACAGCTTCTTTCGCCACTGGTTTCACAGTTTCAGTGATGTCAACTTTAGCAGTATCCTTTTCCATTGGAACTGCTTTTTTATCTGTGACTTCATCAACAAGTGTTACTACTTCTTGAGTTACTGGTCTTTCAACTTCAGTGATGTCAGCCTTAGCAGTTACCGCATCTACTTGGGTTGGTTTTTCAACAACAACTGTGTCAATAATGGCAACAGCTTCTTTCACCACTGGTTTCACAGTTTCGGTGATGTCAACTTTAGCAGTATCCTTTTCCAATGAAACTGCTTTTTTATCTGTGACTTCATCAACAAGTGTTACTACTTGTTGAGTTACTGGTCTTTTGACTTCAGTGATGTCAGCCTTAGCAGTTAGCTCATCTACTTGGGTTGGTTTTTCAACAACAACTGTGTCAATAATGGTAATAGCTTGTTTCGCCACTGGCTTTACAGTTTTAGTGATGTCAACTTTAGCCGTATCTTTTTCCAATGGAACTGCTTTTTTATCTGTGACTTCATCAACAAGTGTTACTACTTCTTGAGTTACTGGTCTTTTGACTTCAGTGATGTCAGCCTTAGCAGTTACCTCATCTACTGGGGTTGGTTTTTCAACCACAACTGTGTCAATAACTGTAACGGCTTCTTTCGCCACTGGTTTTACAGTTTCAGTGATATCAACTTTAGCAGTATCCTTTTCTAATGGAACTGCTTTTTTATCTGTGACTTTGTCAAAAAGTGTTATTACTTCTTGTGTTACTGGTCTTTCAACTTCAGTGATGTCAGCCTTAGCAGTTACCTCATCTACTTGGGTTGGTTTTTCAACAACAACAACTGTGTCAATAATGGTAACAGCTTCTTTCGCCACTGGCTTTACAGTTTTAGTGATGTCAACTTTAGCCGTATCTTTTTCCAATGGAACTGCTTTTTTATCTGTGACTTCATCAACAAGTGTTACTACTTCTTGAGTTACTGGTCTTTTGACTTCAGTGATGTCAGCCTTAGCAGTTACCTCATCTACTGGGGTTGGTTTTTCAACCACAACTGTGTCAATAATTGTAACGGCTTCTTTCGCCACTGGTTTTACAGTTTCAGTGATATCAACTTTAGCAGTATCCTTTTCTAATGGAACTGCTTTTTTATCTGTGACTTTGTCAAAAAGTGTTATTACTTCTTGTGTTACTGGTCTTTCAACTTCAGTGATGTCAGCCTTAGCAGTTACCTCATCTACTTGGGTTGGTTTTTCAACAACAACAACTGTGTCAATAATGGTAACAGCTTCTTTCGCCACTGGTTTTACAGTTTTAGTGATGTCAACTTTAGCAGTAACCTTTTCCAATGGAACTGCTTTTTTATCTGTGACTTCGTCAACAAGTGTTATTTCTTCTTGTGTTACTGGTCTTTCAACCTCAGTGATGTCGGCCATAGCAGTGACCTCCTCTGCTGGTGTGGGTTTTTCAACCACAACTGTGTCAATAATGGTAACAGCTTCTTTCGCCACTGCTTTTACAGATTCTGTGACGTCAACTTTAGCAGTATCCTTTTCCAATGGAACAGTTTCTTTGTCTGAGACTTTATCAAAAAGTGTAATTACTTCTTGTTTTACCGGCCTTTCAACTTCAGTGATGTCAGCCTTAGCAGTTATCTCATCTACCTGGGTTGGTTTTCCAACAACAACTGTGTCAATGATGGTAAAAGATTTTTTAGTCACTGGTTTCAAAGTTTCAGTGATGTCAACTTTAGCAGTATCCTTTTCCAATGGAACTGCTTTTTTATTTGTGACTTCATCAACAAGTGTTATTACTTTTTGTGTTACTGGTCTTTCAACTTCAGTGATGTCAGCCTTAGCAGTTACCCCATCTACTTTGGTTGGTTTTTCAACAACAACTGTGTCAATGATGGTAACAGCTTTTTTAGCCACTGGTTTCACAGTTTCAGTGATGTCAACTTTAGCAGTATCCTTTTCCAATGGAACAGTTTCTTTATCTGTGACTTCACCGACAAGTGTTACTACCTCTTGTGTAACTGGCCTTTCAACTTTTGTGATTTTAGGCTTAGCTGTTACCTCATCTACTGGTGTTGGTTTCTCTACCACAAGAGTGTCACTAATAGTAATAGTTTCTTTAGACACTGGTTTTTTCAATATTGTAATGTTTGCTGTAGCAGTATCTGGTTCCAATGGCAGCGATTTCTTAACAGTGACTCCATCGACAAGTGTTATTACTTCCTGTGTAACTGGTATTTCAACTTCAACTGTGAGTGGTTTAGCAGAAACTTCCTCCATTTGTTTTGGTGTTTCAACTATGACGGTGTCAATGAATGTGAGCATTTCTTCAATTACTGGTTTCGCAGGTTTAGTAATGTCAACATTAGCTACATGCTTTTCTAATGGTACTGCTTCTTTAACTTTGACCCCATCAATGATCATTACTACTTCTTGTGTCACTGGCTTTTCAGTTTCAGTGATGTCAGTCTTAGCAGTAACCTTCTCTGGTGGTGTTGGTTTTTTAACCACAACTGTGTCAATAATGGTAGCAGCTTCTTTAGCCACTGGTTTTACAATTTTGGTAATATCAACTTTAGCAGTATCTTTTTGTAGTGGAACAGCTTCTTTAACTGTTATTTCCTCAACAAGTGTTATTACCTCTTGTGTTACTGGTCTTTGAGATTCAGTTACTTCAACGGCAGCAGTTGATTTCTCAACTGACAGTGGCTTTTCAATAACTACTGTTTCAACAATAGTGATCTCCTTTGATGGTGTTGGTTTTTCAAACTTTTCCACTTTAACTATTTCTTCTTCCTCACGTCTTTTCTCCAACTCTGTTGTATCTGTTATTTCATAAACTTTCTCCACAGCAGGATATTGTTCTTCGACAACAATAGACTCAGCCGAGAACTTTTCTGGAACAATCTGCTGAAGCTGTGGCTCAATAAATATATTTTCAGGGGGAGTCGAATAGAACTCGGGAGGAGTACTGACTGGCGTTTCTTCAAGAATTCTTATAACTGAAGGAATTGCATCTGGTTCATCCTTTTCTACTCTTTGTTCAGACTCTTCAGATATAAACTCAGTTGCTTCTGTGGGTATAACAATGTATATATATATATATATATATGTATTATGTTGCAAAAGATAATTTGAAACAAGTTAACAAAGGGATATTGGCAGCAAGACAGCTAAATCTATTTGATGTGTTAAAATGAATTATCTGATGTTAATTCTAATGTATGTATTGTGCTTCAAACCTTTGTAAACGTCGACAGTTAGTTGTGCGCTTGTGGTAGCTGACCCATCCAGATTAATTGCGGAGCATATTATAAATGCTTCATCTTGCTGTACAGCGCTCTCTATATAAAGTTTACATGCACCTTCAGCACTGTGATGAAGTGTTAGTCGTTCTGATTCTTTAAGCACTTCACCATCTTTGTACCATACAATTTCTGGATGTGGTTCTCCTTCAACTAAACACTCCATCTCTACATTATCCCCCTCGGCAATATCCGTGTCATGTAATGGCCTTGTAAATGTTGGAGCTATATTGAATGAAACATGCATGGTCAAGAATAGTGATTGGACTCATGCATGGAAGAGTTATGATTATATGAGCTTTCAATATCACAACAACCAATGACGCCTTCAAAACTATCAATTATCATTGTATGAGGTCACTGCATATCTTGGTCATTGGAAAATCAAAAGCTCATCATTGTACATTTATATAAAAGTATGTTGAAATATTCAGCTACTGTTATTAAATAAAAAACACAAATAAAGTCGGTATTAGCATGTTAAGACATTTATTATAAGTAAACGAGTCCTTTGTATATCACGATTTCTAAATGTAAGAGTCTAAATGAAAGTCACTAACATCCCAAACATTATAGAGTTTTAAAAATTTCAAAAACATAATCTCTTATACTACATACAAAAACAAGTTGTTGTATTTAGAGTGTATTAGTAAAAAACAAAATCATTTTAGGTGCAAAATGGTTATTTTAACTGTAGCATAACTTTGAAACAATCTATAACAAGTTAATTACTGTGCATGTGATCAAAACTAATTAAATAAATTATCACAAATTTATGTTAGTTTAACAACATATAAAAATACATATACAGTACAAATATTTTATAAACATAATTACATATTTAAAAAAATATAAAATTGCATTATTTGTTAGGTAATGGTCAATCAAACAAATGTTTGATTTTTATATAATAATTCTATAAGAATCAGTATATAGTAAACTACTGTATAAAACACACTGTGAGCAATGGATAATTGTTTTTCATGAAATAAAGCAGTACAATCATTGAGCTGATCAGCTTAACTTTGTTAGTTAATATTGTTGCTACATGATCAACTGTACTCCACTACTCATTTTGTGAAGAACTATTATCCACTACTACATTGAAATCAGAGGAAATGCTTTTCACACACTGTGATTATTTACAACACATGCTTGGTGGAAAAACACATTTAATGAAATAATTATTATTTATTAAAAATATTTTTGTCTCTGAAAACTATTTTCTTCAATATACAATTTTTACATAGTTTTACATTTAAACAATAATGCACTTTTGGTAAATTAAACCATTCATTATAATTTTAAACAAAAAAACAATAAAATAATAAAAGACATCATACAAAAATGTCAAAGTTATTTTGGAAGATTTGAAATATGCAAGTTAATTTTTACCTGCTAAAAAGGCTAACCTTGATTTATGACTTGAAATAATGAATAATAATTATGTTAAAAAGTTTTTAAAAAATGTTTATCAAACATTTAGAGGAGAATTTCTCGATTCTCATTATACAATTGTTAACATATTTCTTAAAATAGAAATCTAAAACCATGCAAAACATGCCAGTAAAACAAAATCAAATGTCATTAAAGTGAAAATGTATGTCCTTATCTTCATTCTTAACTACAAATCTGAAATCATGCAAGGCATGCCATCAAACCAATATCCTAGACAGCATGCTGCCATTTCTTGTTGTGATTCTTGTGATATTATTAAAGATATACTACCACAATAACAAATAACAAAGTCCAATTATTTTTGTTTACTATATTCGCTGAAATAATGTTATGGTATTATTAGATATTATTATTGTAATGTTCAAATAGTAACTTTATTTGACTAATTTTATTTTTTCATTTTCAAAAATTGTTCAAACATGTCTAAAATTATTACTACTATTATTATTATTATTATTATTACATTTTTGAATTTTCAAATGGTAGTGTATCTTTAACATGTCTAATTTTAAAGCTGTTTTAGTTATATTAAATAATGAATGACATTAAAAAATAGCAGAAAGCCACAAATATAGCCAGTAGGCCCACTACATCCCACTCTAGAAGATCAGGCAGTCCTGTCATACCTCGTGGTCTCAGAGTGTCCATTTTATCCGCAGATCTTGGTGGCTCTATAAACACAAAAAAGCACAAAAAAAAACCAATAATTTTCATGATATTCGATTTACCATATTTTAAAGGACGCTATGAAATTTTAGTTTTTACTTCAACTCCATTTAACTCATGAACAGGTAACATTGATTGTAGTGATCAACTACTTTTATAAGATAAATTTAAAGACATTGCATTTAAAACAATAACAATACAGTATTGGAAATTACCATCAATTTTGAATTAGAAGTTGTAAACACAATATGGCAGCTACACTGTGGCTGGACATTGATATAGTGATCAACTAGCATGTACTGGTTTTTTGTGTAAAGTATCTATTTTTATCACATCAATATATAAAATATAATACATGGAAATTGCTATTTATTCACAAAATACTAATACCTGTTGATTTATTAGTCATAATAGCGTCAGACTCTTCACTAGGTGCTCCAACACCAAGAATGTTCTCGGCACTGACACGGAAGCGGTACTCAATTCCAGGATAAAGATTGTCTAGTTCAATAGACAAACTGTTAAAACATTTGACAACAGTCCATGTACGTTGCTGTACATCAAGCTGTTCAATATGGTAATTACTGACAACATAGCCTCCATCCATGTGAGGAGGTTGCCATGTTAACCGGACTGATGTCTTTGTGATATTGGAAACTTGAGGTTTGCTCGGACTGCCAGGAACATCTATAAAACAATTTGAAAGATTTAACAATAATATAAATTCAATATTGGTTGCATTCATTATTTCTGAAATTTCATGATTATAATAAGTGGACATATCAAGATTAAACACCAACATTTTTTATTTTTTTACTCCACTATTGATATTTTCTTTAATTGTTTATCTTTATCTTTTATCATTATTTAAATCTTGTGGACCTTGTCGATGTTCTTTTTTCTTTTATGTATTATGTAATGATGGGCTCCCTGCTGTTGATTGCGAATTTAAATAAAATAAATACCAAAAAAAATTGATTTAGCAATACAACTATACACAATTTTGTTGCGACAATGTAAGAGGATATAAAATGAATGAGAACATGTGTATATAATATACATTCAAGACCTTGACTACTTACAGTGACGGAAAAATAGTGAAATTAAATGATGATGATTTGATGTCCTACCTTTTGCATTACAATTTGTGAAATTTAGGTTGGGGTGGGGGGGGGGGGTGGGGGAAGGTTCCGTGGATCTGCCCCTGCCTTACTTACCCTTTACAATAACATTAACATATCGTTCTTGTCCCCCAGCATTGTTCTCTGCTTCAATAGCATACTCGCCAGCATCAGTAGCGACACAATTATCAATCACCAGGGTACTTTCTGTCTTGTGAGTCTTAATATGTATACGGTCTGTCTCGTCAACTTCAAGATA
The DNA here is from genome assembly GCF_964355755.1 of Antedon mediterranea. NCBI lineage: Eukaryota > Metazoa > Echinodermata > Crinoidea > Comatulida > Antedonidae > Antedon > Antedon mediterranea. Next base: position 12,627,788 of record NC_092671.1, on the reverse strand, counting down.
GCCACGAGACCATGTAACAGTCGGTAATGGGAATCCACTGAATGAAAACGTTGCTTTTGCAGTTTCCCCAGCATTAACTGTGATAGTTGATGGTCCATCCAAAATGTTTGCCGGAACTAAGAAAATGAAAATAGCAATGGAAGTGTGATGAAATTGAATGAAAAGATACTAAATGAAAAAGAAGAAAGTAAAGTTCAGTGTACATTAGCAAAAAACATAATATAGTATTGCTCTCTGAAAATATATGGACTAAATGTAATAAAATAAAGTTTGAATGGTATATCTGTAATGAAAAGGCCATGAAACTAAATAAATCTTATAAATTAAGACAAAAAAATAGATTATAAAAGGAATTGATATTTGAATACTAAATATATAAAATGAAAGAATAAGCAAAAATGAGAAAATAAGCAAAATGAATGTAAATCTAAAACAAATTTAGAAAATAACTCAGTTTTGTTCATTTAAAGTTTATTTAAGAGTAATGAAAAATTCTATAAAATTTTAAATAATTGTAAAACTATATAAAAATTATGTATAATGTTTTGCATTATTAAATGATTGGTAATATATTACTAAACATATTGGCATATTTTATGATGCTCATATACATTAATTACTTAAGAATATAGTACAAAAAGGACAAAATGTTTAGTGCAATTATCTACAAAATTATGCACAACAATAATTGTATTCTAGAAAAGAGCAGGCACTCATAATTTATTAAGGTTATGTTTGTTAACATTTCAAAGATTTTGGACATACTACTTGTGGTGAAATTATATATATATATAAAAAAAAAAATACTGCTTATGATGAGTCATAACCTTATTTGACCAACCAGACTATAATTAATTTTTTTTTATTGTTCAAGAATTGATGCCAATGGTTCAACCATAGACCTATATGTCTATGGTTCAACCATAGACATATAGGTCTATGGTTGAACATTACATTTGATTTATTTGAAAATAATCCATTGAAATGGCTACTGTATATGACTCATCATAAGAATAGTCACAAATATTAAATATCATGCTCACTTATTCACAAACTAACACAATTCAAATGAAAAATGGCCATAAATAATTTTTCCTAGTTTTGGCAAAATACCTGAGGTTTGTAATACCATGTGGAATATTTATAAGTTATCTAAAAAGAGAGGTAGATTGGATTCTATTAAACACAATATTTTCTTCTATTCCATGCATGTAAAAAGTTAATATAGGATACTTAACATACATGATTAGTAGCAGACATTACATACACAAGTATAAAACAGATTTAACAAAACATTAAAACTAGAAGGTTTTAGAGGTTCAATACTTATCGTAAATACAATACTCTATATCTAACACTAATTAAGGTTAAATCTATTGTTAATTTAAAAGAGTGAATGGAATAGACCATAATAAGATTTTTAAAGATTGAATAAATTAAAGAATTTAAAATGTATTCCAAAGTTTTATTTTGGAGGTTAAACTTTTTTATATTAGTAATACAATATCCAAAATAAATTCTATAATATATATATTTTTTATTATTATTTCTAGTATAATTAATATTCTATTGCTTTGCAGAATTATTCCAGCTATAGGTTAAATATGTTTTTTACCAAATTAAAATATTGGTTATGGTTCACTGTAAATGCAATAGCAACCACCAAATCAATACATAAAACAGTTCAGTGCTAATGACATGCTATGAGGAGATTATTGATCAATGACATGTTTAATAAAATTCTCAAAACCAAAACGTGACAACAGGATATGGCGAAAATTAATAGCTAGTGCAGTTTAAATGTTGGTGCAAGTACACGTCAACCAAAAAACAAACAAAACCTGGTTAATCATCATCTGGTACCATGACACAATAGGCAAAAGTCTGTAAGTAATGAAGCATTTCAACCAAGCCTTCTTTACCTTCAACAAATAACTCTGAAGAGGTTGAAACTTCTCCAACTTTGTTTACAGCTTTGCAAGTATACATTCCTGCATCTGAAGCATGAACATTTCTGATAAGTAGGATACACACACCATTTTCATCATAATCCATTGAAACCTTTGGGTTTGGTTTTATCTCGATGGAGTTCCTGTACCATATCACATCTGGGTCTGGTGTACCAGTGGCTTTACAGATCAAGTTAATATTGTCCCCCTCAAAGGATCTGACAGTTTTTAACTCTTGAACAAACATTGGCATCGTTCCTTCAACAGGTTTTTTATATTGTGGTTGGATGAATATATCAGCTTTTGATACTGCTTCACCTATTTTGTTAATAGCTTTACAAGTATATTCTGCATCATCATCACTAGAAGTCTCTTTGACTGTAAGGCACGCCATACCATCGTCATCATACTCCATTGAAAAATGTTCATCAGGAGATATTTCATGACCATCTTTGAACCAGTTAAGTGTAGGTCTTGGATTTCCTGATACAAGAACCTCAAATTGAGCAGGATGACCTTTGATTATTTCCATATCTACCATCTCCTCAACAAATTTAGGTTCCTCAAATTGTTCATCAACTACTGCTTCTTCTATCGGCTCTGTTTTAAATAGATTAGTAATAGTGTGCAGGAATAAAGATATTGTGTAAGTGTAAAAATATAAAGAACCACATACCAAATGTTGGTCACCAAGCAAAATTAATTAATTGATACAAGTATCCAAGAATAATTCAATAAATCTAATACAAAATATGTATACAATTTTCACAACCCAAATAATAAAAGAGTTGATCAACCATCCGAATGGCTATACTTTGTCCTACCTTCTACTGTAACTTCAGTAGTCACTACTTCACTTGGTAGTTCAGTAGTTACTTCTTCCACTGGTAAAGCTTCCTCTTCCACTAGTTCAAAGCGATCATCATCAAGAATATCCTCCGACTCTACTTCACTTGCCAAAATCTCGGACTCTGCCTTTGCTTGGTCAAGAATGATTTCCTGCATCGTTATTGAAGCAGCTTCTGTCATTTCTGTTGGTTCTAAAATGTTAATTACTTTATTAATAGACTACTCTACGAGTTGTCTTTGATACATGTTCACAGAGAAATAGAGAAGTAAAAGATTTACTTGAATTTTTCTCAATTTAAAAAAGAAATAGAAATTTACCTTTCTCTGTCACTTACCAACTACAAATGAAGTCTTACATTTTGTCACAATTAAATGTGTATAGTAATATTTATGCATGGATTGAAAATTTATATTATCATCTACTTATTTTCAATAATAAATACATAATATTAATATACCTTCTTCAACAATAATATCAGCTCTACAACTAGCTACTCCATAATTGTTAATTGCTTTGCAAAGATACTCTGCATCATCTTCCATCCTCGCATCAGATACAATTAGAGATACATTTCCTTCGTTGTCACTCATTATCAGATAACGCTCACTGGGTTGCAACACTTTTCCATCTCGATACCAAGTAACTTCTGGCATGGGTGATCCAGCTACCTTCGCTCTTAGCTCTGCAGTGGTTCCTTTCAGTGCGTCTACATCTTCGACTGGTATGGTAAATGTTGGAGGTTCTGGAACTTCTTCTACTTCCTCCTCTTTTACAGAAACAGAAGCTACCTCAGGCTTGTGTACTGTCTTTACCTTAGTGATTGTTACCTCTTCATGCTTAGTAACAGTTACTTCAGTTTGAACAGGTTCTAAAACAATACATTTATTTAATATTTAGTATCATACAAAGCATGCATCAATATTAGAATTCCTGGAAAAAATTAGTTATCAGGAATGTAATATTTATATGTAATGAGTCTTTCAATCTTTAATTAAATTTTAAAAATTCTTTAAATGAAAAATAAGAAAGCAGGAATTTATAAATAATTTTATAGAATACCAAAAAAGATATATAAAAAAAACCAATGTGTTAAAGCACAGATTCAAACAGTTCCTAATTAGCAATATTTAGAAAAGATACTTATCACATAAAAACAAATAGAAGCAAAGCACTATCAAGAAAAATAGAAGACAATTTCGAAAATTCAATAACAAATATGAAATATCAATCACATTCAATTAGGTTCAGAAATATCCATTAAAGCAATGTTTTGAAAGCATATACTACAGTTTACTAAAGGGAATGAAATGTATGAATGGAAATGGTCTGAATGATGTTTTGAGGTTTAATCATCTGGGGTACCTTCAGTGACAGTAAGCTCTGCCCCGCACATAGTTCTTCCGGTATCATTCTCAGCCCAACAGGTAATCGTCCCGGAATCTTCAGGGACAGTATCTTTTAAAGTTATAGTATATATGTCTTTGCCGTTGTCTTGTATCTTGAAGGCACCACCTGGGTAGAGCTCTTGGTTGTCTCTACACCATGTGATATCAGGTCGAGGAACACCAGTTGCAATACATTCAAACTTTGCGGTTTCACCTTCTTTGACAGTAAGAGAGGTAATTGGCTGTACAAATCGAGGTGGTTCTGGAGTGGCTTCTGACATAGGTAAAGATGAAGATGCAATGATTTTTATTGACTAATTTATTCAAAGATTAATTCAACATCATTTGATATGCAATTTGGCAAAGAAACCTTTCCAGAAAATATAGAATGGTTTCTGTTTTTTCTTTGGATACTAGAAAAGATGGCTAAAATTGGTATTTAACAAAAAAATTGGTAACAATACATTCATATTTTGTGGTTATCAGATGATGTTAAATAAGCAAAAAGCAATCTTAATTTCTATCAAATGAACACTGATCTCCAAGTACAATTTACTAACATACAATATATATTTATGCTGTCATAATCACATGCTGGACAATGAAAATCAAATTAAAATCAGTGCAGAGGATAACAAAAAAGCATAAAATAGTATTCAAACCTTAGAGAAAGATTAGTATTCCATATGGCATCCACTAAAATGGTGAGGTTAAAAGTGATGAGAGGTGGTAGTGGGTGAGCATGCATTGTTACATTTTGCAAAAGACCAGCTAACAACTCAATATGATCTAGTGGCTAAGAAATAGAATTAATCAAAATGTTGTCATACAAGCAGTATTAGTTACTTTAAAAATGCATGTTAATAATGGTAGTATTAATTAAATGAATGAACAACAACTATGATATTCATTCTTATTTTCATCATTATCACATCATAAATATAATAATCAATCAAGATTATTATAAGAAGAAATATGAGAATTCTCTACAATAGTAGAATCATTAACCTGGCCACATCATCATTACAATTAACACTGTTATTTCTACAATTCAAGCAAGATTCTTTACCTTATATAATAACATTATTATCTTTCATAGCTTCACATTTTATAATGTGCATGTCGCTTCATAACTAAATCTCTTTATCAACATGACAACCATCATACAAACACGCAAGATATTAGTAATGCATCAAAATACAAGGCTTTGTGCTTGTGCCTGGTGATTCTACACATACCATTCTACTTACAAGTATACAGTCACTAAAACCTTTTACCATTCTGAATTGCAAAATTCAGAATTGTGATTAGTTTCCTTTGAAATATAATCCACTATATAAAACTAGGTAAAAAGCATGCTTGTTTGTTATGTAATTGCATGCTATAAAATGAATTATTGATTACAAACAGTATGTACTTGGAAATTAATAAAAATATTACTCATTCACATGTTTTACACAAGCATAATATAATTTAGAAAATTATGGAAGAATTGAAGTGTACACTTCATACAGAAGAACCTTAATTATGATAAATTTAAAAGCTATAAATAAGCATAACAAACTGATGTGTTTTATATGATATTATATATCTATATTAGGTATCTATTCTATCTAATCATATGCAAATTACAACATTTAAAAGTATGTAATGTTATAACTTCTGATAAATAATATTAACATAAATATATGTAAACTATAAGGAGTATGATATGGTTCTGAATAACTTTCATAATTAATTCATCTAAGTAACATATTATTGATTATTACTTACTGCTGACATTCAATTTCACAACAGCAATAGCCTCTCCCTCTTTATTTTTAGCCTCCACTTTATAGTTTCCTTCATGATCATCCTCAACATCAAAGATCTCCAGTGTAAGAATATACAGATGTACATCAGCATACATAGAAGTCTTATATTGCTTAGATTCCTCGAGTGGTAGTCCATCGTGATACCAAGCAACTTGAGGTCGTGGAGCGGCTATTAACTTAAACTCAAACACAACCTTTTTAGCGCCTTCCTGTACAGATTTAGGCTTTGCAACTTGCATAAAAGCTGGCTTAAGGCCTTCAGGTTCATCTATCGTGGATTCTCTATAGAAATGAGATCCCACAAATGTATGGTAACATCATTTTTTAAGATACTGGTTGATTTAAAATAAATTTGTAAGCAGAAGATTCTGAGTTTAAGTCAGTTAGAACACCTTTTTCAAATCTTAAATCCTAACTTTCTACAAACTAAAACTATTGCCAAAATATAGTACACTAACCAACAAGAATCAGTTAGAATACATAGGAGGACTGATGGTGACAAACTAAATGAATTACCTTGAGAGAGATTTTCTTGAGGTTGAAGTGTGGGTACTGTCAATACTCTCAGCATCTGATATACTCACTGTTTCAAATACACACAACAATTAGTATACAAGACATTTATGGTTAGTACAATCTATGAAACTATAAATAACTTAAGTACTCTTACAACATAAGACTCTAAAACTGAACTTTTAGGTGCCTTTACCTTCGACAAGAAGATCAGCACTGCTTGATGCTGCTCCAACCTGGTTCTTAGCGACACATGTATATTTTCCCGAGTCCTCTGGAAGCACCTCTTTTATTGTCAGAGTACATAGACTGCCATCATAATTGATCTCAAAGTCTGGTGATTCACGTATTAAAGTGCTCTGGCGATACCATGCCACAATAGGTGTAGGATTACCTTCCACACAGCATGCTAATGTCACTGGTTTGTTATCTTTGGATTTTGTTGTTTCAAGTGATGTTGTGAATTGAGGGGCTTTTGCTTCACCTTGGATAACTAATTCTGTATTTTTTTTCCACAAACATAATTAAAATGTTAAAAAAACACATGCCAACAAATAATAATATTAATAAAAATCAACTTAAGAAAATCAAAAGCTTTTTATCTGAAATTGTTTACCTTTTAAATTATATAGAAAAGTTAATTCATCAAAAACACAATAAAGGAATTATGATTTTCATAAAATGCTAAAACAGCATATTAATGTTAACAGCAATAACTTTCAAACAGATTAATATCTGAATCTCCTAAAAACATATTGTTAGATATTAGCTGTATACCTGCACCAGTTGGTAAAGATCGCATACTGTCAGCTAGTTCCTCTTCAAGATGTTTTTCATATTGCTCTGTAGAAACCAGATATGATGAGGGAACCCAACCTTCCTCTCCAGTGCCCTTTCTCACAAGCCACCAGTCTCCATGTGAATTGTCAAGTATGCGTAAATCTAAAAAATAAAAGAAATATCAAATTACATGAAATGGACTTTATTAAAAATGTATATCAATTGAAATTAAATAAATGCATTAGGTTTATGAACATTTTAAAAATCATGTTAGATAAATATCTAATATTATACATACAAATTGATTAATATTGGTTTTTAACTGGACAATTGACCAAAGTCAAAGCGATAATCTTTTGTATATACTTGCCTTCTCCTTCTCTTATAGACATTACTTCATCAGATTCAGCGAGGTAGCTTCCTAAAGCAACAAAGTGTTTTGGCTCCTCTTGTTTAATCTCTAGTTTTATGTCTACAGGCTGAAACAAGAAAGAAATGGTATATAAAAATGACAGCGATGATACCAACAAGTTTGTATTAAGAATATTAAGTGTGATGAGGAGGATTACAGTGATAAAAGAAAACATATACTTCAAATGATATATAAATAATTAAATTATCGACAAACCTTTTCATCTTTTTGGAGTTGAATTTGCTGCTCCGTTGTTACTGTAACATCAGGTTTTTCTTCTTCAACCACTGTGGTTATAACCTCAACAGTTTCTTTTGCTGTGAGTCTAGTAACCTCTACGTGTGCTTCAACTGTCTGAGTGACCTCAATATGTTCTTCACTCTGTAGAAAATAATACTATTATATATCTATTTATACATACATATGTACATATATATATATTGATTGATTGTTATTTAACAGAACATTACTTATAAAGTTACTCTATATCTGTAAAACAAGATGTATATCTTCAGAAGAGGAAACACTACCTCAACTGTATGCTATATATTTATTGTACCAAATGTATTTATGCAAGTGTGAATAAATGATGAAAATTAAATAATGCTCATATCATACCAGTGGAGCTGCCTCAGATACTGACAAGTCAACAGACACTTCCTCCTCGGATTTCACAGCATCAGGTGTCTCAGTCACAGTAAGACTTACTTCTATTAATGAAGACCAATAAAACAATAGTAAAGTAGAGCATGTTTGAAGGAAGGGATCATTTAGTAATCCTGAAATGTTTAAATACCTTTTAATGATGTATTTATTTTCCTACAGTTTCATGTTGTGAATTTGTCAACAATAAACATTTGCATAAGAAATCCTATATCTTATTACCTAAATACAATGGTCTAAATCCAATAAACAATATTACAGTATAATATCAAACTAGTTTTTACGATAAAATAATGTACTATTCTACTATTAAACAATTAAGCCAACCTTTTTCAGAAACATGTTTAGTTCCATCAAAAACAATTAGTTCCTCACTTTTTTCGGTTAACATTACTTGCTTGTCAGGATTTTGGTTTTTGTAAATTTCTTCAGAAAACTGAGTTCTTAATTCAGTTCTTTCTGTTGGCATTATTGTTAGAATTTCTTTACTGAAATCTTGTTGTGCTGAAGGCTTTATCGGTTCATCAGGAATAGTTTCTACTTCTTTAGTAAGATCAGTCTTACGTGATGTTGACATTAATTTAATTTTAAATTGATCGCCAGCTGGCTGAATGACCACCTCACTACCAGGCATCTCAACATGATATCCAAGATCAGTGCTTTCTTCAGAGTTCAGTTTTATGCTTTTCTCACTTTGATGTGTGGGTTGCTGTATTTCAACTTCCTTAGTTAAGTTACTTCCAGACATTGGTAATTCTAGTTCAATTTGATCTCTAACCAGCTGAATATCCGATTCCGAATCAGAATCTGGCATTTCGACATGGTACTTCAGTTCAGCACTTTTTCCAGCGTTAATATCCACATTGCTTTCACTTTGATACACAGGCTGTTGTATTCTAGCTTCTTCTTTAGTAATTTCAGTTTTATATGTTGGCAATTCTAATTCAATTTTAACTTGATCTCCAACTGGCTGAATAATTACCGGTAACTCACTATCAGGCAGCTGAATTTGGTATTTGAGTTCAGTTTTTTCTTCAAAATTCATATCCATCCTACCTTCATTCATATATGTCTGTTGTGTACTAGTTTCCTGTATTGAACACTGTGTCTCATCATTTTCCTCTGGTTCGGTCAAAACTGTATTTGCAACATTTGGTACTTCTGAACATGTTGTTGTGACTATTTCAAGTGGTACATCGATAGATTGCACTTCTTCATTTGGTGCATCCATATTTAGTTCACTTTGTTTTGTACCATGATCAAGTGCAGTGTCTGTAATAGCAAAGAGTTCTTTACTGGTCTTCACTGTATTAACCGTCAAACTTTCTGATATTTCAGTTAATCCTTCTTCTTTAACACCTCCTTTATTTAGATATTTTGGTAAATCCTCAATGTTATTCTTAGTATTTGGAACACCAATATCAGTCTCTGCATTTTTAATGACAGCAGGGTGTTTTACAATGACTGCATTTTGTGGATTCTCTTCAGAAACTTCTGTGAACCTGGCCATGACTTCATTAGATTCACCAATAAATTGAAATTGTTGTTCAGGCATATCTAATTGCATTTCATTTTGCTTAGTGCCGTGTTGGAAATGTAGTTGGGTTGTCTCTGTGGCATTGTTGGAAGATTCCTCTGGTAAAATATCTAATACAGTTTCATCCAATGATATTGCTGTTCGTTTTTCCAATAGCTTCTGGGCATCACCACCATCATCCTCATCGTCATCACAAGGCTGTAATGAATGTATCTCTAAATAATGCTGGACTTTATCTACTGTGGGCAAATACATTTCGATCACATCAATGGGATAAGGATCTACAATGATTACTTTTTGTGTAAGCTCTTTGAGAACTTCTGAAAACTTGGCCATCACCTCTTCTCGTTGTGCCTCAATATTTTCCACCTGTTCTTCATGCGATTCTAAGTAAAACTCATGCTTTTCGGTTACTTGTGGAGGATTTGGCTCAAATTGTGATTTGCCCTGTTGAAGAACAATCTTTTCTTTTGTAACTCTGGGTACTGTATCACATGTTGGAAGTTCCAAAGAATCTTCTTCATTACCTGTACCAGTGTCTGTGTCTACGTACAGCTCAATTTGTCTGTTAGTATCTAGAATGTCATCAGGCTGATCCAAGTAGTTTTCAGGTTTGTTTATAACAACGTCAAGGTCTCCCTTGTGTTTTATTGACAAGCTTAAAGAACTTTCCTCTACATTATCTTTACTTTCTAAGTCATGATCAACACAGGTATCACCTACATTATTTGCAATGTCCACAATACATTGACTAAGGAGCTCTTCAGCATATTTAGAAATGTGTTCAGGAACTTCAGATTTAACAGTACCAAAATCCACTTTACTTGGCTTAGATACGTCTGTGGGTATGTCCACTTCAAGGACAACATTTTCTTCTGGATAAGTTTCATCTTCTTCAATATCTTCTTTTAAATCATTTACAACTTCCTCTTCTGCGATCATTTTGCAGTCATCAGAAATGTTGTTCCTTCCAGATTCCAACAGTTGCTTATAATAAACCTCTGGTACTCTTTTACTATTGTCAAATGATTCTAATTGTTCAACATCTGACTCAAGTTCATCTTCAATTTGTAAAGAATCTTCTTCAATAAATAATTCTACATCAATAGATTCACTTGTTGAATCAGAATATTCAGAATCAACTATTTTGTGGAGAATAATTGAGTCTTCATTTGCGAATGAAACAGTTTTCCTAATTTTCTTTTTCTCTTTTAATGCTGGTGTCGATTCCTTGATAGTATCCTCAGGTTTACTTGTTGTTAGAGCATCTTGCACTATTTCCCTCTCTTTTGTTGGTATTTCATCCTCCACAATCAGCATGTCTTCTTCACTTAAAAGTTCTTGTGTGAAAGAATCTTTCTCATTTGGTTCTTCTTTTTTAGCTGTATCTAATGTATCTTGATGTTTATCAGATGTAAAATCACTAGGAAAAAATTCAGCATAGTCTGTCCCACTCTCAAATTCACTGATGTCTCCAATATCAGTTTCATTTCTGTCTGTTGAAGTCATGATAGAGGAAATTTCTGGTTCACCTGTTAGTTCATCTGCTGATTGGTCTTCCTTTTGAGAACATTCTAACCATCAAAAATATTGGTATTGATAATTTATTTAGTATCCACTCATATGCGTATTAGGAATGTAGAAAGTCAGCGAAAGCATGATGGTGCAAATATTTTCATGCTTTTGGTTCATTCTTCTATTGTATGCCTTTTATTTTACTAAACTACTTTTAGAAAATCATAGTGATAGCTAGTCTAAAAATGTGAATGTCTACAGTATAAAGTAACTAATAACTATAATCACTATTTAAAATAATTTACAAGAAGTATAAGAAACTATTTCATAAGTAGATGACATACATAAAAACTGTAGCATATGAAACATTCCATTGCAACATTTTCATTAATATTCAGCTTTAAATATGATTTCAGAATTGTTTATCTACAGTTGTGAACTACATACTATACAGTGCAATGAAATGTTAGAAAACTCAATCAGCAGTACATGATAGGAAGGATAGTTAAATATGTTTAAATGAAAAACATCAATACAATATTTTGAAACTTTAAAAATAAAAATGAATTATACTCATTTATAAAGTGTTAATTAAAAAAATGAATTTAATTTCTTATAGTACATGATGAAAATTAAAAGCTGTGCTTTATGATTGATTGAATGTTAAATCGCCCAATGATGGCTATGGACAACATATATGTCAATTCAACACTACCCAATCATACCAGCTCCATTTTATTAATGTTATTAAATTGTTTAATTTTCTTGTGTAATTTAACGCAAAAAATTGTCAAATTGGCTGCCAGGCAATGGTTTTTAGTGAAATTTAACCATTTTTTTTGTCATTTTATAAGTGAAAACGAGTTATAAGTGATTAACTTTATTAAAACTACAAAATAACATATTCAAAGTCAGATATAATTAATCTTCATTTTTCATGTTTTTTGAGGACAATACATCTTTAAGCTCAATCTACACTATCAAACTTTATGTTACAAAAAAAAGTGATTTGCCCATATATGGACATGATGTCATGTCGCTGCCATATTTGTGCATATCACTACCATATTTGGGCACATCACACTTTTTTTTTTCAAACAAATTAGATAGTGTAGACAGATCTTTAGACCTCTATTTGCAATTGGAGGATCCGCTAGTTATACTTGAAGGCAAAAAGAACGTACCTTCAACAAAGAGTTGTCCCATAGTTGTGGCTTCACCAAGGTGGTTAACAGCTTTGCATGTATAATCACCTTCATCTTCTGGAATAATTTCCAGTATGTGTAATTGACAAATACCTTCATCAGTATGTTTTACAATATATTCAGGTTCATCTTTAATTTCATTCCCGTCAACGTACCAAGTGACCTATGTAAAAAAAAATTGAAGATAATGTTCTTATTAATTGTTAAAAGAGAAATTAAAATAAAATCATGGATCTGATTGTGTGCAGAGTATAAAATTACAAAGAGCAGCAATCTATTGTGGAGTGTAGAATTAGTTTAGGTTTTTCCTATTGTTATCCAGGTTATTGTATTCTGTTATGATTGCTAAATAAATATTGTTCTTATTCAATTTGAAAGAAGACTAAGAATATTCAATCGAAAAAAGAGGATATTATACCTTAGGCCTAGGTACACCAGCAACTGAACACTGAAAGAAGACAGATTCTCCATCAACTGCAATTGACTTCTGTTCAAGTTCCTTAGTAAAGTAAGGAGCACATTCCTCAACCTCTGGAACTAGTGACAGTTCTGAGACCTCTGATATTGGTGCTTCCTCAACCTACATATGTACAAGTAAAAAGTAGGTTTGCATAACCAAAAGCAACATATTTTGCAGTTTAATTTCAACGTTGCATACATTGTGCCAAACGAAAACCAGTAAATATTTGTCAGGCCAACTATACTGTAAATTATATTAAGTTTATGTTTGTAATGTTAAATGAGAGTCAAATATGATGTGAAGCAAAGGCCTACGCTTGTGATTATAAAGTCAACACTATTTTCACCTGAAAGTGTAACTCTGATTGGACAAATTCTTCTGTGACCTTTGGCTTCTTTGGTACAAACTGAATTAGGCTGGCTGATATCTCAACTGGTGGCTGTATCTCAATGACTGGTATCTCATGAATCGGTTCCTCTTTCTGTACTGGTTGTGGTTCTCCTGCGACAGGACCTTCCTCAGATTCTTCTGTAGACATTTACAAAAACAATAACACACATGGGTTCTATATACAGATACAGTCTGTACAGTATAAGTATGAAACAAAATACTTGAAATTTTCTACAAAAAATATAATTTTTTTTACCAGTGACATTAAGTTTAGCTTCACAAACTGCAATTCCAACAGGATTAGTTGCTTCACAGATGTAGATTCCACAATCATCTATAAAAACATCTAATATTTCCAAAACATGGTATTTTCCATCAAAGCGAATTTTGAAGTCAGAAGAAGCCTAAAGGAAAAAACATGTATTTCAATTTAATTCATATACACCATGATGTAGTAGTAGTAATATTCATCATTGCTTAGTCGAAATAATGGTAATTTTGTTAGATGTGTGTTACTTACTTCCAGTTCTTGCTCATCCTTCAGCCATCTGATACTGATAGGTGAACTACCTGTTAGTTGAACTTCAAAGCGAACATTATTTCCTTCAACAACATCTATATCCTCCAATGCAGTGATAAATCGGGGAGGCTGCATGGTAACTTCCACCTTTGCTTTTGGTTGTGCTGCTTGTGGTAAGGTCAACTGGTGAGTTGGGCTAAATTGTACTGCTGTGGTCTCAACTGGTTGAACTTCTGGTTCTTTCTTCTTTGGCTCAGTTGCCTCTAATGCAACTGGTTGTACAGCTGGAACTGCTTCCTGTACAGGTTCAGCCAACTCAAGTACTGCAGTCTGCTCTTGTGGTACTGCTTCTTTCTTTATTTCTGCAGCGGGTTGGACTTCTGGTTTCGCTTTGTTCTCAGGTTCTACAACCTCTAGTACAACTGCTTGTACTTCAGTTTCTGTTTTACCTTTGGCCACTTGCACTACAACTGGCTTTACTTCCTGTTCGGGTTCAAGCAATTCCACTACAACTGGTTGCACTTCTGGCTCTGCTTCTTTTGCAGATGCGTCCACTACAACTGGTTGCACTTCTGCCTCTGCTTCTGTTGCAGATGCTGCCACGTCCACTACAACTGGTTTCACTTCTGGCTCTGCTTCTTTTGCAGATGCTGCCAAATCAACTACAACTGGTTGCAATTCTGATTCTACTTCTTTTGCAGATTCTGCCACTTCCACTACAACTGGTTGCACTTCTGGCTTTGCTACTTTTGCAGATGCTGCCACTTCCACTACAACTGGTTGCAATTCTGGTTCTACTTCTTTTGCAGATGCTGCCAATTCCACTACAACTGTTTTCACTTCTGGCTCTGCTTCTTTTGCAGATGCTGCCAAATCCACTACAACTGGTTCCAATTCTGGTTTTACTTCTTTTGCAGATTCTGCCACTTCCACTAAAACTGGTTGCACTTCTGGCTCTACTTCTTTTGCAGATGCTGCCAATTTCACTAAAACTGGTTTCACTTCTGGCCCTACTTCTTTTGCAGATGCTGCCAATTCCACTACAACTGGTTGCAATTCTGGCTCTGCCTCTTTTGCAGATTCTGCCCCTTCAACTAAAACTGGTTGCAATTCTACCTCAACTTCTTTTTTCAGTTCAGCTACCTGCAGTATTACTTCTTCCTTCTCAGGAGCTAAATCAACAATTAAAATTACATTATTTCAGATATAATCTGCAATTTTGGAAATTTGAGTATTGAAGAGTACCTTTGGTTAAAAGATGGCTGGAATATACCATACTCAAACTTCTAAAAATCGAACTACATATGTGAGCCATGACAAAAAGCCAAAATCAATTATTATAATTATATTATACTAATAAAGTGATATGATGCTGGCTTTATTCTATATCTATGTTATAATATTCATTTTCTAGAATACATTTATGGCTAATCACACTCTGTAATGCATTCATGAGCACTTTATGCAGTGCATCATTCTGTGGTTGCCTATATCTAAATAATGTGAAAGTTAAATAGAATGATAGCAATGAGAAAGAATAACAATTGGTGGAACTTTAATCAATCTGAAACAATCTACAACTAAAGAGATTTCAAGATAAGAACTTGCTAGTCTAAGTTTTACTCTACATTAATTTGATGACGTACTGTATAGTATCGATAACTACAAAAGGAAACAAAATTAAATAATCACTATTAAAAACAAACATGCAACGATCTATTTATTCACACAATTTTTTTGTTAATACATGCAAGATTCAAATGACGCAAACTGGCAAGGTTTTATAAACTTTCGAAGCATTGTATTTGCAATAAAGTACAGGCATTCAAATGTTATACCCAGCAGGTTCAGTGTAGCAGAGGTGTGTGCCTCTCCATGTATGTTGGTAGCTCTACACTCAAAAACCTTCTCATCTTCATCAGTCGCACTTAGAATAAGGAGCATAGATGTTCCATCATTATTATTAAGGATGAAGTATCCGTCACCACACAATGGTTGTCCATCTTTGAACCACTTGACTGATGGTTGTGGATTTCCGGTTACTTGGCATTCAAATCTCACTTCTGTACCTTTATGTGCTTGAACCATCTGTAGTTCCTGAATAAATACAGGACTTATTTGATGGTCCTTGTCATCATGCACATCTTCTTTTACAGGTACTATATCTGTTGGTTTCTCCTCTGATAGCTTTTCAGTGTCATCCAGAGATGTCACAACAGGTTGTTGGGTACCACTTTGTTCTGTAAAAAAATAAATATATATTAAATAGTAATGTACATACAAGTAGATATAATATATATTGTTCAGATCTCAGTTAAGTAAAAAAAAGGTAAAAAAATATACAATATAATTTTGTATATGGATAGAACAGTATACAGTCAAATATTGCTATTGCTAATACAGTGCCAGAACCTAAACAAAAAATCTTTTGTTTGACAAAAAATAAGTAATTTTGTAGCACAGTGCATAAAAAGGGAATTTGTCTTTAAAAAAATGACACAGCTAATATCTATGAATGTGCGGTATTTGTATGCGTGAAAGGGTAAATTAATTTAGTTTGTGAATATGAGATATGAACTGTTTGCATTACTGTGTACTAAATGACAGAAGAAAGTGTTGTATACAAAATAGTGCAAGTGAAACTCATTGTGATATTTTACAACTGATGGAAGTAAGGTTCATTCCAGTTAATCTTGGTGTGAAGGATAAACTTTATTCTGGTGTTCTTAAAATCAAACTGTACTCCAACCTTTAAGCTCTTCTTCTAGTGACAATGTTTTTATGTTGCTACAGCTTTCACCATCTGCCTCGGTAGTAGCCATTTCAGAATTATCCACTTTACATAAGTTGCTTGTTGGGCATACATTGGAATTCTTCAAGAGCAAGCTTTCAGTGTCAATAATTAGGCTACCAAAAGTAGAAACTTCACAATCATTTTCAACAGTGCGACACTCGTATGTTCCTTCATCAGTTTCAACAATAGGGTAAATAACCAAAAAGCAATATCCATTGGACTCATTGATCATGATATATCTATCATTGATTGTTAACAAATTACCATCTTTAAACCACTTTACAGAACTTGATGGACTGGCAATTACCTGACATTCAAAACAAGCAGTACCTCCCACTTTACTTCTACAGTTATCAAGTTCTTTACAAAATTCCAACTGTTTTATGTTATTTTCTTGGAAATCCATATTTGTGCCTAGTGATTTAGGACAAACATAAGGTTGGCCAATAGATCCACTTTGAAAATATTCTTCTAACATAGACTCATCTTTAATTACAACATTTTCAAATGTAGAATCTTTTTCGGATATACATGTTTGATTTTCAGCTAAATCAACAAAGATTTTTTGTGAAGATGCATTAATATCTGGATATGTGTTATGGTTCTCTAAATATGGGTTAAGTTCAGGTTGAGAGGAAACATGAACAGCTTCATTGGTATCTTTGGTAGCAAGTTGTTCATTATTTTCAGTTAGTCTATCATCATGTTCATCATCAAAACTGTCTACAACTATTTTTGGTAGTTCAATTGGTAGTGAAGAACATGTTGCAAGTTTTTCAGATTTTCTTATCAGCGATGGTTTATGTTGGGACTTTTCAAAAACCTTCAAAGTTGCAAAACTAGATGCATTGCCCATTGGATGTGAAGCTCTGCACTGAATTATTCCTTGATCACTTAGCTTTACAGGTGTTATAACCAAAACAGCTTGATCATTCCTATGAATACCGACAAATCTATCACCTGAAACTAATTTACCATCTACAAGCCATTCAATTGTTGGTTTGGGATAGCCTATAACTCTACATTCAGCCCGGACAGTACCACCAATTTCAGCTTCAACTTTAAGTGGAAGTGTTTTGAGAAATGCGATAGGTTCAAAATCTTTTTCCATTATATCATACATTTCTTCTTTGCATGTTTCATTTTTATATTTTAAAATGTCTTCAGTAGTGTAATGCTTCAAGACAGTTGTGGTATGAACATTCAAATCTTCAACATTAAGCTTTGTTGTCGCAATTGCTACACCATGGCTATTGACTGCTTTACATTCATATGTTCCATTATCCCCAACACTTATTTTGTTTATCTTCAGTTCAATTAACCCTTGTCCATGGTGGCTAACGTGAAATCTTTCACCAGCAACCGGCCTACCATTTTTAAACCACTGAATGGTGGGATTTGGATTACCAACGACATGGGCAATTAGATTTACACTTTTACCAGAGGAACAAAAAACAGGAGCTAACTGTTGGACAAAGCATGGCACTGAAACACAAGTTTCTGGTTTGTCATTCTGAATAGAAGGAAATTGAATTGAATCTATAATGTCTAGATGCATGCCACCTGTCTTTGCTGTGGAAGGTTGTTGTAGCTCTAGTTGTTCACATGTTGGCAATGACAACGCTTTCTGCTTTCGTTCTGAAGCAGAGAATACTTTCTTGCTTCGAAGAACTGAGAAAATGTTACAGTTTTTTATAAGTAAATTTTATCTTTAATTTAGCTATCAACTGTGTTAACAAAAGGCTGATTATATTTTAAAATATGTGAATAATTGAGAAAAGTAGTTTATGTTTATTGTAATAGTATACTTTACTTTATTTTGAATTTTAATTTTAACAATAAATATATCTGGGTTATTGTATGCATGTAGCAAAGATCACAGGTAAAAGAAATCAGTAAATTCAATAAATACACTTAAAACAATTTACGTACACATAATAATTGTAAATATTAAAACAAAATACTGACCTTCAATTATGACTTCACAATATGTAGATACATTTCCAGCAATATTAGTAGCTGTACATCTAAATTCTGTGTCATCTTCTTCTTCTACAGGACTAATTCGTAGTACAGCAGTACCATCCTTAATTGATTTTTCGTACCTTGTATCATCTTTCGATAACAAACTTCCATTTCTGTACCATTGTATATCTGTCTCTAGAGAACTTTGAATTTGACATTGTAGAGTAACAATATCGCCAATGTATGTTTCAACATCATTTAAACCCTTTAAAATCTCAGGTTTTGTCTGAGACTCAACTAGAGACATTACTGGTTGGAGTGTTTCTTTAGCTTTCATGGGGTGAGATTTAGGACATTCTTTAGAAACTATTTCAACTGGTGTTTGGAGGGATTGTTCCAGAGCATTTTGATCAGATGGCATTACTGTTGACTCAGTTACTTGTGGAAATTTAACAGGTTTTGTTACTTCTGTAACTGTAAAGTCATCTATAATTTCTTTGACATTTTCAATGATTTCTGGTTTGGATATATCAAATTTCATATCAACAGGAGAAAAATTCTCTATTTTTCCGACATATTTTAGTGGTTCCTTAACTGCAACTTCTTTTGAAGGCATAAATTTATCAAAATCAATGGGAAGGTATTCAACTGGGGCTACTGAAAAATCTACTTCTGGCATTTCCCCTTGAAGTATTTGTTCAGGCTGTAATTCAATTTCTGATTTTTTGATGGGCTGGATTTTGGTAACCAAGGAGGACAACTCATTGATTGCCTCTAATAGCTGAAGTTTAGAGTCTGCACCATCACTTTCAACATGTACATCATCTTTCAGTGGTTTCATGATTATAGGGTGCTCATAAATATCTTGTTGTACCTCAGAAGATACTGCTATTTCTGATGGAAGATGTTCTATGTTTTCAATAGGTTCTGGTTTGCTAATGTGAAACTTCATATCACTTGGAGAAAATTCCCCAACAAAATCAGGATAACTTTGTTCTTCTTCCACTGCAGATTCCTGTAAAGGCAATATTTTACCAAAATCAATTGAAATATGTTCCCCAGGTTCAAAAGAAAAATCTAATACTGGCATTTCTCCTTCAAGAACTTGTTCAGGCCCCAGTTCAAGTTCTTCATTTTTAGCAGGTTTCATTGTTATTGAAAAATATTTAATATCAGTTATTTCAGGTTTTTCGTTTTCTATGTCTTTATCTGGAGTTGCAGTTTCTATAGTTGTATCTATAATCCCATCTGTAACCAGTTCAGTATCAACAACTTCCATTATTTTAAAGTGCTCTTTTGGTTCATCTTTTAGTGGCTTCATTTGTTCTGAATTTACATCCTCATCAATTTCTTTAGGTTCCAATGGCAATGAATCCATGAATTTTTGTAGCATATTTTCACGTGGTAGACCTAAATCTTGTTTAGGTTCTTCTAATACATCCGTTATTTCTTTGGTGGTGGTGGTGGTGGTAGTTGTTGTACATTTTGTTACCTCTTGAACCAAACCAAAATCATCATTAATAACTTTTACCTCTGTATCTTTAGTTAACTCAAGGATAATATTTGTATCTAGTTGTTTGTTTTTAGCTTCATCCTTAATTCCTTAGAACAGAAAGCAATGTTAAAGTTACACTGCAATAATCACGTCAAATATACACATCAAATAAAAGTTATAATACAATGATGTACAGTTTTACTGCAAAAAGTAATTCATTTACAAAACAAATGTTAGCATTAAAAAAATTAATTGGGGAAAAAAAACTTTTTAGAAATATAAATAAAAAAAAATTATCAAAGCACATCATCATCAAATTTCTACTATCTTACCTTTAATCAATTTACATTTCACTAATGCTGAAGTAACAACATTACCAGCAGGATTTACTCCAACACATTGGTACATTCCTTGATCTTTTTCATAGAATGGTGTTATGATTAAAACACATGTACCATCCTTTTCATACAAAGATATATAATTAGATTTGTCCAATGGTTTACCGTCTTTCTTCCAAGTTAGATTTGGTGTAGGTTTTCCTACTATTTGACATTCTAATCGTGCATCATCACCAGGTTCTGCCTCAATGTCATATAACTTTACTTTGATAAATAGAGTTGGTTTTTCAAATGCTATTTCTACTTCATGAGCAACTTCTTCATCTAAAGCAGTTGGGATTTGTTTAACTTCCACATAATCTCCATACTCCGGTACCAATTTACTTTCCTTTTCTAAACTCTGTGGTTCTCTTTCAATTGCAACTTCAGGTTTAATTGTCTCAGTTGTTTCCAAAACTACATCTTGTTCAGGAGTAGATGGTACATATTCTGGAACTAACTCATTCTCTTTTTCCAGAATTAATTCAATTGGTTGTAAACTCTGTGGTTCTCTTTCGATGGTAACTTCAGTTTTAATTGTTTCAGTTTTCAAAATAACCTCTTCCTCAGGAGTAGGTGGTAGCTGTTCAATTGTTACTTCAAACTCTGGCTTTTCAGTTTCTACATATTCACCATGCTCTGAAACTAATTCACTATCTTTTTCCAGAATTAATTCAATTGGTTGTAAACTCTGTGGTTCTCTTTCGATGGTAACTTCAGTTTTATTTGTTTCAGTTTTCAAAATAATCTCTTTCTCTGAAATAGGTGGTACTTGTTCAATGGTTTCTTCAAACTCTGACTTTTCAGCTTCTACATATTCAGCAAACTCTGGAACTAATTCACTCTCTTTTTCAAGAATTAATTCAATTGGTTGTAAACTCTGTGGTTCTTTTTCCATGGTAACTTCAGTTTTAATTATTTCAGCTGTTTCCAAAATAACCTCTTTCTCTGAAGTAGGTAGTACTTGTTCAATGGTTACTTCAAATTCGGACCTTTCAGCTTCTACATATTCAGCATACTCTGGAACTAACTCACTCTCCTTTTCCAGAATCATCTCAATTGGTTGTAAACTCTGTGGTTCTCTTTCCATGGTAACTTCAGTTTTAATTGTTTCCAAAACAACATCTGTAGTAGTTGGTAATTGCTCAATGCTTATCTCAAATTCAGGTTTTTCCACTTTGGGCTCTGAAAGTAATTCATCTGCTTCCAAAACTGATTGTATTGGTTGCAAACTTTGAGTTTCTTCTTCCAGGACTATTTCAGCTGTATGTGCTTCAGTTGTTTCAACAGTCACAATTACTTCACATGAGGTTGATGCCATTCCCATAGAATTTTCTGCTTTGCATTCAAATAGTGTTTCATCATCCTCTGTAACTGGACTAATTAACAGTAGACAATTACCATCCTTTTCTTGTAAACTTACAAATCGACCACCAGAAATTATTTCTTGGTCTCTTAACCAAGTTATAGTTGGAATTGGCTCCCCAATAATTTGGCATTCAAGCCTTGCATCATCAGAAAGTGGAACTTCTATATCTTGCAATGGTACCAAAACTGTTGGTGCCTTTCCCTTAGGTTGTTTTTCAACCAATTCTGGCTTCAACTCTTCTAATTGTGAAGGTTGCTTCATTTCTATTTGTAATTCCACAGGTTGTAAAGTTTTATCTTCTGTATCAATCACCACATCTGTTTTATGCATTTCATCAGTTATTGTTGTTTCAGTTCCTCCTTCTTTTTCCACAATTAATTCAATTGGTTGTAAACTCATTGGTTGTGTCTCCATGGTAACTTCAGTTTTAATTGTTTCAGTTGTTTTGATAACAACCTCTTCCTTTGACGTAGATGGTACTTTAAATTCTGGTTGTTCAATTTCTACATATTCACCATACTCTGGAACTAATTCGCTCTCTTTTTCTAGAATTAATTCAATTGGTTGGAAGCTCTTAGGTTCCGTTTCCAGTGTAACTTCAGTTTTAATTATTTCAGTTTTTTCCAAAACAACCTCTTCCTTAGAAGTAGATGGCACTTGTTCAATGGTTACTTCAAACTCTGACCTTTCAGCTTCTACATATTCACCATACTCTGGAACTAACTCACTCTCCTTTTCAAGAATTAATTCAACTGGTTGTAAACTCTGTGGTTCTCTTTCCATGGTAACTTCAGTTTTAATTATTTCAGCTGTTTCCAAAATAACTTCTTTCTCTGAAGTAGGTGGTACTTGTTCAATGGCTACTTCAAATTCTGGCCTTTCAGCTTCTACATATTCAGCATACTCTGGAACTAACTCACTCTCCTTTTCCAGAATCATTTCAATTGGTTGGAAGCTCTGTGGTTCTCTTTCGATGGTAACTTCAGTTTTAATTGTTTCAGTTTTCAAAATAACCTCTTTCTCTGAAATAGGTGGTACTTGTTCAATGGTTCCTTTAAACTCTGGCTTTTCAGCTTCCAGAATCATCTCAATGGGTTGAAAACTATGGGGCTCTGTTTCAATGGTTACTTCGGTTTTAATTTTCTCTCTTGTTTCCAAAACAACCTTTTCCTCTGTAGTAGTTGGTAATTGCTCAATACTTATCTCAAATTCAGGTTTTTCCACTTTGGGCTCTGAAATTAATTCATCTGCTTCCAAAACTGATTGTATTGGTTGCAAACTTTGAGTTTCTTCTTCCAGGACTATTTCAGCTGTATGTGCTTCAGTTGTTTCAACAGTCACAATTACTTCACATGAGGTTGATGCCATTCCCATAGAATTTTCTGCTTTGCATTCAAATAGTGTTTCATCATCCTTTGTAACTGGACTAATTAAAAGTAGACAATTACCATCCTTTTCTTGTAAACTTACAAATCGATCACCAGAAATTATTTCTTGGTCTCTTAACCAAGTTATAGTTGGAATTGGCTCCCCAATAATTTGGCATTCAAGCCTTGCATCATCAGAAAGTGGAACTTCTATATCTTGCAATGGTACCAAAACTGTTGGTGCCTTTCCCTTAGGTTGTTTTTCAACCAATTCTGGCTTCAACTCTTCTAATTGTGAAGGTTGCTTCATTTCTATTTGTAATTCCACAGGTTGTAAAGTTTTATCTTCTGTATCAATCACCACATCTGTTTTATGCATTTCATCAGTTATAGTTGTTTCAGTTCCTCCTTCTTTTTCCACAATTAATTCAATTGGTTGTAAACTCATTGGTTGTGTCTCCATGGTAACTTCAGTTTTAATTGTTTCAGTTGTTTTGATAACAACCTCTTCCTTTGACGTAGATGGTACTTTAAATTCTGGTTGTTCAATTTCTACATATTCACCATACTCTGGAACTAATTCGCTCTCTTTTTCTAGAATTAATTCAATTGGTTGGAAGCTCTTAGGTTCTGTTTCCAGTGTAACTTCAGTTTTAATTATTTCAGTTTTTTCCAAAACAACCTCTTCCTCAGAAGTAGATGGCACTTGTTCAATGGTTACTTCAAACTCTGACCTTTCAGCTTCTACATATTCACCATACTCTGGAACTAACTCACTCTCCTTTTCAAGAATTAATTCAACTGGTTGTAAACTCTGTGGTTCTCTTTCCATGGTGACTTCAGTTTTAATTATTTCAGCTGTTTCCAAAATAACTTCTTTCTCTGAAGTAGGTGGTACTTGTTCAATGGTTACTTCAAATTCTGGCCTTTCAGCTTCTACATATTCAGCATACTCTGGAACTAACTCACTCTCCTTTTCCAGAATCATTTCAATTGGTTGGAAGCTCTGTGGTTCTCTTTCGATGGTAACTTCAGTTTTAATTGTTTCAGTTTTCAAAATAACCTCTTTCTCTGAAATAGGTGGTACTTGTTCAATGGTTCCTTTAAACTCTGGCTTTTCAGCTTCCAGAATCATCTCAATGGGTTGAACACTCTGGGGCTCTGTTTCAATGGTTACTTCGGTTTTAATTGTCTCTCTTGTTTCCAAAACAACCTTTTCCTCTGTAGTAGTTGGTAATTGCTCAATACTTATCTCAAATTCAGGTTTTTCCACTTTGGGCTCTGAAAGTAATTCATCTGCTTCCAAAACTAACTGTATTGGTTGAACACTTTGAGGTTTTTCTTCCAGAATTATTTCAGTTTTATGTGCTTCAGGTGTTTCAACAGTCACAATTACTTCACATGAGGTTGATGCCATTCCCATAGTATTTTCTGCTTTGCATTCAAATATTGTGTCATCATCCTCTGTAACTGGACTAATTAAAAGTAGACAATTACCATCCTTTTCTTGTAAACTTACAAATCGATCACCAGAAATGAGTTCTTGGTCTCTTAACCAAGTTATAGCTGGAATTGGCTCCCCAATAATTTGGCATTCAAGCCTTGCATCATCAGAAAGTGGAACTTCTACATCTTGCAATGGTACCAAAACTGTTGGCGCCCTTGCTGTAGGTTGTTTTTCAACCAATTCTGGCTTCAACTCTTCTAATTGTGAAGGTTGCTTCATTTCTATTTGTAATTCCACAGGTTGTAAAGTTTTATCTTCTGTATCAATCACCACATCTGTTTTATGCATTTCATCAGTTATTGTTGTTTCAGTTTCTCCTTCTCTTTCCACAATTAATTCAATTGGTTGTAAACTCATTGGTTGTGTCTCCATGGTAACTTCAGTTTTAATTGTTTCAGTTGTTTTGATAACAACCCCTTCCTCTAATGTAGATGGTACTTGTTCAATGGTTTCTTCAAATTCTGGTTGTTTAATGTCTACATATTCACCATACTCTGGAACTAATTTGCTCTCTTTTTCTAGAATTAATTCAATTGGTTGGAAGGTCTGTGGTTCTCTTTCCATGGTAACTTCAGTTTTAATTGTTTCAGTTTTCAAAATAACCTCTTCCTCAGAAGTAGGTGGTACTTGTTCAATGGTTACTTCAAACTCTGGCCTTTCAGCTTCTACATATTCAGCATACTCTGGAACTAACTCACTCTCCTTTTCCAGAATCATCTCAATTGGTTGTAAATTCTGTGGTTCTCTTTCCATGGTAACTTCCGTTTTAACCATCTCTGTTGTTTGCAAAACAACTGATTCCTCTGTAGTAGGTAGTAATTGTTCAATGCTTATCTCAAATTCAGGTTTTTCTACTTCAGGCTGTGAAATTAATTCAATTGGTTGTAAACTCTTTGGTTGTGTCTCCATGGTAACTTCAGTTTTAGTTGTCTCAGTTGTTTCGATAATGACCCCTTTCTCTGAAGTATATGGTACTTGTTCAATGGTTACTTCAAATTCTGGCCTTTCTACATATTCACCATACTCTGGAACTAATTCACTCTCTTTTTCTAGAATTAATTCAATTGGTTGAAAACTCTGAGGTTCTCCTTCCATGCTTATTTCAGTTTTATGTGCCTCAGTCACAATTACTTCACATGAAGTTGATGAAATTCCCAAGGGATTTTCTGCTTTGCATTCAAATATTGTGTCATCATCCTCTGTAACTGGAGTAATTAAAAGTAGACAATTACCATCTTTTTCTTGTAAAGTTACAAATCTTTCACCAGAAATAAGTTCCTGATCTCTTAACCAAGATATTGTTGGAATTGGTTCCCCAATAATTTGGCATTCAAGCCTTGCATCATCAGCAAGTGGAACTTCTAAATCCTGCAGTGGCACCAAAACTGTTGGTGCCTTTCCTGGCTTGGGTCCTTCTACTTCTGGCTTAGGTTTTTCTACTTCTGGCTTGGATCCTTCTACTTCTGAAGGTTGTTTCATTTCAATTTGTAATTCCACAGGTTTTAAAGATCTATCTTCTGTATCAAACAACACTTCCGTTTTGTGCAATTCATCAGTGATAGTTGTTTCATACTCCATTAATATTATGTCTGCATATGTTGACACAAAACCTTCTGAGTTTTCAGCATGACATTCAAACTCAGCATCATCATCCTCACAAACTGGACTGATAAGGAGAACACAGGTTCCATCCTTTTCAGTCAAGGAAAGGAATCTGTCACTTTTTATTCTTTTTCCATCACGTAGCCAAATTATAGTTGGATGTGGGTTACCAATTATTTGACATTCCAACCGGACATCTACTCCAACATTAACCTCAACATCATTTAAAGGTCTCACAACTCTTGGAGGTGTAAAGAAGACATCTGCTTCATAATCTGGATACACTTCTTCAATACCTGGCTTACGTTCAACTATTTGTGGTTTAGTCAAATCGAAGTGTGGTAGAGGTTCTTCTTTAAGAACATTTTCCTGTACTGGCTCAATAGCTTCAGGTTTACGTACCTCAAATTTCATCTCCTCCAAAGAACATTCTGTGCTCTGTTGAACAATTTGTTCCTCTGGAACAGTATCAATACCTTCTAGTATGTTATCAAAGTCAATGTCAATGTATTCATCTATACCTGATGATAAGTCACCTTCTGGCATTTCTCCTTCCATTACTTCTTCTTTTGCAACATGAAATTCTGTCTTTTTTACTGGTTCAACAGTAATTGTTAATGGAGAAAGCTTCCTAATTTCTTCTGGCCGAAGAATAATTTCAACTTTTTCAGGTGGAGTGAATTCCATTTTTATTGGTTCTGGTGCGAAAAGAGGTTTTATTTCCTTCATTAGTTGTTTCTGATAATCAAGTGACGATAAATGTAATAATTCTTCCTCAGGTGACAATTCACGCTTTATTTGAGTTTGATCAGCCCCTTTAGTACCAAATGTAAATTCAAGTGGCTCAAAGGTTTCTGGCCTCTTTTCAAGTTCAATGAGTGATGTTTGCCTTTGAGGAATATTTGAATCTGTTGGTGATGTGGTAATTGTTTCAGTTACAGTCTTTTTAGTTGTTTTTGTTATTGTCTCAATGGAATCACCATCAGGACCAATTCTTGAAAAGCTTTCTGTAGTTCCATTTATAGAATCACCAAATACAACTTCACCAATCATTTCTTGCTGCCCTCTATTAAAAGTAAATTCAAGTTCAGGTTGCTTAGAGTCATATTTTGCTGGTTCCACTGCAGCTTTACTAATCTGTCTATGAACAACAGGTTTCTGTTCAAACAATTTTTCAGAAAGCACATCGACAGGTTCTTCAGGAATAGCTTCCACACTAACATTAGCATCTTGCCTACCTTGGAATGTAAACTCTAACTCTACATGCCTGGAATCAACACGTTTAGGCTCAACCTCAGCTACCGATTTCTGTTGCATTACTGTTCCAGGTTTAAAGATACTCTCTGTTACTCGGCGTCTGGTTACTGTCTCAATTTCCTTTTCTGTGGGAACATTAACCTGGAATTCAACTGGTTGAAATCTGTCAGAAAATCCTTTTGACAAGACCTTTTTCTGAGCATCAAGTAATCTAATTTCACAACTAGTAGATGTTGTTCCTAATATATTTGTTGCTCTGCACTCGTAAATTGCTTCATGGTCATCTTTAATAATGGTAATAACCAATATACATCTACCATCCAATTCAAGGAGGCTAATGTATCTATTTCCATGTGTAGGTTCCCCATTCATTAGCCATTTTATTTCTGGCCTGGGTTTTCCATATACTGTGCACTCTAGGGTAATGTCTTTACCAATTTCTCCTATGTCATCTTGTAGAGGCACAATAATTTTTGGCTTACATTGTTCCTCCACATACACTGATTCTTGAACATGAAATTCAGGTTCTGTATCAGCTGGAGGAACATGATCTACAACTATTTCTTCTTTTAAAACATTTACATCTTCAACAACTTTTTCTTGAGTTGAAACTGTTTTCTTTGGCTCGACTGGAATGAGAACTTTGGTCACTGATCTTAACGATGTGGATTCACTTGTTTCTACTTCTAAGTCTGGCATTGACTCTAGTATATCATCCACTGTAATTTCAAATTCATCTGATTTGACGGATACATCTACTGTCAAATCGGCATAGCAAATAGCTTTCCCAAGCTCATTTACTGCCTTACACATATATTCTCCTTCATTAAGTTCTTCAACTTGATGAATGGTCAAAGAGCAATATCCATTATTGCTTTCAGTCACACTAACATTTGAACTACTCACAATTGGTCTACCATCTTTAAACCACATCACTTTTGGTTCAGGATTGCCACAAACCTGGCACAAAAATTGTACCTTTTCGCCTTTCTGTACCTCACATGGTGCAACTTGTTTAATAAATCTGGGTTTCTCTCCATGACCAATGATAATACTCGTTTCTTTGCGTTTTCTTTTTGGTTTTTTCTCTTTCACTTGTGTTGGCTTTACTATTAGGTCTGCATAGCTTGAAGCCTCTTCTCCAGCAATATTAATTGCTCTACACTCAATGTCAGCAGAGTCTTCACGCTTAAGGTCATAAATAGTGAGAGAGCAATGACCGAAATCATCATATTGAATTGTGTATCTACCACCTGCTTGGATCTCTAAACCATCGCTATACCACTTTATCAATGGCATGGGATAGCCAGTCACTTTAGCATCAAACTTAGCAGTACTTCCCTCTGTAACTTCAATATCAAGTAGCTCATTTAGGAACCTTGGTGGTTTAACACGCTCTTGTTTCTCAAAGTCACTAGTCAGTATCTCTTCAGTAGTTGCAGTGGTTTTAGACGATGTCTTGCGATATGCTTCTTGTCCAGAAATATCTTCACTTATGTCAGACCTTGATGCTGAAATGTAATTATTAATATCATTTTTATTCATTAAGTAGCTGCATTAAATGACCATTAGAATGTTTCATTAATAGAATAGAACATCAAAATTATTATTGCTTTTTGTTAGGTTGTTCGTAAAAAATGTAAGATTAAAACAATTTTTTTTTTTTTAACTTAATATCAAGATTAGAAAAACGTGCATTACATACCTACAACTTTAAGGCTTGTACTACAAGTAGCAGTGCCATAACTGTTCTCAGCACGACAAGTATACTCTCCTTCATCATGAAGCAAGACTTCTTTTATAACCAACAAGATACGGTTCTCTTGTATAATGTACTGAAAATCTGAAGAGTTAGTAATCGGTGTTTGGCCTTTGTACCACCAGATTCTAAGAGGTGGACTTCCAGATACAAAGCATTCAAGCTGAACAGAATCACCCTCTGTTGCAACAGTATCATGGAGGAGCTGTACAAATTTTGGAGGTTCTGGCATCGGTTCACCATAAGGCAGAGGAACATAACCATGAGGCATACCCTCAAAAGACAATTTAATATTAATTGGTGGTTGTGTATACGCTATAGGTTGAAAGGTCAGAGGTCGGACAACTTGTCTTGGAAGATCTTCAGTTGCAGATTCTTCCTCTGTTACTGTTTCAGTCACAGTTGTTGTTGTGGTTGTTGTAGTTTTCTTTCTAATACGTTGAAATTCCTCTGTATCAGATCCTTCTCTTGTGATTACCTGCTGTGTAACAACATCAGGTTGACTTCTTTCTGTTGTACGATGTACAAATCCAGGATGTGGTTGAAGTCTGTCTTGAAGGATATGCACCTTCATTTCTTGTCTGGCCTCACTTAAATCACTATCGTAAGAAGCTGTATCAACTAAAAACCAAATAAAATAAGTATTTGTCTTCAACATAATTAAATTGAGTCCTTCAATAATCAATGAACAACTATCCAAAGATAAATTACATTTCTGTATTTAGTTTAGGTTGTTTTTTAATTCAACATAAGGATAGGGCTAACTGCATTACATTAGTGAGAAAGTTAAACTGACCTTTGACATGTAAATCAGCCACACATGTTGCCTCACCAGCAGGATTTGCTGCCTTCACCATATATTTGGCAGCATCAGTTGGTTGGATCATTTTTATTTTAAGTATGCAAGAGCCATCCTGTGTGATACGAATGTGGACACGACCAGCTGGTCTCAGCTCACTTCCATTCTGAAAAAGAAAACCGAACTCTCATATAATAAAACTGCCATTCACTATCAAAATATTATATTAAAAAAGTCAAATTCTATATTGGCAAGTATTCATTAAACATTGTCAACAAGCGTACTATGGCAATCTCATATTAAAATCCTACAACTTACCTTAAACCATCTAACAGTAGGCCTTGGGTAGCCAGATACACTACATTTGAATGAAACTGTACTACCTACAGGCATGTCTTGATTACTCATGTATGAGGTAAATGTTGGAGGTGTTATTTTGGTTCGAGGTTCAAGAAGAATTTCAATATCAGAAGTGTACTCCTCTGGAGCAACTAGCAAAGAAGAATGCATCTTTTGCTCAATATCACTGGGTAATACTGCAAAGAAAAGTTTCAATAGAACATGGAATCATTCACTAACTATTTATAGATATTATAGTACCTGAATGTATCTGAAGTTTACTTAGTGGATTAAGATTTTTCAGACAAAATTTTAGAATTAATCATACTAGGGGCTCATGTACTGCATGCATTTTTACTGCACTAATTGAGAATTATATTTTTAAAATCATTCTCACATAGGTGAAGTGAAGCTATTTTGAATCAATGTTGGGGAAAAAATATACCTTCAACAATGAGTTTGGCAGTGCATGAAGCAACACCGGCACTGTTCTCTGCACGACAAGTAATCTGGCCAGAATCCGTAATCTGTGCTCTTGGAATGACAAGACAACTAGATCCATCAATGGCCACTCTAACATGAAATTCAGGAGAGTCTTCAATTTGAATACCATTTCTGAACCACTTGATGTCAGGAGTTGGATCTCCAATAACAGCAACATCAAACCTTGCCTCATCCCCTTCATAAAGACGGCAGTGATTGATGAATTTTGTGAATGCAGGTGGTGTTCTCAACTCTGCTTGATCTACTTTTGGAACATAATCCGCATCATCCTTTGTTTTTGTCAATGTGGTTGTTGTAACTCTTTTTGTGCTTTTAGTAATAATATCTTGTGCAACTTTAATTGGTTGTTTATCTACAACATCACTATCTAGCCTACGGTCACCCGTTGGCCAAGACAGTGGTACAGCTTCTTGACTTGTCTCGATAGTTTTTGGAACTGTAGGTTCAAATGTGGTTGGATACACTGTGACTGTTCTTCCGTCATACGGAAGAATGTCATCAAGATCAATGTCGACATCAGAGTCCAGGTCACCTGCACTGTATGCACCACTGACATCTCCACCATAAGACTCACTGAAGCTCATTAAACCAGGAACTTGAGCATTCAATTCAGCTGTAAAAAGCATTTATGATTATAATTATGTTTAACATATACTTACAACAAATATATATAGTAAAATATATAACAGTAATATATAATAGAACTTTTTCTAGTACAATGAATCTATTATAGGAATGTCTAATAATGTAAAAATGTTCATGAAATTGATTTATGCAAGATGCATTAAACTTTTTTGTCTCAAACGTCTATTACCATGCTATTAATACTAAAGCTAACTACTATAGTATCATTTATATTCACAATTTTTGTACTGGATAATCCAGACATAATTTGTTAGCAAATAAATTCTAGTATAAGCTCTCACTTCAAAATCTACCAAAAATAACAACATTCACACATACTAAATAAATTTAACTTTTAAAAAAGTGTTAGATTAAATTCTACATAAGCCTTTACTAAAACTATCAAATAAATAATTAGTGACAACTTACATTTGTGCAATGAGTATCATTAATCACGATAAATTTGTTGTTAGTGCCATGCACATATTTATTTTTTTTCTGGGAGGTATCGTTGGTTATTTCATCACACTTCGAATAATATAACACTAATGTTTCTGTAAGATTCACACATCCATGCTTTGGTATTATTAAAAATTAATATCCGGTAAGATCCATACGTCCATGCTTTAGAATTATAAAATACTATTTTTCTACAAAATACACAATTAATAGACTCCATAAAGTACTAGTTAATGCACACTATCATGCTTTGAATGCAAAGGTTGGTAGAGGTTTAGGATTGGTGGCAAGTACTAAAATGGTTACAATGTAGCTTCTTATTCCAGTAATATTCATAATTAAGCTGGGTAGACGTCTCGAAACAAATTTTGAAAGAATTTCCCACCTCTAATCATAATCTATATCCATGGAAATGATAAAATATGAGTATTTTTCTAGTAATTTACTTTAATATAATATAATGGTAGGTTTACGATGGGATGATGGTTACAATATGTCAGTGCTAGGCATAATTAAGCTGTGTAAACATCTCAATATAAATTTTGTGACAGAGAAAACCTCTGATAAAAACAAATTCATGGAAATAATAAAATATTAGTATTTTTGTAGATAATACATTTTCATGTAATACAAAAGTTTGTAATAGTAATGTTTAGTATTTATTTTTAATATAGATAATATTCATCTTTTTTGAGAAGTTTTTCTTGCAGTAACCTGCAGCAGTACAGTTCAAAATACTAGATTGCACTCTAATGCTTTATCTAAGCTATCAGTACCTGTAGGTAGATTAGTTTTGACACAGTTCATTACTCATATACAATAATACAGATCATATTATTGTATATATGTAATAATACAGTTGTATATAGAAACAGCAAGAAGACATCTAATTTAAAAAAATATTCCATGCATGCATTCAACACAAAACTATTTATTTTATAAGTTATTGTTATTCACATCACAACACACATTTTAAACTAATCATTTTTTGCATGTTTTTAGTTTAAAATACTAGACTCCCGACATTAATATCATTTTTAAAATATTGAAAATATATTGGAAAAATAAAAAATATACTAAAACTAAATTATACTGCAATAACTTTCCTATATACACCAGTTTAAATTAGAAATTACACCTGCTTTTATTGATATTTTTCATTTATTTCCAACTGCCAAAATGATGAACTATACAAGTGTTACAGTTCACATGCTTTTGAATACAAATGCCTATATTTTCTATTGATTCTGTTGAAATTCTACCCTTGGTGTGTAACACTCCATAGAGTACACTTCTCTATCCTTTTGTCCATCTTTTGGATGGCTCTTCTCAAACTTATTAACCTATAGCACTAATACTTTATATTAAAAGGCAAATAAAAATGTAAGCAATTAAAATACCAACTTACCTTGAACTGTTAGTTGCGCATCACATATGTTGCTTCCTGCCGTGTTAACAGCCTTTACACTATAGTGACCTATATCCTCTGAAAAAGTCTCTCTAATGATCAAAGAACTGGTTCCATCTGAGCGATTAACAACACGGTAGTCAGCCGTGTTTGTAATCTCAGATCTGTCCTTATACCATGTGACTTCGGGTTGTGGTGTACCAACAATTTTGCAGTCAAAGCGTGCGGGATTCCCCTCAATTACATCAACATTTGAGATCTTCTGAACAAACTTAGGGGGCACAGCCTCCTCAGCTGCTGAAATTATTTCTTCAACTGAAATAGGACAAGGCAAAAACCATTAAAATTTGTCCAAAGGTCATAATTTAAATGCCAAATTGAAAATGGCAGATTTTAATGTAACTGCAATGATTATAAATGGTCTTATCTTTATCATACATTTCAATTGAAGAAATGAATGACAAAAAGCAGCTCGGAGGCAAGTAACCCATGTGATCTGTAATGATGCTTGCGAAACATTCAACCATCGGCGTCAATAAATTTTCTACACATTAAACATTACACATAAATTTTGTGTACATGAAAACATACAGTAACCAATCAAAATACCTGATGGTGTAGCGTTCACAAGACTCATCACATGTGAAGTTTTTGCCTGATGTGCTGAATGATCTGTGACCTGTGATAACAACACTGTGCACTAACAACAATTAGATAACTAATATTAAATTATTCCACTATGAAATGTATTTTTCATAGGTAGCATCCAATCTAACTCAACTACCAAATTAGTTGAATCAACATTTTGGGATTATAAATATTTCAGCTATGTGCACAATTTTGTTAATAAGTTATTGAAACTTGAAGGATACCAAGGACAAGCATTGCAGTTGCAAAACAATCTACATTTTAATTAGTCATTAATGTCATTATACAGTGATAAATGTTAGCCTAGCAATGTAATATGCTAGTTTACTTTATGTGACCAATCTACTTACTGCCAATTTAGAATGCTATTAAATATTTAAAGTATTTACTTAAAGAATTACACAAAATCATATGAAAGACGGACAAGCACCATGAACATGAATTGAGGATCATGTCAACATTATTCTATTGCATTTGCTGTAATAAATCTACATTGTTAGCACATCCAAAACAAATTCCCTGGTGAATTGTTACATAGGTATCACCCATGATAATATTAACATTTTCGTAAAAACTCAGTAGAAAGGTATGCGCATATATCACTGTGTTACATTGATATTTACAGGTTCAACTGAGGATGTAACACAAAAAACTTTCACATTCAAACCAATATGTAAAGCTCTGTCTACACTATAAAACTGTAACTGACAAAATGTGATGTACCCATATAGACATGATGATGTCATATCACTACCATATTTGGGCACATCACACTTTTTTGTCAAACTAGTTTGATAGTGTTGATTATTGTATGTGTCAACCGGGTATATTATGAATATATATGTACCAATTTTTTTTAATCTAAAAAAAAAATGATTTTCATTTAAAAATTACTGCTAATACAATAGAATAGTTTTGCAAGATCTTTTTATACATACATTTAAAGTTACTAATTACTAATGTTGTAAATTTAAGAAAATTCACTTCATATTTGGTATTCAAATCACTTGCCATTACATGAAAATGTTGCACTTCAAATAAATTAAATTCACTATAAATTAAACTATAATAAATCTTAAATATATTAAATCTAAAAGTGAGCACATAATTACCTAATTGCACTATGACTAATACTTAAAATATATAAAAATGTTACTATGACCACCTCAGTCTTAACCTTCAAATTTACTCCCAGAAATCTTTTTCACAAAATTGTTTGAGCATAAAACGGAAATTACTACTTTAAATTGTATGTTTATCTTCAACAAAAAATAGTACTTAATATGACGTATAAAATAATTATCACAAACTGAACATACAAAAGTGGATATTATTTAAATTGCAGCATGGTTTGATTGTAATAAATAGTTTTAACATTAAGGTGATATTAGGCAGTGTGTGTCATGCACACATATGTTCTATATATAAATGTCTCCTTTTGAAATTATATAACTTTATAATAGATATATGGTTAAATATAGGTTATATGTAGAATCTGTAAAACTAAACTTCCAACTGTTTTAAAAATGACATGTTGATGTAATTTTTTAAGAGTTAGAAGTTTATAAATCTATTAATTTCTAAACACTGTCAAAGTTACAACTAAGCACCATTAATAGGACGGTTTGTTTTAAGAATAAGGCAACTATTGAGGTACAAAATACAGAGACGTATTAAATAGAACATACGAGTCACGCATGATGTGATTACATTTAAGTTATTTTGTGCTTTTTATAGGCAGTGGAATGTGATGGTAGTAACAAAATTGTAATTGCTGTATGACAACCTGACAATTTAGTATTTATTATCTGATTTGAATAAAAGAAAGAAAAAACTTATTTGTATTGGAAGAATGTCCACATTTAAATAAATTGTGTGTTTCCTTTTAAATAAATTGTTCTTTATTCCAAAAACATTTGGTTAAAGTTTTGTGAGTGACATATTCATTTGGACTCAGTCTTTGAAACACACCTTTAAAATAATAGAATATTCCATTTTACCACCCTGTAAAATGTTTCATTTTGTTTACCAAAACTATTTGATGAGATTAAAATTTAGTAGTGTATAAATAAGAAACCAATACAATTAACAATTGAATAAATATGAGGACTAAATAGGGAAGAGTGAACCTTTTCACTGCTTCATTACGCAATAATTCAATCATTCTCAAGTGTGCAAGATTTGCACATCATTACATGCAATTCACACACCATGTTTTCCTCCATGTAATGTATATACAAAATGTTCATGAAGGGTAGTATTCTGCATCATAAAACATACCTTTAACACGCAATCTCGCACTACTAGCGACCTTTCCAAAATCGTTTCTAACTTCACATGAGTACAGTCCTTCGTCTTCAGGGAAAACCTCATTGATGTAAAGTTTTGCGATTCCGTCTTCATAAAACATTTGGAAATACTTTGATGGCTTGATGATAGCTTTATCTAAAAACCAGGTTACAATAGGCTCTGAAAGTAAAAATTAATATTGTAATAGAATGGCTTGTGGTATAAAAACAGACAGAAAGATGGCTTTAACAGAGAGTGATGTTAAAGAATATATTATATTTAGGTTGGTCCCAATTTTTTATGCTCTGTATAATATTTGCATGGCATTTGATGAAATAAATGTTTGTTGAATTTGAATTAGATTTAGAAAAGAAGCATGTTACCAAAATTGCAATATATTTTTTATAGTTTAAAAAAAAGCATCTCTGGCTCAATGTTATTGATAATTTAAAAAGTCTTAATATTAATATTTTATATTAACTCACTAACTAAATATATAGTTATCTCACAATAAACTCCATGAAATGTTAATATTCCTAAGGCTGCCAAATCCAGATGCAGCACAAGTTCTCATACATATTTGTTAGGGAATGAGAAATAGCAGTTCATTGACATTTTTAAAGAAAATAATCCGCCTAAATGGACAAAAAACCCTCTATTAAATGCAATGCTTAAGTAATTGCTTTTCACAGTTTGTGAACATATCTATTTTGATGATATTTAAACATTTTTTCATCACAATACAATCATTTATTTGGTCCTGGTCCCATTCTGTCAATGGCATTGTCATGGTGTAATAATAAATAATGAGGAAGTCAGGGTTGAAAGATTTTTACCAGAAAACAAAGGACTCTGTGTAAGTAGGCAAACAGAGTGTAGGACAATATTAGAACACCCACACAATACCTGTGTATTTCATTGTTTATATAAAAAGTTTAAAACGTCTACTAAACTAATAGTAAACTACTATTGATTTTGTAATAAACATTTTACTTTTCAAATTTTCAATATTAAAAAAAATCTAAATTAGGAAGTGTATCAAGAGACCATCCAATCAGCACATTTAGATTTATTTTAAACCAAAAGTGTATACTAATAACAGGTCAAAAATAAAGATTTAAAAAA
Organism: Antedon mediterranea; assembly: GCF_964355755.1. NCBI lineage: Eukaryota > Metazoa > Echinodermata > Crinoidea > Comatulida > Antedonidae > Antedon > Antedon mediterranea. The sequence goes on along the minus strand of NC_092671.1, from coordinate 12,590,108 downwards.
ACAGTAAAGGTAAAAATTTAAATAAATGTGTTAATAATACATTTAAATTAAAGAGAAATAAAAAGACAGACAAAAATATATAAGGAATTATTAAGTAAAATTGACAAAAATCTACAGAAAACACTATTTTTACAAACATCAACACAAGAAAAGAAGTGGTTAAAAGCGAAGACTACAGATGTGGACAATATAAAAACAAGATGACACTTTAAAACAACGTTACCTGTTTTACTAACAGCATGACATTGTATCTCTATAGGGCAGCCTTCTTCTACCTCAACATCATTCATATGTGAGGTTAATTGTGGAGCTTTGTTGTTTGCTGTAATGACAATCAAATATAATATTTTTTCAGATGATAAATTTGTAAATAGTAGCTTAACCAAAGTAATGGAATAATATAACATTTGATAAAGAATTACAATTACAAGATTACTTGCGAACAATGGTTGATTGTATTTTTTACATTGTGTGTAGACATAATAGTTATTTAAAAAAAACATTTTTGCAGGAACAAAAACAATAAAAACAAAACTATTACAAAATTCTAAATCTGCTTACTTGGTATATCGACTTTTATTTCTGTACGACAGACACCACATGCATTGCACGCTTCACAGTAGTAAGAGCCTGTATCTTCTGGTTTGCAGTCCAATATAAGCAACGTAAATACATTATCATCTTCAATCATCTTCTGACGAATTGATGTAACTAACTTCTGGTCTCCCTGTTAAGAAAAAAATTCAACTTAATACTAATTTCTAAAAACATTTCTGGTTAAATACTACTCATAGTTTTGTAAATAAAACTGTTTATGCATAGTCAATGATCAAAATACTGACCCCACCAAATGGAATACTTTTAAAACGCTCCTAGTTTTTTTTTTAAAGCCTTGAACAAATTTAGTAAAGAGAATGTTCTTTGAGTTCCAACTCTTAATTCAGAAATGCATAAACGTTTATCCTGAAGAGATGTGTATAACTATTTAGTACAAAGTTCACATTTCTAGGTAGGTGTTGGCAAACACACCTCATGTTGGTTCTTAATTATAATAATCATAATATATTGAACAAAATGAATGTGTTTACCTTGTACCATACAACTGTAGACTTCGGTTCTGATTCAAATTTGATGATGATTTTGATAGGTTCACCTGGAACTCCTATAATGGTTTCTTGAGGTGCTGACAGTACTTTAGGAGCCATTTCTTTAACTGGTTCTCCACCTTTCTCTTCAATAACCAATTCTAAATGGAAAATGTTTCAGTAGTTAGAATAATCGCACTAGCAATATTCCTGAAGATGCCTAATGCCTAATATTTAAGGGAAATTTATTTAGAAAAATGTAAAAGGAAAACATAAAATTGAAAGATAAAAGCATAAAAACACAAAAAAAAAAACCATGCAAATGTACGATAATTGTTTTTCAGGTAGACTGCTCTATTATGTTTAAATGATTAAGAGAGTAATCTTTATTTAAACATTTTCATGAGCAAACGTTACAGTAGTATGATATGGTATCAAGAGTGGAAAAAGGTATTTCACAAAAGCTGGGTTTCACACTCCACACAAAAAAGGGAAACAGTAGCAATGGTTACTTCTGAAGGTTAGTATTAAAGAAGATAAACTTTATTAATAGAATTTTAGTGAATAGAGGGGAGACAGTGTGGTACATTTTAGAATTAAAAATGTTCTAAATCAGATCAGGTAATGAGATATATTTCTATTAAACTTGAAAAAGTGGTTGGTTTTCTAACTGAGAAGTGAAGGAATTTGTTTAATGAAAGTCAAACCTCTCTCTGTTTATCCTTCCATTGATGTTTACATTAAAATAATGAATTTAAAATCTAGTTTTATTAATACAAAAATACATATCACAAATTAAATTTTGTTTGGTAGATTTATCAAAACTCTATTTTAAGATTTCCACAGATATATTATTTATAAGACTTCAAACCATAGCTGGTGTGAAAGTGTAGATGCTGTAATGTAGTGCAAAACTGTTGTGTGGCAACCAATGGTTAAACATTTGTTAGATCAATCCTTTCAGGTTAGTATTAAATCATTGCAAAACGAGGATCAAGATGGCTGCTTCTTAGCTTGACCATTGACCAGCAAGATACCTTTTATGAAGAGTTCAGCTGCACTTCTAACAGTTCCTGTCACATTACTGAGTTCAACTGTGTACACACCAGCATCATCAGTGAATGACTCCAGAATTGTAAGCGTACTGTAGGTTTCGGTCACCTTGATGGTAAAGTCTGGATTGGAATGCGCATCCTCACCGTCTTTCAACCACCTTACTGTGTTGTCACCAGTAAACCTCACTTCAAATACAACAGGCGATCCTTCAACTGCAACCTGATCTAAGAGTTCTAGACTGAAGACAGGAAGTGGAACCACTGGAAAAGTCTCTTGTATAGTAGCTGTATCTGCCACTAGTACAGGTGTTGCTTCTGTCATTGGTGCAACTTCAGCTGGTTTAAATTCTTCTTTGATAACCTCTTGTTTTACAGCATGAGCTGGAACCATTTTGTCTTGTGCTGTAGATGGCTTGCCAATCTTTGCTGCTAGTCGTTGCTCTTCAAATTGATTTTGCATTTTTGTTTGCTCTTCTGATTAAATAAAGGAACATAACAATATAAACTAAACTATTACTGATTTTACAAAAAATATCCACCATTAACTTTTTACATCTTAGTGTTATTGTCTCATTTAATTGCAATTATATAAACAGTATTTTTTTTATGGTCCTTTTATTGTAAATATTAAAAGTTTTTTGAATTTCAAAATTGAAAAAGAAAAACTTTACCTCTTGAAGCAGGTCGCAGTTGAATATTGAAATCTTCCCGTCTGAGGACACTCAGTTTTGTTGTATAGCTGACTGTGCCATATTTATTCTTAGCTTCAACCTTAATTTCGCCAGCATCGTAAGGTCTTGTCTTTGGGATCTCAAGATGATGTAATCCATCAAAGCATATTTTTATTCTAGAACTCTGTGAAAAATAAAAAGACCTCATATGCATGATATACATTTTTTGGAAAACAAAATCATAGTTTTGGTACATATGGTACAATTTAAATAATTTTTACATTTTTCAAAACAATTTACACAAAAGTAACAAATTGATAACTTACAGAAATAAGTTGGATGCCATCTTTGTACCAAGACACTCTTGGAAGAGGATATCCTGTAAGACGACAGGAGAATCGAGCTGGACCACCTTCCACACATTTAACCTCTTCAGGAATCTTTACAAAGGATGGCTCACCATGCTCATCTTCCTCTGATGCCTCATCTTCAGTGTTTAAGGTTCCTCTGAAAATACAAGGAAATTGTGTTGCTCTGAGACTAGGACAATACAATTCAAAAACATAGTACATCATTCTTTAACATTCAGCAGCAGATGAGTAAAAATTATTACTGAATTTACTGGTACGAGAAGTGACGGACCAGAAGCGTCTGCCGCTTGTAATGACTTCAAAAACTTAGTGCATTACACAAGTAAAGCAGTATTACAAAATTATAGAATATTGGGAAATATACTAAATAAAAAGTATTCAATATACAGGTTGAAGAGTATATTTACTTACTCTCTAAGAGCTTTTTCATAAGCAAGTGTTTTCTGAATCCCTTGCATCTCTTCAGGAAGCTGTGTCTCAAGAATAACTGCATCTTTTGCTACACAAAATAAATTTATAAAAACAGATGTGTTAATTGCTCAAACTTAATATTCAGAATTCTTTTTAACATATTTTTTTCTGATTTATTCTTCAAAATGTATACTATTATTAAGATTGTCCTCTCTTTTATGTGTGCAGAGTCATTGATAGTAGGGAGCTCTTATTTTCATGACACACCACTTGACTACGCAGCCATCCAATCAAAAACATCATTCTGTGCATGCTCAGCTGCACAATTATAAGGGGAGTATTACAAAAACAAAACAAAAATAACAGACAAACAATGCAATACTTACCTAAGCATGTTAACATTGCTGTTGTCTGACATGTACCACCTTCATTGGTTATTAAACAAGTGATACGACCAGCGTCTTCAGGGAAAATACCATTAATTGTTAAACTACAGATTCCAAACTCTGAAGAGGTGATATATCGTGAACCTATGTAAAAACAAACATGGAATAAAATATTTTATGAACTTCCCAATAATAACATACTGTAGAACATCTTCTTATCTATATAAAGTTTGAAAAGAGCAATGTCTTTTTGATATACCCTTACAATGTTCTTCTGTCTGTGCTCCACATGCACTCTTTGTTGTGACCATGCAATCTCTTCTGCTGCAATACAAGTTCTTATATTAAGTTACTGTACCTGATTTGATAGGCTGACCATCTTTAAACCATTCAACCTTGAGGGTAGGGTCTCCAGAGGGTGACACACGGCACTTGAATGATACAGGTGAACCTTCTTTACTAGTGATATTATGCAACTGCACCTCAACTTTCGGTGCCTCTTTTTTCTGTTGCTTTTCCTCATCAGAATATCGCTCAGGTTGTACATAGCTTGGTAAAATTGGGGTTGTATCAGTTACAGTACTACAAAATAGAGCCATAATATTCATAAATAATTGCCAAATTATAAACAGAAGATATTTTAATACTCCAAAAGCAATTTAACTTTCAAAAAATCTTTTTAACTGAGTAGTAACTTACGGTAAAACAGGTGATCTCTTTGGAATGACCAACTGTCTGGGCTCAGAAGAGGGACGTTTCTCAACTTGGGCTACTAACTTAGCTCTGCATGATGTTCTACCAGCTGAGTTCAATGCTGTGCAGCTATACCATGCTGAATCCCATCTTTGTACATTGTCGATATGCAATGTACACACGCCATCTTTGACTTCTGTTGTGTAGTGTTTGTCATCTGGATGAATGAAATGGTCATCTTTCTGCCAGGAGACTGTGGGTGTAGGTGTACCAGCAACCTTACACTGCATTGTTGCCGATTCATTAACTTTCACAGCCACGTTCTGGATACGATCAATAAATGATGGTGCAACCTTTCTCTCTTTAGCTGTTTAAAACCAACAAATTTAGGGCTTTAGCAATATAAGCTAACAATAAAGGTTTGAATCTACGGGCCATTTTAAGAAACAAAACTATGAAAGAGAAAAACCTAGCTTGTCCGTTGGAAATGCACATTAAACAAAACATTTTAATTGAAACCTCACATCAGTGTACGACCATGTAAACTTACCTTCAACATTTAGGTTAACACAAAACTGGTTCTCTCCAGCACGGTTTTTAGCTGTACATGTGTATGTACCTGCATCTTTTGGTGTTGTGTAGTAGATTACAAGAGAATTTATGCCACCTTCATTGATTATCATCTATTGAGATAAAATAAGCACGCAATTTACAAAACTTCTACATGCAGGTCTCTATATAATTACAAAATGCTGATTATCAGAATCCTAAAATCTCTTCCAATAACTCACCAACACTTCAAATTAATAAGATGAAAAATTGTAAAAATGATTCACTAAAAAAAATTTAAAACCTACATGATGGTTTCTGTCTAATCGTACAGGTTGTCCATTTAGTAACCATATAAAATCTGGTGGTGGACGGCCTGTGACTTTACAGTTGAACCTTGCTACTTTTCCTTCTCGTACTGTCAAATCCTGGGGAATTTCCTTGAATGAGGGCCTGTAATACTTCTCCTTCACCTCACCCTCTATGAAACCTCTGTCTGGCATGTTGTATACTTTACTTTCCCTACGGAATTATACATGTGATTTAGATAATAAACATACAAATTATATTGGAACTATTTTAATATGAAAACAATAAGATTACAAGAATGCAGTAATAAAAACCACCACTTGTTTGCAGTAAATAACAATGAAAAGTAATGTAAACGGCACTATGATTTGAAAAAGGAAGATATTTACAATTAGTGCATAGACACTAAAGATATGCAATCACCTATGTAACATATTGACATGAGCATCACGCACCAGTAAATGCTCTGTTGTGCATTCATAAACTAACTATTATTACAAGACAGTTACTTACACTCTGACTCTGGCTCCCATTACACCTTTCATATGCTGTGGTTTATCATCACCTTTTGTGTCTTTGACTACCACCCTTGCTGAACACACTGCATTACCAGCAGTGTTAGCAGCAAGTACTGTGTAGTGGCCTGAATCACCTGGCAGAGCTAAATTTATTCTCAAAGAACAGAAGCCTTCAGTCTGGCGTACCTCTACCCGCTGTGACTTTCTAACAATGTATCCATTTTTAAACCATTGAATCTAAAAAATAAAAATAATGAACATCAAGCCTAGGTAGTCAATACAAATACAAACAAAGTCCTTGGGCAGACCAAATCCTGTGACAAACAAATCATATTCCACTAACCATAGGTTTTGGTCGACCAGTGACTCTGCAACTAAGAGTTACTGGAGATCCTTCCATCAACTGTACGTTCTTCATCTCTTTCACAAATCTAGGAGCAGCCAACGCATCCGTGTCGGTCTCCATTTCAGATTCAGTGTACTCTGTTTCTGTGTCTGTCTCAGTCAATGTACCATCTTTAGCATCAAATCCTGAGCCTTTTAAAAGTTCAGCCTCAAACTCGTCAATGTCAAAAGCCTGTGAATTAAAACATGAAAACCAAGTTTTACTGTATTTGTTGTATCATAATAAACAGACTAGGGATGTTACAATGTGGGAAAAACATTTAATAACCTAATACCATTGTTATTACTTGATGAATCAATCCTTTTCTTACACTATTTAACGTCAAATATAAGCAATCTTTTAAAATTATTATTATTTTACAAAAAATTCATTCAATTTTGTACAGTATTGAAATCAGTCTTTGAACTTGTAAACAAAAAATTGAAAGGAATTAGATGAAAACATTTACTGAATCTGTATCTGTAAAGAAATCAAAATTATTATGAAAACTGTTAGATATCAAATTTAAATAAACAATACATGTCATACTCCATATATATTTTTAAAATACACAAAACAATTCAACATTTAATGATATGAAAATGGGAATATTAAATTGATTAGAGCACACAGTTAAGATATTGTAGATTATCATGCGGAAATTAATTCTATAAATATCTGATATCAAACAGCTCTCAGCTCTTTGTGGTCAAACTTTTTCATTCACTGTTAATAATTGTAATGCTTAAACTAAGGATCAAAATAACTAATGTAAACGCAATTGGTTTAAAGTTAACATAAGGAGTTTTAATGTTACAGGAACAATATACCAATACCAGTATTAATAATATTTTAGGAGTTCCAGCAAATATCATTCAGGGAAAAGCTAAAACTATAAAAGAAAATCATCATATAGTTAATCAAACGAATTAATAAAATCTGCTCTTTAATATTACATTTCATTATTATTAATTATTATTTTTCTAAATCAAATTAGCACTCCAAATTGGACAAGCAAAACAATCAGAAACAACAACAGCAGTACAGACCACTGGAGGCTTGACTGTGGCCTGATCTGCTTCGTCTACACCTAAGGTATGATCGCGGAATGATATCTCTTGTGCAAGCCGTGACTCAAAAGGAGAAACCATATAGTCCTGAAATCAGAAGCCAGTTGACAACTAAATAAATGCATTATACATAAAGAGAAATGTTGAACATAGAAATACATACATATTATATATTTTACTTTATACTCTTAATTTACTACATTAACCACTTACAACAAATTCAATGTATGTACATCTGTCTTAATTCAGTACACATTACCTCAAAGTAACTGTTAGTAAATGAACTCATGCTCTATAAACTAAGTCTCAGTATGAGGGTAACATTGAACAACAAGCATGATACTGGACTTGTATGTGAAACATGATGTTTTCTATACTAATCTTCAGTGTACATTAAACAACGCTAAAGGTGCTCTTATGTCGACATGTAATTTAACTTAACTCAACTGAAAGGAACCTAGTTGACACAGTTGAGTTGAGTTAAGTGAAATGGAGTAATTGTTTTAATAGTAATTATTACATTCTATGTTATTACATTATTGGTAAGGTAGATGGGTTTTTTACGACTTAAAAAGGTCTTGTATAAAATGCAACACTCAAGGCATGACCGGAATGGCAGATTCCCTAGAAAGTATGGTTTTCAAAGAGTAGACAGTACCACATCAATATACCAGGTAATAATTTACTGCTAAAAATGTGGTCAAGAAAACAGCTAAAATTACATGAAATAGGGAATGGCAATGAACATATACAAACTAATCAAATCTACTATTACTTTTGTTAATTCACTAAACAAATAATCACATGCACTTTTGTTACACTTGTTGACTACCTTATCAACTGCTAAGTGTGCACGCTCTAAATCCGGATCACCAGTGACACGTTCTCTATATGAAACTTCAGTCATTAAACGTCTCTCAAATGGCGAAAGTTTAACAGCCTTTGAAAAAATTGTTGTAAATTAAATTTAATGTAACTTTTTTTCCCATTAAAAAACTGAAGAAACATTTTGCCTAAGATGCTACAATTAATTCTAATAAATGTGTTTACAAAATACAAATATTCAAATTATGCTTGCATTTAAACAAAATATATATATTCATGCCACAACAATATTGCTACCTGGTCTTTGTCAGGTAATGATATACGATCTTGACTCATGCTACGCTCCCTGAAAGCTACCTCAGACATGAGGCGCTTCTCAAATGGTGCCACTGGTACCTCCTCCTACAAATCAGATTTATTTATTCAAAAAGCATCATTAAAGATCATAGTAACATAAAAAATGATACACTTTACACTCATGTTTTAACCATAATGCAAGAATTGTTAGAAATAATTATTTCAATTAAATGGGGATATTCTTTACGAGAAATGTAAAATAAAAAATCAATCGTATCAACTCAAAATAATGCTTAATAAAACAAAATCTACTATCCTTTTTAAAGGAAAACCAAACATGTTAAAGAATAAATAAACTATTCAATAACACATTTAGATTAAAGTAACTTACAGGTTCAGGGGACATTAATCCCATTTGAGTTGGCTGTTGGGATGCCATGTAGTTCTGTCGTTCCATCTCAAGTGCATAAGCCAACTGTTGTTCTTGGCGTTCTCGCTTCTCTCGTTCAAGTTCTTGTTGTTTAAACCAATGGTTGTATGCCGCTACAACAAAAATGGTAGTTTAAATTATATTCCTTAGTTTTTGACAAAAATAATGTGATGTGCCCTCATGATGATGTCATATCACTACCAAATTTGGGCACATCATTTTTTTTGTCAAAATAGTTTGATAGTGTAGATAGTGTCTTACCTTCTGGAAGCAATGGACTTGTGGTAGTTGTTTGTCCTGCTTGGTTTTTAGCTATGCATGTAAATTCGCCTATGTCATCTCGGAGAGCCATTGTAATGTCAAGAATACACTTTCCAGTTTGTTCATTGTGTTTTATTATAAATCTGTTGACAAAATAATCATAAATTTACACAAAATATATTTTTATAGAAAGATATATAACATATGATTATAAAAAAAAATACTGTCTTTTCATATAACAATAATAAACTTGCTACTAACCTATATCCATGTGCTATTGGTAGGCCTTTCATTAGCCACACTACTTCAGGAATTGGGTAACCCTCCACTTGACATTCAAACCTGGCCCTCATACCTTCCACTAGCTTTACAGGTTGCAATGTTCTGGTAAAGCAAGGGGCTAGTAAGTTTTTCTTGTTTGGTTGCCTAAATGAAAAAAATTAGTCCTTGTATGAAAACAATATAAATATATTATATACAGTGTAACTTTTACTTAGACATTTTATGATTAGTTCAAATTGTTCAAGATAATTAATTGGTTAATTATCCACAATAATCAATGCACAGATGTAATTACTCACCTAAAAGATTCAGCAGTAGGTGTAATCTGCATACCTTTCATTTCTGGTATTTCAGCAGCTGCAAATAAAATTAAGTGCATATTTTCATTTAAATCAACAAAAATGATGGGAAAATACCATATGGCAACAGCTGAACTAACTAGAAGATACATGAGAACTGGAGAAATCTGACTCTATCTTTTGAAAATGAATGAATTGGCTTCTAATAAAAAAAAAAGAATATTTTACCTTTAACCTTTAACACACATGATGTCGACCTTTCACCTTCTGTGTTTGTGGCCGAACATGTAAATCTACCAGCATCATCAAGAAATACTTCAGGTATTGTGAGTGTTGCATCATCATCTTTGTAGACAATTTCAAAATCAACAGATGAGTCTAATCGTTCTCCATCACGTTTCCACTTTACTTCCGGTTCAGGCTTTCCTGTCACATGACAGCTTAGTTCAGCTTGAGAACCTTCGTCAACTGTGATATCTTGCAGAAGCTGGTGAGAGAAGATTTAATTCATTTTTGTTCCAGTTTATAATAGTAATAATAATAATATTTAGTTGGCAAAAGTTCTTTAAAGTACAAGTTTTACATTTCATCTTGCCAGGAGCAAGTAATAGGCATGAGCCTTATTCATTATACAAAAGTAAGTACATACTAAAATGCACAGTAAACTTATTTTTTGTTTAAATACCATAAATATCAAAAGAGTACAATTATTATAGATTATTTCCTAGATATATTACCTTTGTGAAAGTTGGTGCCACTAATAAAGGCTTTGGTTGTGCCTGTATTGGTGGCGCTGGAGGCGTTACTTTAGATTGTGCTGGAGGTTGAGCTTTAGGTTGTGTTGGAGGTGTCATTTTAGGTTCAGTTATTTCAGGTTTTACTGTAGGTTCTGCTTTATGAGTGGGAGGAGCAGGGGTTATCATCTTTTTTGGTGGAACTGGAGCTGCAATCTTAGGTGGTCCTGGACCTGGTGGCATCTTCTTTGAAACCTCAACAGAGGTAGTCGGTTGTATCTTTGATGCTTCTCCATCAGCTGTTGTCTTTTTATGTGATGGTGACATGCTCTTAGGTAAACCTGCTGGTGGTGCATTTTCAAACATTGTCAGATTTGATGATATTGCTGGTGAAACTCTAGGTTTTAAAGGTCCTGGTCCATCCGTTTTGCTTGGTGTTTCTTGTTGGCTTGGTTTTTTAGGTACTGATGCCTCTTCATCTTGTACCTTTGCAGCAACTGCTGGTTTCTCTGTCACTACTCCTAATCACAAAAAAATGAAACAATTTTAATTTAGTAACAAGCCACATACTGTTCTGCTTCATGAGACCGTGGATGACATCAACATTCTTTTTATTTGCAGAACAGATAATACAAATATGCATAAAGTACAAATGCATGATATTGCTTTGTTTTACCAGATATGAGGCTTTCTTTGAGAATTCAGATCTCATTGATATCCATCAGAAAGTCAAATTCAGAGTATTTCTTTGGCATTTTGCAAGAAATTACTCAAGCTTAATTTTATATGTTTTGTACTAAACCAATTTCAAAAACAGAAAAAAACATACGTCTAACTTTAAGATCTGCAATAGATTGGGCTACTCCAGCTGCATTCTCAGCCTTGCATATGTATTCGCCTGCATCCTCTTCAAACACTTCAGGAATTATAAGCTTATTTGTGTTTCCAGTTTGTGTTATATTGACGTCAACTGATGATTTGATCTCCTCACCATTGTGGTACCATCGAATCATCGGTCTTGGGTATCCATTTATGTACGTTTCCATCTCTACACGATCTCCTTCTTCAACTTCGTAATTGTCTAGTCTCTTTTTGAATTCTGGTGCTTCTTTCAATTCTATTAACAAAAATGTCCACAAATATCATATAAGAAGCATGGATACAAATAAAGAAATCACATATGTTTTTGTATAATTATGGTTAAATTATGTCTTTTTAAATTTATTCAATCATATTTAACATAAAAAAATGGTTAAATCCAATTTTCTTTGATTCTAATTTGTAAGCATCTAACATTTCATTTACAATACACAATGCAAATATATATTATATATATCTGAGAAATGGGGAAGTGAAATGAAACTATAAAGGTTACTGTTAGTGCACAACAAATGTGGTAATTCATCACCATCTTGTAAGGTTTAGTAAATATTAGTGATGTTAATAGGTAATTAATGTCCTGAGGTACATAAAATACTATAGTAATGATCTAGTATACAGTCTCTGAATGTACCCATGTGTCAACAGAAGTGTCAATAGCCATCTGGTAGCAAAATTCATTTAATTGGAATAGTCAGATTGAATTGAAACAGTCTGAATAAAAAAAATTGATTAATTTCTTTAATAAAATCAATACAATTAAAAATAGAATTCAGTTTCAACAAAAAAAGAATGCAGTAGTAAATAAGACTTTTTAATATTAATTTTATCCCAGACAGCTGCAATTCTGTTGCTTTTCTTTCCAAGCTGACAGAAGAATGTCTTTGACAAAGTATTAAAGAATACAAAGTGTAAAGCTAGAAAAATTACCAACAAATACGATAATTGCAATGACAAAAAAAATCAAAATAAACAACAAATTAGTCTACACCGGTAATTAAAAAATCTCATCATTGGAAAGTTAAACTGTTTTGATGTAATCAGATATTTGAAATTATACCACCATCCCTTAGGCATATGTGAAATTGTTAAGGCAAATGATTAGGCAAATATTTGGCAAGAAGTTTATTTTCTGAAATAGTTGACTACAGAATGTTTGGCAAGAACATACTATGTTGTCATGTTTGGCAATAACTTTCCATGTCGTATTGTTTAACACACCCATTTTTAGTAGCATGTAGTTAATACATAAAGTATTAAAACAAGTGTAATTTATGTTATTATTACTGCACTATGAAGTTCTTACAACGCAACATTTGTGTAATAAATAAAAAAGGGTTAACTGGCTGGGCTATTCCAATCAAAGACTTCTAAAACAAAAACACCAAAGATACCAATCATAATCTGTCACTAAAATATAATTTTATTTTAACTATCAACACACACATATCTTAATTTCAAATAAAAAATCAAATAAACTTTATTTAACTCAATTGAAATACTAAACAAATTCACCATGTGTGAATGCAGTACTTATTGCAATTATAATGATGTGTTAATTTTGCATAGATATTATTCTATGTACATAGTAAAAGCTGATGGCATTGTATAAACTATATTAGTACTCCACTGCCTTTATTAAAACATTATAACTGAAAGACAATCAAGTTTACCCTTCAGTTCATAGTGGTATTAACAGGAGTTCTCGTCTTCTTGAACTTACGCATTTGTAAATTTGAGGCTGAATACCTCAGGAATAAACATGGAATTTCTGAAGAATACTCCCAGTACCCCTTTCACATCACCTCCATCAAACTCCAGAGTTTACAGCATACAAAATGTAGGTTTTGCATCTCAGAGTTTTGCTAGGAGATATGTGAAAGGGGTCAAGTTTTTTTCTCTAATTATAAAAACATTCCATAAAAATGTATAGGAAACCAAAAATATACAGTAGAACCACAATTAAGAAGATACCTTGAATATGGGTCATGGTGTAGGTATATTATTGGAACATTGATTCCTTAATAGGGCATCTCCAAAAAAGGGGTGTCTCAAAAGAGGAGATCTACTGTAGTCCAGTTGAATTGAAGAGTAAACTGAAGATTACCGTACTATTGCAAATAAGTTTAAAATATTGATGGTTTCTGTTTCAAATAGTGGCCAAAAAATGGTCAATAAAGTTATATATTTTAATGTTACTTATTCATAAAAAGTACGGTAATCTCAAATATTATTAGTAAAGCATATCCATAATATAAACTGTATAGAACAATTAGTTAGAACTCCCAAAATGGGAAATATAAGATAACTGTGTTATTTAAAACACTATGAATAAGAAACATTTAGGTGTGTGTCATGTAAACCTGTCGTGCACAAAAACAAAATGGCTGCTACATCACTATGTGTGTGCAAAATCTGTAATATGGTCATTTTACAGTACATTAACAAGACAATATTGATTTTGCAAATTATGCAAATGGTGAGTTTACTAAAACTGGATTTTATTAATTTAACTGTAATACAGCCCAGTACATCCAGCCTAAAGATTTGGAGCCTTTTTATATTTTGTGCAAGACAGGGTTTCAAGTGAGCTACATGACTAATACAATTTTAACCAATGAATAATGAATCAATTAACAATGAAATATGCAAATTATAGTGAATGAAATTAGTAATAACAAATGAACAATATCTAAGAGTAATAATTTACCAAGCAAAATGCTATTAATTCTATGGAACTAAAATCTCTTATTTATAAATTCTGAAATATTTGAATACAAATTTTATAAAGTGTTGAATTTATTATATTGCTTTCAACATTTCAAGTAAATTAGGAAACACAATTTGATATCAAATCCTTCAATTATTATATGAAATACTTTTGAAACAGTTCATATTGAAATGTTAGTTTATAACACCTTTTAATAATTTATTTATCCATATTTTGCATTATAATCTTCTAATAATATTAGTAGAGAATTGAGAATTAATATACCAGAGATACCAGTCAAAGGGTGGGGTTCGAATCCCATTAAGCTTGAAACATTACACAGATAGATTGATAACCATGCATACTAAAGTGTTTAAATTTTAAGCGCAATATTTAGATACAGGAAGTTACATTTTCACCAATAATAACAATGAGAAGCATGCTAAAATACCGTAGTTATCTGAGTAAACAACACATTTTTTAACTAAGCCTCATCTTTTTTTTTTAACCATTATTGATATAATGAAAGATGGTAGCGAAAAAAAAAATGATAAGAGAAAGGGGACTGAAAACCAGTGATGTTTTTTTATCAAATAAACACGGTATTCAATTTAGTATAAACATGCATTGAGCTGCAAGGGTCCTTTTCACAAACCTTCGACCACCAAGTTGGCGGTGGACGATGCTTTCCCGATGGCATTCTCAGCAACCACTTTAAACTTGCCGGCATCCTCCGGAAATGCTTCCTCAATTTTTAAACAGCACACGCCGTTTTTGATTGTGATGTCATAGTCAGGGCATTTGGACACATCGATATTGTCACGGAACCATGTGACGGTTGGTTCCGGATCGCCTATGATATAGAGAAAGGGCAATTTCTAGTAAATCTATACTAATATGCTTTTCTAAATACAGTTTTCAGATATTATCAAAGACATTTAAAATTAATGCAGCATGCAGTTTCAGCATTACTTTTTTTTTGTATACTTTTTTAAACATAATATATATAATAATACATAATACATATTGATTATGATTTTACTAAACGCTGTCTACAATATCAAACTAGTTTGACAAATAATATGGTAGTAGGAATACTACATCATGTCCATATATTTTTTTGCCACATAAAGTTTGATAGTGTAGACAGAGTTAGTGGTGGTGGTTGGTCTTTTGATGCCTCATAGGTTTCACATAGCTAGCACACATACCAAAGCCTTTTTATAAAAGTATTGTTTAAAGATCTGGCCAGCCACCATTCACTAACACAAATAGTGTGTTGTCTTTCTACCTAAGCATTTTGTTTCCATTTTGTTTTGTGTATTGTTTTGCTTTTGTTTTGTAATGATAATGTATCTCTCTATTTCTGGAGGATTTTTAATTTTATACAGATAAAAAAAATTAGGAATATCTGTTGAACCCACAAATGTGAAAACGCCCACAAATGTGAAAACAACCACAAATGTGAAAACGCATCACCCACAAATGTGAAAACAACCACAAATGTGAAAACGCATCACCCACAAATGTGAAAACAACCACAAATGTGAAAACGCATCAACCACAAATGTGAAAACAGCGCCTACAAATGTGAAAACGATCATCGCCCACAAATGTGATAACGCCCACAAATGTAAAAACAAGAGAGACTTTTTCGCCCACAAATGTAAAAAAATCAGATCAAATTTAATGCTAGATTCAGACAAACATTATATCATGATTGTATTGAGTTGTTTGTTCACGATACGTCTGTTAGGGTCGTCGTTAACACGTTGGATTATTATCATTTGCTGCTCGTGCGCGCGATATTTGCACGTTAACTCGTTTGTTTAATGAACGTAATAGTTCAAGACAATATTTGTTATTTGCTGCGCGCGTGCACGATACTTCAAGGTCAAGGCCATGTTATATCATTGTTGGTTATTAACTCGTTGGCTTACTGTTATGTACGTATAGTTCCAAGTCGATGCTCGATTCGATGTTTTTGGGCGCGTACACGATACTACAAGGTCATATATCATTGCTGCTTGAAGTGCAGTTGGGCTTACTATATTAGTATTATGTACGTATTATAGCTCCAGGTCGATGCTCGGTGTACACGATACTACAAGATCAATGCTATACTCGTCGTTCAGTTGTTGCAGTAGTTCCTTATGTTCAATTTTTTTACAAAACTATAACCACAAGATAATAATACAAGAGCTAGAGCAAGAACAACTAATAAAAGAATATTTCTTTATTTTAGAGCGATAAACAAATTGTAACATAGAATAATACCGTAACACCAATATCCAACCAAACATAATACACGATACGATAGTATCAAACTTGTCACGAACATGTATTCTATGAAACATACTATGAAATCTATAACAATTATACTAATGGACAAAACTTCCTACTATAGGCCAGCTACTACTATTTACATTCGTGGTTTAATCTGATGCTTATTGTTTAATTTGTATATCTATTTTTAGAGGATAATTATAAAGATATACGGAGAATAATATTACCTATTGAATGCATTACAATTTAACTGATTTACTATCAAACGTATATTCGACAATTTTTATGTATAATATAATTATAAGTAAATAAGTCAACGTACAAGGTATAACGGTATTGTTAATGAGGAACAAACTGGCTTCATGAATTACCTAACAAAATATTTAAGGAGGAGTTGCAATGCGATTAAATAATGTTATCTACTAATAGTAGGCTTACACTTGATTGGAGATGCCTATAACACTGTATGAGCATTAGAAGTCATAACAGTAAGCCAACGAGTTAATAACCACACACTACATACAAGTAGCAATTTAACCTTGACCTTGTTGTATCGTGTGCGCGCAAAAAAAAAAATATCGAACATCGACTTATAACTATACGTACATAATAGTAAGCCAACAACCACACAGTAGAAGCAACAATGATATAACATGGCCTTGACCTTGAAGTATCGTGCACGCGCGCAGCAAATAACAAATATCGTCTTGAACTATTACGTTCATTAAACAAACGAGTTTACGTGCAAATATCGCGTGCATGAGCAGCAAATTATAATAATCCAACGCGTTAACCACGTAGTAACAGACGTATCGTGAACAAACAATTATTGAAACAACTCAATACAATCATGATATAATGTAGTACCTCGATCAAAATTGTTTGAGTCTAGAATTAAATTTCATCTGATTTTTTTTTTTTACATTTGTGGCCGAAAAATTCTCTTTTTTTTTTACATTCGTGGGCGTTATCACATTTGTGGGCGATGATCGTTTTCACATTTGTGGGCGCTGTTTATTACATTTGTGGTTGATGCGTTTTCACATTTGTGGTTGTTTTCACATTTGTGGGTGATGCGTTTTCACATTTGTGGTTGTTTTCACATTTGTGGGTGATGCGTTTTCACATTTGTGGTTGTTTTCACATTTGTGGGCGTTTTTACATTTGTGGGTTCAACAATATCTTACCTGTCACATGAGCCTCAAACGCTACTGGCTGCCCCTCAGTAGTGTTGATGCTCTTTAGTGACTGGCTAAACTGTGGAGGTTCTTGGGCTGGCATACTGTTATCTAAACTCACACGTGTGTGAGAAACAGTCTTGCTTTCAGTCCTGTAAAAAGAAGACAAAATAATAGTAAATTGGAAATTGATAATCCATAAAGTGTATGAAAAAAAATTAAAATGTATACGGTACTATAACGTTCAGTTCTGAAACATTAAATGCAC
Source organism: Antedon mediterranea (assembly GCF_964355755.1). Taxonomy (NCBI): domain Eukaryota; kingdom Metazoa; phylum Echinodermata; class Crinoidea; order Comatulida; family Antedonidae; genus Antedon; species Antedon mediterranea. The sequence continues at coordinate 12,572,156 of NC_092671.1, read as the reverse complement.
AAAATTATGGTTTTGCTTGCTTTTATATTAAGTTTCTATTACAAATCTATAAATGGTATCTTTGTTATTTCATGCCTTTCATATCATTTATCCTCAACATGCTTGTTCAGAAAATAATTAATGCAGATATTACATTAACATTGATAAATGAGTTAAAATAGAAAGGAAGGGAATACATTACAAGGTGTTAATATTAAATAGGGATAAGGTAACTGTACCATAAGAAATAAATTGTTTATAATTAATTTTGATTTATTTCCTTAATGTGGGAACATAATAGGCCTCTTAAAACACTGGACATCGTTTTGCAGTATAAACTAATAGAGCAACGAAGAAATACGATAGTGTATACGATCAATTGTTATACAATTATCTTCGGATATCCTGACTTGTAGAATCATACTTAACTGAAAACTTGTTCAAAAACTGACATGCATCATATCTCTATGCATTATAACAATTTTCCCCATTTCAACACTAACTTTTAGTTACGATTTGCAATGTAAAATTTACTATAATTGGTTATCTGCAACGAAGTTGCAGGATAACCTCTTGTGATTGTACGAAATCATCATCATCGTTTTTTTCATCTTCTTTCTTTTTGTATGATTTTTGTGTAACGCTTTTCGCTAAAACTTGCAAACATAACATTTTGTTAACTATCTTAACATATTGACATTTACGTAACGTCGTCAAGCGAAGCTTTTCATGACGTTTACAATTGCGCAACGTGACTTACGCGCAATTTAACGTCGAAAAAGGTCGAAACCAAATAACATTTCAAATTGAAACTTTGCAAAAGTTTAATTTATATCATGCGCTAACTTTCTGTAGAAAAAAAATTGCTTGTTTTACACAAAGTTACGCGTGCACACGCATTTAAAATTTCAAAATGCGCAAAATTAATTTCTAATCTATTTTTTACGCGTTTCATGTCGTTTTAAGCATGTAAAAAATTCCCACGCGTGCGCAAATTTTTACGTATGCGGTGCGCACGTAGCATTAAAAACATATTTTTTCGCGTTATTTATGTTTTTCCAGCTTTTTCTAGTAATTTTACCAACTTTTAAACAATTTTGACTAAAAGTAACGTCATACGAGCACGTCGAATTGGCCAATTTGCGCGCGTTTTTTATGAAAAAGTTCAAAAATTCGTCAAAATTATGCCTTTTTTTTAAACAGTCAGAATTTCTAAACTGCACGGTCAACTTTTTGTGGATGACATTTTCTGGAAGTTAATGAGTTGTAGATATCGGATCATGTATTAATATGGCTAACGGGACATTGTGACGTCATCGTATGGCCACGCTAATATAACATTTAGGATTTTTGTATCTTTCGTCATAGCTCATCACATTTAATAGAGCGCATCTCCACTTATCCGTTTTCCATTTTCACCCAAATTTTCATATTGTCTAGGTCAATTAACTGTCTTTCGCATGAGTTAGAAATATTTTAATTTTTTTGACGTCATCATCCCTAAAAATTTAAATTACGTGTGGCATTAATTTCATCTTTACAGTAAATTTTAATCTGTTATAGCTCGTAAGAATAAAATTTGATAATCACGATTAAAACGTTTTATGGAAGCTATTGGATTGTAGATACGAAATCATGTGAAAATTTTGCCAATCGGATGTTGTGACGTCATCATATGGCCAGTTAAATGAAAAAAGTCGTATTTTCATCTTTTGCGTCACAATTCATTACATTTAAAAGAGCGCGCATCAATATTTCACGTATTCAAATTTCATTGCGTTTCATTTTAAAACCGTCAACATGTTAAAAATTGCAATAAATAGCGGGTCCAGTAATTTCACCTATTCTACACTGTATGTGATATGGATACAGATTATACTGTGTATACTATATATGAATCGAAATAATAGAATTCAGCAATAACAACATATCATATTCTTCAGTTCAGGTCATAATGCCAACGTGAACACTTCCTTTTGTCCTCAACCTATCCCTTAATGTTAAAAGGTACGTCGTTACACGTTCATGTTGCACCACTTGCGCGGCGGATAACCAAACTCGTCAAAGTGACGAATTACATGTCTAGTTGTTAGAATGTATTCGTAGACAAGATCCCTATCCAGTTGGTGCCACAGTTGAAAAACCTCAAATTAAGTCAATATTTATTTTACAGTAGATGACGTCAGCTCGTTCAGTGGGATGTCACACATCACACTGATATACACCATGTAATCCAATTGAAAATTTATAAATTCATATTGAAATCAGTTCACATTATTAATTCAGCAATGATGTAACATAAGATCTCCGAATTCCCAAAAGCGAGACAAGTCATAGATTTAGAACATCAATGATGGAGATGAAAAAACATGACATACACAATCATCACATTGAGTGGATCTATATTATATCCATTCTAATATGTCCATTATAAAAAGATTAATACTGCATACAGTCCTATATATGGGCAACGAAAATGACTGCAATGATTATGGAAAGGTTTTAAAATACATTTTTGAAACCTTGGGACAGGTATCTTTCCTAGGTGTATATTTGGTATACAAATAATGAATGTTTACGATTTGGATAGTTAGAATATTGACTGCTCTATTTTTAACTCTGTTATGCGTCATTACAAAAAGAGCAGTTAATTTTTCATCGATTGAAATATTCTCTCCATTTAACGAATACAAAACATTCATTATTTAGTTTTATACACACCTACTTTTATTCAATATATCCATCATAAATCATTGACAAATGCTAGGCCCGAAACTAGGCCATTAAAAAGGCAGTGCTCTAAATTTAGACACAGAGTAGAACAGTTATAGGCGGCGGGCACATAAGTTGATTTCCAGAACGTGATACGTCGCATGGCAAAAATCCTCAAAATGTTTACAGAAAGCTGAACGTGCATTAGAACACGTTAATTATCACCATTAGATTTTCCGTTAGGTATTGCTATATGACACGTGATGCATAAAAAATTATAGGCAACGTCTTATATAAGTCAAAGATGCTCTCCATGTGAAATGCCATCCTGAGATGAGTAGTAGTAATTAGTACTTTTTTTTAATTAATTACCTCCGCCAAGGAGGTTATGTTTTCACCCCTGTATGTTTGTGTGTGTGTTTGTGTGTGTGTGTTTGTGTGTGTGTCTGTGAACAGCCTGGAGGCCACAGTTTTTATCCGATTCTCACCAAATTCGGACACAATGATCTATGCCTCAAAAGCTCAGACGAGTTCGAATTTGAGGGGGAAAGGTCATAGGTTAAGGTCACAACTAACAAAAAACTATTTTACTGCCTAGAGACCACAGTTTTTATCCGATTCTCACCAAACTTAGCCACAATGATCAATGACACATCATATAATTGTGGTTAAATTTTGAAGGGTCAGGGTCAAAGATCAAGCTCCACAAAAAACCAAAAAAAAAGAAATAAAATAATAAAAAAAAAAAATCCCTCAGTGGGACTTGAACCAGTGATCTCAACTGTGAGAGGCTGGATACATAACCATTACACCACACTGTCATCCACAACTTTGTAGTGTGCAGTTAACATATTTACACTTAGAACTAATAAAAAAAATGTAAAAAAAAAAATATTCAGGGGGAATTTTATGTAGGGGAATTTTACAGTAGGCGGAGGCTTGTACTCTCGGAGTACCCTCTAGTTTATATGTAATTTTACTTTCTATGGACCAGAGATTCCGAAATAAAAGATTAAATGAATTAATGAAATTAACCAATGAAATTGCAAGAATACAACAAGGTGTGTTTTAAAATCCTTCTCAATTTGTAGCACCTACTTTAAAAATATTTTATATAAATTTATTTGCTTATAATTTTGTTGTAATATAGTATTAAAAGGTACTGAACTCAGATTCATTTTAACTATGTTCATAATAACATATGTTTTCTTCATTAATCTTTGGTGGTAAAAAACCAGGTGTGGTGTGAGAAAACCCTAGGTAGCAATGGACCATGAAGCAAAGGGCAAAAGTTAGATTGGCAAAAAGTCAGAGGGCAGATGAAAAGCAGGTGAGTAGAGAAAGGTGAATTGGCAAATGGTCTGTTGGTAAATTATAAGCAGAAAGTTACTATTACAAGGTGTAAAAAGGTTGGAAAATTTCTTTGGCGATCTGACCTGAAACACTGTAAAAACTAAAGATTCGGCAAGTGATGGTGAACATCTCATTAAATTAATTAAATTGTTAAACTTTTGTTTAGAATGTTTATTTCTTTTTACTTATTGTACTTTACTTAAATCACCCAGATTCCAATAACACGTATTAAAAAATTGACAATTTAAAATAAAAAGAGTTTTTTTAATAATAATAATTAATTAATAATTATCATAATTAAAGGCTGGTTTTTATATAATAAAAGGGTACTAAGAATCTGATAAAATGTATAATTATAAAAAATAATTAAATAATTTATCTATTATACCATAATAAAAAAAGTTTTAAATTTGATTAAATGTTGTATTGTAATTATTTTAATTAATGTAATTGTAAAATATATTTTTAATATTAAGTAAAATCAAAAATATTAAAACTACTCAAAAGGTAACTTTATTTAATGAAATTTACATCTGAAGATTATTCATTATTTTTTCTAATAGAGTATACCTACATAATGCAGTACACTGCACATGTACATCTCCTTACATCATATGGAATGTTAAGTATGCTATACAACTAAAGTCCTAAGTTAAAAATCCTATTTAAAAATTCAAAAAATCCCTACACTACCTACCTTAAATATCTCCAATCTTAAATTTTTTGTAATATCCCTCTTCTGAGCTACATAATTATGGGGTTTTATTCAACTTTGGTCTAAAAAATTATATCACCCTCATTCTACAGGCCGCTACAGACTGGAAGTGAATAAAAGCTTTGATGCACACAGATGCCTTTCACCATAATTGGTGTTATACTGGCCCAATGACGGCCTGGCCATCAACAGTGATGCATAAACATCAGTCACACGACACCTGTCTTTAAAACACAAGATGCCATCCGCATCAATTAATCATGCTGATTTTTAACTAAGTACCTTTACCAGGATAAAGTTCTAAATTACATTAATAGATAACACCATTTTCTATCTATCCTAACAAAGGAATCGCATAAAATAATAATACTGATCAAATTGTAATTAAAAATACCTTCGAGTTTTAGTCTAAGCATTTCCTACAAAGAAACTTGAATATTCTTAAAATAGAGTTCAGTACAAAAATAACAGTAAATGCCCCTAAACCATGCAACTGTCTAAGAAAACAAATAGAATGTAATTACCAAACTGGATCACCTTAGCTAAATGTCAAATGTAACAACAAAAACTAACTAATTGACATAAACTATAAATAACAAAATTATCAGAGCGTGACTAATTAAACAATAAAGTAAAATTCATTGTTTTTTTAGATTTTAAAAGTTTGCGTTTAAAATCATGTCTGACAATAATTCTAATAAGAAAAGATTTTTATAGTTATTTTTATTTTTGTTTATGACCAATTAATTTACAAAACCATGAATATTTGTTACACTACACATGATCCAACATAGTAGGCATATAAATATGTTTAAAGCTCTGTCTACACTATCAAACTAGTTTGACAACAAAGTGTGATATTCCCAAATATGGTAGTGATATGACATCATGCCCATATATGGGCACATCACATTTTGTTGTCACATAAAGTTTGATAGTGTGAACAGAGCTTAAGCTTAGTATTTCTTCAAAATAACATACTGAGATAAATAATAATAATAATAATAATACTAGCATAAATAATCAGGGAAAATAAATATTGATGAATAGTAAAATATGTATTGAGATTAGATCATGGATAACTTATGATTATGCTATAGTGAGAAATATCAAGGGAACATTAAGTGGAGAGCATACTAATTCACATTTTATATTACAACTAATCTATATTAATTACTATCTTACTGCAGAATTACTAAATCAGTTCACAACTTTATAATTGAAATGGCAATTTTGCAAAAAATATTTTACATTTTAAAAACCAAACCAAACTTTCATCTAAATAATAAATTTAATTTTAAAATAAAAATTGTTTTGTTCATAATTGATAAATATTATTAATATGTAAATGATTTGTTGATTTTATAATAATAATCAGTTTCCATGATGAAATTCCTAAAGACAGTAATATTCAATATAAGATAATTATAATCAATTTTTTGATATCGTTTAAAAATGTCATCATCGTCCAAAATAGACTATGATCACTTCTTCAAATACCACACTTTTTTCTTTCCTGTTTACTTTGTGTAATCTACAACTGCTTTACCCAATGAGTGCACTAATCAGAAGAATAAAGTGACTTGCATACTTCTATCATTACGAATCATGGAAATTAAAATTCCTTACAGGTAAATATATGCATGCAAATATTTTCTTTGACAACATAGACATTTCATTACTTTAAAAATATTTTATAATTAATGATTCTATGCTAACAATAATTATAGATAGGTTTATTTTCATATGTTTTATATAACTTGGAGAAAAATCTGTATCTTTTAAGAAGAAATACATCGTTTTAAAAATTACTTCATCTCATAAGAAATAGATCGATCAGAACTGATCTAGGGACATTGGTTTGGACTGGAAGACTAGCAATGCAATATGCATGTTCAACTATAGATAGCAAGAATCTTAACGTTTGTATAATAAAGCAATTTATGCTAAAAGAAGATAAAAAGTTACCTTTCTATGGTCTCATATTCAATCTCCTTTCTTGTCTCTTCTGTGGATAAAATAAATTTAAAATCAAATTTTTGCCATCCAATTAATATTCGAAGTCATTGTTATACTACAGATAAAAATGACTCTACATTTAAATGACTTTTTAAAGTCATTGAAAAATAATTATAAAGAATGAAAACACAAAAAAAGTGTATTTAATATCAAAATACCAATGTAATGTTAGACTATTAACTTGATAGTTTATTAATTTTATGTTGTTTTAAATTATTACAATTTGACACCAAAACAAACATGACTCAATGAAATGGAATTTGTAACTATAGATAAGTTATTAATTTACATTATAATCTTTTTTTTTACTGTTTTTGTTGAAAGTAATTATACTATTTGATTATAAAGCTATCAGATGAATTTTTTATATTAATATTGTTTTGAGGGATGGATACATCTTTCAGACTCAAATGTATTCATTGACTGTGAGATAGTGAGACCTACAACTGATAATTATCACATACAAACTGAACATGCAGACATTTCAAAGTCAGAAAGGAAAGCATGTGGAGAATGTTAACTATGGACGTAAGCGAACTGAACCGGTTTATCAATCGTCAAAAGATGAAATAGTACACGCACAGCAGGCTGTATAGTAATATACATGTAATAATGTCTAACCTCATTACCATAATGATAGGTTAAACCAACTGCACTAATAAAGGGCAATGTATTATATACCGTCCTCTAGAAACAGATAACTTCAGTTTATTAGCTTTACTGACTTTACTGTGTGTTGATAATTTAGATTTTTTGGATAAACAAAACAACAATTCATTAATAATTTGTAAATCATAAGTAAAATGTAATTAACTATTAATTAATTTTCTTAACAAAAAAAAACATACCTCATAGAATTAAAAGAAATGTTTTAATATTAATTGTCAACAGTAATATAAATTTCAAAGGTTTAGAAAAGTAGCAATGTAATCAGTAAGCATACAATTCTGTTAAGCCTGTTTTCCAGTCGACATTGAGTTACGTTTCTGTTGTGTTGCATTTTCAAATCACTCAAGTTGAAAATAAATAACGATAATGATGATCAAGTGGTTCAACGATTGCAGATTTTAATGAATTTTAGTGTTAATTTTTACCCCTTTTCCTCTAAAAATCGATGATTCTGTTCAATTCAACGCAACTCAACGTCGACTGCAAAACAGGCTTTAAATGCAACACTGAAAAGCGCAAAAACTCAAGATTAATATCTAATGAAAAATTCCCTATCAAAAAAACATTTTCCTCACCTTGCCTAATCTTGAGAGAAGCTTCAGTGCTGGCGTGTCCTAAATCATTCTCAGCAAGACATGTGTACACGCCGCTACAACCAACAAATGCCTCTGGTATGACAAGGCGGTGCCTCTCACCATCGGATTCTGTGATATGGTCACGTGGTACAACGTTCTCATTGAGCAGCCAGATTATCTTAGGTGAGGGGTTAGCTGCGATGACACACTCAAATTGGGTTGATTTGCCTTCCCAAACCTCAGTGTCTGTCAGGTTCCTCATCACATGTGGAGCATCTGGAGGCCATAAAAAGGAAATATTAATTAATACAATATTCATACACAAAATATAGTGAATTAATAAAATAACTATATGGATAATCCTACTTAAACCTCAATATATCACCAAAGCCCTAGCTAAGATTGTGATCGTTAATAAGGGGAAAGGTATAAGCAAGTAGTTGGGGCTGGTAGACTGGGGAACACCAGCCTCAATGTTTAAAAGGAAGGCAAAAGGAAGGCACTTAGGAAAATGTGAGGTTCGTTTGAGACCTATAGGATTTATGCCAAATGCTTTTTAGAATCAAGGCCTTGGATTATGGAGGCATAATAACAAAATCTGACATAACACAGACAAATTTATTTCTGATATGGTATTTGTTACTTACACTCAACAACAAGCTCTGCTTCTGAATTTGCCTGACCGGCACTGTTAGTGGCTTCTATTCTGTAAATCCCACTATCTTCTGGAAATACTTCTTTAATTACCAATGTTAGACGTTCTTCATCATAAAATAACTGAAACGCAAAACCAAAAATGTCTTTATTTAAACAAAATTAATTATTACAAATTAAAATTATAATAATTATTTAGATTTATGTTAATTTTTAAATTCTTCAATACTGTAAATATGATTTGCACTTGATTAAATATAGTTTATGATTACCTTAAAATCTCCATCATCTTCAATTCTCTCATCCCTTCTGTACCAAGTGACCTCTGGAGTTGGTCGACCTGTGACCTGGCACAGAAATTTGACTTCATCACCATCCACCACATGTTGATCCCTCAACTGGATAGTGAACTTTGGAGGAACAGATTGAGGCTCTAAAAAATAGAAAAATAATTATTATTATAGCAAGATCTGCACTAAACTAATACTAATATACGTTTGGTTCCATCTTTATGTCATCAGATTATACTGATTAACTCAGGCCTTGTCTTTTGAAAATTATAGGTGTGCTACAAATTGCACTCCTCAATACATTCAGGGGTTCTGTAGGTGTGCTGTTTCTATTTTGGTGTGTAGAAGTTTACCAAATTTAAGCGTGTTCTAAATTGCACACCTCAAGGACAGTTTAGGGGTTTGTAGGGTGAGTGATCGCACTCGCTCGCCTTAAAAGACAAGGCCTGATAAGTTCATTGGGGCACCTTGAAACTAAGATGGTTTCACCTTGTGAGGCTTCTCTGTGCAAGATATTGAATAAAAAAGTAAAACAAATTTCATAATATTAATTTTCTTTAAACAAAATGTAATGGCTAAATCAAACATTAGAATATCATTCAGTTGAGCCGACCATTATCTTCAAATGGATATGGAGCGAGTGCAGAATTTAGTCGCTCAGCACCACAATTGGTAGCTGTAGATTTTACCAGCCCATAGACATATTATTAGTAATTAATAAACACACTGACCTTCAACATGTATGATGGAGGAAGATTCAATTTTTCCTGTTGGGGTAATTGCTGTAATTTTGTAATGTCCTGCATCTGCTGGTTTTACATGGATTATGATCAAACAATAAACATCATCTTCTTGGGTCACACGAATACGGGAAGTTTCATGTACAGTACGAGAATCTTTTGTCCAACGAATCTGAATATGTTGAAAACATAAAAAGTTATCTTTACCGACTGTACTGAATACTAAATGTTGGAATATTTTGATTTATTACAACTTCTAATCACAACAAGTAATTTTAAAGAAAGATTTTGTAGAACATACCTTTGGTTGAGTTAAAGATTGTATTCGGCATTGAACTCTTATTGTGTCGCCCTCTTTCGGTGAAACAGACTCCATTAAAGGTTGCGTAAATGTTGGGGCTTCAGGGTATGTTACAGTGGCTATAATACATAAATAAATAATAAGTGCTTATTTTTATGGCTTGAAAGATGCAACTTGAAAACTAAAAGTTTCTAACTACCATCTTTTCTAAAAATATATTACACAATCTTTTAAGATCTTCCGATTTAGTATAATGATATCATTTAAATATGTTCTATCTGTATATGTATGCCTACAATATTTTGTGATATCTGGGACTGGAAACTAAGTTAAGCATCATACATACATATGTACAGGGTACCTTATACACTTAAGTACATACTGTTAAAACTAATGAATACTTACTGGTTGTTTGGTCTTCGATTTGAACCCTACATGAGCCACTTAAAGAGCCATGTATGTTAGCTGCTTTGTATATGTACACACCTGAATGGTATGACCTAGCTGGATTGAACATCAGGCTACATCTATGCTTCTCTTCCACTATCGTTATCTCTTCTGTTTCTTTTACAATTATTTCATCTTTGTACCAGGAAACCTGTCAAAAAAAAACATTGGTCAGATGTTACATTGGGAACACTTCTCCATTGAAACTCGAACCCATGACCTCCAGATCACTAGCCTGGCATTCATACCTCTAGTCCACCAAGCTGATGTCTAGGGGTTTGATTCAAGTCCAAGAAAGCAGTGCATACTGCACCAACAGGATGATAATTTTATTTAGCTACTGTGGAGTAGCATTGCATCAGGGAGTTCAGTAATTGGTCAGATGTTTGCCCTATTTCTTCGCGTTCTCAATGTATTTAGTATAAAGTACAAATTACTACAAAAAACATCATTAATTATGATATAACTAGCACTGAATTATCAAAAGCTTATATATTATAATATTCAAGAAGCAATACTAAGAACATGATTAAAGTCTACCTTAGGTGTTGGATAGCCTGTGATATGGGCATTTATAGTGACTTCCTCTCCTTCAGCTACATGTACATCCTCTGGTGGCTCCTCCAGAATGGTTGGGGCTCCTGGCTTGGGCTGGTTGGCTAGTGTTATGTCACTCATACTATTTTAGAGAAAGATTAAAACATTACAACTGTATAATCGATACATTTACTTTTTGGAATAAATATAATGTTCTGTATGCAAAATACAGAGGTTAAAAATTAATACATTATTTAATGTTTTATATATATAATGTATAACAATTATTATAAGAATATACATGAAACATTTGTATATTACAGTTTTGTAAGAGTATAATAATGAATGTGTTATTCTATAGATTGTGGAAGAAAATAAAAATGTGCCATTTTCATTCATAGAGGTTCAAAACCAAGGAAAGTGTTTGCTTAGGGGAATTAAACCCAACATAAAGACAAATTGTGCAATATAAAGATGCTATCTATCTAATATTACCTTGTCATGAGTTGTTCAACATTGATATTAGACACTGTACTATCTTCACCAACATGGTTGCTGGCACGTGCGATGTAAGTTCCACTATGTTCAGACAACACCTGGCGTATCACCATTGTGTGCTGTTCACCATTCTCACTTATCTGATAAATAAAAGGCATGTGATTAGAATAGAAACACTTATCCTTTAACTTGAAGGCAACATGTTAAATAGTGACACTACATTTAGCTTATAGCACATAAACAAAATCTCACCGTAATATTGTCCGATTCTTCCACCTGGCTGTTGTTATGAAACCAGGTGACCATTGGTTCTGGATTGCCGGTCACCGTACAGGTCAACTCCAGGCCATCCCCTGCAGAAACACTGACATCACCAAGTAGGGTCACAAAATGAGGTGGACTGCTTTCATCAACTGGTGGTGGAGCTAAAAAACAAATAAATACAAATCTCATTCTGTCGAATTTGTCCAACATTTTCAACAAAAGTTTGACACAATGTTACTTCATGCCACATTACCTTCAACGTTAAGGTTTCCTGTAGTACTAGCATGACCGCCCTCGTTCACTACTTTACATTTGTAACATCCAGTATCTTCAACAAATGTCTCCTGAATATATAAACAGCACTTTCCTTGATCGTAACTGATGTCAAAGTCAGCACTATTTTCAATGATTTTACCATCTTTGTACCAAGTTATACTTGGTTCACTCTCAGTTATCACAAAGCATGATAATTTGCAAGACATTCCCTCATCTACATCAATGTTGTTTAATGGGACACTGAAACGAGGTGCTGCAACAGGTTTCTTTACCTCTGTGGATGAAAATTATACACAAAAGCTATGTAGCTTAGTTTGACATTTGTGTTTCTAAATTGTGGAAAAGGCTTTCAATACTGAATGTTATTCTTATTCCAAACTTAACTTCATAAAAGATAATATATTATAATAAATAATATATAATTATAAATAATTACTAACCTTTAACCTCCACATGTGATGACGTAGAAACAAAGCCTTTAGAATTTCTTGCTTCGACATTGTATTTACCAGCATCAGATGTTGACACATCCTGGATTGTAAGACTAGCGACACCATCACTATAACCTTGTTGATGTTTGGAACTATCTTGCAGCTGGGTACCATCTTTAGCCCACCTGATGCTGGGAATGGGTTTGCCAGTAACAAGGCATTCCAATCTCAGATCTGAGGATACATCTATGACAACATCTCTCAGCTTTTCGATAAAAACAGGTGCACTTAAAATTTCTAAATAAAAACAAACACAAAATAAATAAATATTAAAATATAGTTGATAAATTAATTTAGTACATAGGCAATTTATTTATTATTTTATAATGAAAGGAATGTAAAATATGAAAGTACAAAGTTACCTTTGACCTCTAGCTCAGCAAATGCTTTCACAATGCCCTGTGAGTTACTTGCTTCAGTTGTAAATGTAGTTGAGTCCTCCATCGTTGTTTCAACTATTGTGAGACTAGCAATGTCATCTTTATACTCCATTTTGTATTTACTACTTTCACTCAGTAGAACACCATTTCTGAACCACTTTATCATTGGTGTTGGCTTGCCAGTTACAAAGCATTTGAACTGATGGCTAGAGAACTCATCTACAAATGCATCTTTAGGTTTCTCAAAGAAAACTGGTGCACGGAATATTTCTAGATTGTTTGAAAGAAAAAAAGTTTAATAAAATGACTATTGTGGAGACCTCCATAGACCAAGTTCTCTATTGCACCTTATTGTTAGAGCATATAAACAAAATGGACTTATTTGAAAACTTGTAAGGAAGAACTTTTACTACCTTGGACATTATTTTTATATATTTCTTATTCATCAGACGTGTATACATAATCTACATGTGGCCTTAATACCAATAATTGTAAAGTTACCTCTAACTTCTAAGCTGGCTGAAGTAGTCTCACTGCCTTCGGTATTACTAGCCTCAGCAGTAAACATGGCAGTGTCCTCTAACTTTGCTTCCACAACAGTCAGGCTAGCTTTGCCTTTAGACACTGACATCTTGTAGTTGCCACTCTCTTCTAGTTGGTTACTTTCTTTGAACCATCTGACTGTTGGTGATGGTTTGCCAGTGAAAGAACATTCAAAACAATGACTTTTAGATTCTTCTACTACTGCTGGTTTTAGTTTCTTCACAAACACAGGAGCACTGAAAATTTCTAAAACACAAAAAAAAAATTGCGTTGTCATCATATTGTAACACTTATTTACATTGTAGTGTATTTGTCCTGTTACAGGTAACCTGGTTAAAGTAGTGTTTTTTTTTTCCATTGAGCCTTGTCTAAACCAGAACTGACTATAGTTTATCTGAATTAGGAGCCTACATTTTTATTATCAAATGGATAATGTTGCAATATAATGACCAAAATTAATATAATGACCAATATTAATATAATTTCTATATCTATCACACATAGGAATGGTGTCACAAGACCAATAAAAACAGAAGTTCTTATTCGTCTAAATTTAAATTGTACCTTTAACATTTAGATGAGCCATAGAGGTAACCAATCCCTGAGAATTGCTTGTTTCTACAGTAAATGTTGTTGCGTCCGACATAGCTACATTGCATACAGTCAACTTTGCAACCCCATCCGTATAATCCAACTGGTATTTATTACTGTTTTTGAGGACATTACTATCTTTAAACCATTTAACACTTGGGGTTGGTTTACCAGTTACAGAACATTCAAATGTGTGATTTGATTCTTCTTCTACAGAATCATCTTGTAGTTTTTGTATAAAAACAGGAGCTCTTAATATTTCTGCAAAGCAAAAAAAAAAGTAGAAACAATTGTAAATGTTATATAAAATACAGTATCAATATCATAGTGGATTAAGAGTCCATGGAGATCCACTATAAAATGGAACACCTGAAAAAATTTATCTTAGTAGCACTGTTTCGTTGCAAGATGGTAGACAAAGGAGACATACTGAGTGGAAGAATTCTTCCATATGTTCCACATTATATGTTAAGCCGTTATCTCCTGAAACAAAAGCTTACGGTTGATTATGTACACATACTAAACCAATGGTGACCTACCTTTAACTTCTAATCTTGCTGATGTTTTCACAACTCCCTCTGAATTTTTAGCTTCTGCAGTAAATGTACAAGAATCTTGGAGATTTGCATCATTTATTGTCAGGATTGCAACATCTTTTGTGAAATTCATTTTGAACTTATCACTGTCTACTAAAATAATACTATCTTTGTACCAGTTAATCACAGGTGTTGGTTTACCACTGACAAAGCATTCAAAAGTATGACTATTAGATTCCTGTATAACTGCATTCTTTAGTTTTTCAATAAATACTGGAACATGTAAGCTTTCTATGAAAGAAAATACAAATTGATTTAATTTTAATGACATCTGTTATCTGTTACTTATTGTGTGCGGAATGTTTTGTATTTTTGTCTTTAACTAAAATAAATCAGAGTGGTAATACAACAAATCAATAACTGACCTTCAACCTCAAGTTGAATATCTATGGCTGACATTCCAGCTTTGTTGGTTGCCTGACATGTATATGTACCATGGTCTTCAGCAAACACTTCCAAGATTCTCAAGGTGTGTGTATCACCATCTATGACATGTTCATAGGGATCCTCTTCTAATTCATCAATCCTACACCCATCCTTGTGCCTGCATTTTAAAATGTTGATATTTAATTCTATATATTTAGGCCTGCCAGGAATTGGATCTGTGACCGATGATGTGACCAAAATGACTGACTTTACAGGAGTTAAGGCTGTAAGATTCTGAGATTGGTATTTCTTATTTATAGCCTGTGTAATATCAATTTAGTTGGATCAAACCATAACTTACTAAAAATCATAAAACTACAAAATGAAATGAAATAAAATATGAAACAATGACCATACCAAACAACAGCTGGAGTTGGAGAGCCTACAACAGTAACCACAATAGAGGCAGCAGCTCCTTCATCTGCAACCTGCTTTAATGGAGGGTCAATAAATTCTGGCTTCCTTAGCACATCTATTAATGGTAATGAAATATGATCTTCTTCAGTGTCAATTGATACAAGGAAACAAAACAACTTCTCTCAACAAATGTTTATGCCTTTTAGGGCCTGTTTATGCTCAGCAGGAATAATCGGTTATTAACCGATTATTTTTTTAATTGATTATTTGCAAAATGACATAACCAATTAAAAAATAGCCAATTAAAAACACTCTCATTCCTCTTTAACTGATTATTGCATGTTTTAACCGATTATTGCGGAGCAGCTTTTAACTGCAAAACAAATAGACCTCGTGAGTATGGGAAACCTGCACTCACAAAGCATGCTGTTTATTTGTGCGATCGACGATCACCAAAACTACAATGTGGATCGATGAGATAACATATGATTGTTATTATTTTGCGGGGGAGAATTAAAGCGAGAAGACTCCAGTTTTATTAAAATTAATTGCAACAACTGGTTATTAATAAAGAATATAAATAAATAATATGTTTTTATTAGAGGCATACAATACAAATAAAGTTGGTATGTAGAAATTATTTTGATTTTCTGCTTGACTTTTTGCTTTGTTTCAAATTTCATGATATTGTTACCAGATATTTAAGAAAATCATGACTAATTAAACATTACAATTGTATTTTTAGTTTTTGTTTCAGTTTCAATTAGCCTCCATTCTAACAATTTATTTTAATATACAGTATTATTAAAGCAACTTGGGTATTATCATTAAAGATGTTAACAAATCACAAAATGACCAGAATAGTTCTTTTAAACTGTATCATTTTTGTGATGGTCAGGCATGTTTTTGCTCAGGATTTTGTATTTTGGAAGGAAGATAGAGAAAAGAGAGACTCAAAACCGATAAGGCTCATAAAATTGAATCAAACGTTCCAGCTTATAAGCAATTGGCAAATGGCTGACAAGAGTAAAATCCAGTACACTATTTATGCAGAAAAAGCATCTACACAGAGTTTAAACAAAGTTAAGTGTCATCATTTTATATCTTATAATAAAGAAGATGATAAAGGGATACACATATGTGCAGATGAAAACAATGAACATACTTTGATATCTACTGATAATATATCAAAAGGTGTACAATTACCAAAATATAAATGTTATGGCTTGAAAAAGAACCTCATTGAGGGAGAGCAAGTAACATTCAACTGCAAAAGAAACTTTTACTCTTCTGCTGAGCGTAATGTCACCAGTGGATGGGTACAAAGGAACTACAGTATTTCACAGACTTACAATGTAGAAGTTAATCAACATGTACTATATTTTAACCAGACTGTTGAAGGTTTTTACTCAGGTGATGGAATATTTTTCTTTTGCGTTGCGAGAAAAGGCATTCGTAAGTGGTGCTATACATCAATATTAAAAATTCATCCTAAATTACAAGTTAATATAAAGAAATTTGAAATGCCTGATAATGACTGTGGACAACACTGCTGCTTCAAATGCCATGCAGAAGGTGGATCTGGTGATAAGGTCTTTAACTGGACACTAAATAACGGTCTGACCAACAGAAATGGTCACCACAATAGAGAAAGATGCTTCTACCAACTACCAGCTGGTCAGTACACTCTAAAATGTGGAGTACGTACTGATGCTCAGAATGTCTTTGATTTGGTAACATTCACTATCTCTGATAAAACAACTGAAAATAAAGACAAGCTTGTCACAATTAAACTATTATTGTTATTGGTATCTATCATAGTAGGCATATTGATAGTTGTTATACTTATCTTGATCTACCTACTCAGGAAGAAACATGTCAACAACCAACATGCTACAGTGCATTATCAAAGAAATTCTCAAGGCACTCCAAATATACAGATTGATAATGAGGAGATTTACAATAAATAGAAAAAACAGGAATCAAGATAGAATGAAATGAAATAACAAATACAAAAAATAGCAGTACTAAATTGCAGTACCAATTTTTTAGAATAATATTTGTACATTTACATTAATGGAAAAGTGGACAAGTTGGCATACCAAAAACCTAATAGGACACCTAAATAAAGAACCATAAATGAGTATGAAACTTAATCATAGGTATCATATTTGTGCCGTGAAGATTAAAAGAAGCAACATGAGTTGGACACCTAATTAAAATGTTTCAATCTTGATATATATCAATCCAAAATTGACAGTTTATCAGACTATCTTGAAAGATAATCTTGGAATGGACAATCCTAACATTTACAACAAATGAAAACCATAACAGAAGATAGGTATTATTTTTAGTATAGCATTAATTTGCAATATGATGCTGATGATTTGTATAGATTACAGCATTTCAAAATATATAATAACTATAAACAGGGAAGAGTGTAATTTCACTCTTCCCTGCTATAAATATAAGTTCCTCCTGACTATGAAACAAAAATATATTTTTATTCTTGTTCATTAAGCATAAATATACGTTTGCATGGTGTAAAATTCAAATGTAAAACTGCTGATAAAGTATTACTATTAAATACATCTTGTTTGAAGGTAATAGTAATACGGTAAAGATGGCACCTTCAGGAACCATTATTTACTTCACATACTATAATGTGCCTTTATTACTGTACCTTCAAAACAAGATAATAATTGCTTAATGTACTCATGAATGTTAATATAACATAAATGTGTATTTAAAGCAATCCATTGCCAAATTCCTCCTTTATTAACTATCATCCAAGTGTTTTCAGGAATTTACCATCATAGTTGTTATAGCTGCCTTATTTCCTTATTTAAATAAACTCATGAATATTACAACTTTTGAGTTCAAAAACAATACATTATATTTTAGTTTCCTGATTGAAGATAAACTTGTTTTAGTTTCAATTAGCATTCATTCTAAACAGTTTGTTTATTACAATACATTATCATATCAATCAACTTTGGATTATCAATCAACATTTTAACAAAATCCAAAATGACCAGAATAGTTCTTTTAAACTGTATCATTTTTGTGATGGTCAGTCATGTTTTTGCTCAGGATTTTGTATTTTGGAAGGAAGGTAAAGAAAAGAGAGACTCACAACCAATAAGACTCATACAATTGAATCAAACATTCCAGCTTATAAGCAATTTGGCCGACAAGAATAAAAGCCAGTACACTATTTATGCAGAAAAAGCATCTACACAGAGTTTAAACGAAGTTAAATGTCATCATTTTATATCTTATAATAAAGAAGATGATAAAGGGATACACATATGTGCAGATGAAAACAATGAACATACTTTGATATCAACTGGTACTATATCCAAAGGTGTACACTTA
The DNA here is from genome assembly GCF_964355755.1 of Antedon mediterranea. Classification (NCBI taxonomy): domain Eukaryota; kingdom Metazoa; phylum Echinodermata; class Crinoidea; order Comatulida; family Antedonidae; genus Antedon; species Antedon mediterranea. The sequence continues at coordinate 12,553,365 of NC_092671.1, read as the reverse complement.
CCAAAACATAGATGTTATGGCTTGAAAATGCCCCTCATTGAGGGAGAGCAAGTAACATTCAACTGCATAAGAAATTTTACCACTTCTGCTCATCGTAATGTCACCAGTGGATGGGTACAAAGGAACTACAGTATTTCACAGACTTACAATGTAGACCAAAATCAAAGTGTACTATATTTTAACCAGACTGTTGAAGGTTTTTACTCAGGTGATGGAATAATTTTCCATTGTGTTACGAGCCAAACCTTTGGTAAGTGGTGTTACACATCAATATTAAAAGTGCACCCTAAATTACAAGTTGACATTAAGACCTTTGGAACACGTAATGACTGTGGACAACACTGCTGCTTCAAATGCCTTGCAGAAGGTGGATCTGGTGTTAAGGTTCATAACTGGACACTAAATGGCAGTCTGACCAACACAAATGGTCACCACAATAGAGAGAGATGCTTCTACCAACTACCAGCTGGTCATTACAGTCTAAAATGTGAAGTGAGTACTGATGCTCAGAAAGTCTTAAGTTTGTTAACATTCACTATCTCTGATAAAACAACTGCAAATAAAGACAAGCTTGCCACAATTAAACTAGTATTGTTATTGGTATCCATCATAGTAGGCATATTGATTGTTGTTATACTTATCTTGATCTACCTACTCAGGAAGAAACATGTCAACAGCCAACAAGCTACAGTGCATTATCAATGCACTCCAACTGTACGGATTGATAATGAGGAGATTTATAATAAATAGAAAATTGAAAAACAGGAATCAAGATAGAATGAATTGAAATAACAAATCCAAAAAATAAATTGCAGAAGTGCTTTTTTAGAGGATTATTTGTACATTAACATTAATGGAAACATAGATTAACATAGATGAACATTTTGGTATCATATTTGTGCAGTGAAGATTAAAAAAAGCAACATGAATAGGACACCTAAATAGATGTTTAAAATCATGATACATCAATCCAAAATTGACAGTTTATCAGACAATCTTGAAAGATTATCCTGGAAGGAACAATCTTATGAAACATCTACAACAAATGAATAGCATAAAGGAGGTATTATTTTTTATACAGCTTTCATTTGCAATATAATGAAGATGATTTGTACAGATTACAGCATTTCAAAATATATAATTATAACTATAAACAGGGAAGAGTGTAATTTCACTTTCCCTGCTATAAATATAAGTTCCTCCTGACTAAGGTACAACAATATATTTTTATTCTTGTTCATTAAGCATAAATACGTTTGCATGTTGTAAAATTCAAATGTAAAACTGCTGATAAAGTATTACTATTAAATACATCTTGTTGAAGGTAATAGTAATACGGTAAAGATGGCACCTTCAGGAACCATTATTTACTTCACATACTATAAATAAATGTGTATTTAAAGCAATCCATTGCCAAATTCCCCCTTTATTAACTATCATCCAAGTGTTTTCAGGAATTTACCATCATAGTTGTTATAGCTGCCTTATTTCCTTATTTAAATAAACTCATGAATATTACAACTTTTGAGTTCAAAAACAATACATTATATTTTAGTTTCCTGATTGAAGATAAACTTGTTTTAGTTTCAATTAGCATTCATTCTAAACAGTTTGTTTATTACAATATATTATCATATCAATCAACTTTTGGATTATCAATCAACATTTGTAACAAAATCCAAAATGACCAGAATAGTTCTTTTAAACTGTATCATTTTTATGATGGTCAGTTATGTTTTTGCTCAGGATTTTGTACTTTGGACGGAAGATGCAGAAAAGAGAGATTCACAACCGATAAGACTCATACAATTGAATCAAACGTTCCAGCTTATAAGCAATTGGCAAATGGCTGACAAGAGTAAAAGCCAGTACACTATTTATGCAGAAAAAGCATCTACACAGAGTTTAAATGAAGTGAAGTGTCATCATTTTATATCTTATAATAAAGAAGATGATAAAGGGATACACATATGTGCAGATGAAAACAATGAACATACTTTGGTATCTACTGATGATATATCCAAAACTGTACGTTTACCAAAATATAAATGTTATGGCTTAAGAGAGAACCTCATTGAGGGAGAGCAAGTAACATTCAACTGCATAAGAAATTTTACCGCTTCTGCTGAGCGTAATGTCACCAGTGGATGGGTACAAAGGAACTACAGTATTTCACAGACTTACAATGTAGACCAAAATCAAAGTGTACTATATTTTAACCAGACTGTTGAAGGTTTTTACTCAGGTGATGGAATATTTTTCTTTTGTGTTACGAGCCAAACCTTTGGTAAGTGGTGTTATACATCAATATTAAAAATTCACCCTAAATTACAAGTTGACATTAAGACCTTTGGAACACGTAATGACTGCGGACAACACTGCTGCTTCAAATGCCTTGCAGAAGGTGGATCTGATGATAAGGCTCATAACTGGACACTAAATGGTGGTCTGACCAACAGAAATGGTCACCACAATAGAGAAAGATGCTTTTACCAACTGCCAGCTGGACATTACACTCTAAAATGTGAAGTGAGTACTGATGCTCAGAATGTCTTTGATTTGGTAACATTTACAGTTGCAGACAAAGATGACAATAAGAAAAACAGTAAACCAACGCTAACCACAATTGTTTTATCAGTAACAACAAGCATACTAGCTGTTGTTGTGATAGTTTTGCTTTACTTTTTGAAGAGAAAACATGGAAACAATCAACAATCTGAAATAAACTTTCCAAGAAATACTGACACAATCGCTAGAGGAACTTCTAACATCCCACAAAACAACACTGAAGCGCAAGACCAATATGAGAATGTCAATCTCAACACGGGCAATGGGAACCACTACAAAGTTACTAACATCATTTCTGAGATGGAGAGACATACAGAAAGAAGGAGTAGAGATGTAGTCACTGACGAACAATGCAATGCAAATCAGATTATAGAGATCGAGGAACCTCAAAGCAGCACTGATGGTAAAAATATACATTATCACGTGCTTGAAAAAGATTAGTTAAACTCTGTTGTTTAAGTTTATATTGTATAATCAGATTCTTATTGCCATTTTGACTCATAAACAAATTACTAAATCTTAAATAATTTGAGAATGTATGTTTAACCATGGAGGAAATATATAGAATGGTTTAACTAATACAATTTCTGTTTTTAGTGTAATATAATCTTAAAATAATATAATAAAAAATAAGAAATTTCCTCTTAAACAAAACTATTTCCAAATCTATTACACAGTAGCATTTTAGTCAGTATGCTAATCCAATTGATAAAATAACAAATTTTGTCTTTTATCATAATTATAGTATTAATGGGGAAAATATAAGGGTAACTATGTTGATTGTTAGCATATCTATAGCAAATTGAATCTACACTATGTTCTATTTTATAAACGATTTATAGTTGAAGGATTATTTTGGTCATGTTTAGAGAACAATAAACTTGTAAAACAATACCTGTAACAGTAAGAACAGCTGAGCAAGTTGCTTCACCATGATCATTAAATGCCTTACAGGTGTATGTACCGGTCAGACGAGATTGACACAATGGGAAAATCAGAGTACAGCTATCATCATCATGAAATTCCATAGTCACATCTTCATTCTCATCTACTTGTACATCATCCTTCAGCCATATCACATCTGGCTCTGGTTCACCTTTCACAATGCACTCAAATACTTTAAAAAATGTATGTAATTATTATAATTAAGCATTGTTTACATACATAAAGTAGCATGCATTATTATGCATATGCATATACTAATATGCCACAATACAATAATAGTATCAATAACTTAAAATCGACCTTTTCAAACTTTCCAGAAAAGTTACAATTTTGAAATTTGTATTTTTTGCTTATAAATTTGCATTTAAAATAGTAGCAAAACATAAGTTTCATCTTATTAATGGCACATTATAATTGTATTTAGTCATACAAGTTTTATTATTATAAAAATGTTTCTGGCAGGGAGCAAACATGATGTCAAAAAAAAAGCGCTATATAAATAATTGTCACCTACCAGCAGACATGCCTTCACTTGTCTCTACATCTCTAATGACTCTTGGGAAATATGGCAGACAAGGCTCTGTAACATCAGGCTCTGTTTCTGAGACATCAGTTGTAGTTTCAAGTGTTTCCTCAAATGTTTCCTCAGCATCCTGCATTGTTATTGGACGGAATATATTATCAAATTGTACGGCTTCTACAGGGAGCTGTATAACGGCCTGCTCTAACGGCTCCTCTCGCACTCGTGCTGGAACAAACTACAAAACAAAAATAGTGTCACTTGAATAACAAACGAATTAAAATAAACAATATAACCTCAAACATTTATAATATAATGTTTGCGTTACGCCACTGGTTTTTATATATTATAGACAGTTGGAAAGAACACTACTTTATAATATAAGAATATGATGAGTATAGAATTGATCTTTATTAAATCATAATTCTTTATAAAATAATGCAGTCTTTAATAGTAGTATAATAATTTAAGTATACCAATTTTGAATAATATTATAAGCAGCTATATTTGTAATCCAATACTTGCTAAAAATAAATTGCATATAAATCACCTCAACTTCTGTCTTTGTTATTTCCGTGACACCAATATCTAATTCATCACGTTTTTCAGGCCATCTAATCTCTTTAAGAGCATTGTCTTCTTCAACAAACTTCCTCTGGAGCTGTTCTTCAACAACCTGTGTGCCATACGGCGCGGTGAATTTCTCACGAACACTCGGACTAGACTCTGAATGAGACACAAATTCTGCAAGAGTTTCTTCTGCCACTGGCTTATCCTGTACTACTGGATGTTTTGAACTTGGTTCTTCTATCGTCATCAGTTGTTCCATCTCTACCTGTTTCATCTTGTATTCACTCTCTTGTAATTTCTCAACAATGACAAATACTTCATCATTAATTTCATTAAATGCTTTCAACATTTCTCGATTCTGGTATGTTAGTTCACTCACAAAAGCTGGTGGTTTTTCTGTTATATTAAAAAATACAAAAAGAAATAACTCAAAATAACATTACATAACTAAACTGTGATGGATGCATTCTAATTATAGCTTTGTGGTCATCATCATAAACCTACTCAAGGAAATATTCACTCACATACTATCATATTATTTCAACTATAATATTTCCTGTAATATTATTAGACAATAAGATAATAATTATTATTTTATTTGTATACATTCATCATCCATTGTATTGTTTCCAAGTGGTATTTTTCATAGATACATATTTTATTTCATTTTATTTCAGCTTTACTAATAACTTAAATAAAGTTGAGGAGCCTAAGTAAAAGCATAGATTGTAGCAAATAGGCTCCTCAAAACGAAAATATAAAATATAAATATTACAAAATTAGGAACTCCAAACAACAGTTTTCATATAATAATGAAGATTTCTTTTTTCTTAACTAATATCTTAACACATATTACAAGTTTTTTTAAATAAGTAATATAGATTATATAAATTATTTAAGATGATATCCAAATATGTAAATAATATTAAATAAAAAAAAAATATGAATTGCCAAAGTACCTACCATAGAGCTGTTTAGTGAGCAAGTTGATTTTATCGAGTCTGCTTTCCTGCATGCATTGTCCTTCTTCAAGGAAGTCTGCAACTTTGTCTAACAGCTGGTTGGCATCCTCAGATTTCTTGACATTTTGGCTGTCACCAGCAACCTCCACCAACAACTTGTTACCATCATTGTACCATTTAACAGCCTTAAAAAGCAAAGAAATCCTTTATGATACAAACATTTGTTATTTTCAACATCTTTGTTTGAAGAAAGGTAATAGGACATAAATGCGTTTTCACATTAACAAAAAAGGTTATGACATATAGTAGATTAAAGATTACACCATAAGGAAAATACAATAAGAATGTTCATGGAAAAAAAACAATTATAATATAATATGGAAATAAGAATTACTGGAAATATACAAACAGTTCTAGAGATCAAGTTATCTCAATTTTAAAAAAAATAAAAACATTGAGAAATAGGTTATTTCTCCATGGTAAAACCATGGAGTAATGTAAAACTAACTACTTTAAAAGCAAAGTACTTAAAGCTCCTTAATTGATAAACAATTTTTCCATTTTTTGGAACAATGCTATGTTAATTACAAAGCATGAATGTTTCTATTGTTATTCAAATTACTAATATTCCAATAGAACTAAATCATTACAAAAGTGAAACCTTGTTGAAACTAATTTCAGGCTTACATACAGTGAAATCATCTAATCTGTACATACTTTTTTTAATACATTTTGAAAACCAGACTTTCTGGAAATTTAAACCAAATATTCTGTGGCCATATTTGGAAGAGTCAACTGCATTGATTTATTTTCTAACAAATTATTATTACACATTTTAATATAACAGAAATAGAAATGTTTACAATATATTGCAATTGAATTGAATAGTTAATTTACCAATTCATATGTTTCATAGACATCTACAGCAATCTCCAGCCTTCTTTTCTTCTCGTCTATTTGTCTGTGAAGTGTACTTAAGTACATATTTACTTCATCAATATCTTGCGAATATTCTCCTGCCCTTGATGGTGTTTGTCGCATGCATAGGTGTGCTGAGCTGATGAAAGTCTTGCATCTCCTTTCCAAAGGCTGAAATAAATACAACATTTCAAAGTAGTTCAGAATGTCTAACATTATATCTATTCTTGGCATCTGATTGGTCAATCGATGGTCTATTAGAGTTATTGCCATGCCCTTGAACTAATAGACCGGCTAAACTGCGCATGCCTGTTTCCTTTATCTTCTTCAAATCTTTATTCTTTTATTCAATATCACTATATAGCAGCTAAAGTTGAATTACTGTGTATTTACATTAAAATGTATAAAACGCTAAAAGTATTTAAAACGGTAAAAATTATACATCCAGGAAACAAACGGAATAAACAGATACGAAGAAAAAGTACAAATACAAAGCTAAACAGATTTTAAAACTGTACTGCACTGTAGTCAGTCATTTCATTTATTTCGTCTCACATAATTATAACAAAAAATAACAAACAATAGAGAGAGACAGGATTCCCAAAAGCGAACTAAATCAAACTATCAAGTAGGTCTCCAAAGCAAAACAAAATCATCCAACAATAAAATACAAAATTACAACATTAAAAACAACGTGAAGATCAAAAAGTACAAAATATCTATACAATAGTTACCCTAGACATTATTATTATTATTATAAAGTTATACTGTATTGCAAGAACAAATCATTCATTTCGAAGAGATAATGATTGCACTTTTTCTGTATCTTTCAACTTTGCATTTAGCGGTTGTTGATACTTTACACGTCTTAGTCATCGGATCCACACACGCGACGCAAAGATTGTGTAGCTAGCTCTAGCTTCTATAGCCTACAATAGTTAACTTGTGTAGAAGGAGTTGACTTCATTTCATATCATATCATTCTTCCCATGTTTATGAGCGCGTCCAGAATTATTTTTTTATTTGATAGGCATTTACTACATGGCGCATTGTGAACACGAAAAGTAATTACAGTAATAACAATAGAATTTCCTAACAATATATAGAACAGCAGAATCTTTTATTTGCCAGAGTACAACAGAGTTGGAGTACCTTAACCAACTTTACTTATTGAAGTGCTGGTCACAGACAGGGCAAATTTTTGAGTACTTTACAGTGATATTCAAGTTGAAAACTGAAATTTTGGGTAAACAATAGAGGGTGTGCTATATATACTGTAACTTCAATTTATAGAGAGGGCGCTAAAATTAAGTTATACAACTCTCGAGCATACATCATCTGGTAGTAGCCACTTTTTTTCAAGCGTGGTATACTATAGCCTAGCTACCTAGGCCTACAATAATTTATAATAATAAAGTAGACAATATTTTCAGTGTTTAACTAACGTTTTCACATAAAAAGTTCTTTTCACCATGTGGGTGAACACTGCCCTACTCTTATTGACACTTCATGTGACACTTGCAATACAACAATGTGTGCTTGGCTTGGCAGTTGATAGATGGCTGTTAATTTGTGAAACAAAGGCCAAAGAAATGCTTTTGTTTAAATGTTGGGCGTCATTATAAACAATGCCAGCAGTGTTAATTCTGAAATAACATGTTTGTTTTGGCAAAAAAAACAAAAAGCAGTGGGTCTGACAGTGGGTTATCTTAGATTTTGAATCTCTAGGCTAGGCCTAAGCCTAAAAACCCGCGAAATTTGGGAAACTTGGGATATATTTATTAATACTTACCTCAAGATTGACAAGTATATCCTCACACTTTTCAACAATCAGTGTCACTGAATGAATTGAGTCTCCATAATCATTTTCAATGGCTTTTAACTCTAGTTCAACCATACCAAGGTCACGCATCAACTAAGATTTAAAATAAGTAATACATTATGTAGAAAATTAAAGTCTAATTCCACAATGAATGTAAGTAAGTTTTCTCCAATTACTGGAACAAGAGCCTTTAATAATAGAACCAAAAGGATGTATTAAAGAAATAGATATAAATTGAAATCAAATAAAAAGTTGTCTGTAGTTTTACCATGAGATGGTAACATAATCAGTGTGAAACATTGAATTATGGCATAATAGACTATAATATAGTATTAGTATGCATTGCATTGCTTAGGGATGTATTATGCTCCATCTACACTGTCAAACTAGTTTGACGAAAAAAAGTGTGATGTGCCCAAATATGGCAGTGATATGCTAAAATATGGTTGTGATATGACATCATCATGTCCATATATGGGCACATCACATTTTTTTGTCACATAAAGATTTAAAGATTTAAAATAACGATTGTGAGGCATTTGATAAATAGGCAAACTGCCTTAAAATGTCTTGACATGTTTCGAGAAGCTATTCTCATCATCAGAACAGAAAACAACGGCAAGAGTACTTATATACCAATAGAACAGGTTGTACGTAAATGAGGAAGTAATTAGCATAATAAAACAACAAGGAATGTAGGCAACAATCACATGGCAAGTTTGATAGTGTAGATAGAGCTTTATACTCAAATATTGAAAATTAAAATTGTCATAGGCCAGTCTGATGGTGTTGGGAGAGTTGATCTTGTGAATCTAGAGAGATGAACTTAGTAGGTACTTTGCTTGTTGATTTATTTACCTGTATTTTTTCTTTGCTGATCTGTGTTTCCTGATGACTAGACTCTAATCTATCTCTATGCTCCCGCCATTTTACCAACCACTGTAACTTGCAATCATCAACGCCTTTCATTGCATCTTCTACCTCTTGAATAGAACCTGAATGCTTCTCCTAAAAACAATCAATTTTCAGAACTTAGAATTCAACTAGTAAAATATAACAATGGAATCGGTCGGAACCATTGTACGACATGTAGAAAAGTCATACACTGTCAATAATTAATGCTTTACTGATTTCAGTAAAATAACAATAGTATGATTTATTTACATTTAAAAAAATACCCTGCCCTTTATGCATTGTGCACAGTTGTAAACTTGAGTAAAACCAATAAGAATGGGTTTCAATAAACAAGAGCAAAATTAAAATCATTACACATATTACACATATGGACATTTACATTATTTTTACTTACAGACTGTTGAAGTCTTTGAATAACTTCATTTGCTCTTGCCGCTGTTGAATCATAAAGTGTCATAATCTCTTCACGACATTTCTCATGTCGTTTGACTAGCACCGATTTTTGTGTTTGATTTCTGGGTAGCTCAGCTGTTTTAAATGATCGCTCGGTTGTATTCATCAACGTCAACACCTTAAAAATGTAATTACAATACTACTGTATTAAATAGAATACCAAACAAAAATACAGTAGAACTTATATTATAATATCTTCAGGACCCATCATGCTGGTAGTGTTAAAACATATATTGCTCCTTGTTAAGTTCACAGACAAGTATACCTTTAATAGAGGTGTCCCCAAAATAAGAGTTCCCCAAAGCAGGATTCTATTGTGTTTACCTTTCTCATATTATCAAAAAATGATTTTGAGACAGTCAGTAAGATTTGAAGTTCAATGATACGTCCCTGAAGTCCCTCATGCACTGCTAACAGCTCTTCAACGATAGCATCCTTCTCACCCTTGGTGTCTCCCTTTAAGGCTAGCATTTCAGCTGTTTTTAACCGCAGTTCAATCTCTGCATTAATTCTCTGTAAGGAAAATTGTTGTGTAATATCTTTATTGCTGTTGATTTGAGTAAATATTGGTAATTTATTTTTTTAAATAAAATTAATAAACACACTTTTAAGCAAAATTAAACAATCCAATCAAGAGGTTTATTTATTTCAATTGTTCTTGCAGTTAAAAACTGAATAACTGAATAATAAAAAACAAACAATTTATAAAAATAGCAAAAATTTGATGGTAAACATAACAATAAAATTGACAACAAATGTAATGAATAAAAGAGTAATATGAAAATGCAACACTTACTTGCATAGTAAGTTGTATTTCATCAAATTTAGTTTGGAGTGAGTCTGTATCATGTAAAGCACCATCAAGCTCTCCAGACATGGGAAAGAAATCTGCCTCTACCCTCTCCACCCATCTAATTGTCTGTCAAATTATAAATCGATTGTATATATTCAATGCAGTAAACTATTTAATCTATCTATTTTAATAACTCTTAATTGCTATAGAATTACAAATTATTACCTGTCGTGCATCAGCAACAAACTGTTTCCACTGGCTGGCAAAGTCTTTACTTAATGTTTGGTTTAATTGCCATGAATCTAACATGTCTGTCAATTTATTTTTATGTTCTTCATATGTCTGAAGCTTAAGTTCCACTGTGCTTATTGATGGTTGCAGCACTATTAAAGGATCATCTCTTACCTACACAAAAAAGTTTATATAACAAGATTAATTTAGTATAGTGAGGTTTGCTGTACATCATGTGTTTCCAAATTCTAGAGTAATTCTACTGTAGGCAAGTGAAGATGAGGTGAATATACAGTGGGCACAGTTTAAAACAGTTTACACTATCAAACTATTTTTACAAAAAAGTGTGTAGTACCTTAGTAGTAATATGCCTAAATATGGTAATGATATGACATCATTGTGTCTATATATGGGCAAATCATGTTTTTTTGTCACATCAAGTTTGATAGTGTAGACAGAGGTTTAGGTGATTGAATAATTCAATTAGTTATGGAATAATGTTACATTCTCACCTTACTATGAATTTACTAAAAAGAGAATGTCCTATGTCATATGTACATATAATATAAATATGAACTTACAAAGTTAGCTTCAGAAAGATAGTTCTTTCCTTTGCTTTCTGTCTGGACATACAACTCAATTACATGGTTCCATCGTTCCTGAAGCTCCAAATTTGAGGTCTTCTGCGGTAGAGTTTCGCTGTTTATTGCTATTTTAAGATGTGTTTCAAGGTTTTCCATTGCATTCACCAACTTAAATAGATTATTTTTAAGAAGGAAATGATAATACAGTAAGAATTCTAATAGCTGCTTCTAATACAGACAATTTTCCCGTTTCTTAGGGACATTGCACATTCAAGAAGTCAATAAATAATCTAAAATAATATGTTTTGATATATTTCTAATTGATAAATTTTATTGTTACTTTGAAAATCATATTATATAGTTATTTCTATTATAATAGGTTATTGCAGTCTCTTGTTCATTTAAAAAATAGTTTTATAACAAACTATAGGCTTTTACTCTTATCCTACCTCTTTAGTAAGTTTATGAAATTTCACAAGTATCAAGGCGATACGTATTCGGTTTTCCACTGAGATTGTGATTCTGCTCCATTGTTGGCGCAGTTTATCAGCTCGTTCTTGAACAGAGGATGAGTCCGGAGCACCAGAGCGTATTATATCAGCAGTAGCACTTAAAACTTTCTCCACTTCCTTCGTCTTCTCCTGCAGAAATAAATCAATAGTATGATTAACAATAGGGGTAAATAAAACAAGTCTAGTCTGGTATTTACAAGCGGTGGTACTTGTATTAGTAAATAATAATAATAAAAGCAGATGGGAGTAGAAATATATTAGATATGTTTACTATGGTAAATAAAATAAATAAGCAGTGAGAAGGAGACTAATGAAGAACCAAAGTTACATACCATAATAACATTGATGCTGATACTAGAAATGGGAACCTCACTAGTAAAACTAAACTTGTTTGCCCAGAATGCGGACATTAATTAATGCTATTTTCACCTCTGAGATGTGCAATCGCTCCTAGCCTGACAAACACGGCCTGAACTTACCCGCATATCATCATCTAACTGCTCATGACCTTCAAGGAAGTCCATCGCTGTGGTGAGTTGGTCACCAGGATCATTGTAAGTGGCTAAGTAGTTATCACCCACATTTCTTAACCAGCGGACAAGGACGGAATATCGTTCTTCAAAGTCAGCTGTTACACTATTCTCGTGGACACAATCATCAAGGCACTGGTTATCAAGGCGGTCCCCTTCCATCTAAAAATATAAAAAAGTAAGAGTCTTGTATTTTTTCTTTCTAAAAGAAAGCATGAGTCTAATTACCTACTTTTGGAAATACATTAAGGGATGAAATAAACATAGAACTGGGATAATATCTTTGACAAAAATGGTTATATACGAATAAGTTTTACCTGTAGCTTGTCAATGGTTATTTGAATATGAGAAGCTCCTGGTGTAGGATATGTGAGCATGCTTAATAGCACCTGGCCCTCTTGGACGACTGGATCAATAGCATGGTGTATAGTACTCAAGTATTTTGGTCGATCTTCTTGGTTAATATTTTGTATTTCAACCTCCACCTTGTAGAGTGTTTCCATAGCCTGCAAAATATACAGTATGTTGTTTACGTTTATTTTTATTACAAAACAAATTATTTTATACAACGAAAAAAAAATTGTGTCCAGAATTTAATATAATAAAAGTGGAAAGAATTAAAGAAAACTAAAAATGTTGCTGATTGTGAAAACTAGATTCTATAGAAACTGGGCCAGCCAAAGGGTGGTAGAAGAACAGGCTGTATTTTACATTGAAATATAGGGAGCTTGACTTAACAACATTAATATAATCTTACCATCTGAGTATGAACCATAAAGTCCAAAGTACATGTAAGTATTTGATGCCAATTATTAAGTTTCTCGGCAAAGTCATCACACAAGGTATTCACACCTCTGGTCTGGGTCAAGAGTAGTTGTAGTTTGTGTTGCGTTGAGGGTGATACTTTTACTGCCTCAACATGCATGTTGGATACTTTTGTCTGGACCTCCTAAAAAATAATTTCAAAAATTTCATGAAATATAATTATATAACATTAATTTGAATAGTGTATATATAGCAAAATTTATATTTTTAAAAAAAATTTTAAATGATACTATTTTATTTATAATTTAGACCACTCTACTGTAATATTGGAGTTGATGTAATATTAAGAATATATTTTGTTTATTTAGTTTTTTGGCAACCAGATACAAGAACCAATTGGTGGGCAGTGCACTCTTACGGATAACTCAATGATGTTCAAAAAACAATTAGCGCAAACATAAATCAAGTGGTTTTCTGCAATAACTCCATCAGAGGGAGTACAATAATAAAATATATATCAATGACGTCAAACGGTGCCTCGTCAATAAGCATCTCGCGTCCAAAAGCATCTCGTTTTTCGAAATGCCAACAGACAAACTCAAAATAAACAAAGATGTTAATATAGATTTACCATGAAATTCACCATCGCACTAAATATGGTTGTTGATAGCATGGCCTACCCCAGGCATTTTGTTGGTCTATTTTTATGTCTGGCATTTAATCATCTAACATTCCCTGTAGCTTATTATACACACAATAAAAACTGATAATTGGTTTTTCCTTAATACTAATATGATTTTAATTTCATCTTTTCTTGTCATTACAAACCTTGAACGACTCTTGCAAGCGCTCGTGGTCCTTAAGTCGTGTTCGGGTTGCTTCAATACTGTCTCCAACATCAAAATGCACTTCTCCGTAGGACTTAAACCAATCAGAAACCTATAAAAAAATATAGATATGGTCTCATAGTAATGCAATATTATAATAAAGTATTTCATTAGGGTTGCATAAGTTAAATACTAAAACTTCTTTAATTTTTCTACATAGAAATATTTAAAGCATAAAAACCTATATAAAATTTGTTTTCATTTTTTTTTCATGAACAATTAGAAAATGTAGAAACTGAAAATATTTCTTATTTTTTCATTAGCATTAAAATTTAATTAATAACACTATTTATATCATATTCAACACACACATATATTTTCATGCAGTTGTTTTTAGTCTAAACTACTAAATCTTCTCAAAACAAATTTATGTGTTTGCAAATGGCTTACTAACATCTGGATTGATGATTTATTGTGGGTCAAACTACATAGCTGTTTTATTGTGTAACAAGGTAATTTAGTTTATTTCAACATAGTGAAAAGTAACATGAAAACTCGAAAAACATATTCTTTAAAAAGTATCAATATGTCAAAACTTATTCCTATGGGGAATTTCTATGATTCTATGATTTTTAAGGTTTCTTACTTTGGTTAAAGCCAGTCTCTATTATTGTGTAAAGCTTATGCAGGTGGGCCTATACATCAAATTTGGTGGTTGGTTTTATATTCCATATTTATTGCTCGGATAATTACGTTTAAATGCAACATACTTTAATTAATATTTTATAAATGATTGGTTAGTATACAAACCAGTAAACCAACCATTAACAAACAAAAAACTTCTAAAATTCTGATGTAATAACATATATTAAACTAAACCGCAGTATCAAAATTATATATTTTAATTATCAGCAAATGACACCTACTCATTTACACAGTTTACAACGTACTTAAGCCATAGGCCTATCACAGCTATGTATGCCCTATCAATTTGAAGCTAAAGTTTAATTGAATTTGTCCTTCACTGGAAAGAGTGTGGGGTGTTATTAAGAGATGGCGGTTGGTGCGTATACGGAGATACTGGCGTCGGGTGTTATGTACTGAGAAGGCTTTAAACTAATTTTGAAACCCGCCCTGGGGCGGGTATAATTGCTAGTAATTTTATAAAAGCAAGGTGTGTTTGTGTGTTAGTTTGCCTACCTCATCAACCTCTTGGTTTAGGTTACATAAGACTATATTTTGTTCTAGATCTAGCCGGCGCTTATTCCAAGCATCTTCTAGTCCTCGTCTCCTGTCCTGTAATGATTCCAGTGTACGCTCTATTGCATAACACGCCGTGGTGGTGGCGTGCCTGTCTTCGACTGGACTGTCAACTGGTGTCATGTTATTAAGCTTCTGTATCAAAGTTCGGCCAAGATTCATTGCTTTCATTGATGTTGCTAAAATATCTAAAAGTTAAGTTTCAAAATTGTGATTATTAAAACACTCTAAGTGCTGTAATATTTGAGTGTAAACCTTTCTTTCTTTCTTTCTTTATTTACCCATAAATATAAATTATAAACATTGTAATATACAAATAATAATAATTATATCAAGGGAAGGGCTAAAAAATAGTTAAAACTAATCAAGTTCAGCCCCTAAACATTGAAATATAAATAGTTATATAAATAAATTAGGGCTACTTGTCTAAAATAAAATTAATATACACTAGAGGGTGAGCTCGCTTCGCTCGCTCCCCCTCTAGGAAGTGTAGACGATGGTTCTCGGAATGATAATGTTCTCCTTATACATTTTCTGTCGGTTACCATTATTGAAAATGCTTGACATTCGTAAAACTAAACTACTTTGTTTCACAGTGTTTTAGATGATTAATAACATTTTAAAGTATAGTTTTTATTGTTTGGTAGGGCCCTTTGGGGAGGCGGAGGTCATTTGAGGGAGGTGCTTATTCGAGGGATATATGTTAAATTTTTTAGTTCTAATAATATGGTAACATTTATAATCAAATGAAATCCTCTCATAGATATGAAAAGTGGTAAAAAAGAATAACAAATGCTTGGTAAATTGCAGATAACAGTGCGGTGAATTCTACTACAAATAGTATAATTGTGTTATTATAAATATGTGGATGGACGTTTATTAGATAGTTGGGTTGTGGGGGAGGGGGGTGTTATTATTCAAAGTGATGTTTTATTGGAGAGGCGTTTATTCAAATGAATACCATCCTTTTAATTATTAATACATTATTTAATTTAATCATCTTTTGAAACTAACTGCCGTGACAGAGTGGGCCCAAGAAAGAAGACATTACGGCTTGCAACATGGGCAGACATCTCGGTCCTAACGGGACACAGGAAGATAGCCTACAGTTATTCCTGCAAGCTTACTCAATAAAACTCAGCTATCGGGATTTCACTCGAAAAATGTAATTTTATAATACTATTCCCCACAATATATTCTGATTCTTTATGGCGTATATTTAATTTGATATTTATTAATTTGCAGTATAATTCCTATTATTTAACTACTGTACCTTCACACACGTGTGGTATGTTTTAAAATAAACAAAAAACTGAAATGGCTATGATTAATGGCCAATTTTTTTTTTCGTCTTCCAAAGGGACACTGTATTGATTGATGGAAAGTGCCTGTTTCCAGTCACCTTTAGGGTCAAATCTATTATTTTAACTGCTCCCTTGTGTATAAAAGAGAGAAAATATTTGAAACTAAGGTGAACTTATCTTAAACCCGGAAATTACTTTGACCGGGAAGAATTGAAATTGAGAGGAAAATCTAATGTTGAAATCATAAATGTTGTTAAAAAACTCTTTATAATATCTTCCTAAGATATAAATATGGAACAATAGCGTCGGCGTGCACACTAATGTTATCAAATCTACGTTTCGCGGTACATCTCGGATAGATAAGGTAGGTATCCAAGGCGGAGATTTGTAACGAAGTTTTTGCATTGTGCTCGCCTATGTCAGAATTAACCATAATTTATATATAGATAAACATTTTTTTTTTTTTTTTTAAATACACTTTCTCTCAGATATATACAATATAATTCTCTTATAAAATAAATAAATATCACTATACAAACAAATAGTATGTTTTCATTTCTTTTTTGAATTTGCTTTTTGTTAGAAACCTTAAATCATCCGGGATTTCATTCCAGAGCTTTGCAGCAGAATACTTGATGGAATGTTGTCCTATGTTTGTTCTATATTTTGGTACATACAACTTTTCTCTAGTCTGAGACCTTGATGAATAACGAAAATTAATATACAAAAAATATTTAGGAGTTGTATCTGGAAATTTACCATGTAAACTATCATGAACAAATAAAGTAATTAAATACTGATGCTGCTGATAAATATTTAAAATTTTAAGTTCTTTGAATAATAATGATGTTGGTGCTAGTCTATCAGAATAAGTCAATGTGCGTATAATACGTTTTTGTGTTAAATATACTGGTTTTAAATGAGTTTTATAAGTGTTACCCCAAGCTTCTAATGCAAATGAAATATGAGGCAAAATAAAACAATTATATAAAAGCACCAAAATTGATTGGGGTACAACATATTTAAGTTTGTACAATAAACCAGCCTTAGAACTAATAATTTTATTAACCTTATTAGAATGCACTTTCCATGTAAGTCTATTATCTATATCTACCCCAATGTAAGTTGTAGCTTCAACTTCATCTAATTTTGATTCCTTTATGTATATATCCCCCTTTACTTCAATTATTGTATGCTGATTACGAAATATAATATAATTTGTCTTTTTAGAATTAATTGTCAACTTATTAACATCACACCAATCTACTATATGTTTCAACTGCTCATTTACATTTGTTAGGTCAACAATTTCATGTGGATTAAAAGAACAAAATAAACCTCTGCACAGTTAAATCACCAAAGCTATACATTGTCTTGATTATCAGTTATAGTGCATTAATGATGTTATTATAAATGTTATCAATAGTATGGAGACAATGTAGGTAGACAAAACAAGACAAACATGATGATTTTTAAATGTCATTGAAATCAATTGTACTGGTTCAAAGCCTTCGCCAAAGATATGAAAATGCATCTACTCCCAATACACACACAATTTCAGTTCCTATTATACTTAATTGGCTTCTAGGATCCATTTATGGGTCATATGGGATTGCAGAAAACCCTTGGCACAAACATGAATGGGTATAGTTCAATTCTCAATAGCGTAATAAACAAAGCTTTTTAAGAAAAACTAATTTCGACATTATTTCATTATTTATTAACCCTGAAAAAGCAACACAATAACATATACTTTATGAACTATGTTAAGAATAAACAAGAATGTAATGTTGGTTATTGCAAATTAATAGTTGTAAACATTACCTTTCTTTAAATCGTGATGGTTTTTTAACCTCGCCTCAGAATCAACAACATTAACTGGCATCTCCTGGCTCCGTGATTCATCTGATGCCCGTTTTAATTTATCAGAAAACTAGAAATTAAAAATAATGTTAGTAGTACAAATTTATAAAATAATTTCTCCACAAAAAAATTGTCAAAAATTACTTACATCTTCAGAGAGCTGGTAGAAGTTAATAGCCTCATCCAGTAAGTTGCGTCTGTCTTGAAGTTGTTTGTTAAGGTCTTGCCATGCCTCGCCAAGAGACTGGGCCATGGCTTCATACACATCGTTATAAAATTGCTGAGTTGATACTAAATTATCTCCTTGTGTTAATAAAGCATTAATCTGTTGCTGCCGTGACTGAAAGTAAAGAAACATGTATCATTTTAAATATATTATCTGGTTAAATGTACGTAAAACAAATACGTGTAAACAGAAATTACGATGAAAAAAACTCTGGCAAAATTCTGCTATAAAAGCCAGGCAGACCTTTTTCAGTAGTTTGGTAGTTTAATACTCTATCCAGTGACTCCCTAGAATGTGCAAAAAAGTTAATTGTTTAAAAATGCCTCTCTATTTACAACATTTGTGTAAGAGAATAGGGATTTTACTGTGTAATTTCAAATACCCCCAACTGATAAGAAAATGCTTATTTTTAACAAAATTGTGTAGCACAATAAAAATCCCAAAGATTATAAAACATAGGGGAAATTATAAATCAATAATTAGAATGTATGATCAATAGAAATTGTTTTCCTGCACCTGCTCTTTAATACTATGGTATCATGAAAACATTGTGATAGTTATAGGTTATTCAATTTCCTAAATACTAAAATAAATGTATGGTATTAATTCAGACATTTATTTTTCATACACTAGGAGATCCATAAGTCAGTTTAATATAATAAAAAAATCCAAAAAACCATTGCAAAGAGGTGAATCTAATGTCGTCTTCTTGTCTGGAAAATCCAGTTAAAAAAGCATTTGGGTTCATGTTTTCAATTTATCAGACAGTCTCATCTGACATGAAAGTTTGTGTATGTGCAGTTTAAAAACACATGCATCTCTAATCATTGGAATAAAATGATTCAATGCAATTTGAAGTACAACCCAGGTGATTTGGAAATTGCATGTTCTTCAACAGTTTTTTTTTGTTAATAACAATAATACTGTATTTATATATCCATCTTTTGTACCTGCATTTGTTATATTTAGTCAAAAATTTAAGGTTAGACACTGTACTAAAATAGATTACAATTTAAAGCATGTAGTTATGCTGAATAGAATAATTTGTTTGCACGTCACAGTTAAAAATCTTTCTATTTAAGTGACAAAACACAAACAAATATGAGTATTAAAAACATGTGTACAAATGTACAGCTCAGTTAAATTAATAACTGTTGTTTTTAAGCAACAATGTTATTGCATATTTTCTCTGCAATTTCTATCAATGTAACAATGGAAGAAATTTGATGAAGCCAAACGTCATGAGAATCGTAACTAACTGAAACAAAAAAGTAAATCTGACATATCAGATGTTAAAGGTCAAGAAATATGAACATGGTGATAATTCATATAAAAGGAACTTTTGTATTATTACTTGTTTCGTAGGAACTATAATAAAGAAGAAAATTACTCTTATTTTATACCCATGACTTAAACTGTACAATATTATATATTTAAATTAAAAATCAGTATTTAATTAAGTAATCATCATTTTAGTGTGAGATTATGCATTACTGGTATTAAAATTAGGTTTATTGAACACCATGTGGCTGGGAATTTTTAAATGACGGATTGGAAACACAGGCCATACCACAAACAAATTTACTAGTGTTTACTCGCCATGGAAAAGGTCTTCTGAAACTTTTATTGGCCGTTTAAGAGAACTATTGTAATACTTGAACCCTTAATGAAGAGAGCCTGCTATGGTATGGCAAGTTGGTACATGGTTGAAATAGTACATAGTAGCACAGAGACTTCAAATGGTGTTAAAAATCTTTTTAAGACTGTACAGTGTGAAAGAAAGTTAGGTGAATGGCTGACACCACTTACTTAAGAGGCAGCAAAATGAGATTAAAACATTAATATATTAAAAACATGTTAACTTACTGCTATTTGTTCTACTAATTTATTGTGCTGTGCTTTGAGATGCAGTGCTTCTTCCTTATTTTGTCCAACGTCTGTCATGCGAGGGGTCATTTCGTGAACTTTTACTCGTACCCATTCTGTTGACTGAAATATGAAAAAATGGTGTAATTATATATCTACTCTCAATATTTGAGAAAATCTTAGGATTATTAATAGGACCGGGGAGCTATGATGGGGCTAATTAAAATAACTTCTAGATATCATTAATATATTAATGTGTACAACAACAATATGCAAATACACTATAAATAAAAGGGTTAAAAATATCCTACAGTAGTTGAATCTATTTATACAATTTAACAATAGTAAACATAACATAGAAACCCTGAGAACATTACTATTAGCCAATCAAATTTATTCTACCCAATCACAAAGTAAGTTAATTTATGGTAGGCATTCCATAAGACAACAGATAACTGCAGTAAAGTATGTTTTGAAAAAAATATGTTTGAGGCAATAAGTAAACTGGTTAGATTCACTTAGGGTATAGAGTTATTAAATTAAGTCAATGATGATAATTCCATGTTTTGTTTTGTTTTAACATTTTTGGGTTGATGTGAAACAAGCATAGTACTAGTATTTATGATTAAATGCAGTACTGTATAAGCAATACATTTATTTTAAATAGAGCATAAAAGAGTTTTGTTTTTATTTGTGATTTCTATGTCTTCAGTATGATTATCAAGGACGTAATGATCAACAATCAATGTCAGGTGGCCAATGCATTCTTTGGATATTTTAATAATCTGTAACTTGTAATCTGTAATAATTCCAATATTTTTAATATAACCAATAGCCGCATGGGTACAGATATTTATTAATGTTATTACAAAATTAATATGCTATATTAATTTATTTTCAACCTTCTGTTGTAGGTCTACATTTCTTTTTCTCACAACCATGTATAGTTTCATATCCCTATTAAACGATTTAATGATTGAAATCTTTTAAGTTTTAACAGATGTTTTTACTGTAACCTACAATTGGCTTTTACAGCTGTGAAGGCTTGTCATTACAACATTAATGATACTTTAAAGATGCGGTGACACATTATAATCATCCTTTTAAAATTAAAAAAATTTTATTATTTAATAAAAAATGTCCTTGTATGTTAATATGTTAAAAATATCATGACCCAAAACTGTCAATTAATATTCTTAATTACTAATGGACGTCTGGAAAATGTTACATTTCAGTTTGGCATCACTGTATCTTTAAGACCATGATTTTTGTCTGTGTCTCTGACCTACTTATCCTTTACTATTTTTAATTTATCATACTTTGTGGTATATTAATATGCATTTTGCATTAAATTGATAATTGTTTTTTCTCAAAAATGTCTACAATTTTATAACATTAAAAAAATTATATATATAAATTATGCCTGAAAAATCAAAATGCCTCAAAAAATTGATTTTAATTCTATCTAAGTAACAAGTTTGTATTGTTTGTATTTGTGCAGTAATTATTTACTGTAATTCATATCATAATTTAATAAAATATTAAAATTAAAAACACATTAACACGTCCCTGGCATACCATGAAGATTGATCATACTCTGAAATGTGTCCAATATTAAAGAATGCAATGACGTCAGGGGGCACAATTGGTAAATACAGCTTCACTCAAACCTACTAACTACCTAACTGCTCTTTTCAAAGAGGTCGAATCACCCAACTAAGCCATGCCTATAAATAGCTAATATCAGTTTCACAGCATGGTATAATTGCTGAAGTGTGCGGCTGTCAGTAACGTTAAATCCTAGAGAAATCCACAACTGAAAAACCGCAAGAACATTAATTTAATCCGCAAATCACTACTGGAAAAGATATAACAAAATTATCAT
The DNA here is from genome assembly GCF_964355755.1 of Antedon mediterranea. Taxonomy (NCBI): domain Eukaryota; kingdom Metazoa; phylum Echinodermata; class Crinoidea; order Comatulida; family Antedonidae; genus Antedon; species Antedon mediterranea. The sequence goes on along the minus strand of NC_092671.1, from coordinate 12,531,046 downwards.
AACATGAAATAAAAATCTATAAAACTGCCCTACTGTAGCTTTTTTCCCCAACAAAGATAGCAAATTGGTAAATAAAGTGATAATCAGTAATATACACTCATTCATTGTTTACAATAATTTGTATACCTGTTTGTTTTTCCACAGGGGTGATAATTATGTTTAATCACAGTTTGTTACAATTATTTTTAACTTATCATCTTATGAATACCACTGTGGAAAGCTTAAATTATAAATAATAGGTATAAAATTTAATAGAATTTAATATTGGCGCTCGGAAAAATGATAATATTCAAAGAATTTTAAGATGAACACCCTACCCATAACAAGTGTAAAGTATCTCCATCTGCAAGATACCTTATCAAGTTATGTGTACCTACTATTGGACACTCAAGAATCTAAATATTTATGCTGATCTCAAAACGAAGTTACCCTAACAAGACAAGACAATTGTGAGGGTCAGGCCTCCCTCATTAAATCACAAAATTTTAATTATTTCCCCAGGCTCTGACAATGCAAACATAAAATGTCAAATTCAGATGACTATTCAACTAAAAATTCAATAAAATTGAATCAGACAATTGAATTGGCTAAAACAGTTTAAATGTTCAGTATCAATTATGTCTTATCATTGAGAAATTCTCCATGGTGTTATTAAACAATTAACTAATACTCATAAGATAAATTACAGAATTGACCCTCTGGTCATAGAAATTAACACAGCACATTTTATCTCATGCATTCTTTAAATACCACTTCAAATACCAGTTCCTAGTGTAACACTATAGTGGTGTTAAATATGTAGACATCACTGACAAATTTACTGTTATTTTTAAATAACTAATTAAAATTAGGTAAAGATAAGCTTTAATGTTTTTAAAACAATTAAACTACTCTGGAAAAAATCCTCCTACCTTCTTATCTTCAGATCAAAAAAGCATTTTTTTAAAGTCAAGTTTCAATATTGTATTGTAATTTAAAATACTGCAAACTGCCAATGTTGTTATGTTGAATATTTAAAAATCATCAAAATCAAGCAATCAAAAAATACTTGAATTATCTAAACTGTTTTAAATTATTAATATGATAAAGTTCTTCAAAGTTGAATATAAATCATTCCCCCGGTTCCGAAGAACCCCTTTCCCACATCTTTTAAAACCAGACTTGCGCCCTAGGTTACTGGAATAGAAGCACTTACTCTCAAAACCGCTAGGATGATACGAGCCTCTCCGGACTGCACTGCTACCGTACTGATCGCAGTTACCCCTCCTGGTGCAGCCATCCTTACCCCTCACAAACAATTACTGACAATCGCGTAAATCCACCAAAAGTTACAATTTTACGATCATATTGGACAATTACAAGCACGGACATAAACACGTACATAAACAATCTACACACGGAAGATGTGTGTATACTGATTGTACTGGCAACAGCAGCTCTGGAGGCTGATGAACTGCCTTCTATAGTATGTATTAGGTTAACTGCATGAATCCTTATTAATATTCATGAGCTTAAAGCTGTTTACTACTTTACAGAAGTCAGACCCTTTGGAATATTCCATTTCTTCATGGGAGTTATTTCTAGCTCATTGTTTTACAATCATTGATTTATAGCAACTATTAATAACTTAATTTATAATAGCAAAATCACAAATATGAATTTGAGAACTGAGACTTATCCTGTTAGGTAGCTAAACTTAAAATGACATGTATACAATAAAAATGAAGTTCACAATCTTTTATTTGATAATGTTTACACAAAAATCGGCCAATGCATAAATTATAATATAATTACTAATTTGCATATTGCTAATGCTACTAAATTTACTTTTTATTTGACTATAAAAATTGTATTAGTACGGTGAAGAAGAAGTATGGTGGTTATTAATTCTTGACAGAAACATAACTTTCCGTTTTTATAGTGCCGTGGAATGTTTTAACAGCAACAGTAATGAGTGCTATATTTTATGCAGTAACTTAAAACATAGCCTAACCAACACATTAAAAAAATAACCGGACTTAAAGCATGCTAACTGTGTCACTAGAATGACCCTCAATAATAATATTAATAGTAGAAGCATAACCTCTTAAAAACTAAATTATCTAGTGAAACAGTAGAGGTAGATATGTATACACAAATGACGTATGATTATGTTGTGGAGACAATTCATTAAAATGGTTAATTTAACAATAAAACAAGTTTATTTTCTTTTATTTTATATAAAAGATGTATAAAAATAACTTACCTCATCTATTTCAGCTTCAAACTCTTTTAATATCCTCATTGCAGCCTGTTCTTCAGGAGAACTATCCCCAAATCTAATATTGTTCATTGCTGCTGCAGTATTCTGAACTTCTGTCTTGGCAAATATAGGCTCCTGTACAAGAGGTTCTCCCTTCATGGAATCATTATAACTAGCATAGTTATCAGACATAGGTGATGACGCCTTTTCCGGACCATCTTGAAATGTGGATGTCATACTATGATTGGGTTTCGTATATGGAGAAACCATTCCTTGAGCATCTTTCCATGTTGCTGGGACAACTTGTTGTGGTTCAGAGTTTGTGAATGGCGATACCATTCCTTTAGCATCTTTCCATGATGCTGGTGAAACTTTGTTAAGGTCAGATTCAAGAATAGAAGAAGTGTCTTTGGCATTCGGTCCTGATATTTGGTATGCAGATAAACTGTCAAATATAAACAAAATTAAATAATATTTTTTATTAAAAATAGAACTACAGTATTTGGATTTAGATTTTAAAAGGGAGCTTCCCATTTGCGATGACCTATGACCTAGTCATTGATATGTCATTGGTTGTCTGGACATACAAATCAAAACAGTGGATCAAAGCATAGAGTGATGAAGCATGTACAAACGTCCCCACATTCGGAAAATGAATTTACATGACCTAACTTGTTAATAGATTACCGGAAATTGAATAATAAAGAGCAAAGCCTCGGTGACCTAAAGGTATAAATGCCGGGCTAGTGATCTGGTTTGAGTTGCCTGTAATAAATTACCATCCTAACACAGTATAATAGAGTCTACATGAATATTCTAGAATAAGATGTTTTTATTTAAGAAACCATGTATAATTAACAAGAACAATCAGGAACATTCCAGAAGTGCTATTAATAGAAATTGTGTGTATAATTTTATGTCAGAAGGGAGTTCCTAAAGTATTTTCAACCGCTCGGAAACATACGTAAAGGGAGTTTGTGACAGTTGCACAAACGTATTACTTAAAAATTTATTCCAAAAGTGGTTTTAATACTGAGAAATCCGTACAATTATGTCAGAGTACGGAAAACCATCAGATAAAAATGTTGAGATGGCATTGCCAATACTTACTCTTTAATATGCCTAAGAATACTCTCTGCCTCTTCTGGTCTTGATAGTAATAAATCCATCTCTAACTTTTTAATTTTCAATTCTAACAGTTTCTGGTTAATTAAGGTATCATCTTGACTAAAAACCTGACCTGCTGGTTCTGGCGGTGAAACCAATCTAGAAGAGATCAACATTCAATACATTAGCTCAGAATATGAATACTCTAAACATACTGCCAATTTTTTTATTGTCTTTCAAATGCAATATATATTGTAATGACATTTTAAGTTACTTTTACTAATACTGAAAACATGACAATTCATTGATTTTTATCTATTCATATGTCAGGGACTTCTACAGAAACAATGAAGCTCTATCACAAATTATATACAATTTGTAAAACCAACAACAGTATGTTTTGATTTGGTTTTCTGCTTATTTATTATTTATCTCAATTGAGATTGGGTCACTGGTCTTGACAGCAGTGCTGTATATTTAATAAGTTGCCTTTTGTATTTATAAGTGACAACTGTAAAACATACAATATCTTTCTTAGTTATATTCAAAAATGTACATTACAGTATTGAGACAAAAAAGAAATTCACCTGTAAGGAGATGACGAGGGAGCGGCTATTCTATCTAACAAAGCTTTGCCCATAGCAATTGTATCAACATATCTATTTTGTATGGAACTTTGCCTATTTCTATGATAATGCAAGTCCCGTTCAGAAAAGTTGGTGTCATTAAAACTCTCCCTTACTACTGTAGAGAACTTATCCATTTCTTGACCAAGCTGGAAAATAATTAAAAAACATTTTTAATAAACACAAATTATATGAAGTGTTCTTCAGTAAATTTGGTTAAAAGCGACATTGAGTTTTTCGTGAATGCCATGCAAATACACTTAACAACCATTCTGCACATGCTAAAAAATATTTGACTTTTCTACTCAACAGCTGTGTAGTCTTGGTATTGCAGACTAAATTTAAACTCAATAACACACATACCATTTCTGCATTGTTATTGAACATAAGTGAGACAGAAAGTCTTGAAGCCCGTTCCTCACTCTCTTTGGCAAAGCTCTTCCAAGCAAGATGAAGCCTATGTGCCAGGGAATCATTTGGGGCTGTATCATATTCAAGAGATCTACGAATCGCTAGGCCTGCACTTAATAACTGTTTGCTGTAGTCGTACGTTTTCTAAAAATCAAAGATATACATGAAACAATACTTTCTACATTAATTGTATTATTCTTTATTTTATTTTACTTGTCCATTATTTAACAAGGAAAGGAACATGTATATTAAAACAGAAAATTTAAGATGAAAACAAATTATAGTACAGAAAATATTAAAACAACCATTTGAAATTAATATTACCTCTGCAGTGGCCTCTAAACTAGCGTGACTTTTCTTCCGCTGGTCTGCCTCAACGGTGGTACTCCCAATATCAGCATGAGATCTGGTTACGACATCACACAATTCTTCTAGCCAAACAATTCCCTGAAAAAAAAAAAAGGTTCTACGTACACAACCTATCCACTTGCCATGCCCTTTTTCAACTCTATTGAAAACAAATCCTAGTATGGTAGACCGAATTTTCACCTAGACTCGTTATACTGTTACTAAGTCCTACCTGAACTGAATCTTCCTCACACGTGCGAAGCTGTAAAATTTGTTGTAACTTTAATTTCCATAAATCTGCCAATTCGTTAACTTGTTTGCGTTGTTTATTCATCTCGTGGATAGATGTGGTCACATGACTTTTCTGGCTGTCGAACTTTGGTGTTATATCTTTACCAAAAGCATTCTTAACGGGGCTACTCATCATTTCTAACAATCTTTCTCCCTCTCTTTCCGTTTGTTCAATAGAAAATGCTGAAACAAAAAATGTTGATGAAGTTATTTGAATAATGTGCATGATCATAAACATATATTTTGGGATTTTCCAGTACAAATGTAATAACTGATATATAACATAGAAATACTGACCAATTGCATGACAGTTATCATCAATATTTGACACAACTCGTTTGACCATTTCTGTACTGTCAGCAACTACGTCACCTCTGAACATCTCAATTAAATCTTCCAATGTATGCATACTCTGTAAACAAAAACAAAATAAAATAGGATTTGTTGAATTCTAAAAATAAGAATTATAAATTCAAGATTTGGTGATTTATCATAATTTCTATGTATATTTTATGTGTAAACAACAATAAATGAAAGTAATTTTCCACTGACGAATGAATTTAATACAGTACATACATTTAGGCAAGTACAATGGTAAGTAGGCTACTAAAAACCAACATAACAGTATCAGTAGTATGTAAGAATACATGATTAAACATACAGTACTGACAAATATAATTTATATGTTTGTTAGCATCATATACAATACAACTCCCGATTACAAATGCAATTAGTGATTAAAATAAACTACAAACATACATTTTCTAAAGTACGATGAAAACAAACAGAACAAATAAGTAGATTTCTTCTTTTTTCCAGCCGACTGGCAAAGCTCCTGCACACCGAGTCCATATATTTCTTCTGGGCAGCAACACTCTCAGTTGAAGGTCCTCCATTTTTTATCAAACCGTTAGCAACATAACGAAGCTCAGCAAATGTTGCATATGTTTCCTATTTTTACCCCCAAAAAAAAAAAAAAATTTGTAAATGAAGAAACATATTCAGCAAATATTGCCTTTCTCTTTTAGGATGATAATACTAGGTTTGATCCGTGTATAGGTTTGTACTTTCTAAAGCTTCGTTACCACTAGCGCAATGCAACCCAAGAAAATGCCCTTTCAATGATTGTGTTTGCTCCTGTCTGAGTAAAACCAAACCTGCGATGTTTGCAGCGCTGTTGCGTCGTCGGTTCCCACTTGTGATTATGCAGCACACGTCAATATGTCGCTGCGTTGCGTGTGCTAGTGTGAACCACGCTTTATTCTATAGGGAATTTTCAAGATACGTACAGTGCATTTCAACTCTAGTTTTTCATGATCTCTCCTAAGTTGGTCAGCAGACTGAAGATTGTTGCCAATGGTTGATTGAGATGCTAGTAATTTTTCTCCTGGTCCAATGATCCAATCAACAACCTACAAAAACAAACAGTTGAAATAAATTGAGTTTATCTGAATAGTAGACCAATAATTGATGACATGTTTAATGTTGCTGGCAATGGTAATTAAAAAAATAAATCTCTAAATATGCTCTGAAGTTACCTTATTTGTGAGAAGATAGTCAAAGCACACACAATATTTTGTTGTTATGTAACATGCAAACTAAATATTCAACTTACTCGTTTTATACCACTCTCAAGTTCCTGAACTTCCATTGGTACATGATGTTCTTTTTTATCCTCTGAGAGGTAATGTTTTAATTCACCCTGTTTGTCTTGTATCTCATTTAACATCCCCTCTACTTCATTCAACATTATCGTCTCATCTTCTGATTTGTCTTTTCTTAGCTTTCGTATGATGTATGTACCTGCAAAGCATACCAAAGCTGTTTGTTTAGTACGGTTTATAATGCAGGCTAAAATGCACCTGCTATGGTGTACTATTCTGATATAAAAAAACCTAATATAAAATGTAGTTAAATAGTTTAATAGGAACAGAAAGGAAACATAAATATAACAATACATTATTAACGCAGAAGAGATCTAAAATATTATACAAACATTTTTTATTTGGAATTAATTCACTACTAATTGTACATTTTGCCATAGTATTTAATATATTCATGTAAACAATTTTAATCAAACAATATCTTGTGAGGGTGGTGAGGTGATCAAATGCTCAATATTATGGTAATTAATGATAAACTAATAAGATTTAAATAAACAATATTTATATATTGAAAAAAGCAAAGGTTTATTGCAAATAAATGTACCATGTTGATATGTAGCACCTGGTTGATTAAAGACAACATCGTGCCATCTTTGACGACTTCTCGTCTTTTTTCCCATTGTCTTTTTATCTTGTCTCTTCACCTCATAATTAACCCTGTCTAGTCGTTGGATAAGTGTAGATGCATCTTTCAAAAAGCGTTCATAATCCTAAGGAACATACAATAGTAATCATATAAGTTGTAATCAGATTCCACACATTTTTCCTTTTTACATGCATTTTAAAGCTAGACACACACACACATACATAAAATATTGAAATGTCACAGTAATTTATTAAATTATAACTAATTATAAACAAAAAAATAAATAAGGTGTTCAATGAAAGACCTACACCTTCCCTATTGAAGTGCATTTTGAAACTTCAATTTGTGGAAAACATGTCCATTTTTCTGATAAAGCACATAATGTTTATTGAATTTCATATAAAAATGTCAAAGATTATTTACCAATCTTAACTCCACCCATTCATCATGATTATACAAAAGTGTTCCTCCAAAATCCTCAGTTAAATTGTGTGTGTCAATCACTTCGAAAAGCTTTGATAAAGTAGAGAATAATATCGTCTAAAAAAACAAAAATATTAGATATGAGTTGATCTGGGCCTCATTGGTTTAACTAAATTGAAAACAAGTATACCTATATATAAATATATAAAATGGTGGAAGATTACCTCAAAACTGAAGTTATATTTCCATCTTTCGCCATCTTTCCCCTTAAATGCACCAGGTACAACTAGATATGCTGTGTGAATTTGATGACGGCAAGATTTCTATAATACAAATGATATGTTAGATAATCACTAGTAAAACAAACTATATTTGAAAAGAAGTAGTAACTTAGTAATAATCAATTGAATGTTTTATATATTTCTGTACTTTCTATATTCTATTTATTTAATCTTAATGTCATAGATTGAATAAATAATTGGATTGAAGTAATACAGGAAGTTGCGATTTGATTACTTCATGATAAATGCAATAAAATAGATAGAGCCAAGCAAATACCAAAAGTTTGCATTAATTCAATGATGGATGGCAATTTCCTACTTGGGAAATAAATAAATTAATAGGTTAATGTTTAATACATTACAGGAAAATATTTAGATTTAATTGCATATTCTCATCGTTTCATAATGAATGAATGAGTTGTTCATTAGGCATCTATCAAAAACAAATTTTTTAAATATTAAGGAAAAAAAAAACCTTTTATTTATAGTGATGTTATGTTTATTACATTTAACAATTAAATTGAAAGGCTTCATCAAACTTCAAACCGAAATCATGTGGTTCACATTTTACATGAATGTAAATAGCAATACATACTGTATGTTCTCCTGCCTGTCAGTTTATCTGGGTAAGCTAGGCACGAAATAGACATTGTAGACTTACCTGTAACATATCTAAAATGGAGCGTACTTGTTGAAAGCCTAACCCTGTGAAATCTGCAACTATTACAAACGGTTTCTCATGATTTCTTTTCCTAAAAGAATCCATCAAACTCATATAAAAATATAAACCATATTATAAACAAAGTGGTCAATTTCTGAGTAAGTAAAAATAATAAAAGTAATATTCATGTATTTTACCACTACTACATTACTTTAGGTACTAAATACATGTAGGTGATACATAAATCTAATTTGATTGATTGATCAATGCTGGTATTTGGTGGGTAACCTTAAAAATAAAGGGTTTCTGAATGAAAAGGCAGTCAAAATGGTATCAAGTGCAGTACCTTGTGTTTGATGTTAAGTACAGTATACAGGTAGCAATGTCATGTAGTGTATCAGCTTTTTGAATGTCTATGGAGATAATTGATCTTCCTCTCTTATCCTGCCCACCTGGGTAACAATAATAAATCATTTGTGATCAAAAAATAATGTGACACATCACGCAACATTAAAATTAATTTACTAAAAAGTTAACTTAATAAGTTGACTGACCAACAAATAGCAATCATATATTAATATCAAATTGTATACAATATTATTATACATAATTCTAATTCATATAATCATAACAATGGGTATTAACAGATAATACCAACGTACTTTTGAGTATGGTTCACAGAATTTGAAAAGGGTGGCGATAAATAGAGAGAAGTGATTTCTGTGTCCGATCTAATTCTGTACATTTACAGGGTGATTAATTTTTGTAACAATCGCAATCATTTGTATATTATTGTACTATTTTTGTCCAGTTAACCAAAGACAAAAAGCACTACTCAAGGTCATAAAAGCATACTGTATGCCTGTTGATTAATACAGTATATACAGTATATGGTCTTACGATACTGTACCTTGAAGTACATATTATATTATAAAGAGTAGGCCTAATGGATATTTTAGTACAGCAATACTGCATTGAATAAAACATGAAAACCTGAATGTGAACAAGACGAGTTAGGTAATCCACAAGACTGTACTGATATGAAGAAGATTGTTGTAGTATTTTACTGGAAGCAAAGAACACACATGGTACTGCAACAGTGTGTAATTATGGGCCTGTTTCTGCTGCATAGCACCAAATAAACCGTTTATTTAAAAATAGATTAAAAATATAATTTTCCTTTCTGCTAAATTTTTGCTCCTGACTAACTGTTTAAACTGTCAGTGGCTGTCAATCAAATAACCCTTATTTTGCGTTGCAGCTAAAAGTTGCACAGCAATAACTGGTTAAATGGCGTTCTAACACCGAATCGATTGAATGTTTTAACCATTATTTTCAGGCTGCCATTTAACCATTTATTGACATTATTTATTTCCTGTTTCTGCTCCCAAGAAATTGGGGTAAATTTATTCACACGTAAACATAAATATCCAATATAAATTTGTTATAATCTTAATTGTATATTACTAAAGTTACTATTATATAACTATATTCATTTGATTGTATATTTAGGTGTGTCCAATAATAAAAAGTGACAAATTTGAAACTGTACATTAGTCATATTATTATTTGTACAATATAAGATTCGTCATATTGAGTAATTAAACTAGAGGAGCTATTGTATTTACAATGTAAATTATCTTTTAAGTAAATAGAGTAGCAGTGGGTCTATTTAGTGCAAGGTTAATGAATACAAAAAGGCACTCTGCTTTCTTTTCTACATTCTTGAAATAATAATAGATTGTCAATAATGGAAGGAGGAGGTCACGACTGTTGAAATCATGAATTAAAATCAACCTTACTTTAAACATTCCTTGGATTGGCTATTAAACACAAAAAAAAACATATTGAACTGTAGGGATCCAACGTTGTTGATTTAGAATTTAAATAGAGATAGTTAATAAACTGAATAGTAAACACAATTGCACAGCAGTTGCAGATAAGTTTCACCAATTGATTAGTCTGTTGTGATTTATTTTTTTATTTCAATTTGATACTTACCAGATTTATACACAATACGTCTTCTTAGTAAATCTACAATTTGAGAAGCCCAAGGAGAAGCAACTATAAAAGATAGAGATATGTTGGTTTACTAAACAATAAAACAACGTTAAATTGTAATTCTAAATATATTTATTTCATAAATAATTAATACAGTTTTAGCACTTCCCCAAAATCTACCTCTCCCATACCCCACCAAAAGTGTCCCCTTAATGCAGATGTTCCCTAAATACTGGTTTGTTTTACAGTATGGTAAAATAATGAGGGATTTTACTCTGTATTTCCTATCAAATTCAGTTCAATCACTTAAATAAAATAACAGGGGCGCAGCCAGTGGGGGGGTCACGGGGGTCCTGACCCCCCCTTTTTTTTAGAAAAAATAAATAAAAACATGAGAAAACAATACAGATCAATCATCCTGGAGATACTGTGGAAGATTACTACCGAGCAGTATTACCAAATCAACTTCTTGATTACAAACCGAGTTAAAAACCCGTTTTTCTGCCGATAACAGGCCATGCTTTAAAATATTTGGCGTAGCACCCGAGTCTATCGTGAAGTGTAATGTTGAAGAAGTCTTCAAGGAACTTGAATTTGGTACGATGATCTGCCAAGACACGAACATCTTCATTCCGAGCTTCAGTGATGGAAGCGACTGTGTAAAATTAGCGGATCCAGATGTGTTCCCGAATGTGTGTGCACTTCTTCTAATCGCGTAGGCCTATGCCCGTAACGTCTGCTTAAGCTGAGCGGAGTTTTTCGACTTTATGGAGAACGAAAACCTGTTTGGGAAATCACATGTCTTATGAGCAGCTTTCGGGATTGTGCCTCATGAACATACACTTTAACATGAACATTAATACAGAGAATGTCATTCGCGAATTCTGTCTCCAAGCCAAGAAGAATGTTCCAAACTTATGTTTAAAGATGCATCACGCGATGTCAAGAGCGCCGTTATAGTAACTAACGTAAAATGTATGATAATAATTTAGAAGTTAGTTATTACAATTATGTATAAGCTATCACCTATACTATACATTCGAACAAAATAGGTATATTTTTAAACAAAATATTGTATGTACTGGGTATGATAAGCGTCTCACATACACACGGAGCCAAGATAGCTTCTTGGACTTGCATAGTGTATGAGCTCTAACCTTACGGTTCTCATTTAATAATATCACTCCCTCCATGCTATCATTCTAATTTCTTTTTTCAAACTTTTGCATCTCTACGTTCATTTCATGCAACTTTTGTATTGGTGAAAAGGGAGGAATTCAAATAATTCCTCCTGAGTTTACAGCCTCTCTACACAAATCAACAAACAAGCAAGAAAAAAAGTGTTTGTCTGTGGCAGCCTGGAATATAAAAATGTTCTGTAATGAAAATGAGAGTTGTTTTTTGTTTTCTTTGTTTCAGTTTATTAGTGTTAACATTGTCATATTTGTGTGTGCGTAAACCGATTCAAATGATCTAGATTGCCCTAGACCGCCAAAGCTTCCAGGGGGCTTCGCCCCCTGGACCCCAACCGGGGGCCCTTGGCGGCCCCCTGGCCCCCAGCCCATGGTTGCTCGCTTCGCTCGTAAAATACTCACATATTCGTTGACCCCCCCTTTAATTCTTTGCTGGCTGCGCCCCTGAATAAGAATAGATTTTTTGTAAATTGTCTATCTTCTATTATTTGATTTGTTGATTGGGTTAATAAACAAATAAATTCTTAAGCAGAGAAGAATGAAATTCTCTTCCCTGTCTTAACTAATTAAGTTTCATTATGAGCTCCCATTGGGTAAACAGCATACCAGAGATCACAAGTGTATTTGAATAAAGAGTGTGAACTTTAGAATGTAAACAAGACAACAAGAAAGAATAACAATACTCCATCTGTATGCTTGAACACACCTTCAATATGATTCACAGTGTGTGAAGGTACAGTATACAATTTCATATGAAGCCAATACTTGGTACATATGCATTGTACCCTAAAAGGGTCAACATGAGTGCAAAAATGAATGGGCTTTATTCTTCATTTTAATCAGCAATGTAGCTACAAACATTTTATGAAGACTACTAAAAAATGCAAGAGTTTATAACTTTGATAATTAAATATAGGGTTTTTGTTCGTGTTGGTTTTTTTTTTCAATTTGTGATGACCTATGACCTCTGCATATTATGCAAAAACTGTGTAGAGGAATTGAGGGAGGAAGCACATTTCAATACACAAAATTTAAATAAACGACCTAGCTACTAATTAACATGACCTAGCTACTAGCTCCCAATTAAAAAAAATAAGCTGGATGAAAGCTTTGAGTTGCTAAGCAATTATGTTGGGTGTTACATTACCACCCACATTTTCCATATTACAACTTTCCTTTTTTTCTCATTAATGGTTTTGTTTATGACTTTGTTTATTGTACGTCTTTCTATTCTAAAATTCAGTATTTCTAATACTTTTATTTGTTACAGTAAAAAACCAATAATCATCATACTACACCTTTTTCTTTTTGATAATTCTGGCCATGCTCTTGAGCTTCTCGTACATCACTCACAGATGACGACATCAGTTGAGGTGAGCCATTGCCATGATGATCTGCATGTATATTGGACATACTCTTTGACTTTAAGTTCCTGTGGTTACTCGCAGAATATTGGTTGGAAGCCATTATTTATCATCACCTAGCAACAGAAAATAAAAACAGCAATTTTCAAAATTAGACACAAAATTATTTTAATACTGCATTTGTATTCATAATAGGTCTAAACAAAATGGAACGTATTTTAAAGATACTAAACATTTTACGAGTATATACAATTTATGTTACGAAGACCTACTGTATTATTCTCAAAGCGTACACCTTTTTTATCAACAACTAAAGAAACTAACAATGACATGACATGTCGCCAACAGAACTAGAATACTATCAGTACCACTATACAATTTTATTATAAAAGAGGGTATTTTATATACCGTACATTTATTTCTCAACATGTCTATGAATAAGCATTGTAACCAAATCTTCACCTGTATTAATATCTAAACAAAGAACACACAGTTCAAAGATTTATACTGTACAGTATTGTATATCTTGTGTTAACATAAATAAGGAATTAAGAATGGATAAAAAACGATTCATAAGGCTGTCTACAGTATGTCATAATTTGACTTTTCCTATAGATTGAAAACATATTGCAGAAATGTCTTGTTGAAAACTTGAAGTAGTAAACGTCACTTGTCCGTCTTTAGGTGCAAACGTACCAGATAGGGTGCATCAGGATAATGAAAAAACAATTACTTTAAAACACTGTTTCAACTAGGACACAACTCAAGAAAGATACACATGCCCACACTATTGTTTACTATTGAATATTCCCATCCATACCGGGAGGAGCTGCATTTATATGGTATATTTTTGTCGGTTGCTCTTGTTCGCCGGGAACCAGAAGAAATATTACACAGTGCGATTTCGTTAGATACAAATCATGCGACAGGTAGTTAATAGTATTTTTTAATAGGTATCACAAAAGTGCCTCAATATCTAAGTGGCTTCTGCACCCCCGCCCCTTGTTTTGTATGTATGCTGCACCCTGGCCTGAGGAATACCAAGCTTTAGTAATCAGACATAAACACTGGATAGACCACTACCTGTGGATCAATGGGGGTCGGTTGGAGAGGATAACCAACAACAACCAATTTATTTTGTCTCACATCCCTCTTTTGCATGCATGCTCGGGAAAGAAAAATAGGTGACTGCAAGAAAACATATCAAACAAACATATTAAAAAGATCTATACACTGTTAGAATACGAAAATAAAAACTTACCTTCTAAAACGAACAAATTGAATTAGGCCTACGATAATCCACCATGTTGGGGAAACACCTTCCGAACCTCCCTGCCTGCAGTTTGTGCTGCCAATCGATCTGTCACTTTGGAATAGCCAAACAATCTTAATCAGTGAAGCGTGCAAACGGGGATATAGTGGGGGCGCTAAGCTTCAAATTAATCTCTAAAAAGACCGTATTTTTTTTTAACCACTATACAATAAGTATAAATTTCTTTATTAATTTTAAATCCGATGAAACCTTTCCACAAGTTCATACTATTACTAAAGATGTTATGAATATGGTAGGAATTAGTTAAATTCAAACAATGTCTACAATTTTGACATTATTTTATGTAAAAAATGTAATATCTAAAATGATATAATATTGATGTGCATGCTAAGTGCGTTTGCTTTATTTTATTAAGCAGCACGATACTATTGCGCACGCACGTGAGACAGCGTCCTAAGCTACAAACACGCGTACAATCACCATGACAATGCCTAACAAAGCAACAAAGCGGCAGTTAGCTTTACAAAACCGGGAATGTTTTTCATGTGGACTGAATAAAGTTTTATTATGAGATAACATTCCAAAATCTTATTAAAAAAGACGAAGATGGAACAAGACGACAAGAACACCGGTAAGTTGTTATTTGTATGTTATTAGTTGTGTAAAATCGGCAAATTTGTCTCTGTTCTATGATGGCATCTTCTTCACTTTATTGACAATGACAATGAAAATTTCTTTTTATTGTCTTTGTACATGACGAATTTCAAAATCCTCGTCATTATTAGTCACTAGAAGCCTCTGTTTCCTTAACTTCTATTTTTCTTATTATTTATATTTATAGATGACACACATGTTGTTAATTTCGAAATCAAAAGGTCGAAAATCCTAAAATATATGGCCTACACACCACCAGAAACCCCGGAATATGATCAAGAAGAAATCTCCTCAGCAGAAGAGTCAATCTTTCCACTGAGTATTAAACCGAGTGATCTGATTATGAACAAATCCTTTGGATTTGTCTCTTCTGCGTCATCCAGAGTCAAGATCGGTATCAACAGTCGACAGTCGAGTAGAGTCCCTAGCTGTTGTCCCAGTCAACATGACATGGCTTGTGAAAGTAACATTAGCTTCTGCAGTGCCAATACTGCTCCACTTCCTTACCGAAAGGACATGTTCTGGGACATGGGAATGCTTGTGAATCGGATGTCATCAACAGCCCTTCTTAATGAGTGGGTGTCAAAAACAACACAACGAAGACGTCTTGCCGAAAGCTTCCGTCGTGATTTACCAAGACTTACACGTCTTATTAGCAATTCCAAAGTCAGCCTCACCGAAATTGTTGATGGTAAACCAGAAGTAATTCACTCCAGTACAGCTTTAGCCAGACTGGATGAGATATGCCCAGTTGAAGACGAACAGATTTCGGTAGACAACGAAGGATTTTTCACTCCCCCTTGCACTAGTATGACATTTATCGCAGCTGACGAAGGACAGACGCTCACCCCAGATATTTTCAACGCCTTGCGAAACCAAGTTATTATTCTTGATGGGATGGTCAGATCTAATGATAGGCCTACTTATTTACCTATCGAGGCACCTGCCACTAATGCAGAACACAACATGGTACCTTCCATTCAATTACCTACAAATGAAACAGGTTTTGTAACACACAACGAATATTTTGTCGAAGACATCGGTAATGACGAATCCCCAAAAGATGACGCACAGATAACGGCATGTCGTGATAATGATACTGGTGCCGAAGAAGACAATCAGAATGTTTTATCCGCCAGCGCTTCTACTGAAAGTGTCATTATGAATAAAAGAGCACAACAGATTGTCGAAGGGGTTCTTAAATCTGCTATTACAATTGTTAACGCAGAAGCTGCCGCAGAAACCCAGATATTGACAGAAAGGGCGCAACAGATTGTTCAAGGAGTAATCGAATCGGCTCTTCAGGTTGTCAAAGATACTCATGCACAGGAACAAAATGATGTCATAAATGATGAGAAACCCGAAGGGACAATTGCTGATGAATCAAAGATCAATAGACCTGTATCTAAAAAAGTCAAACCTGCTGTTGCACCCAAGCCTGCAAAGAAATTCAAAACAAAGATAGGTATCCATGAACATTGCGAGAGGAAGGTAGCAGCTGGAGATGTGGCATACCATCCAAGACACTACCACAACAATGTCCAAGATGTACAGGTATGATATCAAAGTGGACGTGACGTCACAAAAATATTTCAAATCATCATTATTATTACAGAATGCGTCTTATTTTGTAGGTCTATGTACTTCTAATCACCGACCTGTTAGCATTCATGTTTTTTTTCTTTCAAGACTGCTTTAATTGAGGATATTCCAATACAACGAGGGTCAACCAAGTATAAAATCCAACATTTTGAACATATGAGAAACCTGGTTGAGGGACATCAAGAAAAACAATCAATTCCAACAGGTCAGATTATCTAATGTGTAATAGACATAGACGTCTTGTATTCAAGTTGACAAAATAATGACGTAAAATTGAAGCACATAAATAACATATAAATTCGTAACATAATTATTTCAATGATGTATCCGTGTCACTTACGAATATCATAACCTATTTTGCAACAGTTATCAACAACAACAATGAAAGTGGAGAGTTATCATTTATTGACAACAACAATGAAAGTGGAGAGTTATCAGTTATTTACAACAATGAAAGTGGAGAGTTATCAGTTATTGACAACAACAATGAAAGTGGAGAGTTAACAGTTATTGACAAAAACAATGAAATTGAAGAGTTAACAACAGTTATTGACAGCAACAATGAAAGAGAACAGTTAACAACAACAGTTATTGAAAGCAACAATGAAAGTGAACAGTTAATAACAACAGTTATTGACATCAACAATGAAAGTGAACAGTTAACAACAACAATTGATGACAGCAACAATGAAAGTGAAAAGCTAACAACAACAGTTATTGACAGCAACAATGAAAGTGAACAGTTAAAAACAATAGTTATTTACAGCAACAATGAAAGTGAGCAGTTAAAAACAACAGTTATTGACATCAACAATGAAAGTGAACAGTTAAAAACAACAGTTATTTACAGCATCAATGAAAGTGAACAGTTAAAAACAACAGTTATTGACAGCAACAATGAAAGTGAACAGTTAAAAACAACAGTTATTTACAGCAACAATGAAAGTGAACAGTTAACAAGTATTATTGACAACAACAAAAGTACATATCCTCGTCGTCATCATAATAGTTCTGAATGGAGTTACCTAGAACATGCTGATATAAATGGAAACACAATGATGAGAGGTGACATCAACCTCCTCTCTATTGATAATGATGTCACTACTGGTATGGACAACTTAATTCCTGCAGACGTTGAACGTCACCATGATATAAGTCTTAACCCTGAAGGCAAACCAGAAGATATATTTTATGAAATTGATATCCACAACGAAGGTTGGTTATATTAATTTTTCTTAAATTATTTCAATATTTAGGCCAGGTCCAATGCTATCCATAATTCTTTATTACCACTTACCAATTACGTAATTTTTCATCATTTGACATTGAGTATCGCGTTCTACTTTAGTAGATGAAATATAGGCATAGTTATTTACCGTATTTATTCTCCCAAGGTTCCACTGAAGTGAATACCGAGGAAGAAAAACACGACAATGTGGAAGATACTGTTGTGCCCAATGCCCCATCTGCCGGGATCTTTCATCGTTTTTTAAGAAGAATTCGAAAACGCCTCCGTAAAAGAAGACGCCAGACACCACCTGGAGGTGACGCAGATCAAACAAACAATGACGTACTTAAGGATGATAATGACGACACACATAATACAGATATTGCCACCACCAGGAGCGCGACCACTCCACTTGAAGATTTAGGTGACGACGCCACCGAAAACAAAAATGAAGACGAGGTCGTGAATGATAGAGACGATTCAGCTGTATCCGCCTCATCCAGTGAAATCGACATGTTGGACGTCAATACCCGATATAAGTTTCTCGTTGGCTGTTTATGCTACAAACATTAATACATTTTAAAATAAAACTTCCTAAAAGTTACAATGTACATATTTCAAAAACCTCTATTATCAATAAAAACAAAGACCGTAATTTCTGGATTTCATATGTTCAATCAGTTGTAATGTACTTAATTGTATGTTTCATCAACAAAGACGGGTTTATATTAACAACAGGTAGTTATCCTCTTCACAAGTACTAGGCCTTAGCTTAGGTACAGACATGAATTTTAAATATAATATCTGGTTAAATGTATATAAATAAAATATTTGTAATAGAAATCAAGACGAAAAAACATGAATTTTCCTTGAAATGGTCAAATAGAAAATTCTGCTATAAAAACCAGAAAAACTTTTTTCAGTAGTTAGGTAAATGTAATAACATGTCTGGTGACTCCCTAGAAGGTGAAAAAAATGGTGGATATATGGTGGATAATTGTTGCTATAGCATGGAAATAAAACTCTGAAGTTGAATAAAACTACTAGAAAAAATCAAGTTATATTACCTATATTTAGTCATCTGATAACATTTTTTACCACACCGTTCATTCACAGTTTTTAAAATGCCTCTCACCTCTGTATTTACAACATTTGTGTACAAAAGAATAGAGATGTTACTGTGTAAGAAAGTGCTTATTTTCAACAAGCTCGTGTAAAACAAATAAAATTCCCAAATTATGAAAATAATTATTGGAATGTATGATCAATAGAAATTTTGCCCGTACCTGGCCTTTAAAGTAAAATTGGAAATCAACTCAATTGAACATTTTTAAACCACTATTATTCAGAATTAATTGTAAGTCGCCCTCTATAATGTTAATGCTTGAATGATTTCTAACGTAGTAAGCAAGCACATGGACTGTAAACATGGGGAAAATAAAAAGAAAACGTTCGAAATATCATCTTCCAGTGTCCAAATTAGGACAGGGAAATAAAGATATTGATACAGAAATGGTAATGTACTTTATAAAGACCAATAAAAAAGCATTAGTTCGTAATATTCACATATTTTTATTACAAGAACATAAATTTGACTAGGCCTACTAACTAGGCCTAGACATGTAGCCGCAACGAGTACATAGCTACAAAGAGATCTAGCCTACTCTTCATCGGGACAGCAAATTCGAGTCACTTTGTCCCGGAATAAGTGGGGCCGAAGATTCTATTTACATTACAACATATATACAACATACATACAACGTATTTTTTCCATTATATTGATTGTTATTTTTATCTACAGCCTGATGATGTTGAAATAAGTTCAACACCTGTGTTTCAAACTGAGGGATTGTTCAGCTTGCCAAACTTTGATTTATCAAGTATTAACACTCAATTAAAACCACCTGAAGATGATACAAGAAGTTTTATATCAAAAAAGAGTATCAAAGATGGACAGCAGCTGAAGAAAAAGGATAAAATGAAAATAAGGCATGATAAATGGCTAGAAAGTAAGAATGCTTAAATTTGAGGATATGTTCTGAAGGAGTATGTCAGAATTGAGAAATAATAAAATAAAAGGGGCATGATTGGTGTATCCATCTGTCTGACATACACAACAAATTTATATATATATATATATAATTTACCTTTTTATACCTTATCCATTTAACATTCCATTTAACGGTACAAATATCCTTTTTATTATTTTTCTTAAATATTAAGCAATATAATATAAATTTTTCCACCAGAAATTGAAACTGTGAAATCAAATAAAAAGAAAAAATCTGAGGCTAAAAAGAGGGCGAACACAGCTATCGTTGGTGACCTTCAACCTTTGACAGAAGCACTTCCAGAGCTTACAGAAATTCTAAAAATAACAAAAAGGACAAATGCAGAGAAACATGCAGACAGGTAAATGAATATAATATGTAAAATAGTGTCAATCATCTTCAGCTTGAATGATGTACAGTATACTCACTGAGTTCTGTCTATTATCGTTACATTTTCAGCTTAAAGAAAAAATCAGGCACATGGAAAGCAAAAGATCGTCAAAAACATGTGTAAGTATTGTGCATTCAAAGTCTACTGCATGTCATGTGATCAGTGAATGTTTAAAAGTTTACATTAAATTCAGCATGTCAAAACTCGGGAGGTCACACACACCATACAAAACACTGGTCTTAATGCCCCAGAGTGTGTAAAGTCCAGAGGATTGTAAGCTATTCTAAATTTCAACAATTTTGACAACTGACAGGCCTCGGGGGAAAATGCAGGCTGCGCCCATTCCAGACACTGCCTCGCGTTCTAACTCTCTGGCTCTAACGTCCAAAGTCAAGCCACAAAAAACCAATCAGAAATGGGGTATTAAAGCATTACAAGAACAACCCACATTATGTTTTCAAAAAGATTTGTAATTTATTTATTTTTTTTCTAGAATGAATGAACTCGCCAAATACAAGCAAGTTCTCAATCATACATCTTTCAAGTCCAATGCTTTAGCAACTATAAATGAACATTTAAAGAACACAATAGACAATGAAAAAGATGAGAGGGATGATGGATAAACGTTAGTAGTGTTTTCCACATCTAATATTGCTTGGATTAATAACAGGAATTATTAAAATACTGCAAAATATTGTCACCTCTTTGCCTAATATCATAGAAGAATTGTGTGATACAGCATCACATGTGAAGCATGTATCAAAGACCCTAAATATATCCATATGATGCTGTATTATGGAATTTGCCTATGAACTGGGCAAAATATTGTCATACTACATGGAGAAATTGCACAGATAAACAGGGTTACAGTCAATACAATGTGAAATTAAATTGAACTACAGATACAGTATTTAATTATTTGGATACAGGAAAATAAATTATACTGTATAAACATATTTTGTTTGGTTTTTTTATTTCAAAAGTTTAATCAATTTAATTATCTAGGACAAATTTACGCATTTTTGGTACACTATAATTGTATGTATGCTAGTAAATGAGTGAATTAATACTGTACAAAGAAATGTAGGCATAAAAAAGGACAAGTTTAAGGCCACTTAGGTGGTGGGTAAAGTATATTAAATCACTAAAAGAAATGTATCGTAGTCTTTAATAAACAATAATTACGTTCTGTTAGGAAAAAATATAATGTATGCCTTTATTTATATACTACAAAATGATATTGTTCGCCAACAAAGCCTGCTTATCTTCTTGTACTCCACTATTAACAGATCTTCTGAACACTACACACAGTTGCTGTTAATGTCCAGTTAGCTCAATGCAACCTTCAACAGTGTCTGTCGACTCAACCATTCTATGTTTACCTTCTTGTGGCTCGTCTGCAGAAGTACCACAAATGTAATGTCTTTGAATTACTGCTGCAATGATAACAAATGACTGAAATCTATAAAAGATAAAGAAAGGTGAAACGACTCGTAGAAGAGCACCCCAATCACCAGCATCATAAAATGAAACTTCTAATTCTTCAATGCATAGTTCTTTCGACTCTACCATAAGATTAAATATATATAATATAAGGTTGTAAACCAATAGTACAAGTAGAAACGTCTTTAGTTCATTCGAGAAGTTGTATCTATCTATTCTTACAAGTTTGCATAAAAATATTGTCTGCGCTGTACTTTGTAGGATGATCAGACAATCGCGAACAAGAACGACAAATGCCGCGTAGCGCGTTGTCCTATCTACGATGCTGTAGACGGCAGCAATGAGAGAGCATGTATTTTGAAGGAAGATTCCACTTAATGATAGTAACAAGAGGTTCTGATCAAGACCAGTTATGCAGGTAGTATGTGTAGGGTTTGAGAGCGGTTCTATCATTTTATACCAGATGTAGCAAACAGTGAAGAAAAGAAATGAATAAATGAGTATTTCTGCTGTGCCATCCAGTTGAAGCAGAAGACTGGCTTGATGCTCTGTGCTCTGGTGAGTGTTCCTCTGTTCGTGATAACAAAACGCCATCAAGGCTATTTCAGAAGACACAAACACGCTTACAGTTACGATTGCAAGAAATACATGAACAACGAGGCCTAGCCCTGGTTTATGCTGCCAGAATGTAGACTGATCTGTAAATGGCACCAGTCTACTCTTTTCATTGTAAGTCTCCAGAAGTGGTTGTTGAGGTGCAGCTTTTTGTGACGCTTCCAAGCTTTGTCTTGATTGCGTATTGTTGTCTCCGGACATACTTAACCAGAAAACTTGGTATATAATCCCAATCATAAGAGCCGTGAATTCTGACAGCACTGATATATACATGTTGTTGAAGAATTTAACAGTGTCATCTTGGTTTATTACAGAAATAAGTCCTAAAGAACAGTTCACCTCTTGTTTTGGTTCGACGTCAATTACCGATTTTGCGTTTTCAAACATTGCGTACAATATTAATGAAAAGTTTGCCCATAGTAGAGTGGCCATCATCATATAGTTTCTTATTGTTGAACGCAATCTCTTTCGGCATCGTCGTTTTTCTACATATTTCATCGGGATGAGAGTGAATCGGAGAAGAAACAACCCGGTAAAATGCCACCAAGAGTTGCTCTGTCGAGGAGTACCGAACAGACAGTGCATTAAGACCATTTCCATCATTATGAAGACCCATACGAATACTATCATTGAGACTTTGATGTTGAAGAGCGGGTGTCCAATACAAGTCGAGTAAATATATAATGGAGCGATCTGGAACGCCGACGTGGCTAGTAGAAGAACACTCCCGGTTATCATCAAATAAATACCATTATCTTGGAAACTGTGGATAACATCTGAGGCGCCATTTTCAAAGAAGATTCCTACAGTGCCTTCAACGTCGTTTTCTTTGTCATGGAAGTCGATCAGTAACAGAATGAGAATCACTATTCCTGTTGATATACAGACACTGAGAGCAATATAAAGAGTTGACACTGATACGAATTCCTGTCCAAAGTGCTCATGTGGCGCTCCGAACATGAATGCCAAAGGGATGCATATAAGGAAGATGAGCCATATCCAACCATAAACACTGCCGTGTACATCCTAATAAAAATAATTAAACAAGACATTATCATTATGAGGATAACACTAGTATATGCCTATAGATATTTACTTATTTATTAACGGGTACATCCTAATAAAAATAATTAAACAAGACATTATCATTATGAGGATAAAACTAGTATATGCCTATAAATATTTACTTATTTATTAAATTTAAAAAATATAGTATACTGGTTTTAACCAGTATACTGCTTAAAAGCACAATCGTAGCAAAATGAAGGGATGCTTTATTAAAGTCCTTGCATTGAAGTACAGTATGTCGCGGCGAAAATTGGTCACAAACTAATACAGTAGAAGCTCTCCTTAAGGGGACACTTAGCTGGGTTCCGAAGGTGTCCCCTTAATAGGGCCTCTGCTGTATTGGTCACAAACTAATACAGTAGAAGCTCTCCTTAAGGGGACACTTAGCTGGGTTCCGAAGGTGTCCCCTTAATAGGGCCTCTGCTGTATTATTATAGAGTGAATTGAATTGAGGATACATTTTTGTGGCGTAAATCCAACCGCAATAAACATGGAGAAATAATTATTATCCATGCCATAATAAACTTATTATGCAATTACGGTAAAATATTGATGACAACTTACATGTTTTTCCGGTTCCATCTTGTTTCAAAATTCCGGGCTCGTCCGAGTCCATCCACATAAATAAATCACTGTATAAGTTATGAGAAATGTACGTAAAAATCAACTCATTGTGTTTGTTTAGATTACAACAATAATATGCAAAACAGAGAACGTTGTGACGATCAATAGACGGGATCGAACCATGATCGAACGGACTGTGGTTTTAACACTTACCAATGTCGCAACGCTCAAATAATCCCCTATTAATTAGGCGTCGATATGACGTCATTCATTAACGGAATGATAATTATGAAAAATAGGCCTGCCTACAGTTTCTGTTTTTCTGTTTCTGACCAAATGTTTGCCTATAGTTTTACTTGTGCATTCGCTTATGATGTGAAGACCAATTCAGTTAGTTAGAATATATATTTCGTCCAAGCTATACATTGCCGAAGTGATCCTAATCCTAAGTGTGAAAACGGCACTAGCGTTTGCAATTCGTGGTATTTTCGAGTACATTATGTCTCTTATATTTCAATATTGTATTATATATAAAAGAGCAAAGTTTAAAATAATGTTGTAATTGACAATATTACTTCTTACCTCTCGAATCTCAAGCGCAAACAATAGACCTATAGGGTCTACATCCATTGACGAATACCATTGTTCCGAATGAGTGTTTCTGTTGCCAAGGAATTTATTAATTTCCATACAGGTGTGTCTAACGCAATAACGTTTATACTGGCAAGGCATATCTAAATATGCGGGCGTGTATTCGATTTTACAGCCAAACCTACTTTCAAACTCAATGATATGTAAAACTTCACATTAAACAAACGACTTTTATAATCTCTTTATTAAAATAGAATACTTGAAATTACGGTAACTGTCTGCTCCTACCCCCCTTTCCTTGTTCAAATTGAGGAAATAACCCTGTATTTTATTTGGTCTGTTATAGGGTCATGATATTGACAGAGTAGGTTAATAGGCTCCGCTAAAATATATTATACA
Source organism: Antedon mediterranea (assembly GCF_964355755.1). Classification (NCBI taxonomy): domain Eukaryota; kingdom Metazoa; phylum Echinodermata; class Crinoidea; order Comatulida; family Antedonidae; genus Antedon; species Antedon mediterranea. The sequence continues at coordinate 12,505,969 of NC_092671.1, read as the reverse complement.
ATAGAATCCATTTTTGGGACACCCCTATTCAGGCTACACTCATATTTAGACACTATTTTGTAAAATAAATGAGGGGACAATCTTGATGATTGTTGGACCCCGATTCATCTTTAGTAGTGAAGAATAACGTTTTTACTATGTCGACTTATTGTATTTATTTCGTACCGTATTTCAATCTCAAATCACATGATCAGGCTTACACACATGTGGGTAATAATATGGTTCTTAGTTTAAAATGTATTAAATTCATATTAAATCGATAATCCGGGGATTTCTTTTCTAATGATACTGGGTCAATAAACTACTGACCACCACAACCGTTGCTGTTGCTGATGTTTTTAGACCTAGTGGATATTTGGTATTTTGTCACTCTTTAAAAAAAACAAATTAAAAATAATTATACATATTGTTTTATTACAGCAAATAACAAAATATATCGCAACCTACAGCACCTAATATTAGCAAACTATTGATATCACATTAAATGATAAAGGAAAAGCTTGTTTGTATGTTAATAATGACATTGTCCATTTTGAAATGAAGCCCTTATATAGGCCCTTGTCATTTTGCTACAGCAAAGAACATATTATTTACAACAAGTCTGATGTACTAAAACTAATTATGGGTTTTACAAGTATCTGTGTAAGCCTATATCTAATATCTATATTATTGAATAACACATGCTAACGACGACAATTTTATTTATAATATTTTGCCAATTTATGTTACCACACAAAAATTAATGCACTAATAAGCCACGGTATTTACTGTACCGTATCGTACCGATACATCATCACTATGGATCCACAGTTGTGTGATTCTACTGTGTCGTGTCGTTTATTCTAACCTTGAGCACCAGCTAGTATCTTAACATCAACCTCCACGCACAGGAGAAGCCGCTTATTAGGACCGTCTCGAAGCTTTATCCTGGCTTCAAAATTTCCCTGGAATAAAACATTAAAAACGTACACGTCAGCAAATATACAAACGGAGCTTTTTTTCAATTTAAGAAATGACTGCCTAATACGGAATTCATTCGGTTTTGTTTTTCGTCTGATTTGACACATAAACTTGTTTGTGATAATTAACCCTAAAACCATGAATATCTTCACCCAATGTCACGCACGATTAGTTCCGTAACCGCAGCATTATCATCGGCCTAGCCGATTGGTCGAAAGTTTAAATTCTTAACAGGCAACATAAGCGTGTGTTAAATACATGCATGTGTAAGCTTGTTTTAATATACTGAATTCAAAGTCATCTCTTCCGATAACTTTAATCATCATATCATATCAGATTTTTGTCGTATATGCAATGGCCTCATTAGTATAGTATATTTAAAATAAACGTGAATGGTCTAGGCATCTTAGACAAAATAACCCATGTCTTACCGTAGCAAACATTGCGACATAGAGTGGAATTTCTGCAACGGTGAACGTGACAGGTGTAACAGATGTGTTAAACGATCCAGGTGTTGGTGGGCAGGTACAAGGAATGTTGTTGGACGTCAGGTAAGATGGACATTCGTCATGTGTTGACATCTCAGCGCACAAGTTGTTATAGTTACTAAAAGGAAAATCATTGTTAGAAATGATAAACCGTATTAATTTAGTAGGGTACGTACATTTGAGAATACTCGGAACAAATTCGCAAGTAGTTCTCGGGTGGGACTCGAACCCACGACCTCCAGATCACTAGTCTGGCGTTCATACCTCTAGACCACCGAGCTAGTGCTGATGGCTAGTGGTTAGATTCGAGCCCAAGTAAGCAGCGGGTACTGCACCAACAGGATTGTAATTGATCTAATTACTCAACTCCCTGGCGAAAAACTACAATTACAAGTCTACAATCTTTACATCAGCCACGTAGTTCTAAACTTAAAACACTGATTAAAGTGATAGCAAGATCTAAATCACTACGTGGTTGTTTTAACTATTGTAACATTCAAATAACAACATGAAACTTTATTTTAAACATACCAACATCCGGGTATTTTTGTCCGCATGGTGGTGAATCGTCTTTTCTTTACTCTCCATATGTCGGCTTTCACCGACAACGGTCCAGTCAGATTTCCATGGAGCTGCGTATAAAATTCAATGTTGATTGTTCCTGGCAGGCGAATGGGTTTTGGTGAGATATTTAGAGAGTCAATAGATACTACATCAGATGTTTGCCGGCCTAGAAATAATTGAGTCAAATAACCATCAGAAAATAAAGAAAAACCGTTCCTTATTATCACAAACAAAAATCCTATGTTTTACCGAATTAAACACAAACTGTGTTAAACAGTGGGATGCAGTCGTTGGATGGTAAACGTTGATACACCTTGATTACATTTGTATATTTTGACAATACTCCCATTGATTACACCTATGGAATAATTATCTTATATAGGCCTATAAGATAAGATCAAACATTCTTTTAACACTACAGTTGGCTCACACTCAATACCACCCATACTAAGAAACAGGCGGTACATCACGCGTTGTTAAATGTTGCGAGTGTACCAGTTGCCACACAACCCATCATGGTAGGCGGTTAATCTCCTGTCTTTGAAGATTTAATTTCTGATATTGTAACAAGACTTTGCAGTTGTATGTGTGTGGTCCAATTATATTGACATCATGTCGTGTTAATGAAATGTTATATGACGTTATATAATACTAACTGAAATTGACAGCTATATCAAACCTATGCGAAGTATCGTTCAACCATAATATCTTCTAGAATATGGTACCGTAGTAATGGATTTCAGCGAGAATCAAACTAATGCAAAATGCCTACAAATCAAAGTACCCTATAGAAAACGATTATTTATTTAGGTATAAAAATATTAAAATTCTAATCAGCAGAAAGGGCATGAAACTGTTGGATTAGGCCTACAATTTAAACAGAGAAACAAAAGTATAAACGTTAGAAAGTTATAAAATTCTTGGTAAGTACGGGATTGTAGATATATCTTTACCTTTCAGTACGGCATCTGCATGAATTAAACTTTGTGCAAGTATATTAGGTCTGTACTTTAAATTTACAGCTAAAATGTGAGCACCTAACTAAAATAGCTAAGTAAGTCTTTCTTATTTTGTATTTTATTTTTCCTAATTACCGTATATTATTATTACGATTTTATTTCTTTAACTTTTACAAATTTCTTACAGAATCAACAATGCGCTTTGAGTACATGGACACTTAAAGAGAATAATCTTAACTAGAACAATACAGTACTACAATATGCCTATACTTAATTGTCAATACATGGAAATGATGATTGCCACATACAATTTTACTAATAATAATACAAGAAAAACAGGTTTACCGTTACAATACCGCCAACTAAACCTGGATTCAATCGAGTAAAACAGCAACACAAAAATAAAAACACAGTATTGATGTCGGTCCATTGATAACAAGGTGTTGAACGTTTTCAAGTAAAGCAGTACAACTGTGACGGTCCCAACTAAGTTTGATGAATTTCAGTAAAGAAATACCTACCAGTCCACCAAAGATGAACAACAGACTGTTCCATTTGAAAATAGGTATAATGTTAAGACGTGTACTGATAAGTTGGAATTTATAATTACATAACTTTAAATAACCTGTCGTGAAAAATAACAAAACGCTTGCAAAATTATCTTTTTATTTTTATTATTTTATCACAATATATCATAATAGAAAGAAAATATTGAGGTTATACCACGTACAATGAATTCATTTATATTACAGTTCTTAATAAAAATCGGAATCTTCAATACGAACTTTAAATGGGACAGAGAAGAAAGTACCGTAGTAACTTATACACTAAAATAAAATTTTTCCAGAAAATTGGTTATCGCCTATTACAAAGGTCGAGATTTAGTTAATGAGGATAACATGCATGTTTGTACTCGCCAAAATCTAAGTATAATCCATCGGATGAGAGGAGGCTATACCGCTGCACGCATAATGGGAAAGGCCTCACGCGTAGGAGGCCTACACTATAATTATTCTTGTCAAGAAACAACAAATTCTATAAGAAAATGATTCTATGTTAGTTAGTTCCTGTTGTTGTGTCTGTTACGACAGTTATAAACGCATCTTCTGAGTTGTCGGTTATCGGCATAATCATGCTTATCTCTTCTGTGTTTTTCTCCTCGGGGTAACAGTAATTAGGCATCACTGGTTTATAAGTTTGCTCCTTTTTCTCGTTTAAAGTTTCTTTAGGTTTATGAGGTACTTCTTTTTTATCATTCGATACAGTTTGGATTTGAAGGAGTAAATCTAGGCAGTCTAATACATTACCGTTTCCATCCTTCAAGATGAGGTGAGTTTCAAACTTTCCCTAAAATCAAAGAAAGCAAAAAGTTGGCCTATATAGATAAATATAACATTACACATGTTCTAAAGGGACATACATCGAGCACATAATTATCTTTCACACACTTTCGTCTTACTTCTCATATGGCTCGTGTGCACTTTTAAAAATACCCAGTGCATATTTCAGAAGAGTTGAAGGTATAGGTCATTCTCTGTTTCAGTCGTGGCTTTGGTGGGTACACGGAGGACCTAATTCCAATTAATCAATTGAGAATAGATAAATAAATAAATATTAAATACTTACACTAGCAAGAAATGACATATAAAATGGAAGTGTATTGACAGTCATTGAAACAGAACTTCTGCTTGTATTGTACAGTCCAGCGGTCGGAGGGCAAGTGCAGTCATTGCAGTTTACCAGAAATTCATCCGAACAAGTAGTCCCAGCACCCACGCTTTTGCAAATGTCATTATAAGAACTAAAAGATAAAATTTAATATACGAAATTAAATTAACATACAGAGAGAGTTATTTGTGCATTACTAGAGCGATTCTAACGAATCTTTTCGTAGGGGAAATTCACTTTTATTTAATTTTAGCTCATATGTAGAGTTAGGCATATAGTTTATATAGTCACCAGGTGGTATGGCTGCCCAGAGAAGAATGAAATAAATTTAAATTAATTAAGTTCACTCTTCCATTGGCTGCCTAAGAAAACAATAATAAGTAAAAGCAAGCCCAAAATGCTAAAAAACGAAAAACAGACGTTTGGATGAATACATAAAATCGATGAATAAATCGATAAAAAAAACAACCCAACCACTTTTTTTTTTTTTTTCTTTTTTTTTTTTTCATTTTTTTTTTATTCATTTAAAAAAATACAACCATAACACAAATCACTTAAATATAAAGTAACCCAACCACTTACCAACAGCCATAAATCCGGATCCTAGATGTGGACCAGAACAATTTGACAAACTTCCAAATTTTGACTTCCAGTGACATAGGTGACTCGATATCGCCAGATACTTCAGCCTCGAAATCTATACGAATTGTCCCGGGCAAAACTATAGGATCAGGCGACATTTGTAGATGTTTGAAAATGACCTTTCGCTGAGCACCACCACGTGAATGTCCTGTTAAATTGAATATGAAGATTATTTTTAAAGGGAGGGCGAGTTATTTGATTGTATTTGTATTTTGTTGAAATTTGTTTTCGATTTTTTAATTGTTGATTCCTCTAATAGTTGTGATGTAAATGCAAATTACGCTGTTTGTTTTACTAGTTTGATATGCAATTGATGCACCACTGAATTGTATTTTTTGGCAAATAAATTGTTATTGTATTCTGTTATGCCCATCCGGCCTGGGACGAACGGAAACGTAATCATATTCTCAAATCCAGGCCTACTGAAAATGTATTATTTTATGTTGACGTTGGGCTCTAAACATGGAGTAGGCTCTATTCTTTACTCCATACTCTAAAGCAAATCTAGGATTGTTTCCTCTTTCGTTTTCATGGTTTTCAGGCTGAATCCGATAAATAAACAACTGTTCATCACATTAATTCAACCAAAGTTAATTATACGGCATGATTAGCTTACAACTCAAATTTCACACCGATAACACACAACAATACCCTGATACATGGTAAAGCATGGAGGGATTTTTTACTCCATGTGTAGCCTAAAGTGACGATGAAAAATATGAATTTTTAATATAAAATTTCTGTTTTCGATCGTATTTGCGCGCAAGTTGTTTGGAGTAAAATTAGAGCATGGTAGAGTACCAAGTTGCAGAAACACGATTCACAGCTCGCATTGTAGTAACATTGTGCGTTTGTAATGACGATTTTAGGCTCATTGTTTCAATAATTAATAGGTTTTGTTCTACAAAAAAAAATGGATATAATGGATAAGACATAATTGCAAATATGTAGGCTACATGGTTTATGAAATATGAAAGGAGAGGGCGACCAAGTGATGTTGGTCAAATCTTTATTAGCGGCCTATTAAAATACATTATTCGTAATTTTTATACGAACGGAAATATAATCATAATCAACTTCTCACCGAATTTATTTTTATTTTATCCAAATTTTACTTTTGACGGTACTTGATAAATGGTAAATTACATACTGTAGCAAAAATGTTCTATACAGGACACAGAACATAATAATGAAAAGTTATTTATGTATTAACTAATTTTAAAATGTTGCAATATAATAAATTATATTTTTAAAGGACTCGAAGTGGAACACATTTCACCCCTTCACTATTTAAAATGTTGAATCGGGTCTAACTTTAAAATACAAACAAAAAATGAAATATGCATACCATTACAGTGGCTCCAGCTAAAGCTATCAATACAAAAAACACTGGTAAAAATGATCAATAATCCTAGATACTTCGACGATCCCATCTTGGTGAAATAACAACCGAATTTGACTATCGAATGTATTTACTGTAGGCCTATTATTAAGATTTAAGAAAAGCCATAGCAAATGGGTTCGTCCATTTCCTCAAAGAGGGTATTCCCAGGGAAGAGTTAAATTACATGGAAAACTCACGAGCCGTTGAGGCGTGTTAATGCAATTAAATCGCTATTGTTCTCTATTGTTTTATGAATAAACTAACTTCCCCTTTGGTCCCATACGCGCGGCACCGCCAATTACTGAATATGCTGCCACCAACGTGTAGATTGGCATTAGACTTGTTACCAGTCGTTTTTTTTCAGAAATCCTTTTTGGTTTTTTAAAATAAAATAAGTGGTTTAACACTTAACGACTGATTTGAGACTATTTTGCACACGTTACACAAGCGTTTCCATTTTTTAAAATGTATATTTTCACAAAGAAACACGCTTTTTAGGTGGATTTTCGGTAAGTATGCAATGGCCTTTTACGAAATGTATCGTCTTTTATATCAGCATTTAGAGACATATGCCTAAAATTGCCTAATGTCTAGCTCAGATATGTGAAACCAATAACATCTATATATATTGTGGTCCCGTTTTTATTTGCGACCAATTCCGACCAAATACCAAAAATAAAAGATTTCTGAACCACCTTTACTCAGTTTCGGCGGCGAGATGCTGGTAAGCTCCGCCCACATGCTATTCCAGATAGACGCTGTTGCTAGGCCTATCGGCCACCTATTGCTATTCTGTCAGGCAACCTGTTTTAGTTTTTCAATTGTTAAATAAGTCAAAAATACCAGGCTAACATAAAATGAAAGTTCTAGAACTAGGCCCCTAATTAAAACAAACTTCTAGTAGAGTAGGTTTACCTAGCTAGCTAGGGCTAGGCTAGCTAAAATAAGCTAGGCCTTCCTCTCTTCATCCAAGTGCAATTCATCGCAATGGTACCCAAGATGCTGCCTACAGAAGGTATTGGTTTCTGAATTTTGTTATTTGAATACTGTATATAATAATGTTTCCTTTTTTTCATCCACAGTTTCTTCATTTGTTGACATGGCCAAGATATTCCTTTCACAGAAGAAGCCTGATGGTACAAGACGGATTGTGTACTTTTTCCGTGAGAAAAACAACCAGGATGCTCTAGAATAGAAAACTATTTCAGTATAGAAAGGAGTTGCCTTGGGAGATGGGAAAATCTGACAGTCATAACTTATTAGTTATTTTAAATTGATACTTGTTTTGTAAATCTGTTGATTCAGCCATTTGAAGCAGATAAAGAATGTCAGGGAACAAAATATATTTCAGTACTTACGAAGAATCTCTTTTTTTACTCTGGTATTGATAAACATTATGACATCATGTAACAATTTCAATAAAAAATTGTTTTGTAAATAAAGTATATTCTAAATTGTATGTTGGTTTGACTAAAAACAAAACACATAATTTGATGAATACATACTTTGAAATATACCTTTATTGACATGATTATACAGTACTGATTTTTATACAAAATAAATTTACAACTCCAACCTTAAACTTTTTTTGTCTTTTGCTTTTATTTTATTATTTGTTAAGTTACACCAGTGTGTGATAATAATACTCTGTTTGATATTGGAATTACACATTCCCTTTAGCGACAAAAACCTCTCCATTTCTAAATCTAAGTTTCTAAAAAACAAATTAATACACATCATCTTTTATGTGAAAAGCACCCCCTCCCCCTTGAACGTCACTTCAACCAGTCATTGGTGTAGTCTATAGGAAAGAATTAGTTTCTTCTATACTTTTGACCTCCCAGCACAATACAGTTCACATAAAATCATAATCTGTCCACTCATTATCGAACACATCAATTATCTCTAAAAGCTCCATGGCCTCACCAACATCCATTTCACTTGTATTTATTGTTATTATACTATAGTATTCACACAATGATCCTAAAAAAATAAGAAATATGTTTTATTAATTTGGATCTCTTAATTTTTATTATGTAAAACTGATAATAATACAATGCAGAATTATTTTCAGGCAGGGAAGAACTCTGGGCCTGGCCCTAGACCTAGGTAGGCTACCGGTACATGCAACTGGCGCGCACAGGAGATACTTTTAATGGCCTACAAATACACTCTTATTGTTAAAACAGGATCAGGCTAACTTAGTTTGGTAAGCATATCAATTCGAAATAGGCCTAGGTAGCTAGCCAGAAGAGAAGATTGTAGGCCGCGCGCCTAGCCTAGTAGTAGTTGAGTAGGGCCTATTTTAGGCTAAATAAAGTAACTAGGCTAGCCTACTAGGGCCAGCCTAGCTAGGAGTGCCAATTACATTCTTACTAGCTTGGGCCTAGGCCTACTAGCCCTAGATTGAAGTAGGACCTGGTGTAGCAAGTAGGCCTAGCCTATTACATATACTTGAAATGTGCGTACGGAAATTTTCTAAAAACGGAAAATACAAATTGGACGACTACGTCGCGATATATATCGAAAAAGTTTAATGCGTCAGGTTACCAAGGGGGGCGGTTCGACGAAGACGTCATCAGTAGTGTGTTGTTGCATGCGGTCACCGACCGGAAAACAATCGCTTCTGGGCATGCGCAAAGCAATTACTTCGTCTTGAGCGAACATCCGTTGATTATGTAATCGAATCGGCGGTGCCGCGCGTTGTAACGTTTGATGTAAGGTCCGTGAGTTTTCCATGTAATTTAACTCTTCCCTGGTATTCCTATTTTTATTTATACTAGTTTCGAAATGATTATGAATAAATTCAATTGTGTAATGTGGTTTAATAAACTTGATAGGAAATTGTGAAATTCAACAAGTTAGATATGGGTTCGTTATATTTTTATAAAGGTTGCATAATTGAATTTTACGATATGCATTTGTAAATTTGTAAATTGTGAGATTGTAGATAATACTAACCAAAGATAATGTCTGTAACATCATTACGAATATAATAATAATAATTATAACAGTTGAAAACTTTCTTTAATGTACACTAAATTTAAAACGTGCACCATTTAGTTCCAGACTTCTCTTAAACAAATATGTATATTGCAAAAAACTTATTATAATAATCTGAAAAAAAAAGTTTCCCGAATGAGAAATACGTTGGTTCCGTTCAAACAGCTGGAAATACCATTTTGTTTTGGCCTATTTCGATTTATGTTTACCCACAGGAACCCTACAATACAATACAAAAGTGATTGGCGTAATTCTCCATAGCAGTATCCAATCATAGAGTCTAATGTTATACCTCCATGATCCAATATATTTGATTGTGAAATCTCCCAAAGAAATACTTGTTTAAATCAATTTAAAGGAGACTTATGTACACTTAATGAATACTAATGACATTTTTTTATTAAAAGGTTCAGCATGATTTAAACACCACTTTCTACTAGATAACAATAACATGATTTATACCAATTTGCTCAATTTTTGACTATATTAATTATTAATGGTAAATCATTTTTAATTAAAAATAGGTCGGAAACATTGAAAAACATTTCCACCATTTAATATGAATGTAATTCTTAATTTGTATGCCGTAGAATTTATATCACTTGTTTTTTGGCAATCATGGACATTTTTGTATCTAGACCAATATAATGTAACTTTTTAATTAATTTTGTAAACATTTTGTATAGGTCGAACCTCTCGTTACGCGAGTGTTCATCCGTTTCAAAGGAGAGAAGACTTAAATATTAAAATATTATTATCTCTAGGATATCCATAGCAGCCCCTAACCATGTTGCCTTCATGTCATGAGGGACGCGTTTATCCTAGGGTTTTGTGTTCTTAAAAAATATAAATTTACCTAGCTATCATTTCATTGCAGTGAATATAAATATTAAGATAGTAAAATTTATATTATTTAATTCAAAATCCCATTGAATACTAGTGTAAATTAATATCAAAATGAGTCACATTTGGTACTACTTAGTTCAAAATTGACTTAATTAGTTTATGCAATAACTCTTCATGAATATTCATAAATATTTGATTATAACTGGAGTAATTTTATCAACAAAACTATTGTTAAATAAAAATAATATAAATTTAAAATGTGAAGAATCAACCAAGACACAATTTTTACAACTGATGTTTCTACATATATTTGTCCTTATTTTACAATTTGTACAATTGCTTTTTAACAAAATTCACAAACACTGCAATCTCATTCACACAAATAAGAAATATGTATAAAACTATTTACAGGAAAATGTGGCTATTTCTAAGCCGTCCATGAGATGATTCAACAAAACATTAAATTTAAAATAAACCAATATTACAATACTACTACTACCATAAGGCATACTGATTATTTAGATCTAAAGTTAAAGAAGTATAATCCAAAAAAGTCAAAATGGGAATTCAATATTTCAACATATTATCATTAGAAACAATAATAATAATGTTAGAAATGTCATTCAACCTCCTTGATGGCATAGATAAATACAGTAGGCCTATTTACTACTAAAATTAAACTTAAACAGAGTACCAGCATTTTGTTTCCCATTTATCACGATATTGAATTTTTAAAAAGTTACAATAGCACCTTCATTGTGATGTACTACACCTAAATTACAATTAGTATGTATTAAGAGTAAAGTTTGTAGGTAAGTCTATACACATACGGAATGTACAACAAATTGTAGCGACTTAACAATAACAAAATGACAATTCAAGGTTTAATCCCAATATGACTTGAAAAACAAATTTTGACAATTATTTTTAATGACTATTGTCTTTTGTATTGTAGCTAGTTGGAAATAAATAATATTTCGAAAACCAAAATAAACAATTTGTAGACCATCATTATTATGTGTATTAGTTTTCATAATTATCCGAACAAATTAACCCCAAAATTACATGAATCTTACTTATAACTTGGTTAAAACAGGGAATCAATCTTTTTGATTCATCAATAGATAAAATGATATAATTTAATATGAAGATATTAACCAAGGTGCTATAATTAGAAGTTGAGTACTGTATCTGACCCAATAAGTTACAAAATGCAATTTACAATTAAAATAATACAATATCTATTCTGATTCTGATTACCAAACATCACTATTTGATGAGTCTATCACGAGTTGACAAACCAGGTTTTGAAGTTGAGTCATGTTATTAAACTAAAGAATTATCAGAAACAATTTGTCTGCATCTTTTAAAATCAAATATCACTTAAAATACATTCTTGTATTGAATATGTTACTTTAGTAGTGTTACTTCCATAGTGTTATTTCCATAGTGTTATTTTTATAGTGTTACTTCCATAGTGTTACTTCCATAGTGTTATTTCCATAGTGTTATTTTCATAGTGTTACTTCATAGTGTTACTTCCATAGTGTTATTTTCATAGTGTTACTTCCATAGTGTTACTTCCATAGTGTTACTTCCATAGTGTTACTTCCAAGTGTTACTCCATAGTGTTACTTCATAGTGTTACTTTCATAGTGTTACTTCCATAGTGTTAGAATGGTGATCCAATCAGATTCAATGTGTTCAGACTGTTGAAGTTTTACCTATCAGATAGTGTGATGAGACTGGTACCACAGGATGTATATCATTCTGTGAAAATGCATGTATACAATGTAATATAAAATTGCTGATTTTGAAGTATATATCACCACTTGGATTTGGATTTACCCAACATGACCCCACGCCACCACCCACACCAACCACACTATTTTAGCATTTTTAGACCCTATTTCAAAATACTAGATCTGCCACTGCATGCAAATACACATTACATAAAATATAATGAATAAAACAGTACATGCAAGTATTACCTGAGTTTTTCTTCTAGCGATGAAGTCTGCTAGTCTTGTTGTGTCCAGTTGATTTGAAGTGGGTTGCATTGCCATGTTCTTGCTTACTGTCTTTATCCATGGATGTTCCATGCTCTCTTTTGCAGAATTTCTTTCACTAAATAAAAGAAATACAAACAACTTTATAATTGTGTATCCTATTTTTTATAATATCTATATATAAATTTACGTAAGGGCAAAATTCGGTAAATCGCGCCTTACTTTTAGAATTTTTACTCGGAGGTATATAAAGTTGGTTCGTACTTTCGGTACTGATTTTAACCACCTGATGTAACCCTGTTTACTAATTGAATTAAGTTAGGCCCTGTTTCTGCTGCCAACTAAATACCGTATATTATACGGTATTTTTTGAATACCGTATATATACGGTATATTTTTGGCAGCAGAAACTGCGCTCATAAAAAATATACCGTATTTTGTATACCGTATTTTCCCCACAAAATTTGTGGATAAAATACGGTATTTACAAATTTATACCGTATTTTTTGTACCTGTTTCTGCTGCCAATAAAAAATACCGTATTTTTTTTTTACATGACAAAAAATCAACATTTGTGTTTTTATTTTCTGTCGCTGTCAGCTGCTTTTTCACACGTGTATAGATATATTCGGCGAAAATGTGGAGCGAAGACGTCACAGTTTTACTAAATAAATGTGTGTGGGGAAGCTAAAATGTCTGGCCAACTAATAAAAGGGACAACCACATTTATAAAGACATTTCTAAAAAAATAAAGCAGGAGTATGGAATAGACTTGTCTCCAAAGCAAGTAAACTCAAAGCTGAAGAGCCTGCGAAAGCAGTACAACATTGCAAAATACAATAACTCGGGGAGGGAACGAATTAATTGTCCCCATTACGATGTTTTCTGTGCTCTCACAACATCTCTATCACTAGGGCTAGGCTGTTGAAAGTGAGACGTAAAACTTCCTTTATTGCGACTTTTAATTATCGACCAAATAAATGAATGGCAATTTGGGTAAAAAAGATGAAATTTAACACGACCACCCAAGAAGTATTGTTAGCAGAAACGGGGTACTAAAAAATACGGTATAAAAAATACCGTATTTTATACCGTATTTTTATACCGTATTTTGAGCAGTTGCAGCAGAAACAGGCCCTTAGATAATTAGTTATTGACGATTAAAACGAATTTAGGTTCAACGATTTGCCCCAAATAGGGGTGTTTTCCGATCGTGGTATACACTGTCTAATGGATGTCCATCTTGAAAAATACCCGCCACAAAAATGCGAGGAGGCTTCGCATTTTCCTATCTCCTCCTACGATAATTGTTTTTAATGGCTGAAAACCGGTTGAACAGCTCGAGTACAGTATCATAATGTTGAAGACAGGCCGATTTTCTTAAAAAAATACTATTTTGATAGATTTAATATACGTTTATGCAAATGTATTGATTTGAAATGAATGGAACATTCCAATCTCTGTTCCACAAGTGTCTATTCCCTCAGGCGTCGTAAAGGCAAGTACTGTATACTCATAACAGAAATTCGATCCATTTTAAAAAAAATCTGTGCTGCAGAGGTTGGATATAGATTTTTTTTAACGGATAATGAGCTAGCGTTTTCAGTCACCGTATATTATGTACAAATCTTTATTATTGCAGTTAAACCACCCACGTGACATCATCACCCTTCCCTCACTGGCATGAGTAGCGTTGTAAAGCCAGTAGAGTAGATAGGCCTACGGTGCATCACATGCCCTAAACGCAGAACAACTTTGGTGGGTAGGGTTAGGAACCAACTTAAGTATGAATTGGCTCTAAGATTAAGAAACAATTGAAAACCATTAGGCCTACTAATTAAGTTGAGTTAGATGATTTAATATTTATTGACGATTAAATCGAATTTATGATTTGCCACGAATAGGGGTGGTTTTCACAAATTGTTTTACATTATATAAACATATTATACACGTCGTAGTGATGTATCGTTACATGTAGGCCTACTAACTATTTCAATCGACTAGGACGGTGATAGTTTCAACAAAGTATTACATCGCAATGTTTTACTGTGTTTAGTGGTATATTATTTGTAAAACATGAAAACAATTAATATTTCGTTACTACATGGATAAAGAATATATTTAAAAATTGTTCCTCTTTGCACCCATCCTCTTTCCCATCCCTCAACCCTAATGTTACATACAAAACACAAATTAAGTTTGTTTAAATTTGACTTAAACAATTGGTCTCATTTTGTGACAAGTTTTTCTTTCGGAAGTAATTCCCAGGGTGCTAATTTTAGTTCAGTACATAAATCACAGTGTCTATTTATTCGTTCCTGTAAACGACATGTATTATGTCCTGCGGTACGTACATTTGAAATCGCCAGTTTTTTAACGCTGAAATTATTATGTATTCGAGAACCATCTGTGGGCACGACCTAGATGGTACGCGAGCGAAGCGAGCGTACCATCTAGTGAACATAATGAAACACCTTTGGGGCCTACTAAAGTGTCCCCTTAATAGGGGTCCGCCGTAGTGCCAAAACAAATATTTCACCTTTGTTTCCCTTTGAATTAGGGGTGCTTCAAACGAGAAGTTTTACTGTATGTTATAAAAAAAGAATGATTACTTTATTTCCAGAAGAAGTAACGATGAGATGAACTCTTTTGCTATGCCACTGACATTGGTAAAATATTCGTCAGGAAAACAATAGTCGACTTTTGTTACGTTGAGGCAGGTTTCTTCAACACTGTCATCAAGGAAAGGAGATACACCACTCAACCTAATAAAACAGAATAATTGTAAGCAAAATAATAATCAAAGAAAAATTACTTACTATGTAAAGTGTACATAATATTTACCACATTAAATAATAAAACAAATTCATGAACTTACATAACATATGTCAGCACACCAAAACTCCTAAAAAGGATCAAATTAAAAAACTGTATTAGTCATTTACAATCTAATATTAATAAGGTGGAGGATTATTGAAAATTTCTTTGAGAACACCTTAAAAACCAAATTCTGTTCTTAAGAAATTCTGAAAACCATGTCAGCTTTTGGAGACATTAAGTGAAATTGTTAGGCTGTATTGTATGTATTTACAATAAGGGTTTTTCACAATCTTGCAGACTTTTTAGAGAGCAGAATACCATAAAAAGGAAGAGAATCAACCCTCTGAACCAATGATATGGTACACACATAGGTGGATTCGAGGGCTAAATTTCAGACATTGCAATGCAAAAGAAAGGTTTACAATTTATAGGCCCTCGACACTTTAGGTAGTATGCATTGATAGATAAATCAGCAGATGCTTTTAACGGCACCTGATCAGAAAGAAACACTGAGGGTGGAAGGTCTTAAACATTAGAGAAAGGTATACAGTACTAACCACATATCTGTATTGACATCAACATAAAACTTGTTAATTAGTTCAGGTGCAGCAAACTCTGGACTTCCTTGTAATGTATGAATGTAATTCTTGTGATCAATATGGATGGAATCACCAAAGTCAATCAGCTTCAATACTGGGCTCATACTGCTAAGGTCTACTAGAATGTTTTCAGGCTGAAATAGATATAATAAATTATACTTTTCTCCAAAAAAACTGATGATCCAACAGGTTAGAAAGTAGTACAGTATTGTAGTTCATTGGCTATTTCAGAATGTTGGCATGTCTGCATAATCTGGCATGAATGTTCAGTTTTTTTGTGAACATTTTGAAATTGTGTTAAAGAGGCTCTGCTGAACCACTCAGTGAATACTGTAGTAGTATTTTGGGTGCACCTATCCAAAATATATTTGTATACTATAAATGTAGGACTGACTACTGAGGAAGTTTTTCTACTGACAGTAAGGTTTCTATCAAAATATAATAACTGGCTTCTTTCCAAAGTTTTACGTAATAAATACTTACCTTGATATCTAGGTGAGCTATCCGACAAGTATGCAAGTACAGCAATGCTTCTAAAACCTGTTGAAGGTAGCTGACAGCTTGTCGCTCACTGTATACAGGTAACTTTACAATAAAATCAAACAGACGACCGTTTGGTACCCTAAAAGACAAACATACAGCAAGGTATGAAAAGAGCAAACGCAACGACAGGTGTCATGTGTAATATGTAATGTTTATCAGGCCTGGTCTAATTAAATATTTTTAGTTAAAGTCTTTACTAGAATCTTGAAAGTACTTACAGATCAAGTATAAGTATCAACATCTGAGTTGATTCAAAACAACTAATAAATGGTACAATGGAGGGGTGAAGAATACTTCTTAGAATAGCCATCTCACTCTCAACCTGATCTTTACACATTAGCTTCTTGGTAATAAACTTTGCCGCCACATCTCTTTGATTGACACGGTCACTGCACATCCTCACTACAGAAAAGCGCCCTCTGAAAATGAAAAAACCCCAAACACTTATAAAAAAGAACTTGATTTTAAACTAACCATGGAAAGATGATAAAATTAACTTACATCATTAATTTTAAACATCAGAATAATCTGCTTACCTTCCGAGTTCTCCAAGAAGTATAAAGTTCTCTTCAAAGTCCGTTCTCCAGAGGGTCACAAGTCCAGTTGTGTTAGACACTGGTCCAATCATCTCAGGAAGAACAACTGTTTCTGATGGCTCACTTGGTAAACTTATGCCAACCTCGTTATTGGCACTGATACGGAATACGTACATTCCACTTGGAGTCAATCCTTCCACATGATATAAAAGGTCTACCACATACACAGCTACAACTTCCCATTTTACTGTATTTAATCCTGAAGATAATAACATTTTAGTATTAACTTATTCTCAGTGACCACTTTTATTCAGAACATGATATTAAAATTTATATCAGTTTCATTGTTATTTGTTTGTTTGTTTGTTTCTTTATTTCCATTCACAAAAAAAAACCCCATTAACATACATAAATTTATTGTGCTCTTATACAAATTAAAGTCAATATAACAATACTACCTTTTTGTGCACATTCAACTGTATATGCTGTGATTGAACAGTTACCAGTATGTTCTGGCGGTTGCCACCTAACTTCTACGGATGTCGGTGTTTTATCATGGATTGTTGGTATACTTGGTGAACCTGGTTTACCTGTTTAAAACCAAAATACAAAATTTAACAATCTACACTTAAAAAATTGTAAAATTTTCTCAAGATATTGTTGTATTGGAAATGCTTTTAATACTGTATTTCATTTAATAATGCAGTATTAATATCATCACACAAACTTACCTTTAACTGATAAAATTGCACTTAACGATTTTGATCCAACATCATTATTAGCAAAACATGTATATTTGCCACGATCTTCAAATGTACATCCAATAATTTCTAGTCCAGCTAGCCCATCATGAAGTTCAAACATTCGTGTTCTGAAGTTCTGATGAAGTACTGAATTGTCCGGACCTTTCCAGGTGAGTGTAGGTGCAGGTCGACCAGTTACTTGACACGTGAAAGATGCAACTGACCCTTCTACCGCACATTGGTTAAATGGTGGAATAACAAATTCTGGGGCAGCTAACAAAAGAGAAATCACAACATGAATTAATTATATCCCATAGTTATTATGATGAATGGTAATTCAAACACAAAACACAACATCTGGAGTAAATTTAATATGCAATACGGTGAAAGTGAAATGCTGGGCAATTGGCACATATTGTGGATACTTGCCAATGATATCATATAATAGAAACTCAAATTGGGACACCTCTCTATTCAGAGAACATCCATTGAAGATTTCGGATTTAAAATTGAGGTAAAACATTTTAAAAACTTAATGGCTATTAAGAGGGCACTTGTTTGGTACTGAAAGGTGACACTGCAAAAAAGGATTTTCTATTATAACAGCAAAATAACAACTTTATGACTTACCTTCATAAAGAAAGTTAGGATTCAGCAACTGAAAAAAAGGAGATAATTGTCTAAGATTAATTTCTTTGATACTTATAAATCTGATTTCTTCATTATCATCATCAACATTAGTCTCAATTGTATCATAATCAATATCAAATTGACTGGTTTATTACAATTTTGAAAATATTATCAGCACTTTAATTTTCTTACCTGTAATGAAACTTTGTTTGAATCGCGACTACTTTCAGATACTTTCCTGCTGGTTGGTGTTACAACTTCAATCTCTTCTGATAATGTTAGAGACTCGAAGAAATCAGATGAACCATGCCATGACCTAACAAAAATAAAAGAAATATTACTAGTATTTACTAATAAATATCTGGTATATTAAAATAAGAATAATAATTTAATATTTATTGAAAATTCACAGATTGGAAATGTTGTAAATGTTCTTACATATTAGTATAACAGACTCACACAAAAATGTTTTTATTAGTAATCTAGCAATACACCACATAACATAGAGAATAAAGGAAGAGAAGGGGTTGAAGTTCAAATGAATCAATGATAGCTTTATATTGTTAATACAAAAGTACATATATTGCTGTTGTGACGATAAAGTGAAGTGGAAAGGAAGAAATGATGCTGAAATAAATGTGTAGACAATTATGATTTAAGATAATGACAAATTATGATTCAGAAGTTGGTGGTAACCTCATTCTGTAATAGAAGTCTCATGCATGCAACATTGGTGAAAACCCAAAACACTTAAAAAACAAAGAACAATATTGAAAGAATTACAAAGTCATTACACATCTCAATTTCAAGTTAATATTTAACAGAAATTATTGTCACAACATGCAAAGTATTTTCTTTTTAAATAAGCACAAATGACAATCTTGTAGATTAATATGAGTAATATTTACATTAAAAAATACATGAAATATTTGTATACTAATACATGCAATCTAACATGACTTGAATTGAATTAATGTACTAACGTTTATCATTAAAGAAATGAAAATTCTGAACAGGTAATGTATTTAGCAAAATAATACATATCAAATTTAATTAAAATGCACAAATATTTGAAATTCAAATCCATTGAAACATAAATAATGCAATTTTGGGGTATTTTTATGATTTTTTTTTCATAACAACATTCTACATAATTTGAAAACTAATTCAGAATATTCATTTATATAGTTACCTTTTACGATGTAAAAATATAAAAAAAAAATCATAAAAGTTAAACATAAGCTTATTATTATTATTATTAAAATTGTTCTAATCTATGTTATAACTGTTACTGCGTTACAGATCTCCATGTAAAGACCATTTTAAGCAATTTATAATAAGGTACATTAATTGTTATTATGAAGTAAAGACCACAACATATACTACAAACTTTCTTCAGCATGCACTGGTCAGAAATGGAATTGAAATCTGAATTTTCACAAACAATGTTTCAGTTGACACATCTTGAAGAATGACAGAAATTTCAAAGTCTTGGTGAATACATCTTCTTTTTTCTTCAACTTGTCACAATAAAAATTGTAACTTTGAAATGTTACTTAAATTGTCTGTTATAGTAATAGTGAATCCTAGAATCCAGAAATTAGTTTTTCTTATATTTCTTTTTTATATTGGCAATATTTCTCATTTGCTTTGGCAGTTTATCTATGTAGGCCTATATTACATATTCTTCGGCAACTTGATTTTAAACAGAATGGATAGTGCTACAATATATAGGTTGATAGTCTGTTCACTTTATTTGCATAAATACACATTTACCTATAGTTTTGGTGCTCATCATATACACTGTATATTAATAATAATAGTACCTGTATCAGATTATTTATATACAATCTACAATATATGATAACTTTAAACCATTTCTTTGACGTGAAATGTGTAAACTACAATATACATATTCATCAAATATTATGTCAAAGGTTACAGGACATGTAACCATTAGCTAGGTACCGTAACTACAACCTCATTATATTTTAAAGTACGAAACCTTTTTGAAAATTATTTGTTTTTAAACCTCTCTCACTTCTGTTAAAAATGTATGTATTATTTTCTTTAGTATAGTTTTAAACTATATTTAAAGTTCAATGTTTTGGTGAATAGTCTCTTAAATATTAGAAGAGGAAAATATTTGTTGCAATTTAGTTTAGTTTAAATTGCTAAAAGTCAATTTGATTGTAATGACCTTTACCTATCTTAAACATAGTGGTTCAGACTGTTTCTAGTTAAAGCCACACAAACAATTTCTGGTAAAATAAATTTTCCACAGTTGAGTAACCACCTAACAATGATATAAATCATTAATTTTAGGGTAGTTCCTTGATGATTCCTCGTGATGCTTCCTCGTGCTAAATAAACGTTTCTTATTGTTTGGTCATGTGATCTCCTAGAAGCTAGAATTGAATTTGGATTCCTAGAAATACTGTAACTTACTAATAGGTATTTGGATCATTCTAGTCAAGACTGAAAGAATACAGTGATTTATTTTATTAGAAATAGTACTTTAGCCAAAAAGGAAAATTGAAGTGTCCCTTAAAATTCATCTAATATTAAAAATTGTATCCTAATAAGATAATCTGATATATCTTTTTTAAATATCACTATTTTCACCACAGTTTATTGTGAAACATTCTATTGTCCACTTTTCCGAAAATGTAATATTTCTTATTAAGAAAAATAATTCTATAATAAAAATGAATCTACCAGAAACTTTGTTAAAAAATCATTTTCATGTTTTAGTAGACATTTTTTCTAAATTTAATCTGAGGTTGTAATTAAGTAGACTTTACATAGGCCAACATATCCAATGTAATATATATTATCTAGTTTTAAATTGTAAACATAAACAATTAGTAAATAAAGAAAAACATTTTATCTACATTAACACACTAGTCAATTTTACAGTACACATCAGGATAGAAATATATATCCACGTCGTATATATAAACTTTGTAAAGAATGTTCACACCAACTTCAGAAAGTTTAACCAAGTGTCAATAAATAGCGTATCCTAGGTACTGTATCTATAGTTTGTCCAGTATCATAGAGGAATTATGTAATACAGTTTTGCATATGCATCAAATGTGAAGGCTGTATCGTAGGACATAAGCCTAATCTAACCGTGGAAGAAAACATTGTTACCTCCATGACCTAACCACTGTATTACAGATACTGGACAAATATTGCCCCATGTAGAGATACAGTACAGAGAATTCAATAAATTAAAAGATCTTACTTACCTATTTTTTATACATCTATGAATGTTTTTTTTTTATAAAATAAATACAATTTTAATAATTTAACTAAACTTATAACAATGTTGTATGTTAATGAGGTATGTATGAACATTTTAGTTTGAATTCACTAATCTTTTGATCGTTTATTTGTACATCGATTAAAACAATTATTTAAGATTGATAAATAATTTAAACATGGTATATTTGACATAATTATCAAGATATAATGCTCATTGCACAAATTTTGACCAAGTTGAATACAAACTACAATAAAAAGATCTCTACTCTCACGATAAGTAATATATACAATTTTAACACAAAACCCCAGAGAGTAAAAACTATTTACATGTATATATGAAACAGATAATATAGTTCTAACATAGCTTATAAAAAAGACTTATAAAATACACACTGTGAAGTTTGATATGTACTATGATAAACTGTTCAATAATTGAAAATTTTATTTCAAGAAAAACAAAATTTTAAGTAATAATAAAACCAAAATTGTGTAAGGTTTAAATTGTACTTGGCAACTTTAGTGTTGTGTGTAATGTGTAACTATGTACAATCTATCAACGCCATTTCTACTACCAATATGGCATATTGATTTAATAGTACCCTTTATATTGATAACTTAATTAAAAGCAACATAAATATGGCTAATCAAACTAGTTTTAAGTACCGTCCCTAAGTAACATAGGACAATTTTAGTTAATGAGCAAACAATTAACCAGATAATATTCCCAAAACGACCAGATTCAACTTAAAACGCAGTGTTGTTTGAATGCAGTGTTGTTAATTTGAATGCAGTGTTGTTATTTGAACACAGTGTTATTGTTAATTTGAATGCAGTGTATTTGTTAATTTGAACACAGTGTTGTTAATTTGAATACAGAAATCTGGCACTAGTTTTGTGTTGCACTAATTAATATGGCTATGTCTAATCATTTTGGCAAGTACTATAAAAAAGAATATTGAAGATACAAATGCTGTAAGAAAACGAGAGAAAGAATACTTAGTTTTTAACCTGCATAGATATTAAATGTAAAAAATTAATTTATTAAAATATTTAAAACATATTTTATGTAATGCGTAGCTTTGTGAAATTTAATATAAGCAAAAGGTCCAACTTACGAAGAAATGCAAAACAAGTTTTGAATAAAATGTAAAGAGAAACATACATAGTATATTTCAGATTGTGTTTGTAACCACACTAACTTGTTGAACTTTGACCATGTCAATGACTGTATGATTTAATACTGTTGAAAGACTAATTTTCTTAGGTGATTAAAAATTATACAAATGTTAGCATTAAGAATTGATAACAAATGATGCTGGATGAAACTCTTTTAATTTGTATTTAATTAAAATTCAATACATTTTTATTTACAAAACTTAATTCAAAATGACACTAAAATAAACAAAATGCATTGAGGGCATATTTAGTGTTGATTAAGCTATGATAAACTAGGAATAACGATGTAAAATTAATTCATGATTTCTGAATTGGTTTGAAAAAATAATTTTAATGGTGTTGAAAACAATTGTGACTATTTTGAAAATTGAATTATGATTATTAAGTGATTACAGGTTAGCATCATAAAACTACAATATAATAAAGTTAGTAAAATTTAGTTTTTCTTTCAACCAATTAAAACATTATTAGATTTAGTTTTTATTAGACAATATTTTAGCCAACCTCTAAAACTAATCCAGCAATTTTAAAAACAATTGTGCCTGTAATGTGCCATTTAAAATGTTAGGTCAACCTTCTATGTTTACAGTGTCAAAGCTGGTTAGATATTTAAAGATGCACTGAGTAAAATTAACACACTAACTGCCAAGGGACCTTAGCCATTACACCAGGAATTTTAAGGAAATGGTCATGTAGAGGATACCACATAAACATGCTTAGTTTTAAAAGAATCTAAGAAAATGTTTCCACAGGATTAAGAACACAAGTTAGGTGTGCTAAGTATGTTCCAATAACATGTATTGTTCATCAATACAGCTAATAAAGCACTAATGATAATTTTAATCATAGGATTACCCTTAATTCTTTTTAAAAAATGGATGTAGGAGAAAAAAGTTTGGCAGTGAACATGTTAAAGCCTCAAAAACCTGTGTAAATGCACTACTATCCATCACCAATGCTTAATCCCATATCGGCAGTATAAAAGAATTAAGTATTCATCAGAGATGAGTTGAAATGTTGAAAGCAAGGCATTGCAATTGTTCTTACTTATTACAGCTTTCGGCCTGAAGTTGTTCACGTGTCGTTCCAAGTACATGTGCCGGTATCCAACCTTCTGCAGCTGGTGACACTTCGTTGGCTGCCCGGTGAACTAAGAACATGTCATGCTGGTTGGCAGCAAGTATCTGTACTGTTTCTCCTTTGGCAATACTTATTTCGTCTTCTTTGACAGCATTATATGTGGTGATAACGGATGCCAGACATGGTGAATTATCAATCTGTTAAATATATTTAAATGTATTAATACAGTAAAACAATAACATATTGTACCTCCCTTGGTACTTGGATATAACACAATTTTAATTGAACGAAAGATTTACCTCTGCCAGTACAATAAGTTTTTGCTGTCAAGTTTAACATTTTAATTAATTTAGGGTGAAATAAAGATAGGAAACAATTAAAGGAGGAAAAAAAAAATATAATAAAAAAAAGGTTTATTTGAAATGGAGGAATCAAAATATATTATTTAGTAAAAAGCTGAATATTGTGAATTCGAAAACTACTACTATAAATTAATTAAGAAATGATAATTTTATCCTGGTGCATGCATGGTAGGCACTTTGCTTTAATATTCATCAAAGTTTTAACTGTAAACTAAAGACAACATTATATTGTCACAGTGTAAAAGTTTCTTGTACTCACATTATCAAAGACCCCTCCTTCTGAACTGGTTGCCGATGTATAGCTGGAACGGTTTTGTTTAATTTGATTATCTGCCTCCTGGATTTGCACCTCCTTCAGTCTCAAGGATACTATATCACTACGTGGTGAAGATTTGCATGAAATAGGAATTCCACTTTCCTTTGAATTGGACCGACTCCGATGCTCAATGGGTGATCCATTTAAACTATGATTACTAGATTCAACTAACATTGGCCCGGAGCCTCGCTGTGTCTTAGCAGTTTTTGTTGGACTGTCGCTTCGTGATACATGACCTTTCGGAACCGGAATCCTAGATGGCTTATTATTATTGACTGGAATCTCTTGTTGAGCACCAATATCAGAGTGACTTGAGATTGGGGATGGCGACTTACTGCTCCCCTTTCCCAGACTCTCTTTCGATGATAAAACCTCTTTATATTGAGAATCACCAGATCCTCTGGATTTTAAACTTTCTTTTGATCCTACTGGTGAGTTCTCTTTTGATTTTGACCAAAACATAAAGCCATCAAAGAATTTCTTGCGTATAGAAGGTGACTGATCAAATGTACCAACATCTGGCGATCTAGGACAGTCCTTTTTCGGCACTTCTAAGTGTTCTTTATCCTTTAATTCAAAAACTGATATTGCAGCGGGGGCGGTAGTATGTTTGCGTCGTTCACGTTTCAAACTAGAATGTTGAGTTGTGTTTATGTCATCTGACACTTCTTCATTTTCCTTGGCTCCTTGACTACTGTGCGATTTACGTAGTTTAAAAAAATTTCCTTTTTTGACATCCTTACAAGACTTTGTTGGTGAAGAGTAACTAGAAAAATAATAAAATAATAAGCAGATCAAGCATATATGAAAATCTTTTTTTTGTATGAGATGTCTATGGCAAGCCCCATACTCTATCAGACTACATGGTACTTCAACAAACTTACTTGATACAACAATAACGGGTGGGTGGATTAGTTTATCAATGGAGGCTAATTGGAACAAAAAATGGATGTGAATGGAAGTGTGTAAATGGAATAGTGTATACACTGAATAAATACGCTTCCGCAATACTCCCTTCTGGTACTCTCCTAAGTCAAAGAAACTGGAAACAGGAGAAAGAAGGTTAAATTGAGTTGATCAATGTGTTTTGAGCCGTGATTTAAAAGTTTCCAGTGTTTCTGTGGATCATACAAGTTGTGGTAGCCCATTTAGATTTTAGGAATTGTAGAAAAAGCTTGAAGCTCATTGGTTTTGTGGTGTTATATAATAAAGGACTTCTCATTTGAGTTGTTAATTGTACAATTTTAGGTACAGGAAATTAAAGTGGTCATGAACAATATTGTGCAAACTCTATCATATACTCAACATCAACTTACCCAAATTTATTTGATGGACTACTTGATTCTAATTCTTTCTGATATTCTATTGGTGATTGAATGGCTGTAAGATACAAAATACAAACATTCCAATATTATATTCAGTGCATTTGTGTACTATATGGTGAACAATGCACAGTATGCTATAGGATAGATTGAGAACATGAATTTTTCATTTTATGTATTGACTCACTGTAGTTTTAAATAGTGAGTAACTAGATCGGTTATTAGATTATTAAAGAAAAACAAAATTCATGTATTCCAATGATATTGGATTGGATTTCAAACTTAGTACTTTATAAAACTAACACAAGCTAATATTGTAGCAAACTTGATGTAGTCACAGTATCAATTCATCAAGGTAGTGTTTGCTATTGTATAAGCTGTGAGAGAAGATCATACCAGAGTACTAGTCTGTGATGTCAATGAGAAAATAGACAAGATGGGTTCAGACACTTTACCTCTAAGAAAATTTGACTGTTGATCCAGGACTTGGCGTACATTCTGAATCCAGGCTTGTTTCATTTCAGGAGAACTAGCTTGAATTGAAAATGTTTCTGTTCCTCCCTGTGTTCTTACTCGTAAACCAAATTTCACAGGATCATCTTCTTGATCTGATAATGACATTGTGTTTATCTACAAAGACAAAAAAGTTGCTGATTCATTCGAACAAAACAATCAACATGACTAATAGCATTTATCATCACCATTATTATTTAAATATCTTCAAAATTCACATGTAGTACTTTGAAATGGAATAACGTTTATATCAATATTATGATTATGAAGAATATGAATACTGAAATGAAGTGAAAATAAACAGTGAATAATAGCTTGGTGTCTATTTACTGTAGTTTGAGAAAACTGTTTTATTATACTTTCTATAGCTAGTTCCCCTTAACGACAGAAGCCAGTCATAGGCAGCAAGATTTGTTGGTAAACATGTGACAATGATAAGTCAGCAGAAGTCACTTTCATGTATACAGTATAAATCTCAAAATGAAATATTCCAATAAAATAAACTACAAAACTTAGCTGTTAAAGAAGTATATTCAAACCTTGGCACTGTTTTTGAAAATGTATCCTGGATTACTAAACCCTTTCTTCTTTTCCAATGGTTCACTAAAGATGATAATTTGTTCAAACATAAACACCCTTCGTTCTTTCCACTTGACGGTGCCGGCACCTTCTGACACCAACACTGTGTCTTGGAACAAAAGCTTTCCTTGTGCATTTATCTTACCCTGTCAAATCAAAAAGTGGTTCAATTGTATAAATGTGTGTTATCTACAGTATGTTTGACCTGATAGCATCAATAATAGACATTAGGCTTGTTTCCCATGCAAAACGTGGACATACATATTCTGCTTTCATTCGGTAGTATAAAATCAAGTTAAGCAATGTGAAAAATGTGTATCGTACAGTATACACTTTTGGCAAGTGTTCAGGTTGCCACAATCGATTTAGACGAACTCTTATGTCATCATGAACCACTATGAACTGAAAGAAGATTACAACTACTTACATCCCATCCTTGTAATCGTCCTATTGCCATCATATCGTTGGCTCGTTTAGGTACTACACACATTATTGCAACCGCATCCTACAGAAAATTTAAGAATACAAATCTTTAAAACAAACAGAATTCAAAGACTTTATTGCAGGTTGGTTCTGTTATTAGGGTGATGTTGTGCATTGCATTTAAAAAATTTGTTTTTAAATTTCATACTCATCCAACAGCGAGTAACTCGCCAATTACAGGATAGATAAACTATATAATAATTTATCGTGCTTATAAACTATGTCTCATTTGAGGCTTAGCGAGTGGAGTTGAAAGAGTCATGAGTTACAACCCTGCACTAGGTCAGGATTGAACCCGGGACCTTCTAATTGGATGGCAAGCACCAAGCTACAGCTCCACTACTGTACATTATTATTTGCACTAATTTAAATGAATATTGTTTGCACTAAAATAAATGAATATTCATTGCAATAATGTAAATAAATATTTATAGCATTAATATTAATGAATATGCATTGCATTAATTTAAATAAATATTCACAGCATTAATATTAATGAATATGCATTGTCTTAATTTAAATGAATATTCGTTGAAATAATATAAATCAATATTCATTGCACTAATTTTTAAATAAACATGTACATTGCAGTTTTATACTGTACGTTATTATTTGCACTAATTTAGATGAATATTGTTTGCACTAATATCAATGAATATTCATTGCATTATTATTAATACAAATATTTGTTTAACTCATTTAAATGAATATTCATTGCACTAATTTAAATGAACAATCATCATACAAACTTAACATGAATATAGAACACTTACCTCAAGATCTTTAGTATCTAAATTTGCTTTCTTTGTTTGCTTCAATATATCCTGTAAACAGAAAAAAGTCGAGTAATAACCAGAAAAGACACAGTTTTAAAATCTAATTCTTAATTTCTTGTTCAATTTTTGCCAATTCTGATTTGAAAGGATACTGGCATCAAATTACCTTTAAGATGAGTTGATATTTCATAATCCTTTGAACTGGTTTGATGAGCAGATCTGCCAAATTTAACTTGTGTCCTAGTTTCACTCGTAACTCTTCAAAGAACGACTCATATTCTGATACTATGTACTCAGATTTTGGTTTGTTTTGGCAGTAAACAACGTACATTTGAAGACGTCGCTCCTGTGAACATAAAACATAAACAATAAGTGTAAATATTTAATATCACATAAATAATTCAAAACTGTATGTGATGAGTTATTATGCAAATACTTACTAAGGTCGGAAAAATAATAGAATATCTCATGAGTTAAAAGATTGACAGTCATATTTAACGAGGTGGCAGTCAAGTTAAAAATAGCAGTCTATCTTTCATATCATAGTAATGAAATGTTCTCTACCATCCAATACAAACATTCATTATTTGTTTTATAACACACCTACTGTGAATTATGTCAACAACCTAAACATATTCCTAGGCCTACTAAGTGCAGAAAGGTAGATTAAGTGTATATAATAATGCATGATCAATAATTGTATGAAAATGCATGATATAAAAAAATTGAATGTACATGAGATCAGAGAACTCTTCTCTGATGGGATAACAAATAGCATGAATATTCATGATATAAACAAATGGTATGAATATTCATGATATAAACAAATGGTATGAATATTCATGAGAGATATTTAGAAAAACATCGATTGAAATAAATATAAATACTATAAAGTAGGGTATGCATACAAATATTATTAAAGAAAAATTCATTTAAAGTAATTTTTCATGTTCCAAGTGATTATTAATTTTAATGTAAAAGCTTTAAAAGCATTTCATAATTATTATTTTCAAGAAGAAAACATTACTTAAATTAACTTACATATTTCTTAAACAGCATTCCTAATAGTTCAGGTTCTTCTATACATTTTTCAATTTCTTTTGCGAATGTTCTGAAAAATTAATTATCGTGTTAACAAAAACCAAGAATTAGTAATTATGCTATTATTAATACAGATACTAATTTAGGTACGTGTCTATTCATATGATACAGAACCCACATTACACGATACTTACTCTCTGTGCCAATCATAAATTTGGTGTATATTACCAAAGACAATCTTCATTTTTCCTGCTTCCATATCCGGTGGTAGTAATCCCTCCTTCATTGTTTTCATATATCCCTATAAAACAAAATATATTGATTTAAAGGAACAAAAATTATAATCATCATAAAAAGTTATTTTTAAAATGGCAGCATCATCATGTAGAAACAAATTTGCAATTTATATTAAAATAAGTCAAAATAATGCGTTGTATAATTTGTATCAAATTACAATGTTTTTACTTTTGAATAATCAATACTTTACGTCAGAATTATCGACATAAATATTACAATTTTTAGTGTACAATTATGCTAGAATGATGTTGAAAAATAAGTAACATATTATACTAGTTAATTTGTATTGAATTACAGCATTTTTTTGGTTTTAAATAATCAATACTGATGCATTTTCACAGAACTAAATTACAAACCATATATAACTGTATTTCTAGTTATGATTATACAATATTGTATATTATATAACACCTAAATAAATTCCTGTCATTTGATTGGACGAATGTGGGTCACATGGCGTGCAATAGTACGCACTATTCAACGATCGTTAAATAGTACTTTTTGAAACTTTTTTGTGTACGAAAAAAAAACGTCTAGATGTTATATAAAACAAATAATGAATGTTTTGTATTCGTGTAATGGTACAAATAATGGCACTTGGTGAATGATGAAAGGTTATATCAACTCGGCTTTGCCTCGTTGATATAACCTTTCATCATTCACCTCGTGCCATTATTTGTACCATTGCACTCATAAACATTCATTATTTGTATAATATTTCTAAAACAATATTTAATTGTTGTTGTTGAATATGTAGGATACTTTTATTAAAAGCCTGACTGTCCTGTACAACTCACCTTCAACTGGTTGAATCAGTCATGTAAATATTCTTTCCATTCAACTCATAAACATTTATTATATGTATTATGTTGTATAGATGGATTAAATATTTACAATACAAATAAACTGTATAATACCCAGTGTACTATGTGGTTCTAATTGCTTACATATCTCCTATTTTCCAGCTCGTTATCATTTTGAAATTATTTCCATAGTAATTAAAACAGATTTGTTTTTCTTTCTTAAGTTGTATTATGATATGAATAAATTGGCAATGTACTTAATATTTTAATAAATTCCTAAGGGTAATAACAGTATATATTGATCGTATTGATATTATTTAGCTAATGGAAAATTCCAGTAAAAATATGAATAATAAAGCATCCTTAGGCAAGATTCGAACATATGACTTCTCGTCTATAGGTTAAACTTATTGAATACTGTACTATAACTTAAATGTACACTACCTCAACAACTTTGCCTAGATACCGCACATATTCTGTTTCTGTTTCAACCAGCTCATGTAGTACAAATCTTAAAAATGAGTAAAAGAAAAATATTTCATTTCTTTATAATACATTTATTTAATTTAGGCATTATTATAAATTAATATATTAGTCTCCAGCTACAATCAATCAGAAAAAAAAATTCAGATGATGACACAATATCATATTTTTTATGATCATGAATTTATGACTAGTAACTTGGTACTTCAATGTTTAAAAATGTTCTTGAATTGAATGTTTAAGTATGTTTGCACGTATGTTTAAGTAGGTGTAACTATATCTATATAAAGGAAGGGGAGAGTTTGTATGGTTATTTGTTTTACATACATTTGTTATACCATAGTTATACTTACACACATCCATATACATGGACTAGCAACATGGCTGGAAATATGGAATTGCACTGGGAAGGGTTTAAACTACCTTTGAACTGTATCTTTTTAGTGACTATACATTTTACGGCAACTTACGATCGTTTATGTAAGGCAGCAGCTTTCTTCTCTTCCACAGCCTTCTCTTCAGCTTCTTCATCAGACACTGGTGCTGGTTCACTACTCACTCCCTCTTGACATTCATTTTCCTTAGTATCTATCTCTTTATCTTCATCCTTTAAAAAAAAAAAATGTTAATTGTAAAATATGCTGAACAAGGTAATATGAGAACTTAACTTATAACATTTCAAAATTTTTTATTTGTTAAATATAAAATGATGTATGTGTTTCTAATTATTTTAATATAATAGTTATCAACATTCCACTAACTATAGGTAAATGACCCAATTAGTAAACGTTGACATGTCTTCAGCAGGCAATTAACACAGTCTGTCTTAAGTTGCATTCACACTGGATTCTGGTTCAGTGCCCGGATAAATTATCGTGAAAAATAGGTGTTAGTGTTTAAGAATAGGATGGACACATGTGTTAAAATATTAATATAATATAATTTAGGTATTTGTATAGCGCCAGAATCAACTAAACCGAAGTAAAAATCAAAGGCTATTATATTATGGAATTCGTTATCGGAGGATGTAGTAGCTTCAAGATCAACCAATCAATTTAAGTCCGGTCTTGAACGGGCATGGTCCAACCACCCTCTTAAATTTGCGCCATATTCAAGAGTTGATGTAATTATCAAGAGGGGCTTATAGGCATAGCCTAGCCTCGACTCCGGACCCAGCATTGCTGAGCTCCGGAAACAAGTAAACAAGTAAGTAAGTAAACAAGTAAGTAAAGGCGCTTATATTATTAATGTGACATAGCCTAGAATTTTTGGATTGAATCTGAGATAATGTTAAAGTATAGCTTATATTAATTTCTTTCTATTATCTTTGTTTTGTGATGAAAAACTTTAAAAAAAAACAAAAAAAAAAAAACTATGTATTTTGTTTACTCATCTTCCATCGACACACATTATTATGTTTAATGTTCATTAGCATGTTGTCAGTTATAACTAACATGTTGGCATGTTCAATCTTTTATTATTTAACAGTGACTGTCCCATGATTCATTATCTTAGCATATTATTGTTTATGATTAAATATGATTATGTCATTTTTGTTTTCAATTTATTAATAAGATTGCCTGTTTTTTAGGAAGTAGTTAATATAACTATAATTAACCAGTCATTCTAGGCATTCCCATCCTTCAATTAACACTGTACGAATTTCTACCTAATCAATTATTAATTTCCTGCATCCTATTTCATATCTATCATATTTCATACTTAATTTATACTAAATCTTTCAAACCATATACAAACAATGATGTGTGCAGTGTGTATAAAGATATATAACAAAATAAAAAAAAATCATTGTTCCATGATTTTAAAATTATTTGGCTGTTAATACTATGGAATTGTTATTGCTGTAGAGCCAGCCCTATTAAAGGAAGTTTGGGACACATTCAAGAGCTATGACCATAGTACTGTAGTAAAACAATTATATGGACCCCTCATGCATTTCATGGTCCTCTGAATAGGTTTCCAAAGGAGGGGTTCTACTTTATACAAAATATAATTTTGAAAAAAAAAAAAAAATATATATATGCATATGACGTTATCCAAATTCCTTCACTTGCACTGATGAAAGGCTAGTGTTGCCCGAAAGCTCTGCTAACTTTTCTGCCTGTTTACTTTATCGTTTTGATTTAGCTTTTCGCTTTTTATTTTTGTATCTCCATTGAGATCCAGCCACTGTTACCCACAGCATTGTCATTTTTTTCAGTAATTTGCCTTTGGATTTATAAATATATGCAAGAATATGTTGTGTCTAGTGGATAAAAATATCCCATAATTTGATAGTAGGAGAACGAAAGTGTGTAAATTGATGAAAGCATTACCATATCAAAACTGTTTTTCAGAGTAAAATCAATATGCAGTTGTAACTTTACATAGTTAAACCAATTTGATTAAGTGGTGAGTGAACTTGATGGAATTTCTAACAGATAATTATTGGTTGATAATGTATATAATGTAGTACCAATGTGTTAAAATGACACTTCCACGTTCACCAAAATTCAAAATGTAGTTCATTTGCGGTTCTTTTTTTACTACTAACAATATGATAAATGGGTAATTTAACCTTGTTATTAGTCAAAATAATAAGGGGACACATTTTGGACCCAGCAATTGTAAGTCCCTTGAATAGAGATTAGCTATAAATGTCCTCTATTTAATTGTAAGTTGAAATAATATCTATCTATTTACCTATCTATGTTCAGTTAACTATTTTACATGCAATACTACAGTATAGTACAGTTGTGAGTTGAATGAGTTGTGAGTTGAATGAGCTAATCATAAGAAATTAGTAACTTGAACTTGTCAATAGAAAAATAAATGTAATAGTGTACTTTTGACAATGTACAGTCAACATTCCCACTTGGACTGGACCAATGAGTTTGATTTTCAATTTACAGATAGACCCGGGTTCAATTCCCGACAACTCCCAGTCCACTCAGCTGTAAATGAGTACCTGGTTGAAAATACTAGGGAGAAAAAAGGCGGCGTGGAAAGGAACTGGCCACCCTACCACATAATGCCGAGGCTTAGTACAATGAGCTCCTAACAGCTCATTCCCCTACGTTCAGAGAACACGAGACTCACCCCCTTACAGTCAACATTCCCACTTGGACTAGACCAATGATTTTGATTTTCAATTTCATTTACGTTTGAGTATAAATTCAAGTGTGTTAGAAAAGTGCAAGACATTTGATTTGAAGGCAGTAGATAGGAGTATACTTCCAACCATTCAAATTCAAAACTTTAAAGCAAATGTCCTTATATTAAGAAATTAATCTAAAAAACTGAATTAGAGTTGTTGACAATCACCCTGGTACATGCACACATGATTTTTAAATTAGTATGAAGATTAAAACATAATATATCTAAAGCAGAGAAGGAAATGTTAATTGGATGCAAAAAAAAAACACATTCTAATTAACATTCATGCAAGCGAAGTTAGTTTAACAATCTAAAATAACTTTGAAAAAAAAAACCAATAAGCAAAATAGATTAATCAAAGCAGTGCTCTGGTTGACGAAAGGTACTATGGCTAAAGATATAGAAAATTTAGCAAACTAAAAAATCAATCAAGTGCAAAGGAAAACTGATAGAAATTAAAGAGTGCAAAAATATAACAAAATACATGCACTGGCTGTAACATACCACCATTCTAAGACGAACCATACTTTCGATTTCTGCTGCGATTTCAGTGGCAGAGCCTGTGATGCAGGCTGGGATAGCACCAAGGGAGATATGTGACTGTAGCAAAGAGTGATATTTGTTTTTTTTAAATAGCAACAAATAAAAAGGGCTACAAAAATAAAAGGGCCACAAAAATAAATACATGCAACAAGTAATGAAAAAGCAAATAACTTCATACACTATTACCAATATTTAAAAATAAAAAAGCTTAACAAGTAAAAGATTATTATACAACACATAGCATGATATAATATAGGTGCCAGTTATTTAACTTATTGAACCATGAAGCCTCTGTTGTCTAGTGGTTAAGACTCCCTCTTTGCATGAGGTGGAGGGTTTAATCCCATCCCCACGATACATGTGATGATATATCTTCAACTCTATACTTTGCTAGGCTACATAGTGTCTCTATAAACAGCAATAAGCAATCCTAATAATTATATATGACACATATTCTGTTTACTAAACCTGGTGATGCTAGTGATGGTTGAGAGGAGTGCACAACCCATGCATTGGGTTCAACTCTATTTTGTTTGATTTAGATTATAAAATAGTTTTGCATTAGATAACATATCTGTGCATACAGCCAATATTGTGTCATTAATGAAATGAGAGCACCAATGACGCAGAAACTCACATAAACAGTATTACTGATATATTTACCTCTTTATTCTCTTCTTTTCCTTCTTTTGCAGACATTAAATTTGTATGATGTTGCAATTCCATTGGGGGTGGTAGCAGCGAAGGTTCTGCTTCATACGTCTCCTCGTCTTCTGTAACTAGTTCAATCTTTGTATTCTTTTTTGATAAAAGATTTTCTCGACTTGCAACACGTTCCTGAAAACAAAATTTATATTACATTTATTTAAGCCTTAGAGTATGTAATGTAAGTATACTTTACAATGAGTATATTAGTTTCCACTCTATTTGGCAATCCGTCAATGTTTTTGTAGGTGGTAGACAATTTCTTGATGATGTTTAAGCAGGGTGGTTTAAGTAAGTAAGCCAGACAATTCTCAGCATTGCGATACACATCATACTCATGTTTTAGGTAACTTGCTTTTCGGAATCAAACACTAAAAAATGTAAAAATGCTTCTCCTTTCAATCCGTTTCAATAAATTTAGGCAACTAATTAATAGAACAATATATGAATCATGGAGATATCATTTTTGAGTGTTAAACATATATACTTATAGGCCTACGGGGGTCACGACTTAAAGTTCAGTGAACTTACTGTGACCTCCATCCACCGACATTTAATATATGTATACTCATGTTTGTTCAAAATATAATAAGTGAGTGGAAAAATAAACGAAACGAAACATCACATTATTATTGATCAATTTAGAAGAAAATTAAAGTTACCTCTTCGCCTAAATCTTCTTGCTGAGCAAGTGGAGGATCATAGTCTTTACTATTAGGATCACTATTTGAGTTTCCAAGTTGCTGCTGTAAAATATAAGACAATAAAGAATCAGAGATTATAAAAATCAAAAATACTGTATTGGCTGCTGTACGATAGATCTTTTGGGGTGCGTTTACGAAACTTGAATTTCTAAATGATGTACATTACAGGTAAAGCAAAAATGTAAAAGATAAATGAATCTTTTTTATTAGCAACTAGGTAAAAGGAAAGACATAAATAATCACCATCTCCAGGTGACATCATGGGAGGGAGTTTTTTAAATAGATTTTTGAATTGATAAGATAAAGTAAATTTAAATGATGGTGGTAGTCTTATATTTTTCCTCAACAATAACATAGATTATGAGGCTTAGGGAGGGAGAGGTTACATATAATATTTAAAATTTGATGACAGCCTACATAATACACCCAGTGTCTAGGAACAACAACGAAAAATTTTATGGAGGAAAAAATATTTTTACCAACAAAAACATGTATGGAATGCTATGGTAGATCAACTGTATCTAATCTACTGTTTCATTTTATTGATAACAAGTTAAATTATTCTTTGAAATATTTTTCAAATTTTCTTATTTTATAATACCACTTTACATTCCTATAGAACTGTTACCTTCTGTACTGTTAAATTGCTTTATTTTACACTATATTCAGAGAGACAAGAACCTGACAATTGATGTACTCAGTCGCTTAATATAATATTCCTAACTAGCTGTATAGTTTCCTATTATGGGTCATGCGGTGTCACCTGATGACCTAGAAATATTACATGGAATATTTGCTATTCAGTGGCGTAACGTTCATGATTGCTCACTGGTTAAACCTAGGGGCTCCAAACTAAAGGGGCCCTAGAGAAGGTCCAAGAAAAAAAAAAAATTGAATACAGTAAAATAAAAAAGAATATAATAGTATACTATAAATTGAATTCCAAAAAAGGTCCTTATTAAAATTACATGTTCAATACTGTGCACGCAAAGGTTTTATCTCAATTTCAGCAATGTTGAAAAATACGTGAAAGTTGAAATTAGGGTATGTTCAGACTCACGGAGTTACGGTGGAGTTATGTAAGCGGCGTACATTTTTTTTGTGTCTGAACCACGCCGTGGATTAGCGTTAGGGAGCTGTAACTCCGCGCCAGTGGCGTTAATAACTCTAGCGGGAGAGGGTAGATTTCATAACGCTAATCCAGTGCAGATGCATCAGTGATTTTAACCTTAACCAATGAAAATACACGACCACGATTAGCAGACAGCAACTACATACCCGTACCCTATGATACGACAGCGAAATAGCTATGTCAAATGTATTTTCAGGTTCAGATTTTAAAGAACAGTAAAGTTGGCGTCAGTGATATGATATTTTCATAAATTAAATCAATTAATCAGATAGTTGTCCGTGTTTTTGGGTTTATAATTAATACGTTAAGAATGTTATTCATGAATACAATCATATCAAATGAAATGAAAAACATTTAATAAAGATAGTCCTTAAAATGAGTAAACTGTTATCAAGCCAAACGCATTGGACCTTGAGGTCACATCCTAGATGCACCTGAGCTGAACTTCCTTTGGCCATGACAACCAAATTATGAAGTTCACAAATGTTTTGATTTTTCAGTTTTGCTAATTGTAGCATGTGAATTTAACGGTACGATAGTACACTCAATATTCCAATAACTAGGCGGAAGGAATAATTAATTAAACTTTTAACAAACTTCTTTTATGTTAACTAATTGAGCTGATGATTTTATTTAAATTTAATTGATGTTAGTTAAGATATTCCATGCTTGAGTATAAAATCCCACCCTTTAATTTAGGCCAGGGGACATAATTATATATCAGTCATATACAGTTAATAAATCATAAAATGTTAACTTAATCACCAAAGATGTACAATTAGTTCCTTTATATTAGGATTTAATGAACATTCTGATTGCAACCAACCCACAAACTTTTTTTTCTATACTACCATGTACATACTATTTACATTTTGCAAAAATATGAAAAAAAAATATTAATATGATAATATAATCATTATTGTAATCATAATTATCATCAATATCTATCCATTCTAATTGAAAATAATTAAAAGTGCTACTGCTATTATCATTGATTCAACTAAAAAATATCATAATTTATGTATATTTATCTAATTGCCTGAGAGTGATGCAGCAGAAATAAATTAAAATACAATTTTCATTGGTGGTGTACATTTCTAATCAATGGCCTCCTACCTACTACCTATACAAAATGGATCAACCTCAACTCTCCAGCAACATAATGCAATGGCCATAGGGCTTGGGGTTGCTATGGCTCAAATTGTCCATGTCTATTTCATTACAACTTTATTATTATGGATCAATATTTTACTACATCACTACGGGAAGCCATTCTTTCAAGATAGCAACACGCAACGTAATATCTCAAATTCATATTTATAATTTCCTCCTACGACAATTACTACAATCATTAAGCAATAACAACATTTCTATAGAAATTATACACTATATTTTAAATGAACTGATGCTATCAAATGTATTCTGTATGTTCTTTATTTAAAGGGGCTTCTCCTCAGAATATATTTAAATTAAATAA
This sequence comes from Antedon mediterranea, assembly GCF_964355755.1. Taxonomy (NCBI): domain Eukaryota; kingdom Metazoa; phylum Echinodermata; class Crinoidea; order Comatulida; family Antedonidae; genus Antedon; species Antedon mediterranea. Next base: position 12,467,357 of record NC_092671.1, on the reverse strand, counting down.
AGTTGACTTTATATAATACAATAGGGTTGGATTAAAATAAATATAACATTTTTTTTTAATGTATTTTATATTATTTTGTTTATACATGAAACATTATAATACAAAATTAATTATTTATAATATAAATTTATCACATATGTAGCAACAATTATTATTTGTTTTATAAATGTGTAACATGTTGTGCATGTTATGTCTTTTACCATATTTCCATTCATGATACTTTTTCAATCGATATAAAATTACTATTATAATTTTGCTTAATATGAGGATCCATGAGTAGACACACGAAACAGTTGGAGGCATATAGTTATAGTAAAGCTATTGCATTCAACTATATAACAGTTCAAGAAGTATCCCCAGGGTAATATGTTTTACAAGCATAGCAAATGAGAGAGATCTGGCTAATATCAACAAACATAAAATATTCAAGTTTATTTTTAAGAGAAACATAAGCATCAAACAAAATCAAATAAATAACGTAGAACTGCGACAGAAGCAATGATGTACCTTTCCCTTGTCAATTTAACTCGAGTTTGCCATAATACTTAATATATATTTGCTCATTATGTGCAAGACAACGTCGTTGGCTATTCAGTGTCTCTATTTAATGAAAATCATGCACTAACATAACATAGTGATGGTTGTACAGAACATTATCAATCATAGAGTAGAAATTAAAATTAAATATTCAAGGTGGAATGATTTTATCAAGCTTTCTAGAATTCTCAACAAAATGCAATTATAATGTTTGTATCTTTAATTTCATGCCTTGCCAACACATTTTCCATGTTTAATAATAATTAGATGTAAAATTGGTGAATTACAAATTTAATCAACTTGCTGGCACACATTTCTATGGCACAATAATAATATTATATAATTTAATAAATATTTAAATTGAATTATTTAACATAATATTCCTACATTCTATTTTTATTTTTTAATCATTATTTATTTTAAATAGGCACAAAAGAACCATTTTCCAGGCCTATTTCATTTTCTAATTTTAAGATTTTATTTATGTTTTTATTTTGTTTGCATTGTAAACATTTTTAAACAGATATACCTGGTAATGGTAGTTTGATTTAATTGCATACGAACTAGTAATTCAATTTATCCTCAGAAATGACACTATAATAAATCTTCATTAGAAATTATCAATAATGCAATTAAAAAATTAACAGAAATATTCTTACCATAAAAACTATTTGTTGGACTGTAAGTTCACGAAAAGCATGATAAACATCCCCTTTACGACGTATGTGAGTACGCAACCGATCATAGCAATAGCTACTGCGAAGTTTACCAAAACGAACAGACACAGTCCGCAGTAGACTATCCATTTTAAAACAAGTTATGAAATGATCAAGAACTCGAAGAACGCAGCATTTATTTGTCAGATCATTCAAATATTTACTGTGAGATATTGACTGAATGTGCGCCCATGACCCAAAGAAACATTGCAGAAAGATAGCTGGCCATAAACTGTAGAGTACCAGCTATCATGAATATTCTCTTCACAAGTATTTTGCTGTAAATGTTAATATGCACAGCACATGCAGTGTTGTCAGCATATACAGTAGAAATAGTATAAAATCACAGTGTCCACTTCCTTTACAGTGAGTTAGTAATGCATTTGGCACTTGAAGAGTACTAACAGACTTTAAATCAACATAATATAAGTAAACTCCAAGACTTGATGCAAATGGTCTACAATGGTGCGTGTAGGTAATATGGGCTAACGAACCAATAGCAACACAATATTGATGTCGTTAAAATGTTTTACACTATCAGATGAAAATTGATGAATTATAAAAATACAATGGTATCATAATAATATGCTTTTCTAATAACAAATTTATTACATTTTAATATAAAGGGTCAGTCACATAATATTTCAGTTCATTCATACAATACACATTTAAATATATAACTAAAATATTGAAATTTAAGATTTTAAGACCTTCTAAATCTTGTTAGCTACCACCTTTAAATGTGTATATAAACTATTTGATGGATTTTATTTCTACTATAAGTGTTATGTGGGTAGGTTCGTCTGATCATTTATTTCAACCTAATAATAAATTTAAAGCCTTTTATCCAGATTGGCTCTGGACAGTTAAAGCATGGAGAAATAAGTTACTTTCTCCATGGTTAAAGTGACCACCACAGCGCAATTCACGCCACCGGAGAGTAAGAGATCCAGTTTAATTTAGCCTTATGTTCATATCTTTGTCAAACAAAAACAAAATTCGTTGTTAATTGTTGTCAACATCAACTGTTGATTTGCGACAGATATTTTTCATCTTAAGGTTTATTGTACATCCAAGATTAAGTATCAAATTATATCCAATTACTGTACACTCTCAATTAAAATAAGCAAATACCTTTTCATTATGTAGATGATCCCTCATTTGTGTTTATTTAATATAAGTGGTTTTTTTTCTCGGCTTGACACTTGAAATCTTTGATTCTTTACACTTTGCCCTCTTTATTATTTTTTCATATATTGTTTCTTTATTGTATTGAATTCAATTTGTTATGGATTATTATATTCATTTATCTAGTACCTACCTTAGAGCTTTTACCATTTGTTTGGTCTTTTTTATCTTGTTTGCCACTAAGTTTCCTTCTTACTGGACTCTTTAACCACTTTCTAATAATATATTTAAAAAAGAAATTTATAGAATATGGTACATTGGAATAATGACAACTGTGATTCTATGTTTTGTCCTTTATTAAAACATTGTAAATATATTTAACAAAAAGAGTCCCAGAATGGCCACCAATAGAAAGACAACAAAGATGAAGAGATGAAAGAGAGGTATTCAAGGACTTTGTAATGGTAAATAGCTACAAAGAAGAGGAAATTGAATATGCTTGAGGAGGGTTACATCAAGTGATTGATGATTTAACCATGGAGGTTTATACCAATATATATATATATAACAAATGGTGATGATGATGAATATATTTAGCAAACCAATTTAAAAAAATTAACAAATGCAAATATAATAATAAAACCGTAAGTTGGGTATTCTAGGCCACACTATTGACATTTTCAGCAACGTCACTTATCATGGATTTACTGAAGAACGATGACTTTAGTAAGTAATACCCTGGCTTAAAAACAATTATTCCATGTTATCATTGAAGGTTACTGATATAGTTGGGTTATTCCAACTGCTAGACATTTAAACAAACACCTTGTCTACATCTCTTTTACATGAATTAATCTGCTTATAACTGAATTCTCTGGTAAAAAAAAAATCAACAACAGATCTGTCAGATCTGTCACTGAGCGAGGTGATTATTGTGACTTAAAATTTGTCTTTAACTTAAAATTCTGATTTATAATAAAAAATAGTAATAGTAAATCCTCATTTGCACTGGATTTAATAATCAGGTCAAGTTAAGCTGAGTTGCAGGCTATAGTGACCAAGAAAAGACAATCCGAATGCCCTATAATTCCCCCAGAGTTAAACTAAAACCAACATCAACCACTGCCCCCCTATTTGTTCCTCGTCTTTCCAGGTAAAATGAGCTGATACCATCAACGTCAATCCTAGTTTAGTTAAATTTTATTAAAACTATGATAAAACTAATGAGTGAAATTATTCAAATTCGAACAATGGTCAAACTTACAGATGGTCTTGGATAAAGTTACCTTTGTTAAATTTTCCATTTTTAAAGTCCAACGTGTATCACCACCCGTAAATGGAGTGATTATTCCCTAACTAAACATTCATATAGCAGATTCAAGGCCTACCTAAACAAATTATTTATTTCTAATCTGAATCACTAATTATCAAGTTAGTAAAAAGTTATTCATAACACTAAATGTGTGGTAATCATCGATCGGACTGGCACCACTACTACTTTGAATGGAGCTGAAATAAAAGTTCAGAAGTAACTGGACTCGAAAAAAGACCTTTTAAAGGTTGTATTGTAAAGATGTGGTAAATGGAAGATGTATTATAGGCCTAAAATATAATAATATTTGTATAGAATTCAGTTCAAAATATCTTTTGCGGGCCAAGACAAATCTTAATTTTAGAGTTACAATTGGTTAGTTGTTATTAGATTAATGGAATAAAAAAATCTACTAAGACATGATTTCATTTTTAATTGTTATTTTGTCCTTAAAGGTATATACATCCATAACATATTATACTTTCCATCATCATAGGAAAAAAGATAAAATGGTGTAAATAAATTTCAATTGACAAAATATTATTACCATCATTATTATGCCGGGGACTGTTTAATAAATATTCTAAACAAATATATCAATTGCCCTGGAAATATTTCAAAACAGAACAAATCTTTATTATTCATACTGTATAAACATGAATATTTAATGAAAGCCAAAAGTACTAACTGTATGTTACTTTGAATAACATGGGCCTAATAAATTTCCATTTATCTCTCCTCCCCACACTCCATCCCTTCTCACAAATGAATATCAAATTATAAAAATGTTAATCAATGATTTATGATTGGAAAACCAAAGCAGTTATAATACCACCATAAATAATTGAATTCCAAGTAAAACAATTATAATAATAATTGCAGTGAGTAATGGTGGGGATGGTAAATTGAAATATGTGTGCTAAAATGGATTTTATAATTGAAAATAGTTGTATGGAAATCTATTATCAAACTGTAGTAGCATTCTTTATAGTTAGCAACACTATGTAAACTGGTGCTGGTAATTATTTTTCTAAATTATAATATTTAATAAGATGAGTTTGAAACAAGCATTAAATACATAAAATGAAATCGTTAATGTTTTAGATTCGCAACGGGTGTTTGAAATATTTAGAGTAGAACCATGCCTTGGGGACGTCACCCCAAATCAGGGGATACCCGTATCTAAATGGGACATTTTCATGGATTTCATGAAACGAACAATGGATATTACACATAGGTTTTTACACTATGGCCAATCCCATTAAGGGGAGAGGGATGGTTCTTAAGTGGATACTATGTTGGGTTACATTAGTAATGGTTCAACTGTACTTTCATATTCAGAGTTGATAAATGTAACAAAACAAGTGACTATCTAATCAAACATACACATTTTTTTCAGTATTTTTGTTAGGTCCTGGCATCGATTGTTAGTGACAGTACAGTATCTGCCTTTTTGTGATAGCATTAATATTTTAAGTATATTTTTCTTTAAAGCACAACAATATGCAGGTCACTGAATCATATAATTTATCCCGAGACCAATGCTGTTGAAAACATTTTACATTATGTTAATTGCTTAAATTTATTATTTACAAATATTTATTTGATGCTTGGCTAAAAATAATAGCATTCTTGAGCGTTTTGAGATGGCCGATAAATTGATCAAGGCAAACATACAACTCTCAAGTCTTATTGATTTTGTTTCAGAAATGTCAAATGCATTATTAAGGCAAGCCCTCAGCAGCAAGATGCAATCTGAAAGGAATATCTATGTCAGGTCCTCTATACTACACGAGAGGTACAAAAAAGGAGTTTTATATTATAATAAACCTACAGCATATAATGCATGGATATTTCATACCCTCATGTTGGATTGAAAACACACACACAAATAAACTGATCCCTTTGGAGAGTGAAAATAAAAAATCATAATTTATTATAAGAGGTTTTGCATACCTAATAAGCTCATTCCAATGAATACTAATATGAATATTAGTAATTACTAATTACTACATTATTGTTATATTTTAAGTAGAAAAATAAATAAAATGGTTTAAATTTCTTGTACTGTAGAGTCTAGATAAAAAGTTGACAATATATCAATCTATAGGGACTCTAATCTATATGTATAATTAAATATTAATAATGATTAAAATTTCGGTTTTTGTTTGAATTGATCTTTAATTATTATCTGTTTGGTTATTGTACTATTTGGTCACATCACGTTCAATTATAAGAATTCAGAATTTTCCGGGTATGTATATAACAAAAAACTCTCAGAATTGGTGTTGTTGAACCTTTTCCAATAATTGTATTAATAATATATTTCTTACTAGGAAAGTCGCAGGTAAATAATAATGAATGTGCATTTTCCTTTCAAGAAATTCTAATTTACAAAATATGTATAGTATAATAAACAAAGCAAAAGTAGGTATACAGGCAATATTCTAATTAATAGTCAGACTTCGGAGATCCCGCTTCGGAGATCCCGCCTCGTGAATAAAAATACTGTAAGATGAGGGCGTATCAATTTGATCTCTGTTGCGCGTGTGTACAACTGAGGACTAGTGCTGTTCCGCCGTACCACGCCGAGAATTTTAAAGAGTCGCTATCCAATCGAGTTTGAACAATACCATGAAAGCCCCAGTGGTCTAATGGTTAGGGCAACTGCATATCAAGCAGACGGTCCGAGTTCGAGTCTCGGTTGAGGCGACTTTTTCTCATTCTCACAGATTTCCTCATCTTTATCGTTTCAAATTAATTAATTAAATTTCAGTATATCACCGGGCGGTTTAGAATTATTGTTCTTTGCCTACTGAATTAATAGTCAGACTTATACATATATACATATAGAATAGATGAAATAAACAAGAATAAAAATAAAATAAAAAGATGAATAAATTTTACATAAATTATTATATATTTATAATAATATATTCATAAAAGACAGAAATCACGAATCACAAGTTATTGCATTATCTTAACATCATTTTGTCAACCAATAGTTGATGCTAGATTTGAACCTCGGACATTATGACAAGCTGAGTATCTGGTCAAGAACAAAGGAATGACATTCACACAGTTTAGTCGAGTGGACAAACACCGCAAAAGTACCGCAAACTTATAGCCGAACAGTGCCAACACATGTTCAAGGTGTGGACTAAAAATACACATCAGAATCTAGTTCACCTTTCGGAAGAGATGTGGTTATACCGTGGTGTTCTGGTCCACCTTAATCACAGACTGGTCCACCTTAATCACAGACGGATGAACGCAATTTGGTGGCAACTGCCTGACACTATTTAACTCCTTGGGGAGATCGGAATGTTGTAGCGGACACATGTGGCAAGTTAGCCCAGTAGGCTAGCCAGTCACAGTTTATACAATCTACAGTGAAATATAGTAAATCAAGCTGGATTTATTTGCAGACTACAGTACTATTTTACTGTCAACCTGAACAAACTAATTTAATAGTACTGGAGTTGTAGCTTGGTGGTTAACGTGCTTGCCTTCCTATCCCAACGTCCAGAGTTCAATCCTGACCTAGTGCCATGAGTTGTAACCCACCACTCTTTCAACTCCACTCCATAGGCTTCAAATGAGACTTAGTTTATAAGCATGAAAAATATAAAATAGTTTATCCATCCTGTAATTGGCGAGTTTGTGCTTGCTGTTGGATGATTATGAAATAAAATACTTACTTTATACTTCCTTTTCTCTTGTATACAGGGGATTCATTGCTTTGATTTGATAGAGGTACAGATGACGAGCCTGTTCCCTCATTTGAATCTAAAAAAAAAAGAAAATTATTTTAATATGTCAGTAAACAGATGATGAGCCTGTTCCCTCATTTGAATCTGGAAAAAAAAAGAAAATTATTTTAATATGTCAGTAACATATTTAAAAATCAATGATAAGGTTAGTGGTACTTGTGTAATGCTACATTTTGGTATAAAACAAATAAATATAAGAAAAAAAAAGAAGTTGAAAAATATAAGTTGTTACCCCACAAAATATTAACTAAAATAAACTGACCGAGATGAATCACAGGTTTTAACTAAAATTCTTTTAGTCATCAATTTGCTACTAAGGTATTGAATTCATATTCCTGATTTGTTTTCATCATTTCATTACACAGGTCAATATATGTGATGAACTTATATAAATCGATAATGAATTAATTAGGTTTAAGTAAACACCTATTAGATTACAAAGGTTTCTATAAATCCTTAACCTTAATTAATCAGTAATTACAAATTATTTAAATAATGGAGTATCCTATACATTACATATTAAAATCTTCACAATAGATACCAGGCCTACTTGATAGTACAGATATTTATATCATGTATAGTAATACAGTCACAAAAAATGATCTCATAATTTGATCTATAATGCCTTTATAATTTGGTCAAGCCTATAATTATCTTGTTGAACCAAGAAACTATTATCACAATATATTTGTAGAGAAGTTTTAAAATAGTCCCCGTTTAACATCAACTGGTAAAACTCCAGATTTACACATACTGTACCATACAAATTGCAGATAGTGTGTAAAACTCCAGAGTTTTACTACCGGTAGTTGATGTTAAAATGGTATTGGTGAAATGTTCAAAAATCGCAATGTCTGTGTCATTTTAAATTCAATTTAAAAAATCAACTTTTTTTATTTAAAGTATGGTTTTGTGAGAGTTGACACTATACTACAATTAAACCTACTACTTTTGTGTCATCTTTTTCTCATTGTAAACTGGAAGGCTATAAAACTGCCTCAAAAGAGTACGAAACAAAATGTGTTTCAAGGCTAGGATGATTCAGTAATCCTTTATTTAAGCCAAAAATGGAATAAGTTACAAAGGACCAATTGCCTCATTGTCAAGTGGATATGACCCTTGACTTCTAATCTCAAGGTTATTGCCACTTTTAAGTTTACATTATACATAGTACTACTGTATATTGATTTTCCAAATTCTTCGCTATAATAAATGAACCACCAACAAGTTTTTGTTGTTGTGCCTTCCTCTCTTGTGAGTACTTACAAAATAGACTTTCCAAAACAAACAGCAGAATACTTGGAATTACTGTACCACAGATTTCTAGAGTAGATATTGACCATCCGCCCACTGACTTTAATTCTAATACTATGATACTTGTACAACATTCAGTCAATACATTTATCCTTTGAAATCAGTACAAAAATTATCAACATTACACCATATTTTAGTTGACTTGACCAATAATGTAGTATAAATTTACAGTATTCAAAATATTTGTTTTAATTCATGACTTTGCAAAAATGTTCTTATTGAATTTTCATAAGCCATATATACAATAGTTTTATTACAAAATAATACTATTTCATCAACTTTTCAGTTGCATATACACTAATCAATTGTCAATATACTTTGTAATAAAATAATTATATTACATTGATATTTAAAATAGCAAGGGAACTTTACATAATTATGTTATGTGGAATTCAAATATCATAATTTCATAACCAATGATAAAATGATATCGATATGAGAAATACTGTAGTTTGAGGAATTTGAAAAATGAAATGTTATGAATTTGATCTTAATTCACATTTGAAGTATTAAATAGAGCGAAAGTATTTTCTATCCTTCAAATAATTATCTCTAAAAAGGACACAACATTCAGTAAATTTGCTCATTGCAGTGTCCTCTCATATTTTAAAAAAGACATAATTCATTCTTTGCATTGTCCTTCCATCGATATATAAATTATATTGCAAAAGGACATAAAGTCATCGTATTATCCTCCCATATTTCTATATATGAATGTTCAGTTAGTTGTAATTTAAGGGAATTCAAAATAACAAGACTGAGTGTTAAATATATATATATAGCCTATATATTGTGCCAGTTCTGCTGTACATTTCATTTCGAAACCTGAGCTGCACTGACGAGATCTAATAAGATCGAAACAGTACTGTCTGCAGATTGGATATATATTATATATATATAATTTTTTTCCCAGACTATACTAATAATTGGTTTGTTATGTTTTTATCACGTCACCTTAAATAAATAAGGTCCATAAACATCTACTTATTCAATAACTTTTTGTCATTCATATAATTCATGTCAATTTATAAGATAAAGATACTGTAGATCTGAACTGTCAACAGAATACAAATAATATAAACAATTCATGACCAAGTGACTGCACAGGGTAAACACTTTTACCATGTAATTGCAGATTTAAACAATTTAGAAGTCCAAAGGTACAAACCTAAATTTATGAGACTATGTATAGTAAATATGCAGTGTTATTTCGATGCACGAATGTTCATTGAACTTTATTATGACATGATTTTCATGGGGTAAACAGAGAGCATATTTGATGGAGTTTTTAAATGGGTGGTGTAGGGCAAGGGAAAGCAATTTAACATAATTTAATGAAAAATATATCTTCACTGTCAATTGTTTTATGTGCCCTTAGCTTTTTATAATTCCTACTGTTACAATATACTATATCACTAGTGTTCAATTGTAATCTCTACTTAAAATCATATATACAAAAGGAGAGTTACATGAAAACAAGACCACAGTTTTGTCACCTGCAATACACACTCCAATTTAGACTATATTATCATTTTGCGCCAATGCTCAATCCAAAATACACAGAGGGAATTTAGTGATTATCGCAAAGGTATACATTTGGCCAATCGGTATGCATCTAAACATTGCAATAATAATAATGTAAATCCATTCAATATGTTTCATTTAACATTTCATATTATGTCATAATTATACAATCCAATAATAGGGTTCATAATTATATGTTATGATAAAATTAAAAATGCTAATGTAAAGGATTAAATGACACATTTATTGCATAATATACATAGCTTATTGAATGTTAGAATTACTGTTCATACTAACAAAAAAAAAAAAAAAAAATACTTGTAATACTGACTATTGCTTTAGATTCTTACAAATTTTTTTCCTTCATTTTTGTTAAATTGTACATGTAGTATAATACCGACATGTTTTCATTGATAACATTTCTAAATTATATTCTTTCATTAGAGTAACAATATGTTTATAAGCTATTGAGAGTGGTACTTCATTTCTGCTTCGAAGAGCCAAACATTGTTCTCTACTAATCACTTTGGACTAGAAAATTTACCACCATTTTGTGCCCAGTGAGCATCAAACAAGGGCAATTTTGCAACTAATTTTAACAAGCATGTTGTAGGCTAGAAAAATACCAGCGATAACTAGTCCAGAAAAAAATATAATCAAGTCGACTAATTATTAATTCCTTATAAAAATGAATTAACAGTAGTAATTATGAAACGATTCTATCAGACAGCAGGCAATGGTATGATTATTACTGAATGATACTTTAGTTCAAATACACCTGTATTTGCTTTACTAACCAATCTTGTGATGCATCTCAAATTCCTGCACTCTATTTTTAAAGCGCACTGCTGTAACATTACTACACAGATATATCGATGTTCTATATTCTTAAATTTATAGTCATAAAGAAACACTAAACCACCCCGTGATATATTGGAAATTAATTAATATAATAATAAATGATCAAGATAAGGAAATAGGTAACAGGAAAGTCATCCCAACCAAGATTCAAACCTGGAATCTTCTGCTTGATATGCTGACATCTTTCCATTATACCATAGTGGCTTTTATGATATAGATCAAATTTGATTGGATAACAACTCGGATTTGTTGTTCTATTCTACTCCATGTGTGTGTGAGTGGCCGAGCGGTTAAGACGTGGAACCGTAATTACGTAGCTATAACATTGGCAAGGGTTCCAAGCTTACTCGCTCCATGGTTCTGGCAGTAGAACGAGTCTTCTCAGATAAGGACTATAAACCGTAGGTCCAGTGTACATCTGGCTCATGTGCACCTTAAAGAACCTGGTACATCTGTTGAGACGAGTAGGGAGTTACCCCATTGTACTAGTACATCACAGCCATTGATCATAACTGGGTCCTCTGGGAGACCAGTCTTCGACTGAAGAGGTCGCTCAGTATAAATAAGCAACAAACAATTTTCAAATTTAGATATAGAATATAAAAATGGTAAATATAAGTTTAGTAATATGTTAGTGTACATACTGAATACAAATGTATTAGAGAGTAATAGTAGTTGGTTGGTCTAAGTTCAAATCATTTATAACCTATGCTTTTTCTCACGCTGGTGGATATTTCCAAATTTGGTGTAACTCCGGGTAAGTTTATTTGAATATGATGCACAAGATCTTTATCCAAATTATGGTAAGTATAGTATACTGAGGCTAACTAAAACAATAATATGAATAAGTTAAAATTTAACAAAATCCCAAAAACTTGAAGTAGGTAATAAAACTGGTGAAATGAAACTCAATAGGAAGAATTGTTAGTATGATTGAGTTCCTATGAACAAACCTTCTAATCATCAAAAGCGTTCTCATACTGAGCATTATGTTGTGCTTTTGCTACAGTAGCCAAAATTCAAATTTCCAACTAATTTCATTGGAATTCCTTGACATGAAATTAATTTCACAGTAGGGATATTTCCAATAAGAAGAAAAACAACTCATTTTTCCCACACATGCGGCCACCTACTAATTTGTTCACATTAAAAACCAAGAATCAATTTATAAATAACAATATTCACATGTTGGTAATATTAATAATAGTTCCAATATTATAATTTGCAACAAAATTGAATCATAATTAGTTTCACATTAAAAAGTATGAGCAAATATTAAAATAAATTGTTGGTATTTAAAAAAAAAAATGTTTTTTTAATGTATATGGTGATGAACTAGCATAACCGCTGTTTGTGCAGAAACACATACTTCGTATACTTTACAGTATACAGAAGCTACTAAACATAAACATCTTGAATATAATTCCAGTGGTTGTCATTCCATTACGCAGGTAACGAATAGAGAATAAATGCAGTGTAATATTTTGCACACAGAAATGTTTCTACTCAAAATACTTTGCATTAACATTTTGATTTACAAACATCTTCTGATATATTATTTAAACATTAATGATTGATTTAATGTTCTAATTTAAGTTATGTTGTAAAAATTGGACAAAAACACAAATATTTTTCATCTGTTTGTGGCGACGGCAAAATGTGGTTTATGAGTAGAGAAAATGGATGGATATAAATACAGTATAATTTACAGTATTTTTGTATGTAACAGCAATCTGTCAGTATTTTATTAACAAGTCGAAAAAAATTATGGATAGAATGACAATAATAAACAACAGTATTTTAATAGAAAAAATGAAAAATTTATAAAATAAAATAGACTGAAGTAATACTTTAAATAAAAAGATAAAATAGTCACAATGTTCCAAATAATAAATAGAATTGACCTGAACTCCAAGCTTCAACTAAATAAATTTTAAACCATTTATTTTTATTCACAAGAGGAGTTGTTTTGCTTTGTAAAAATCGTGCATGTAAAATTAATAAACATCATTCTAAATTAATTCCAAAACATGGTGCATATGCTGGTAAAATGCTAGATAGAATACATATTAAAATGGAATAAGATCATGGAAAGAGAAAGTAATCAATAAGGCAGATATATTTCTTGACAAACACACTCCTGTTAGCTTCACAGTAGTAAATTAAAAAAATTCAAATAAATGAATATAAATGAAAACCATGTCTGATGACATCTGAATCTGTACATAATTGATTATAGCAGCATTGACTTGCTGTCAGTGTCATGTGTTTTCTGCTTTCTTACCTACCTTTTTTTACAATCCTACGGAATGATCTCCGAATGCTCATCCTACTTTTCCTAAGGGAATCCATTGACTACTAAATTCAATAAAATCCAATGGAGAAAGCCGGCAGGCTGGGAGAGGTGAGCCCGTGTTTATTTTCTTTTTAGCTGTATATATAGCGATATTCCAATCCCAGCTCTTTCATAAAACACACAGACACATCTGCTCAAAAGTGCAGGTAAACGCATCTAACATACTCCCTCTGTTTAACACAATAGGGAATATCTACAGTATTTGTATTGGCTCTTCCATCAAGTGTGCTCTCAGATAGAATGGCCTTCACATCTGTTGCTAGGTTAATGAGAAATCTAGCAATAATGCTGTTGCTTTTGTTACATATTTTAAAATATGACGAAGCAAAATAATGAAATAAATACATTATCCGATAACTAAGAATAATATAATAATAAAAACCACCCTCATATCAAAATGATTGAGCTGCTGACATTTGCTTGATCACGTACGCAATATAAATTATGTAGATTATTCAAATTTTTAATTATTCCAATAAAAATATTGATTAAATTTATGGTTCAAAATTAGGTTAAAAAGATTTTTGTTTTTGTAGCTATTCTGGTATAATTACTCATTAAAAATGGGATGCAAGTTATTATAATTAGTTATAAAAAATGCCTGGTAAATACAATATATCAGTAATTATACAATAGTGAAAACCTACAAAAAATTGGCAGTGAAAGTTCTTATTATCATTTTATATATTATTTAAGATAACGTTTAACACTTATATCAATGCTTTTTTGGAAAACACAAAAAGAACTTTTTATCTCCACTTTCCTGGGATGTGTTCATAAGGGAAATGTGTCAATCCCTTTAAAATTTGGGATCACAAGATTATTTTACAGTATTTAAATTTCACTTATTTTCTGACAGTTATCATTAGCCTTGGCTTCATTAAGGATTTTGTCTGATAACAATAAGCAGTTGACATTGGAACTTATTGATTAAGTAATTGTGTCAAATACTGAAGCCCACTAAGTGGTTGCCACTGTGTTTTGGTTTTGTAAGGTACAGTATGAGATGGTAGCAACAAACAGGCCTCCTATAAATATGCTTTCAGATGGTCCAGTTGTGACGTCAACCACAACTACTGTATGACCGAGTTTATATTTATCGGATCTGGTTCACACTAGCGTATTGTAATCCAGATCAAGAGTTAACCGCTGACAGATTCCAGTCTTCGTCACGCCCGATCTTAGTACAGTATGTGCGAACATAGCCCTAAATCTTTTTTTCTTTTTGTTTAAATCAAGATTGTTTAGAAGTGCTTAAGTGAAAAACTGAATTGAATTTATTTATTTTTAATTTATAATTTTATTAAGTTTTTGTCAATGTTGATTTATGTAAGACAAAGTTGTTGTTATTTTCAGAATTAGCACTGGTGGCGGATACTACTTATAAACATATACGTCTACCATAAAACAATCAATTCCTGTTTTCAGAAATATGGATCATGTAGACATAATTAAGCAAAAGTTGGTTCTTGTTTTTAAAAGCACTGGATGTGGTACCAAACCACAAAGTTGTCTACTGTAGGAAGGCAAAGTTACTTGCTTTTATTCCAGAATTATCCCTGGCCTCTCCTTCCAAGTCGATTCTGGAAAAACACAAACAGTTTCCCCTCCCAAAAACCCCAAATTATGTTTTTATGTTAATAACAATACACATATTTGAGGTGCGAGTTTTGTGACAGATCCAACATTGTTTGAGGTGGAGGTAAGTTGATGAAAAGGTGCAAGGAAGTTAATAATAGAAAACTGATTTATATCGCATTATTAAACATCAAACATCTTATCTTAGTATTATCGCAAAGATTTAAACAACCTCTGGCTTCAAGTTAATGAAATGTGGGGACCTCCAGAAACATTGTGAACTTGGTAGAAACAAAATAACATAGAAGCAGCTTGGAGTTGTACGATAATGAGACTTATCAAAAACTTTAAAAAAATAATTTTACTTGATGTTTTTGTAAACAGTATAACATTAAATTAGTCCTAGTGGCTAGGTCAATATTTTCCAATTATAAATTTGACCTTTTAAAGAGGTGGAAACCTCGTGGGATGAATCCACTGCAATTGTAGATTTATGGCATTGGTAGTAACACTTTTGGAACGATTATTCCTTTATTAATGTTATGTATTAATTGTTTGCATATGATGTAAAGCTTATGTTCAGATGTAATGTACTTGCATTCAGCCAAAAATCTATCATTAAAGTACAAGTGTTGTGTTCCTGAATATTTACCAAACAATAAATCTTTCATTACCAGTCTTACTGAAGTTAAATTTAAATAGTGAAAATTTAATTTTAACATGGACATCTGGGAAATTAGGTCAGTCCTGGTGCAGTTGAACTTGTGTTCTGCTTAAGGTGGCTTAACTTGAGGGAAATACTGTACATAAAGAAAATATAAATCAATAATCCAGAATAAAAAACCCGGGAAAATTGTAGGGAAAGAAATAATCCAAATGTACCTTGAACTTAATTCAACGTGGGCTTTAATTCTTCTTGTTGTTCAGGTTGTTTCCTCAATAAATTGTTAGGGAAAAACGTTCAAATCAAAAATGTCTGCAGTTTTGGTTTTGGTCTGCACAATAAAGTAATTAACGGTTTATACAGGAAGCACATGGGAACCACAATGGAAAACTGTTCCAAGAAATTGGGAAAGTTCTATCATAATACTGATAATTCATTAAAAAATATTCTAGTGTATTGCAACATATTTATCCATCATTTTAGAAAGCCTCAGTGGTCTAATAGTTGTATGCTACATATCAAGCAGAGGGTTTCAGGCTCGAATCTTAGTTCCGATGGCTTTTTCTCATTCTCGCAGATTTCGTCATCTTTATCGTTTCTAAATAAAAAAATTAATTATCGCTGGGTGGTTTAGAGTTTCGTCTGAGCATGTAATTTTAATATTTATTATACTGAAATTTACAATATTAATTAATGTTGTCATCATCTTTGATTCTCCTTCATGAACGCTGCATAAAGAAAAGTGTAAATAAATGTATAAAGCGCTACCAGTTTCTTATCATTATGGATTTCTCATGGGTCCTCCCTTAGAACATTTTGGTTAAAAAAAAAATCTAAGGTTCAGGCAACAAAACAGTGCCCTTAAACAAAGCACCCAGATTGAATACATAAAAGAATTGCTCTCATGATTCATATAACTTTCAACAGGTAATATCAACAATCCAACATTTGTTCATATGAACTGTAAATATCCCACTCCTTTCAAGGGATCATTACTCCTCGCTTTTAGGGGCAAGAATCAGATTGCTACTTATTCCACAATTCTTGTGACAATCCTATCAATAGACTAAGATTGTGGCCAATTCCATTATTCCTAGGTTGGTATTCTGGATTCAATCTTTCTTTATCTAATATGCATAGGCGGATCCAAGGGACGAGGGCCCTAGGGGTGTCACTTGTATACAAATCATCAGTCACTTTGAGACATGAGGCACTTGCGCTACCGGTTTTACTGAAAAATACTATGGACTTTAACTACCAACATGACAGGAAAACAAAAAATATTTCTACTGGTTTCTGGCAAGGTTTGTGATGGGGTTTGCGATAACATAGGTGGCTGGTTTGCGATAACATAGGTGGTTAGTTTTCATTGATTTCAAAGGTAGGATCCCTTTAGTGGGGGGAGACACAAAATTGCAATATACTTCATTTCACAATTTGTAGGCCCTTGGCACCTCCTATTTCAAAATCCTTGATCAGCCACTGATGTGGTCCACTTTCGTTTCTATTAAACTATCAATTTCAAAAAGAAAAACAAACTAAAAACATAATGGTTATTCTAATGATGCAATCAGTTTACTTTATCAAAATACTTTTATCTCATTATTATCCCTTCCTTCCTTCCTCGGAATTTGTAAGTGTCCGTTGCCTTGTCTTATTCATGAGACTTTTGATCATAAAACATAAGAAAACGATCAACAGATCGTTACGAACATCTACGTATGTCTAAAAACCAATCAACATTTCCATAGCTAACAACTACCATTTCATATGCATAGCTGATTATAATGATGTTGCTTCATAGTTTTTTTTTTTGCATCACAACAATTTTTTTTTTTTAAAGCTAAATTGAAATGTGGCTAACAATTATGAAAGGAGAATCTGGTGCGATATTTAAAATTAGAAATAATTTCTATAATTGTTTAATAATACAGTAGTAGAAAAGAGAATGACGCATCATATTGTAGGCAGTTGCCAGATGCCTTGTGGTAAGTAGCTAATATCAATAAATATTTTCACTTTACAGGTACTATTGCACAAATAAACTCCAGTACACATGATGACCACAAAGGAGATTCATGCAGATAAAACTTTTCCAAATATGGCAATATTAACATAAGCATGGTAAAAGTACTATATTTTATAGACCATGAAGCAATGCTGGTGGCATTAGAAAATTTCAAAACATGGAAATAAATAGTCTAAACAAATTGTACATTTTAAGTACATGGCAATAGGATATAGTAACAGTTTACCTGTCTAGAAGGCCACCAGTATCTAGCTTTTGAATGCTTTTTATATTTCTATTGTATTAAATACCACCTATGTTTTGTATGTATATAACAATGGTATCATTTACAAATACTGTATATCAACAACACTAAGAATGGATGATAATTAGATGAACTAAACTATATTAATATATGGAAATATGAAAATAGCAATAGCAAAATTCAAAGATATAAATATATTCTAATAAATAAATGCATTACAAATTTATGTTGATGTTTATGACACAAGGTCCTAAATCATAAATAATATCCACATTTCAAACATTCCAAACTAAGCTATAAATATCTGTTCTGTTTAATTTATAATAATATATTAATTTCACTTGATTGTTATAGGATATAAAATTGTCTCACAAATAAATAATTATTATAATGGGGTATGATTATAGTAACATAATTTATAGAGGGCAGCATAACAATTTGAATAGCACACTATGCTATAGATAACATAAACAATACGTGAAGCATAAAGCATCACAACAGGAACAATAGACACGTTTCGCGCTCGCGAGGTCACCGTCAGTTTGACCTTTTAGTGGGTATACAATGGTAAACAAACACAGCGAGAGGTATGTTAAAGCATGGGAGAACTGAGAGATGATCATCTTAAAAAGCAATCGTCAAAACTAGCCTTTTGATGGAATGGCATGGTAAGGATGTTATTTATTTTCTAAACTTATGTTTTATATTCACTGTAGAATTATTTGGGCATTTGGTTCGGAATCATCGACTTTATTTATGTATTGTCATTTTTGGTTTGACATATATAATTACGGTGCATTTAATACATGTTAACTGTTGATTTTATTTACAAATGTTGCGTAAATATATTAATTATTATCTTTCATTCTTTTTCATGTTCCTATTGCATCTTCCATGTATTATGTGATGTTCTTCGGCGCTTAAACAGACACCCAAGCCTCCTAGGCCTAGTAGACCAAGTACCGCATCATCAGCCAACGCCACCGGGCGGGCGGAGAGACCCGAGCACATCGTGGACGTACCTTTCCTTGAAAAATGTCCAAGATTTTGCGCCACTATCCTTCGGAGCCGACGCAAACCACTCAGCAAGTGTTTGAAAATTAAAAACAGGAATATTATTCAGTGATTTTGTGTACCGTAGTTAAATTCACGATTTATCCAACATATACAACATTTATGATGCACCTTGCAACAAAAGCACTCGGCAGTCGCCATTTCGCTATGCTTCAACACGCACTAGGCGAGAGCTGTGTTCGGTTTGTTTACAAATCTATACCCACTATTTCTGATTGGTCGCGAGCGCGAAACGTGTCTATTGGGGCAACAATTGGGGCAACAATTGGGGCAACAATTGGGGAAACAATTGGGGCAACAATTGGGGCAACAATTGGGGCAACAATTGGGGCAACAATTGGGGCAACAATTGGGGAAACAATTGGGGAAACAATTGGGGAAACAATTGGGGAAACAATTGGGGCAACAATTGGGGCAACAAGTGAGGAGGAGGTGTTGTTGCTGTCTTTTTACCCGTTTAAAACCAGGTATCCCATGTTTAGGTCATGCCTCTTTACCTACCACAGGAATACATATTATTAAGCCACAGCTTGTATCTAAATGAATGCTAGGGGCTCAGCTGTTTGTATCCCTCCACTAAGAAATTCTTAAGCCAGGTCCGATGTTATTTTAGCTAACTATAATCATCACGTTAAGACAGTTTAGGCATGTAAAAGGTGACATATCAACACTTATAGGTCACAATTACAAACAAATAGATGGCGGAGGACGATCTAAACTAATATTGATGCATTTTCATATTATAATTTGCAAATAAGGATTTGGATGATCAATATCGATTCAGAAATTCCCACAGGGCGATTACATGTCTGCTATCAGAGGTGGGTGGGGTGAACTAACCTATTTCTCATCTAGCCTAAATTTGATACCATTCAGGTTTTTAAGTGATCGGAACACCTTTACGTTTTGGCACAACTTGGAGGGTGAAACCATGATTTTATTTCGCATAAAAAGGTAAGATGAGAGAAAGGGTGAAGATGATAGTTGAGAAGCCAACACTACACCAAGTAAACATTATTATTGAGTGATAATGTGATAATAATGATGACAATGCTGGATGGGTAAAAACAATAATGATAGCACTGAAGATGATACCAGGCATTGACTATGATCATGAAGATGGTATGATATGGGAATAATCATAATATGATCAAGATGATGATATATTGAAATGTATGATGAAAGTAACAATGAAAGATAATATTGATGACAATGATGTTTTTACATTAATAAAAAAATAAAACATCTTCATAGACAGAAATCAAACAAATATAATCATGAAAGATGACTTTTTCTTCACCAATATAACATAAATGTTAAAAAAGGTAACTAATTAATAAACAATTAACATAAAATAAAGACAATTTAAGGCATTTACACATGCCTAACACAAATCTGAAATCACTATTGAACAAATGTAATTTAATTCAATGTCCCATTAACGTGGCTCCCAAACCTTCTTCCAATATGACATGTTGTGCTTGGTTTAACACACTAATTTATCAGATGCTCGACCAATCTTGCCTTCGGCATCTCTTAGTGCTCTTTGCATAATATAAT
This sequence comes from Antedon mediterranea, assembly GCF_964355755.1. Lineage (NCBI taxonomy): Eukaryota > Metazoa > Echinodermata > Crinoidea > Comatulida > Antedonidae > Antedon > Antedon mediterranea. The sequence goes on along the minus strand of NC_092671.1, from coordinate 12,446,687 downwards.
TATATAAGGTGAAAGGTACAGCATGGACTTTGAAGGATCGGCATGTGATGCAGACTGCAACCTCACACAATATAAATCTTACACATGTAGTTTGCCCCACAATACAAGAATTATTGTCGCAAAACCACAATAAACCTTTTAATAAAGATAATAAAATACTACTGTATTTCATGTATTTAAGAGTTTAAAGCTCGGTCTACACTATAAATATGACTATATGTGCCCAAATATGGTAGTGATTTTATATGAAATCTTCAAGTCCATATATAGGAACATCACATTTTTGTCACATAAAGTTTGCTAGTGTAGAAAGAGGAAATCTATGACAATGTATATACTCCATTTTACAAACAATTTCTGATTGTAAATATATTCAGAAAATACAATTGTATAAAAAATAAAAACATAGAAAAAAAAGCCATTCATAACTATTCCATACAAATAAACGTGCCAAAATTTAGATAAATTTTGTGATAAGAGTTCCCAAAACGCAATTAATGCTGCTCCCTGGAGTTTACAATGAACTGAACTATAAGTGACTCTCTATACCTAGTATATATGTTAGACAAAATGTCACCAATTTATTGTAATAGGCTTTGTTTTTGACCTTTAATCGGTATTGTCGCCATTGCATTAGTTTTAGATTATTTTAGAGAACAAATAATAATAATAGTTCAAGAGTATTGACTGCTCTAAAGCACACAATAGTCACAGAAATTACGGGAGCAATGCCATGAAAGGATAGTAGATTGGACAATAGGGGGAAATAAACAAATTACTTTTTGGGAAGAAAGGTTGTGCTACACATACTCTAATACATATCTGTATGACAGCAAAATTGAAGTCTAAACTCTTACACTTACTTATTCTAGGATAAAAGATAAGGATCTGTCTACACTATCAAACTAGTTTGACAAAAATATGCCTAAATAGAGCAGTGATATGCTCAAATATGGTAGTGATATGACATCATCATGTCCATATATTGTTGTCAATATCTAAAATGATACTGTATAATCAAGTCTATGATTGATGATAATAAAATAAGCGGTGATGATGTTGATAATAGTTATGTTGGTGATTTTGATGACGACCAGTAACAAAAATGATGACTACACTCTGATATAAACAAAATAAATGAATTATAAATCATCATATTTAAATCTATGCCTTCTATGCTAAAGTTGACTGTATAATCTGTTATTTTCAGCTTTCAGCCCAAGCTCATCTTTCTACGTATGACGTCAAGAATTAAGGAATAAATGATAAGAAATATCAAATCTTAATGTAGTAATCTGAGGTAAGGTCTTTATGATGTCTGAACAAGATGAATTTCTATTTATGTTACATTGATTCTCAATCAGAATGTATATCTTTTTATTTTTATAACGTAAACTTTATAGCAATGTGATTTCTTCTACGTCATCTAATGCATAATTTATTTTGTTTCATGCAAACTGCTAAGACTTTAGCCTTAGGATAAAATTCTATTTTAAATTGTATTCATTGAACAAAAAAATATGACGATATGCTTTCATTTAGTGAGTATGTATGTAGTTGTGTTAGGCTAAGCTGGAGTGGAAGATGTGACAAACCTCAGTTGACTTTAATCCCCTATGCCAACACTTTATTTTTTGTCTTTAGCCTAATCCTATGGAAGGTAATACTGTAGATAATATATATGTATATTTATCTCGCACACAAATTTCTTCATCTTAATCGGGCAGTTTAAAGTAAGCTCTGTCTACACTATCAAACTAGTGTGATGTGTCCAAATATTGCAGTGACATGATGTCCATCATATCTATATATGGGCACATCACATTTGTTTGTCACATAAAGTTGGATAGTGTAGACAGAACTGTGAATCTTGGTTAGGGTGGCTTTTTCTCATTCTCACAGATTTTCTTTATCGTTTAATTAATTAATTTTCAGTATATCATGAGGCGGTTTAAATTCCTGTGAAAATGTATTAATATTATTTAATTAATATTATTAATCATAGGATTTGAAAACAATTAAAATGTTTGTATATTCTAATGTATGATTTATTTCTATTTGTGCACATATGTCTTTCTAGTTGTCAAATGCTTAATTGATAATAGTAAATCGTACATCCTCATGTCTATAGAATATCTCTGATGGATTTCTGTTTGCAGATGGGGATTTCTGCAAACTTTTTTCATCGATTGATAAAGTGAAAATCTACCTGCACTCATAAATAATAGCTAGACTACGGTAATCAATGCGCACTTAATTAAATGTGCAACCCTAGCTTCCGTGTATACCTGATAATATCGTATGCCAGATGTTATATGATTGGGCTGGCTTTTGTAATAGGTAGGCGAGAAAGGATGAAATTTAAATGGTGTATTCAATAAGAACAATAATTCTACCATATTCATATATATTCTTTGTTTGAATGCTCTTAATGTTTGGCAAGCCTCCATTTGTATTCAACCACAATATTACCAACTTTTGACCTACATCTTTATATATGTATATATAGTTGTAGCCTATAATACCGCTGTTGATAAAGTGTTTATAGCAATTATATCAATATACATGTGCTACCTATAAATGTAATTAAATTAATTTTTTAACAAACTTTCTTTACAAATATTAGATTACTGCTTTAAAAAAATGTAGTCACTAAAAAAAGTATTTTATCAAAAATGAAAATGCATATATTGTTCAGGTGAGGTAACATCTTAAAAGTAGGAAATTCAACCTTTAAATTTTAAAAAGTAGAGAATCGCTGAATTTCAAAATTGATAGTTCACTGATTGATATAATTTCTAGTATGGTTGTTTCAATTCCAACGAAACAACCAATTAAATAGGTTTGAATAAATTAAATCTGTTAGAGGAATTGTCGAAAAATTAAATTATGTTTGGACTAAGTTATGACCCTTAGATCCAGTTAACAATCTCTGAGTTTACATGAAATTGTAATGTGTGGTAGAGTATTGTAATAATCATTAACCAATATAAATATTTCTAAGTCATCTAATTAAAATTAAGACAACAGTGGATTAACAATGGCACTAATACAAACAAAGCATCAATCAAAAAAACTGACAAATGCAAAACAGGAAATATTATTATAATAAGTAATAGTTAAGTCATGAGCTTCATTTATAATTCAAATGTTATTATTTCTGAGTTGTCTTCAGGTAAAACCACAATATCATAACAAATCTACGTTTCCATCAAAAACAGAATAAATTATTATTAATATAATTAAGGCGTAAACTCAAAATATATTTTTAAAGTGTTTTTGTTTACATATTTATTTAATCACCCTCTTGATTAAACACGTGACTAGCCAATTCTACCTTATAAGTAAATTACAGTTAAAAAAACCAGATAAAAACATCAACAGAGACAATAATCACAAACACCAATTAAATATCAACCAAATAGGCAATGTACTAAACATTTTTTTTTCTTATTCTCCTTTCAATTAGAATAAATTATAACATAGCACAATAAATAGACGTTTGTATATAAACAATGTTTCTGTGCACTGGAAGACTAGACAAACTAAGAACACTCTGTTATTAATACCTACAGTATGTTATTTTGTTCCTTGTAGAAAATTAGTAATATATAGAGTAGGTGACAAGAATTAGTAGAATGAAAAACATTTGATATTTTCTAAAAGTGCTAAATGTCATTGATAACCAAGAAGGTGTTTTAAATAGCTTAAATTAGGTTTAATTTTTTTTTACTTTCAATCTAGATAGATAAAATTATAGTTGTATGGGGTATAGAGGAAAAGAAAAAGTTGTAATGAACTGTCCTCTTGTCACCAGTTAATTAAAACAATATAAAAAAAGATTTTTAAAAATGTGCACAGTATACATATACATATAAAAAATACATAGAAAAATATGTAGGTTGAGGCTTTAGACTGGAGAACAGAGATTTTTGCTGAGTAACCTTTCCTCCACCACCTAGCCTATATCCTGGACTGTGTTCAGACAGTTCAAAAGAAGGATACCTTCTACAATAGAGGTGTATAATGGAATGAAAATAATAAAATTGCCATACCTACTGAAATTAATTAATAATTTTCCAAAAATAATTCAGGATGATTAATGAAGAGTAATCTTTCATGAAATCAAAGATACACCAACTGGTATACAGTGAAGAGACTAAGAACATCACTAATCACCAAGACCCACCAACATCCGTAAGCACAGCTGATTGGGCGAGGGTTTATCACATGACAAAATATCTAGAACCTGAAACGCATCTGTGCCTCACTCATTACTGATGACAAGTAGATGGGTAGCGATGGAAAGGAAGCATAACAATCAATAAAATAGTGTCTTTCATGGTTCAAATGAGGAGGAATCAAATCACGCTATTTGCACTTCTGCGCCGGAAGCATAATCATTAATTTGTCATCGTTATCTTTAAGAAAATATCTGAAAACATATTTACTTCTATCTACACAAACTTACATAGTTTGATTAAAATAGAAGGTTGACTCATGTAATTATCTATCAAATGTTGCATAAACGACAAAATTACTGAATCAATTTGTGTAATCAATTCATATTTGAAAAATATATTAGGAAGCTGAATACGGCTACATATACAACACACCATATCTTATCTTAAATTCTGGAAAAGTAAAAGTAATTCTAAGATTTCAAATGTTGAATATTGATAATTCAACATTCTGATGAGGATGATGATATATGAAATGCCTTATACAATTGTATCTAACATAACATCTTTTTTTTCAATATGATGTAATATTTTATTTATTTCAATAATGCTGTATTTTTATGGCATGTAACCTGTATTTCTAGATGATCACAAAAGAAATTCCAACAATCTAAAATTACTTAAAAAAATATATTATTATATTTTAACAATAACATCTTATATATTTCAATACTATGTAATATTTATATCTTTCAATGTACAGTCATGTATTTGTGGTATGTAAGATGATTTTTACTTGGGGTACCCGAGTCTAGTACTTACTCATTTTCTCCTTCTCTTCCTCCATCTGGACACTATTGAGTAAAAAGTGCGATTTTTAAAGTACTACTCCTCCCTTATTCGTTATAGTATTGAGCTGGGATTTGGCATGAACATACTACAGGGACATGTCCTCAAAGCTATAGAGCCGGATTTTTAATTTTTTGTTAATTAATTTGTTTAATTAAGAAGCCACAATGTGTGACACACACCACAGCGTTATGTAGTTATATGGTTATATGCGGATTCTTGGCGTAGTGGTTATCACGTTTGCTTAACACGCAGAAGGTACCTGGTTCGAGCCCGGACGAAACCTTTTTTTTTTTAATTTATGGTGAAAAGTACTGTATACGCAATATGATAATTATACAGAGTATATCTTATTTTTATTATTTTTCAAAATACTTAATCGGTAATTATCACTTTTACACATGTTTATTTTGCTTTGTGCTTATTACCATTTATTTGTAATTTAAATGGATTAAAAAACTTTCTGTAACCCACATTTTTAATGTAAGAGGTTTCGTAGTGTAGTGGTTGTCAAGTCTGCTTAACACGCAGAAGGTCCCGGTTCGAGCCCTGGCGAAACCTATTTTCTTTACTTTCTAACTGTATACGTCTGTATACAGCTTCTTTCGCTGTACCCCCGAGTATTGCACATTCGTGCTTGTTAAAAATACAAAAGACATTCTAACAATTTAAAATCACTTTGTCATCTCAAGAACATATTATTATTATATTTTGAAGGGGTCTACTTGTGTACTTCATCATCAATGACTTCAAGTAAAAGGGGCCTTCTTAAGATATGAAGAAGACAGAGGAGGGATCATCTTGTAAACAAAATTGTTCAGTTATTATATCTCCATAAGTTGAAATAAATAATATGCACATTTACATTTTTGAAGACATTTTCCAGTATACTGTATGCCTATATGAATTTTAAATTATTGAAAAATTGGAAGTGATTTATATAAATTTAGCCGAGGACAATGTTGATCAGGTAAGTAAAATAGGCCTAGCTGGCTGCATGATTACCTGCTGTGAGAGAAATTCCAACATGCTGGGACATGAATATAAACTTTGTATATTGGCTAAGCAAAGTTTTCAGTTGTAAAATCTATGATTCTCATTCAAATATTCTACCATGATAAAAATTAATGTCAAATATCAATAATATAATTCATTAACAAAATAAAAGCATATGGTAAATGATGTTTTGAATTAAATAACAATAAAAATAATATAGTTAATAATAGAGTTGTTCCACTTGGCAGCAGGGGTGATGGACTCTTTCACTTACTATAAGTTGTTTAATAAATAAACAGTGACATAAAACAATTCACAGCTAAAGTTATTAAATGTAGGCAGTGAAATGTTACTAAAAGCACTAGCAATCCTAAAATATAGGCCTACTTCCTGCTGTATAAACCTATTGGATAAGAAAATTAATTTTTGATCCATTTATAGATTGAGTGTTACAAATTACTTTAACACACCTTAACTAAATAAGTAATACAGCTTCATCAAGTTTTGACGAGGGTATCCAAAATCAATATAGGTTCTCGTTTTTAACAAATGAAAAAAAAAACCCCACAAATACTTACATTTATCATTCTCCATGTTTGATCCCAAAAAAGCTGGCGCTGACCCATCCAAGTAGCCGTCCACTGATGAGCCTTCTGATGTTCGTTGCGTGTATTCAATCTGCTCTTTAAGAGGTTTAATCTCATCTAAGAGATCTGCACTGTCACGCCTAGCAAGTCTTGATTCGTACTTTATCTGCGGTGTTGGTATAGTTTGCTGATGTTGCGGGTAAACTTGTCCTTCGTCACTGTGGATCGATGTTCTTACCGAATCATGGTTGGGAATCGGTGCGTAGTCTGAACTAACTTGACTCAATGTATCAAACTGCAAAATTGAACAAACATGCCATTTAAGTTTTAAAAATCTACATTTTGGTATTTCTAATTTAATTTTTGCCAAATCTGTGCCTGTCTAATACCTCTTTCCCATCGCCCAGCAAAACTCCAGAGTTTACACACATCCCAACGCACGCCATACAAACCGCTGATGTTAACGCTCCTGAGTGTGTTTGGACACACACCATACAAAATGCTGATGTTAACGCTCATGTCTGTCTAAACTTCAACGTTTTGCTACACAATGTGAAAGGGTATTAAAGTGTCATGGATAATTTACTTCATACATTTCGATATAAAAGAGGGGTCTGGGTGTACAAATTAAGTGCTGAACTAAACCTAATGTCCCATCTTTGGAATTTTAATTCAGTAAATTTAGGGGGTTCCTGGTTGGCTTATCTCCCACGCTCATGGATCTGCTCTTGAGATTTCTCATTTGTAGAATAAACCTCCTACTTATTTTACAGATCTCTCTTATCATTTCTCCACTATATGGCAGGTTTTACCATATATTAGTCTTGCGTTCCAATTACCTTATAATTACATGTATCACATGGCAGTTTGGTGACTGCATTAAGTAGTGAACTCCCCTGTGTTGTTTTCATAAAGCCGACGATTTCTTATGGGTATTACGACTAATGAATTTTTTCAAATTCACTGAATTTTGTTAATTTCAATAAAGTTTTATCAGAGCTACTGACAAACATATTACATTATTTATAATGAAAGATTAAATGTTTATGCAAACTTTGCGAACTAAACTATATTTAGTCTTTGAAAATGTTATTGAAAAATGTATTATTTATTAAATATATTCATGTATAGTGATATTGAGGTGCCTGTATTATTATATATATTTAAGGAAAGTGTTAATTTAATATAAATACATTTTAATATTAATTAATAAACATAAATTAATTAATTCTACTTTTAAATTGGAAACCACACTTTTCAACAAATTACATTAAAAGCAAATAAGTTAGAATCAAACAACAATTTAAAAGCCAACATTAATTTCAGTTCATACGATTATTCATACTAACATTTCCAATTAGCAAAAACAAACACATAATATAACCTTATGCGTGTAATTAATAAACTAACATGTAATTTCATAGTATTTAGGTACGTTGGTGTTACAATCTATTTTTAGTACTTTCCTTCTGTATCTTATAGGTGGCCTTGTTATTAAATAGACTTCACCTTTACAGAACTAAGTTCATCTAAATTGTATAAGATCCTAAAAATAACTTTAATGCACGTCACTTCATTTGCAATAATGAAATAAATTACCATTTAGCAACTGATAAACTCACAATATGGAAATAAATTAAGGGCTCAGAAATAAAAGCAAAATAATTGACAAAATGAGAGGGATGACTATTTTATTTTAGGCCCATATTAAGATAACTCAATATTTTGGTAACCTTTTGAGCCACAACCAATTTTCCTGAAATTCATGCATAGTCTGTTTGTTTGTATATAGATATTTTCCAAAAAATATGGAAAAAAAATTGAAAATTGTGATTAAAAAGTTATTACTAAATATTAATTTTTCTTTCTGGGTATCAATGTATATGGTAACCTTATTTCTTTATTGCATTCGTCATGAGTCAACCATTAATGATGAATCGTCGATGGGATTGAAATAAAGCTTAGCAAATAATCTTTATACTTATCATAGCCTAAACTATGTGAACCCTGGCAGATGATCTAATAGTGATCATTAGTGAAAATCCTTAGAGAAACATTATGACAAATAAATACTAGAATATATTTAAAATCATTGCAATTTAAAGATATTAATTTTAATCTTGAATATAAAAATGTCAGTAGATGTTCCAGTAGCAAAGCAAATAACAAATGTGGATATCTAAATAATACCTAAAATACTATATTTTTACAATATCATATTCAGTGTGGCATAGATTTAGAGACAAGTATGCAGAATTTGGACGCATTTATAGAATCACCGTTCATCTGTCAGATGACGTCAGAGTAAGTGAGTATGGTATGATTTAATATGATGAACGAATAGGCCAGTAACATCTGTACCCAAAACATGAATTAAATATATGCATTTTTTGTCGGATTTTTCCCCAAAAATAACATGAAAACGAAAGAAATCAATTTGAATTTTTTAACAAAATTATTATCATAACATAAAACGAGTTTCAGTATTACATTGCTACATTGTATAGAAAATGATAAATAATGAAATGAACTCTTACTGTCCTCTTTAGTCACATCATCAGGTCAAAGTTGACAATGGTTTGTGCACATAGTTTTAACAAGGTGCCCACTTTTTAGTATTAATAATCAACCAATGAAATTGATTTTAATTTATTATCATTGAATATCTTAGTTGTTGATAAATGGTTTTTGAATGCACATAAATAATGTGCTCTCCTTTAATAGTTTGTAAAGCGTATGTCTATATCAATAACAAGCAATAGCAAGCAAGTGGCTTTAGGAATTTTATATATTAGAAAATGTTGAATAATCCTCTTTTCTATAAAAAAAAAAAATAAACAATACAAAATGCAGCTTTTATACATGAAATAAGATTCATAATCTAATTTACAAATATACATAACGATAACGATAACGATAATAGTGTTTGTACACTATCTATGTAATCTTGTACAATCTCCAACATAAAAAACAGACAAAATTAGATTTCCATGAAAAATATCAATTTCATAAATAATTAAATCCATGTTCTTATAATGAGTTTGCAACACATCTTGGAATCAAGCCAATCTGTAAAATCTCAATCAGTGCCTAAAATGATTGTTTTAATTTTCCACAGACACAGCATACTTACACAACACCATGGTTAGTTTGTATTGGGTGTGTTCAATCTCCACATGTGAAATAAACAAACTATGTTTAATACATGCAAGCCAGTAATGTACAGGTTCCACAACAAACAACAGTTTTTTTTTTAGAATAAATATGTTCCATTGAGTAAGAAATGATACATTAACATACTGACGATTTGAGACATCGTCAAACCGAAGAACCACCCTTTAGTCTTGAAATTCAATGATGAAAACACTAAGATTACACATCTAAAATTTCTTCTCTGCAGGTTACACCTTTGATTTAAGAGGCTGGCTGTGATTGGTCAAAGGCTTATAATTTAGTAAACCTTACAGGGTAACAACCAATCAGAAAGCAACTTGAATGAATACTTTTCTCAGGAGATAAGCAGCCGATAAAACTGAAGCTTTCAAAGCAGTGTTGGCAAATTAATTGACTACCCAAAGAAACTTGAATTTTACACAAGCTATATGAAAATGCAATTTCATCATACAAAATGCAATTTAGAGAAGGTCACTATAAAACTAATTTGATTATTCAACATTTGAAAAGACGAGGTTTTACATTTATCTTCTGCACTGTCTTTTATATACGCTTTGACATACAGAAATGATAATGTACCTTTTTAATTGAAAAAAGAAAAAAAAAATGTTTGCATAAGACGAATAGGTGTGGAGATTTTGGGTCCGATATCTGATAAAGTTTTTTTTCCAAACTTGTATATATATATATCTATATAAATTCAATCTGCAAATAGTACTGTTTTAATATAATATACTTTTTGGTCAGTCTGTCAATTGTCACAAAATTATTTGTCTGTAAATAGAAATGCAACTTAAGAAGCAATGTTTACTAATTTAATTAAATTTTTTACTTGCATTTCTTAGCTTCAGGCTTAATAGATGTCAACTTCCGAAATAGTTAACATGCTTTAATTACTTGTCATCAGATTCTATGGAGCTATCTGCCTGATTTAAAGGGGTCATAGTATTTAATGAAAGGGCCGAGGAAAGCAATGGTAGATTCTCTTAAATCAGACAATCTACGGAAGATGTAGTTGAGGCAGGGGGGATCCAGGAATTTAAAATAGGTGGTGGGAGCTGATGGCCCAAAAAATCGTAAAACGGGCCAATGAACTTAACCTACTGTCCTATTCTTGTATTTGTGCACTTTCCAACATTTAGGGGGAGGGAGCCTCTTAGATCCGGTTATGAATTGGTGCCAATGATACAAAAAAAAAAGTCCAGGCTTAAGGTATGGATCCTGGGGGCATTTTTTTGTCAATAACTAGGATGGGAACTACGAGTAGCTATTTGGTTGCATATTTCCTTCAAGGGATTGCCACATGCGATACCTAGCTTAATTCAAACACAATCTGTCTGACAGATAGCTAACGTAATTACAACATAGACAAGTTAAATGATTTACATCAACTCTAAGATGGTTGTAATGCAGAGAAATATACAGACAACTGGAGTATTAACACAATTGGCTAAGAAACACGCACAAACTATGAAGGAAAGCTGTCGATAGGATAAAGAATATAGTTTACTAATTGTAATCAATACACAGAGATCAGTAGACACGGGTTCAGTATCCTTTATCACTGCTTAATTTCTTGTAAATGATCATTTATAGTATTGAGCGTAATGAAGAATTCTAGACAACTTTAATACCCAAATAAAAGGTGGGGGTTTTACATAAAAGAGTAAAGGTAGGTATGGATTAGACATATCTTATGATAATTAACAATGACGATGACAACTATTGTTAATGTTTTACTAGTCAAAAGTCACTATAGGATTAGGAACAATTTGAAAACAATACTGTAAAAGTAATACAAATATGCAATTTGCCTTAAATTTAGAAAATTTATATAAAAAAATGTCCAAATGTATCTATTAAGACTAGAAGAATATTAATTAATCTAAATATATCAAATTAATGTTATTTCTCAATAACAAAATAAGAAAAAAAACCGAGTAACTATAATTTATGATTCAAAGAAATAGATTGTTATTAAACAAGTGAATACAGTTTGTGAAGGGCTTGCATCAAACAGCCTTCTCAAGACTAATCGGTGCATGTCATACATACATTACACTGATTAAGAAGTAACTCACAACTGTTGTATAAATTATGTATAAACAACATTATTTCATTCACTTGATCTGCACAATATTACACTTAAGGGTATTAAAACACACCATCATTGTTATATCGATATCATTTTTTATTTAATTTATGTTTGTGGATATTATAATGATGACAATTATGTTAAATGCTGTTGACCAGATATTGATAATAAAAACGATGGCATTGATGATAATGTTATCATTTGTTCTTTCTAAATGAAATAAATTATTCCTTAAAAATGAAGTAAAACTTAATTTTAACAAGAACAACTATGAGATATGGTTCTTTAAGTATACTTAAATTATCATAAATATAACATAACATGGTGTAACGTTTAAAATTGATACTATGATAGTTGATTGAATATACCCATATACAGTAATTCACTTATTGATTATAATTCTACGGTACTTGAAAACAGTAATTTGATGTTCTTTTAATTATTGTTGGCGTTAGTGGCGGTACAAAAACAATATTCAAGAATCAACCCTTCCATTCCTTAATCCTCAGATAAAAGACGAGACTTCAAATTAAATGCTTAAAATCAGTGATTTGATAGTTTAAAAAAAACATTGAATATAAGTATATTGGAAATGAGAATAACTTGCTACTAGCCATGCTAGGTTGGCATTTTCAACGGTAGCGTTTACGTCAGTACAAATTTCCAAATGTCAACCAGAGAAGGTCAAATAGACTTCTTAATGCAGTCAATATTGTAGCTTAATTCGGCAACTGAATTTTGCATACATAAGGGTTTACGATAAAAGCTTTTTATTTCCCTGTGTGACAACAGGAAATTAATAATCGATAAAGTAACATTAATACCTATCTATTGTATATTTCATAAATGTTATATTTCCCCTTTAGTTGATAATTGATCATTTCTATAATACAATAGCCTGTGTTGGCTATGAAGGAGCTGTTATTTGGAATAGAATTAATGTAAACATATTTAAATAATTTTTTAGTATCACGTTTAGTTGTTTTCTATTTTATTCTATTCATTCAACTATTTAAAAAAAAAATTAATACAGTGCTCGTCATTTTAAAATGTAACATATATTTACATTTTTGACATAATATGTATTTGAAAAAATGTTATTCAGTAATGTAAATCAGACACAAGTCAGACTTTTATAACAGCAATTCCATTTCACTTTTATTTCCATTATACGTACTTGTTATGTTAATTTTAGCAATAAAATAATAAAAATAAACTGAACAATCAATTTCTCCTTTGAAAGTAGAATTTTCCACATTTTTAGAGAAATCTTTAGTAATTTCTTTTTATCATGTTACTGCTTTTATTGCTTTCTATTCTATATTTCAATTTTAATATATGAAAATAAAGAGAGAAAGTCTTCTTAACTTGTGTGTAAAGTTGTTAATGAACTGCGCATTTGAGAGGCTTTAATGCAGATGGTCTTGTATTATTACATCTAATAAATGGCTATAATTATGGTTACTGTATATTGGATTTAAAATAAGAAGAAAGTAAGACGTATACTGCATACATAAAAGCTTGTTTCAATAAATCAAATTTAGTTTATAGTGCTATTTGTTATACTGTATCTTGCTTTGTTTTATAGCTACTAACAATAGTGGCTTACCATGTAATTTTATATCATGTTTCTATAACATGTTTATTTTAAAGCAAATTTTTAAAAATTCTGAATTTATTTTTCATCTAATTTACTAATTACAGATTAGTAAACTATAGAATATTAAATTTGAAGCTGTTGCTTTGTCGTGGTTGGTACACATATTTCCAAGGTCATGTTGTCATGTGATCCTAAGGTCGTGGGTTCAAATCCTGTCTGATACCTGGATTTGTTTGTCATGATGAAACAACTCTCTAAAATAATTGTTACTAGACTTGGCTACTTTTATCTATGTTTGTCCAGATTGCCACTTATTAGGACAGTAATTAAATTCGCTATCGGCAATATGCCAAAATAATTTATTAGTTATAATGAATTGAGAGAACTATTTCTCAGTTAAAAACATCTCATTAATGATGGGATGATCAAAATGCATACACGCAGTTAATGTAAAAATTCTATTACCCATCCTTTTGATGTTTTTTTCAAGTTATAAATAGTAATGCCTTATAAATAATGGCCAAGATATAGGAGATATAATGTACAGTTAAAAAGCATCTTATTGTCAAAGGGATTGTGTATTACAAATACAAATTAGACGTTCAATATATATTTTATATTAAATAGCAGTTCTAATATGTCATCTGTTATTCTTGTGCAATTTAACGATAAAATGCAAAATATTATTGCTTTTTGGCTTTTCTAAAATGAATAATGGTTTAACATAGACTAATGACTTATAGTACAAATGGGAATTTTCAAAAAAATTTGGTAGAAATGTAATAAAGGTTGAATTTGAAAGATAGATTGATCTTTTCTGCTTCTTCTTTTAAGAAAGTAAGGCTGTGTAAATTTCATTAATGGATCCAAAAGGGAATAGGATACACAGTTTTGGATTGATGCCCATATAAGGGATTATTACAGCGGTTCTTTTTTTTGTGGTGATTATCAAGCATTTTGGACTGGTCTTTAATGAATAAAATATTGTTTTAGACCTAGTCCAGTACTGTATATGACATTTGCCTTAGGATTCGCCGAAAAATTGTCATGAGCCAGTTTCTAGTTTGAAAAGAGGAATGTCAGGAAAATGAGATTCCCTATAAAGCTCCTGGCTATTTGTTTTGATTTTCAGGTAGACACAGACTACAAAAACACTGCAGTATCATAAGCAATAACAGTAGCATTAACATCTATAGAATGGGTTGAATGAACAGGCCGGATTGCAGTGATACAAATATTAAACCACAAGGGTATATAAGAAATGGAAAAAGCACGTCACAATCATGCAAAACCATAGAATTAACGTGGGGAGTATCTATATCGCAATAACAATGTTTAACGCATATTAAATTCAGGAAAAGGTTGAATGCTCTGGAAAAGTTATCCGGGATAGTACCAATTCACAAGTGTATAAGTGGATGCAAACGCATTAGGGATAATGAAAATATTACGTACTTTATCGCTGTCCCCAGACTTGTTTGTGTTGATAGTGGAGACGGACGTTAACGATGCTCGTTCTTGTCTATCAATCAACGAACAATCATCGCCAGTACTGTCGTCAAGGTAACTTGACCTATAAACAAAGAAGATGTCATAGGCATAATTACAAAATATAATCTCTTAGGATCTGTTTGTCTTGTGTTTTATAAACATTCTATTTTTAAGTCCAGATAATAATGAAAAATGTTTCCAAGATGTTTCTCAATTATTATTATTATAAAGTAAAAATAATTATTTTTTAAAAATAAATAAACTTGTATTAATATTTGTTCTTCCTAAGAGATATATAAATCAATCATTATTATCATCCTAAATCATAATTTCTCATACCTGTTTGCTTTCTGTCGCAAATTACGGATGGAGCCAGCTTTCTTCAAATTATTTGCTCGGCTTGCATGGATGGTAGCTGTAGGAAAAATTTATGAAAAGTGTAATCACATAAAACAATTATCCTACACATATTAGACGATGCATAAATTCATTATTGTAATAAGCATAACATGAATACAAAATGATGAGTAATATCAATCTTACCTATCCTCAAATGGCCGTGTCTACTCTGGATGGCTTCACGAACGTTTCGTACCCACTCTTGTTTGTTTTCTAGGGTAGTAGTCTAGATAAACAGAAAATAAGAAACATAAATTAGCTTTATAACCATCAGTAGTATGATGACCAACATGTGAAAAAGAGACAATACATTTTATTGAATGTTGATAATTTGATTTTGTTATGTCTGTCATTTTAAAATGTTAAATTGTATGCATGTCAGGTGTTGAGGCTGAAGTAACTTTTAAAGTCTTCTGCTACAACTTTCATATTATTTCATAATAATACAGTATTTATTTCCTTCATAATATAACAATATATAAATAATATGGTACAAAGTTCATAATTAAAGAGAAATATGGTAGCTACAGTGATTTGAAAAATAGCAGTGACCTAGCAACACAATAGCCATCATGAATGGTCAGTGTGGTGCTTAAACTCACGACTTCAAGTTTACAAACTTATGATCAACTGCCATATCAATTTATCTGTGATCCGTTTTTTTAGACGGTTTGCAGCATAGCTTCTATTACATGCACTTCAAATTCACTTTACACCTGCATGCTAATTGTAGGAAAGATTCTGAATACCTGTTATTTTAGTTTTCAACAAACCAAGAATTGGTAAATGGGCATTTTAGCCAAACAATGAAAGGTTTATACCTTGAAAACAATCTTATTATCAGAAGTTGGTGTTTTTCCTGTCCATACAGCAAACTTGCAACTGTCGCCCTCTATGTGTTCTGTGATTCCAAGATCAGCAGTCTAAAAAACAATACAAAATCAGAATGAGTAAAAATGTAATTGTGCTGTGTAGAGCTGGGCAACACCCATTTTCCAAGACTTTCACCCACCATAATCTTATTTTAAGTTCTTCCACATGTTGATTTTATTTATTTTAATGACACCCACTCTCAACACTTTCTAGCCACATCCCTAAAGAGTAAGTCATTTTTTAAGTGTAATAATAACAGATGAATGTGGTTAATGACATATAAAACACAGTATTATCACTTTAACAATAATTGAAACCAAAGCTTTTTTTTATTAATAATAATAATTAATAATAATAATAATTTTTCCTTACATCCATTTTGCTCTTGTACATATACTTTGTCTTGCCAGTGCTATCTTTGGTTTCCTTAGTGAAAACCAGGAATCGTTCAAAGAGGAACAGATGACGCTCACGACCTTTACGTATAATCTGTTTTGTGTCCCACACTTGCAACGTGTCCTGCATCAAAACATCTCCCACCATCTCAAGGTCCTAAAATAAAGGATAATAATGTTGACAAATAACAGTAATAAGTGTATTGCCGACACTATGATGCAATAATGCAATATCATACCTTTTATAACCTAAAGAGCTCTACTGGGATTGTTTTACACAAAACAAACCATATATCACCAATAACAATCATGTTTAGGTTCAATTTGGTTTTGATCAACAACCAGGATTTATGATGCCCTACTGAAGTCTCATAACAATAATTAATTTAGAAACTATGGGATGGATTTCATCCAGTAATTAACAAGGTTCTAAAAATATATAATATAGTGATAAGAAAAATGCTTTGTTGTCGCCAACTATTCCGAATGTGTTAAAGAAGCCAGCAAGAATAGACAAACCCACGTGAAAAGAGCTTCAGAGTACAATATAAAAAAAATCGCATTACTTGTTAACGTTTTATTCAAGACGCCACAGAAAACACTTAATAGTCGGTTGAACTAAATAAATAACCTTTGTGTTTCTAATAATACATATAAAAAACACAAATGAATTAATATAACTAATTAATAAAATTATCATTTTCAATCAGACTTCAACATCATGTCATGCCCTGGCATAAACAAATGTTTTTACAGTATGCAGTACATACAAAAAAAATTAAAACCAACTCCAAAAAAAAAGAGGAAAAAGTTGCAAAAACATTTTAAATTAATTATACTCTGTAACTCCTTAGGTACGGTATAGTGAGTTTCCAAAGCCTACTATGCAAGATTTTCTTTTTTAGGAACTTAATAAAACACAAATCTTAAAACCATTAAACATAGATTTCTTAAGAGACTCTAATATTGTCTTCTTTGCAATAACTTAACTGAATAATGTTCTCACCTCAAAGCCTTCTAGCATTGTCAGTGACATTGCATCATTGGCTTTTTTTGGAACATTTAACATCACTTCTAATCCTTCTTTCATCTCTCCTGTTCCTTCTTCACAACATGTCATGAGATCCTAAACAGAAACAAATTTATTTTATTCATAATTATTGTAATTGTTTGCAACTACTGTAGAGTAGCTTTTCGTCAAGGGGTTGAGTAATTGGTCAGATGTTTTGCCCTACTCGAATAACCCTTAGTCATCAGCGCAAGCTCTGTGTTCACATTTCGAGGTAAAAAGAAAATTGGAAGGTGTCTTGTTCAATAAAAAATTAGAGGAAATATTATGTATCAAGGTAATGACATAATTTCACACTCTTTGACAATGATAGTAGTCTAGATGGAAAATGGGTAATGCATACTATTAACTGTGCAGAAAAAAGGGTCTGATTTTTCATAGAATAACAATCTATAAAATGACAGCATAACATGATTAAAAACAATTGCATCCTCATCTTTACCCTATATTTTACTTTTTTTAAACATTGCTTTATAAAAAAATTAAAAACATCATTCAGTACGAGGTAAGTAGATCAAAGCATCTAGCGTGCTACTTCAATTAGTGTCAATTCGCATTCATTTAACTATTTGTCACTTTAATAGAGCTTTACCTTAAGTAGTAGTTGATACTTAGTAATCCTCTGTACTGGTTTGATTAGGTATGACTGTATTGACAACGCCAGATCATGCTTAGCTTGTAAGTCCTGTAAAAACATGGTATAACATTCTATGGATCAGCTTACACTTAAACCTACAGAATTAACTGATATAGCTAGTTACCATATCTGGTAAGTTTGGTCAATGAAAAATATCTAGGTAGTCAATTTATTTAATAATGGAAGTTTGCATTTTTTAGAATTTTAACTAAATATGTAATTTAAAAAGTAGTATTTTTTAATGTTACTGTATATTTGTTACACTTTTGATAATTGTTTGTTTTGTATTTATCTTTTTAAATGGAAATTGCTGTACAACAAAAATAAGTTTCTTAAGTCTTGTATAACGAACATGCAATAAATGGGTTTCTATCTTTAATTTAATATAGACATTTTGATTCCTAGTTATTACTTAGTAGTAGTACTAATAACTATGGTTAACAGTTCCTAATATATACTAAACCATTGTCTAAATACCTCGAAAGGAATTTAAGCAAGAGATGCCAGAATTAATTAAGATTTGATAATGGAGAAGGTCCTGATGGTGCTCCCTGGTGAGTGTCCATCTTAGACTCTGCTTAGATAACACAAGACCAGGTACAACAAACGTGATCTGTATCTAATTTGACAATAATACACCTGCTAACAGTTAAGAAGACAGGGTGACGGGTCCAACTTAGATGCCAGAGTGAGTGTCAATCAATGTGTGATTAAAGGAGCAGTAACTTTGCTTTGTATCTAAGGAGTGTTTTCATAATAAATAATAAACATGTGAATGTGTTTGATAGTGTAGACAGGGCTTTAGGTATACACATACCTAAGTTAAATAGCAGAAAAGGGTGAGAGGAAGGGAGGACCAAATATTAATAATGTTGTATATCTATGTATAATGGATTATTTACAATTTGTATACTTTTTAATTGTTTATATATTTTATGTTATACATTTGTTGCTAGTTTACTCAGGTATGTCAGAGTTAATATAAAGCTAATATATATAATAGAAGGTTTAAATTTAGTTTGTATATCTTACAAAAACAATATCTTATTTGTTATGGAAGATTGAAAAAAACTACAATGTACAGAGGTAACTGACTATCACAGGCATTTAATGTTGCTAACAAAATTAATTTTCTTAATGGTTTCATTTCAATGAAATGCGGATGCTGGGTTAGTTGTTAACCTTTTGCCTTTCACATATTTCTTTCCTTAGTAACAGCTAAAAGATTTATTTAATATGCCATAGTTATTACAGTATTAACTCATTTGAGATATTTTGAGATGGTGCAGCATTATGTCTCATGTGCAATGGTGCAAATCATTATGTGTTTTTAAGACTGTTCTCGGTTGTATATATTTTTGTATTTTTTTATGGTGTAATTTTTTAATTGGTGGTATTGATTGTTTTAGATTAAGCTGATGTTTATGTTTTTTTTTATGTACAGCGCTTAGAGTTTGTTTCTGTTATTTTGAAACACTTTATAAATTTAATTTATAATTATTATTACTATTCTGCTTTTAATAGAACATTCAAAAGGCAAGTACTTACATCAAAGAAGGTTCCACCATGTTGAATAAGTAGAGCGTTTGAGTCTGGTTTGTTCTTGCAATACGTTACATACATTTGAAATTTTTCAGCCTAAAACAAACAAGATTCATGTTTATTCATATTTTATGTTCAAATTTATTTCTAATTCGTAAACAGTGAAAGAGTAAATAAAATAAAAAGACAAATGATTTGATATGTCTAAAGACCAATAAACTAAATTAAAGACAAATATTACTTAATTTAAGTTCAACAAAAATATTTGTTATCATTTAATTGTACTTACCCAGGATACAAAGCCATGACCAACATTTTCTGGCATGTGTTGATATTTTACAAGTTCTTTCAAGAAAATGCTAGAAACATAACAATTGTATTAATAATATAAAATATAATTACTATCTGTTAAAAATGAAATGATAATGCTGGAAAATACTGTATGTATGAAGTGAATGCACAAACTTGAGTTTAAATAAAACTTGGAAATATTAAGAAGTGATGAATAAACATTAAGATAAGATAAGGAAGTAATTTAGCATGGTTCCCACTAGAGACTCAACACAATTCAGCGGCGTATTGACGCAAAGAGCTGTATTGCATAATCATAAGTGGGAACTGACGACGCAACGGTCATGCAAACATCGTAGGTTTGATTTCAAGCAGGCGGGGGCAAACACAAATATTGGAAGGGTATTTTCTTACGTTTTGTAGGTTGTGTTACGTTGCGTCACTAGTGGGAACCATGCTTTTTAATATGACGACGACTATGATACAAAGTATAATATGTACAGTGTCATAATAACTGAAATTCTTACTCTTTATGAAATTCATATATTTCTTCAAGGTTACCAAAGATGATGTTTTCTTTGCCAACTAAGCCAGATGGAAGATCAGCCATTGACACAGCCATCTCACACAAATAATGCTACAAAAAGGGAAAATGCATTGATTCAAATATGTATCTTTTTTTTAGGCATTAATGTAGAAAATAGTTCACTCACTGACTTATAATAAATGATATTTAATTGTCTCATTTGAGGTTTAGAGAGTGGATTAGAAAGGCTTGTGAATCACAATCCCCTCACAGGATTAAACTCTGGACCTTGAGATTGCAAGGCAAGCATCTCAACCATTGCTCAACTACTCAGTAGTCAAATATTTTTAGCCCATGAGAAGATGGCAACTGTATTAATGTATTGTTTGAAGGTTTGTATGGCGAAATCAAATGTTGATATAAAGTTTGCGGTACACCACGTATATTTGTTCTGAAAAGAACTGTTGAGTTTCTCGACGTTTCGATCAATATTCTTTGATCATCCTCAGGAGTGAGAAGAATTCACTCACTATATTAATGTCAAGTCTGCTTTTTGAGCAGTCCATAAATTAGAATAGTGACATTTCTATTACAAAAATAAAAAGTTTTACATTGATAATAGTGGGCCTAGAGTAGAAGTTGCAGTTTCACTGCATTGAGGCAGTATTACTGTGTTCATCTTTAAGACAAGTCGTTTTAAAATTTGGCTTAAGACATCATTAACAGTGTGTAGCAGTTTACTATGAATATATGGACATGAATATAAACTTGTCTCTTCTCCAACTATCACATTGCTATGGTCAGAATGATTTGACATTTCACTGCCATTAATTAATTACCATTGAATGTAAATCACCTATGATCAGTGTGACATTATGGTCAGAATAATCTCCCATCATCAATCAATAAAATATCCAATATGCATATAGTAATCACTCAAACATTCTTCACTCAATCAAAACTACTGCAAGTTGAAATGTGGTTTAGTCAATAGATTATCGTTAATAGATAGACAATCATTGATCTCTATGACTCAACAAAGTTGGAAATAATGAAATATTATGTGTGAGCATAGGTCATGTTGTACATGTACAAAACATTGATTCCAAAGGATTTTAATGTATATTTATCCTCAGTACAGAGGTTAATATTAGTTTACCTGTTCCGACATATGAGGACCCTTTCTGAAAAAAGCCTATGAGCTTAAAGGGTCATCTGCTGTTATACCAGGACCCAAGTAATTGATGACAGTCGAAGTGGCTAGAAAGAGCTAGTTATGATGATTTGTATAACCTTGTACACCTAGCTGATGACTACACTTACCTTTATACAATATTCTAAATCTCGAACATAAGCTTGTTCGGTCTGTAACAGCTCCTGCATGATGTAATCACGCTTTTTGGCGGACTTTCGTTTTCCTTCGTTCAGCTCCTTTGGACTATCTCTAAGTTTGACCTCAAGGAGAGGATCAGACATGCGAGATGCATCCAATGATAGATCTTGGATTTCCTCCTGAAAACAAAAAACATTATAAACAAATATAATAAACAATACTAATCTAACATTAGTTAACTTGATAAATAATAGTGTCAATTCGGTCTCTGACTATGTACAGTATCTTAAAACTTAATCTTAAATGCATCTTGTATCATAATATTCATCATGAAGTTCTTATCCAAGAAGACTTGTTCTACCAGAACTATGGTCGAGGAGAACCTGTTTGTATGGCTACGGTTTGCGGTACCCTGCTGTAACCGCTCAGCCACTTCTTGTGACATAAGATTCTTCACATTGACTTAGTGATTTAAATACCATATTACATGCAATGGTTACCTGATGACTAACTCCGAGCGTGGCTTCAAGTCTAGCACGGTATTTATCCATACGCGTAGAGAAATCCTTGTACCGCTTGTCGACAGTAGAAACCCATGATTTGATACTTGTTGAATGTGAAGTAACAAGGTTGTCAGCGAGCTGGTGAAGAAGTTTAACTGACTCGCGTGTTTCCTAAAAGAAAATACAAATTAAAGATAGGAATTTACTGGATTTTGGACGAGATCTTAACAGGATAAAACATATATTACATATGTTTTATCCACTATATATTGATATGTTAGTTCTTCTCTCAATGTACTGTATATTTTTTTAAATATAAAAATGCCTCAAATTAAGCCAATTTCATGACATTTTTTATTTAAACACTGGGACTGAAATGTCACAATGATAATTATCTGATGACCTTGGATACATGTGAAATATGTATATGTATATACATTTTTTCATTACTGGTAAATGTCTTTTACATGCTTGGTGATAGTATTATTTATTCTATTGTTTTATTTTACCTTTGCAGTTGTTTTAAAAGCATTGTGTTCATCCAGTAGTGCTTGAGTTTCTTCAACTGTTGCACCGATGTTGGTATGAGTTGATAAGTAGTACTCCCCACTGTCATGAATCCAGTCAAGACACTGAATAAAAAACATAAAACAAGTTATAAAAGAACAAATATAAAATAAACCAAGTTATAAAAGAACAAATATAAAATACTACAAAATAAAAAAGTGCATTATCACAGAGTAATCTCTTGATACTAAATGAAATGTACAACAATAAAGAAATGCAATTAAATTGAAGGTATATCATTGTAAAGGCAGGTGTTGTAATTACGTTTTTAATTACTCTATAAATCATGTGAAATTTAATTTGGGTTAGACAACTTATTAATTAAAATTACAGTGCTGTTAACACAGTATAAATATCACATTGATAATATTTCTAAGGTAGAAATTATACATCTACCTATAATAGATAATTAATGGTAAACTTATTTGATTACAGTTAAACAATTTGGATGCAAGTGGACATGGTTAAGCTTGTCTGGTGTAAGACTACCCTCACATATCTACATATAAGATTAAGCATCTGGATAAGAAAAATTCATAATTCTTCAAACATTTAATCTTTAGGACAACATTTAAATGTAAAAAACAAAAATGTACTTGTACATTAAAAATATATTTTATACCTTGCGTGCACTTGCTTCAAACATAACATATTTTGAGCACTGGTCTAGATGAAGTTTTTTCTGTGCCCATCGGTCAAGGCAGTTGTCCTCTTCTTGTCGTAAATCTTCTAGAATTTCTAAACATCAAAGGAAAATATCAGAAGTTGTTAATAAAAATTGTAGGTATAGTGTGGTTGAGTCTTTGGTAAGAAAAATTGCATGTTGTATTTATTATCGTAATAATCTAGAGTCAATAAGCTTTTAGCTTTTAAGACAATTTAATGAGAATAGTCTTTGAAACTCTGAAAATAAACTATTAGAGATCCTTGCTATAACTATCAGAAAAATAAATAAAGTAGAACCCTTTCTATTTAGAAGGCACCACTACGAAGGTAACATTTTCTGTGAAATGAACTAGGAGCAATGTATGTTTTAAATCTAAGACCAACTATTATTCAGGGAAAATCCCTATAAAGTTGACACTTGTTATGTCCAGAAGGTGTACCCTTAATAGTGGTTCTACTGTATATACTTTCTGTGATAATCATGAAAAGAACGCAACTTACGATGTATTTCTCCTTCTAGGGCTTTAGTCTGTTCCCCTACACCTACATGCATATGCATTTGAAAGGGGCTATTGCACTTATTAAGATACTTGATGAAGCCGACACCATTCTTGCGCACCATGGTACATGCTTTAAGGAAACTCTCTTTCTGGTCTTGGTGTCGCATCAGTAGTCTCTGCATGTCTTCAATACTAATTGTGGCATTGGTGGAAGAGCAGCACCAGTCCTCTTCAACACGATATTGACGTACCAGGTCACTTAACACAGAGAATACCTGAAAGAAACAGTATTGTGTGTTGGTAGTCTGTGAGTGTAGTGGTAGTATGAGTGACACTTATCTGGATAAAGACATATCAGCTTTTACTTCCACAAAATGGAGGACAATATGGTAAGAAGAATACCCTAGAATACCCTACTTGACAATGAGACAGCTTTTTTTTTAAAGAAAATTTAATTCTACACAGTGGACAATGAATCAAACACACAGAGCTGCTCAACTGTATTGTTGATAGCTACCTGAAAAGGACCAACCCACCACCATCTATCCATCATACATTAACACTCATCATCTCTTCGGAAGAGTAGGAGGTTACCGTGGTGTACTGATTCATTCAGCCCATGTTGTTGTGGATGGATTAACAGGAGCCATTAGGGGAGAAGAATGTTATTGTATGTGCCATCCACACCTGTGCACAATTCAGCCCAGTTAAGCTGCAAGTCGCAGGTTATTTCTTCACATTTACATTTATTATATTTACAATATTAACAATACACAAAAGATCACTTACTCTCTCCGATGTTTTGTAAAAGTTACTGGCAAAAGTGAACAGTTTTTGCCTGTCCTCTGCCATCATAATTAGCTGGTGCCAGTGGGTTTCCACTTCTTTTGCTAAGTAGAAGATGGCCTCACTGTCATAGTGTTCACCATCTATCAGGAGTTCAGCTCTATTTTGTAGCTGTATTGCACTTTCTTGTGTTTTCTGAAATAAAAATAAATCTTAGATGTTATACTAGATAATGATACTCCTAGAAATCAACTGTAATTACTCACTACATTAAAAGACTCTGAAATCTAACAAAAAACTTAGTCCTTATAAGAAACTTAATAACTTTACTTTAACAATTGCATCTGCTGCAGTGCATAAATGTGTAATGATACTCCAAGCGAATACGACACATATCATAGCTTTGAAACAAATGTACATTGTAGATAGGCCTAAGAAGGAGCTGATTGTATCGGCTCAATACGGATTTCATATGCATTTATGAGACACAAGTTAGGCTTACAATACTGGTATTATTGTAAAAAATACTTTTATGCTGTTTTTAATAGTACTGGCTCTTTAAGATTTATAAATGACAAATGTTCAAACATTTTATTTTTCTATAAAGATTATAAAGCTATTGGCAGACTGTAAAAATGACTAATTCATGTTCTTGGTCAGTTATATATTCACATCATGTCAAATTCTGATGAGTTACAACATAAATATTATCAGCGCTTGATCCTATATATTTCATTTTAAGTAAGAGGTTATTCAATGCATTTCATTTTAATTCTCACCTCAATCGTCAGCTCAAATTGCTGATGTTCTCTTAGTAGATTTTCAGCGTCTTGCTGATTTGTTATAATGGTTGTCATGGTAGCCAGCATGGCTTCTTCTGTCTTTATCCAGCCTAATACCTATACAGATATGTCATAATTATTTTAAATCAAATATAAAAAAAAGCTAAACTAAAAAACTAAAATGCAAGTAATTATTATTTATTACTGCTTTTGGACTCAATATAAAAATAAAAGTAATTGTAACACGTAATTGAGGCCAAAGTGGGGTAGAGATTCTACCTGATTGTACAACTATTACCAACTTGATGGACTTTAAACTATAAAAAAAAATGCAAGTAAATGCAACACGTAATTGATGCCAAATTGGGTTGGAGAGTCTACCTGATGATATTAATATTACCAACCTGATGGGCTTCAAACTCAAAGTGTCTGAGATGTATGCATTGATCCAGCAGAAGACGTCTTATAGCACCAAGCTTTTCAACATCTTGGTATTCCTCATGGATTAGTTCCAGTAGCACCTGGATGCGAGTCTGAGCTGTCATCTCACGCTCTGACATCATATCCACTCTATTAGCCTCAAAAGCTTGATTTAACTCTTGTCCCTGAAAAAAATAATATTATTTGTCAACTATGGAAAAGAAAGTCTATAATGAAATAAAAAGCTTCTTTAAAATCTGCATATGATTGAGTAAAGGTAGCTTGTACTTAATTTACATCTTTAAAATCCCCCTTTTTAGATTATACTTTAAAATATTGACTACCAAGCCTGCAATTGAGTTTTCTGTAAAACAAACCGGATGGTTGATAAAAAACTGAAGTACTAACCATAATGATTATTTTATATTTCCGAATTCAATAAATCGCTAGTACATTCAAACATAAAATCTACTTTTTACACCTTGTAAGAAAAAGGAGATTTATTTATTTCATTAAATAATTATACAAATTCTAAATTTAATTTACATCCAGTTTACTTCAAAAATCATTAATATAAAGCAGACTGGTTTACAAGCTCCTTAGGGTAATCTATCCTTATAGAAATTTCTTATGTTCATAACCCTATCTAATTAGCAACGGTTGAAGTACGTCATCATCGGGTATCAGATGGTTTCGCTAATGAATCTATGCAACGGAAACTAGGAGAATTTCACAGATTCTTAAGTTTGTACTTAAATAGATTCCTATATTGCTTTAGGTTTGTAGACACAAACATGGCCAAATTAAAAAATTGGAATTTGAAACTATAGTATAATACTTAGTGGTGCATCACATTAGTAAAGCCCTTCCTCAAAAAATATCTCAAATCCAATGGCCGTATGCACCATTCACACTTAGCCTAAGGGAAACACTTACCCTTAAAATTAAAAAATCTCCTATCTAAGTGAATACAATTTAAGGGAAACACTTAAATATTTATTAAGTAAAATACTTAATATTTAAGGGGAATGTCTCACTGTGTGATTGGTGAACATGACCACTGGACATGAAACTTTTGTTTTTGGTCTAAGACAAGGAATAAATACTAATATTAAAAGATATCATTATATCATATTAAATAGTTATTCTATGATCTAAAAAATGGCTGCCTAAATCCCTCCCTTATACAATCTCTTGATGTACAGAACTTGACTTTACAATTGAAAATAAAATACACTTAGTGAAAGAAAAGATTAATAACAGATGTTACTCATATCATCATTTCATTTCTCAATCAAATATCAAATATCAAATTACCTTTCACATAATACATACAGTTATTATTTTGTACAACATTAATATATTTAATATTGCACTTGATGCAGGGCTAGTGTTGCCCAAAAGCTCTGCAAATGTTTCTGGCTGTTTACTTTATTGTTTTGATTTAGCTTTTTGCTTATTTTATTTTGTATCTCCATATAGATCCAGCCACTGATACTCACAACATAGTCATTTTTTTCAGTAATTTTCCTTTGGATTCATAATATATAATAATAAAATGTTAATATAAATATTGATTTAATTTTGTGTAAAGGACATTTTTAGATTTTCAATGATTTTAAAGCAAGATAGAAAATTAATTAACTGAACAATGAAGTTAATGAATTACACATTATTTATCTGGCACACATTTTATGTTAATTTGTGTGTTTGTACGTATGTATATATATGTATATGTATGTGTATACATGAATTGTAAGTGCATGTATTAACTTGTTTATACAAACAGGCGTCACTAAGATTTAAAGATGAGATCAATGGCATCATCACATGTCTGAATACATACAGTAGCGCCCCCAAATTATAACGTGAATTAAAAACTAGCTAGTCACATTATCATGATGAAATGTACAATTGTTAAACTATAACACAACTGAATGAATTTCATATTGAAATATAGCATATAATATGGTATATCATCTTACAGTTATTATGCATTGCTTTTAGCTGACAAAATGTCAAAAACAACCTTAACCTCATAAAAAAATAATACTTTAAAGTATATTTTACTGATATTTAGGTGATCATTTAGAATAAAATGATCACCTATTGTTATTGTATGAAATCTTATTATTTGTTACTTTCTGTACAGATTTTGTGTGTCAATTATCTCAAAAAGTTGAATGGCGATGATCACAAGAATTTCACAATGTCTTTCTAATACTTTAACTTAGTCCTAAAAAGCTTTTCAGCGCGATCACTAATCCGTGACGTCATTTATACGCCATTTTGTGAAATCGCATTATCAATCATATCTCCATAATTCATTATCACATATTAATGAAATTCCCTACACGTAAACTTCAGGTCAAGGGTAAAAATATTAGCAAATAAAAACGCACGCGTACATAGGTTCATGTGCGTAAAATTGCGCGTTAAAAGTTAAAAATGTGAAAAATCAATTTCTAATCATTTTTCTACGCATTTCATGTCATTTTAAGCATGTCAAAAATTCCCACGCGCGCGCAGTTTTTTTTGCGCGTGGCACGCATGTAGCGTTAAAAACATATTTCTTCATTTGATTTATGTTTTTTCAGCCCTTTTCTCGTAATTTTACCAACTTTTAAACAATTTCGACTTGAAATCACGTCATGCGAGCACGTCGAATTTGAGAATTTGCGCGTGTTTTTGATGAAAAAGTTAAAAAATTCGTCAAAATTATGCCTTTTTTTAAACAGTCATATTTTCTAAACTAAACGGTGAAAGTTATTTTTATTAAATATTCTGGAAGATGATGAGTTGTAGATATCGGATCATGCATCAATATGGCTAACCGGACATTGTGACGTCATTGTATGGCCACTCGAATATAAAATATTGGATTTTTGTCTCTTTCGTCACAGCTTATTGCATTTATTAGAGCGCATATCCACTTATGCGTTTTCCATTTTGCACCTGATTTTGATATTGTCTAGGTCAATCAATTATCTTTTGAATGATTTACCATTTAAAAAATTATTATGACGTCATCATGTTCAAAAGCGTGAATTCCTTGGGTCATTTATTTTCATCATTACAGTAAATTTCAATATGTTATAGCTCCTCAGAATAAAAAGAGATACTCATTATTAAAACGTTTTCTGGAAGCTGTTGAATTGTAGATACAAATTCATGTAAAAATTTTGCGCATCGGATGTTGTGACATCATCATATGGCCAGTTGAATTATAAAAGTCGTATTTTCATATTTTGCGTCATAGTTCATTACATTTAAAAGAGCGCGCATCCATATTATGCGTATCCCAATTTCTTCAACACATTAATAAGTTGTTGCTCAAATAATTTGCTTCCAAAATTGCTATCTACGTATTTCATTTTGATGACGTCATCATTTTAAAATTTGGAATAAAAGAGGGTCCCGTTATTTTCAGCTATTCTGCACTGTATTTAGTATGTATGCTACACTGTATATAGATATACTGTACATATTGTATGGCATATAATAGGCACAATTCAGCACTATAAGCGTATAATAGGATGGCATACATCAACATTTTCCGATCGTATGTTAACGTACGTGCATGTTAAAAAAAAAATTAATTTCAGTAAAATGATAAAAATGATCAACTATAATTCGTCAAAGTGACGAATTAAATTCTAGTTTTTATTATATTTGTAATTTTTACTGTTACAGTCAGTTAAAAAGTTAAAATGAAAGCTGTTTTATTCTTGTTATCTATTATGTTAGTAACTATGTGTTACTATATTTTACTTGGGTATGTGATCAATATGGCAAAATATATAATTAGTGTAATATAAACGTATGATTACTTATTGAAAAATTGGGATAACAAAATTCCTTTATTTTCCTAAAATTATTATCCACAAAATCTTACAAATTACTATTATTATTACGACAGATTAGATGGACAAGAAGCTGACTATGGAGCAGGTGTATTCGGGAGAAGACTGATCATTTATTCATAAAACAAATAAGCTTACCCGCTGAACAAGCCTGACGGCCGTATCTTCTATATCCATCAACAGCAAACAATGTTGTTCAGACATGAGCTCGGCCTTACGAAGGTCAAAGTCAAATTGTAGATCGGTACAATCTAGATCTGTTTTCCACATCTGTAGCTGGCTTGATAGCTAAAGCAAAAAAGTGTTATGTTTTTATTTCACATTCATGTTTAAAAAATGTATACATAATAGTATTATAAATGTAGAGAGAAACTCTAACCGCTTAGTGATATGCTGGACATTAATTAATCTGTAAATGATGAAGATAAGTAATGTATAGCCACAATTTGCATATTGTGTAATGATAAAATGTTACTGTACTTTTTCAATTTAATTGCAATACACAAAACATAACATCAATATTCATAACGATAAATAAAATTTGAATACAAAATTAAATATTATTATATAATTAAATATGAAAATAGCAATGACTGTGAAAGCACCCTCCAAATTCAGCCTTAAATTGTTTTGCATGATAGATTTCTGGCTGGGTAGCGTGAGTTGATATTATCAATCATATTATAATTTTACCTCAAGAGCATCTTTTTCAAACTGTCTAAGTTGTAAGCACAGTTCAAGTTTAAGTTGTTTGGCTGCCCACATCTCATTTAACTGTAGCCTGTTGCTTCGCAGATTTGTGACCATGGTTTCAATGTGCCCGCAGGCTTCTCCATACTTAGCTTCTGGCGATTGCATTGCAGCAGTTCTATTAAAATCACAGAAAAAAATACAGTAATTTTCCACGAAAAATTGTTAGGTCTAAAATTGTTATGTTGCCCAAGCCTGACAGACCCAATGTAGGCTTGGCTTTCCCTCTTCTTTCTTTTTCTATTTGAGCACAGAAACTTTTTAGCAGAAATTTAATGCATTAGTGAATTTTCTATAGCACCTCTATTTTTATTTTATATTTTGGCTCAGTATTATGTTTTTTCAATTTATTTCATTTAACATCAGCTTAAAATAATAATATTAATTAAATTGAATAATTTATTTTGTTAACAAATTTATATAATGAAAAGATTAAACCTGAAAATAAGTAGTGTGAATCTAGTTCGAAAATAAGTCCAGGAATTGTTTTAAATTTCATAAGCAACACATCAAATCTTACTCGGAATACATGAGTCATTTTAAAGGAAACTTAATCAACAGTGAGGTGTAAACAAAAGATAAAGCGCTTGTGCAAGATAAAACACTTGCATCACTCAAAGTATTGTAAAAGTTGAAATTCGCATAGTGAAAAACTAAATTGTTGTAGTATTATATTAGACACAATTGGAATTTGGCTTTTGCGTAGCGAGTTACACATTTCTCTGTGTATGAGCATAAGAATTTACTGCCCTCAGTGTGTTATTATGACTCGATACCTAATACGATTATCTGTTCACTATTCCCTTCTATTGGAATTCGCTGTGTATAAGCATAGCAACATTACCATGTCTGTGTTTTAATATGATTTTATCCATTACCTTCTATACAAATTCGGTTTTAGCATAGACTTACGTAAGCTGTTCAATAAAGTGTTCTCCTTCACTTAACGTGTTCTGACACGCTTTTATTGTTATTGCTTGCTCGTGTTTGAACCTTGCCAGTGCTTTGTCTGCTTCTTCAATGCATTCCCCGACTTCTTCCGTGTGCAATTTATCTCTTAACTCTTTGAACCAACTTGTTAGCTGAAGAAAAAAAAACATTTTGATATTTAAAATGATGCATAAAACTTCCATTAAATTTCAGCTAAAGAGTAATGTGGCCAAATAAATATGTCTACTTTTGAAAACATTGTCTTTAAAAAACATACATAAAACATCCATTAAGATAATGCTCTGTAGTAACCTTTATAAATCTATGTATTGAATTTATTGATATACTTTTATATATGTTATTAAGCATGGAAAACAAAAAAATATTTTTAATCCCAGTTTGGTAAATTGCATTGAAAACTATGATACAAATGTAATAAAAATACCAAATAACGATTCATTTTAATGGAAAAACAGAAATCCTAAACTACCATGTAATAATAGTAAAAAAAAAAATATTTAATTTTTTAAAATATAAGAAATTCACTAGATGTGATGCTGATACTACAGTAGCAGGTGAGGATATCCAACCATGTTGTTCTTTAACTTTTATTGCCAAAACAAGCAAAAATAAATATCATCGACATGGAAAATGGCTATATAAGAGGTTAAATAAAAAGATTTTCTAACCCATTAACAAAACAAAGTTCCCCTGTAATTTTAAAACATATTGCCCGTCGTTTGTTTCACAGGGGTTTTACTGTACCATGAAAAAATAGCAATAATAAAAATACCTCTTTAATATGGGTATAAAATGAGACGGCCAATTCTAAAAGTTTCTGACGTCTTTCAACTCGATTAACAAAGTCAAATACTTTTTCTTGCAGAAGGCCAGCAACATGACGTATTTCATCAGGGTTGCACTCTCCTCGTTGGCTCAGCTGATGAGCATTCTCTAGGAGGCGGTCTGCATTCGTGATTGTATTCTGCAAAAAAAAACAAAAATAATGAACAACACTATTATTAAGTAATTATTAAATCCCATGATTCTCAGTTTGACTAAAAAATACTATACAAATACAGAACAAAGAATAAATTAAAGAAATAAACAATATAGAACAAGGTAATAGGTCAAGATAGTGTTAAACCAATTCTGTAATCGGCCCGATCAAGACAAGTAGCAATTAAACCAACCAACGTCATTTAGTCTATGTACTTGGTTAACTTGCAATAATGTCACCATGGTGACAGTGAGAGAACAGGTTACCTAACATTGAATAAGCTACTATTATAAATTAACAATATGAAAACACAACCAATTTAACTTCTGTTTTAAGTACATACAGTATGCTAAAAAGTACATAATGTTAACACGTTCACTGCCACGGCATATTTATACGTCAAAAATTGCGAGTCGCTACTTGCCAAGACGTAATACTACGTCAAAATCGTAGCACTTTTGTATTGTATGTAGAATCGCTGGCAGTGGTGATTGGAACAGGAATTATCGCATGTCAGTTTATGAATGATGTACGTAAACGATAATCATCGTATTTTGAATGACATCATGATAGTCTGTGACCAGATGTTACACTTTCAAACTGTAATTTAATATGTAAACGGGACTTGGCACTGGGACAGAAATTACGGAAAATGCCTTGGCAGTCAATGTGTTAAATAGTAAATTATTGATAATTAATATTTACTCTAAAGGTACACGAACAACCAGAGAGATGCACAGAAAATACAATTCCTTTAACAGGGCTAATACGAATATAAAAGAGTATAGATTAGCTATACAGAGCAGAGTTTAATTTATATAAATACATATTTATCAATTTCAAAATAAATGTAATATTGTGTAATTTTTATGTAAACTCAATATATGTGTGATAAACATACAATCTAGATCTTATGTAGTAACAAGTAGATCATAAGGCAGATGTAACAAAGTTATCAGGCTTAAGAGTTATTAATAACCTAATTAATTAAAGAACTTAAGTATTAACACATATATTATCCTATAATACATTACAGTATGCATACAAAAAAAAACCTTAATAAGATTATTAGGTTATAAATTTAAAATATTAATGAGAAAAATTGCTATAAATAGATCATAAAAAAATCCATAGCCTACTAAAGAAAAAACTATTTATGTGTAACTGAAATATAATATAAAATAATATAAAATACTAGATTTTACAATAGGCTGAACTAATTATAATTCAATTATATACAAATAAAAAGTAAATTGTATTAATAATTTAAACTTTAATGAACATTAACCTAAATTAAACAGACACAAGAACTATATGTGCTATTTTCTATCGAGCATAACATGTAATTTTCTCTCAAAAGCCTTACTAATTTGTAAACGAGACGCAAACTAATTGATGCTGATCAACATTGGAGCGCCAAGATGTTCTCATTTCCCAACTTGAATGTCAACGTGTAAGCTATCATGTACTCGTAAATCATTCGATACGGGAAGAGCCATTACTATAGATTTCAATTGTTTGTGCGTGTACTTTGGTGCACACACACAATCAATAATCAAATGTGTTTTCTATGGGTCATAACTGTATTAATGTACTGTATATCCTCTGGTATAATCCTACCCCCCTATAACACGACCCAATGATGTCATATAACTACCATATTTAAGCATATCACTGCCATATTTGGGCACATCACACTTTTTTTGTCAAACTAATAGTTTGATATTGTAGACATATAGCTTAAGATATCTTTCACCATCCTATCATTCCATGTACAATAGCAAAATAAACTACAATATACTGATTATGAATAGCACATCAGTAAACTTATTCACAATAAACCTGGAAACGTTGAGTAGTCCCTTGAGAAATATTATGTTAAAATTAAATTAATACATGGATGGATAGATTAAATATTTCATGGATGTCTAGTCAAAGGATATTCACGAGCAAGAATTGATATTGTTATGATTGACTATTATCATGTAAATCGGTATCATTTAAATAGAGTTCTCATGATAATTTTATATTTCTATTAAAACTTCTTTATGAAAAAGTTCATTAATTATTCATAAATACAGCAAAAACACTTATTTTCAGGGGATATTCCTCTGAAGCGGAAACTTTACATACTGCGAAACAAAATAGTGAGCAATAATGTTTAAAACTGAGGATAACCGTTATTCAGGCCAACCCTCTATTAACACTTTGTTGGGTCGTTCTTTGTCGCATATCTTTGCATTTTACTATTATTCTAAAAAGTAAGGTTATGCTAAAAAGGGACATTACAAATGATATCATAATTACAATGCACACATGAGTAATTTAAGGATGTACATATTGGTGTAAAAAAAGACAAGTTTCTTATGCATAATTTCCTTAGTAATGTTGAATTAGTATAAGAAATTATCAATACAATTACAATACTGAGTCATACAATGTTGGAAATTATGCAAATAAGTTTAAATGAGAAGCTCATTTTCGACAACAAACGTCGATAAAACCATTGTCTGGAATTAGAAATTCCAATTTGGTGGTAAATATTATTTTATTATAGGAAATGTTTTAAGATTAGTCATAAGTAATTGGAGTTAATATAAATGACAAAAAACCCAACAAAATATTGTTTAAAAGCAGATGAAAGGCCTGGTCTAAGATAAGGTATCTGCATATAAGTATAAAAATCAATACAAACTACAAATTATAGGAGTAAAGGATTGTAGAATATTAAATTTTGAAGTCAAAATAATCAGAACATTATGGAAAGTAACCTATCAATTTAACTTAAAACTTAACATAAAATATGCGTGTAAAATTAGTACTTTAGAATATTTAATTAATAGAATATTGAATCAAAATAATAAGCAAATGAGTAATTGGCAATGATTATTGTACCAAGAAGATTGATTATACTTATTAGTTTTGTATAAATACTTCAAATCCTATTAAAAAATTTTAAGAGTTGAATGGCTACTCAAAAATATGCTTAAAGAAGTAATAGAAAAAGGTAACATTTTTAAGGAGAGACCATTAGTAATATACCTTCATTTAATTTAGGGGGTTACCCCGGTGAACTGGTTCACAAAAAAACTATATGTGTCAGGGAGATTCCTATCTATCTGTTACGACAGTGATTAATTTACTCTTGGTAATCCATGTAATGTGCCTAAAAACTTCAAATCAAATTTAATAAAATACAAATTATGGAAATATCAATGGTGTTTTTCAACAAGGCCAGGAGGAACTCAAAAAAAGAGATACAAAATATAGAGTTAAGGGAGTTTTTTGTCCATGTTTGCCATCCTATACATAGAGATACAAAGCATTCTCTGTCTGTATTCTCTAGACACAATCAATATATTTTGATTAATAATTTATTTATTTCCATTCATTATTGCTGTACATTCATTTTTATTGTGTGAATAAATATGATATATCAAATAATTATTCATATTTGTATATAAACCAAGATTAAAAACACACATTATTATTTATTAACCACAACTTTTATGGACTGCAGTGGTCAGGTTTGCAAAACCAACATGTTTTTTTTTCAACATTGACTTTTGATCAGTCGTATAAATTACATTACAATTTGGAAGTGAGCCCTCAGGCAAGTTCATTGAATATAGGCATTACATCAAAGTCGGCTTCTGATATTATTTTGTAGTTTTTCTTGTAATACATTCATTCCATTAAATCATAATTACAAGAAAGATTTCCTTGTAAAGATAATATTGCTGTTTATTAATTTGTAGACTCACTTAAAACCATTGTTTTAGAAAAAAATGTCCAACCAAGAAACTTGAGCTACATTTAAATTAGACCGAGGATATAAAAATGACCAAATTAAATTTTAATTGTAATTCACAAATTTAATATAAATTATTTGTTATAATTATTATTTGTATTTTATTTATTATAAAAAGATTACTAATTGAAAATGATTTATATCTTTATTACCAACTTAAATTTGAGTTGTAATTCACAAATTCAATATCAAATATTTTTGTATAATAATTTTATTTATTATATTAAGGATTACATACATTGTTCATGTGTATTCTCATAAACAACGTTTACATATTAATATATAGATTACCAATAAACATTAATCAGGTTGGTTAAATAGAATGTCAAAAACACAACTTAAAATAACCAGGTCATATAAAAAGACTGGTATTGTTATTGTCGAATTTAAACGATGACACATAAACCCAATTGCTTTAGCTTTTCCTCTTTACTACTTTAAAAGTAATTTCTATCTCTTTTCGGAATACTCTGCGTTGTTTGCCCTGGGCTAAATCCTATTCACTTCAAACCATACACTTCAAATTACCATTTATTGTGTATCAACTATAATAGTACGTTCTACTAGGCTAAATGCTAAAAAAATCACTCTCTTTTGTTTAATTTTTACGATATAAAACTTCATTTGTAAATGGTAAGGTTGATTTATTTATAAATTAGCTAATATTTATATTTCTCTTTCTACTTAGCCTTTTGCAATAAACCTTTTATCATCATCATAATTATTAAACCGTTCTGTATTAAAATATGACCCACAAATTTCTAAATAACCGATGTAAATGACACTAATTTTCTTACAATTAGATTAAATTAAATTTTTGATAAATAAACCATACTAAAGACCTCTTTCAGCAGTTTGTAGAGCATATATACAATCATATTTTGTAAATAATACCAAATCAATAATGTGTCTACAATAATGTAAAAATAAAAAGTTAGTTTCATGTTCGGTCCACTTTTCAATGTTTGGAACCACATGAATTTTAAAAAATATATTGTTATCTCAACTATTTTGCCTTTTTATGAATGTCTTTTTCTACGGTGAAGTGATTTACTTTATTAAAACTAATAAATGGCAAATATAAAAACAAAAATTATATTAATCTTCATTTTTCAGGTTTTTGGGGGACAATACATTATTAATTTGCAGTATATGATCTGTCAATTATGAAATAGAACATATTATATAACACCTATATAAATTCCTGTCATTTGATTGGACGAATGTGGGTCACATGGCGTGCAATAGTACGCACTATTCAACGATCGTTAAATAGTACTTTTTGAAACATTTTTGTGTACGAAAAAAAAACGTCTAGATGTTATATAAAACAAATAATGAATGTTTTGTATTCGTGTAATGGTACAAATAATGGCACTTGGTGAATGATGAAAGGTTATATCAACTCGGCTTTGCCTCGTTGATATAACCTTTCATCATTCACCTCGTGCCATTATTTGTACCATTGCACTCATAAACATTCATTATTTGTATAATAGAACATAAAGTTTGAACCATAATAATATATCATGCACACAATACAACTAGGTTAATAAAGTAGACAACTGGGAAATAAGTAGTCCCTTCCTTAATGACATCATCCTAATCATCTGAGAAACTTAAAATACAACAATAAACTTTTGCCATCTTGCATCTTATCAGATGGGGACAATGCCTTTAACATTACGTGATGTTTGTTTAAACTCTTACACTGGGAAGTACTTAACAGGTTATTAAGGGGTATTTAGTGTTATCAAAGCAAAGGACTTCTTTCGTATTTGTAGTCTACACTAGTATTATTAATATTTTTTAGACATTCGGTTTTTATCAAGAAGTATTATCAATAGAATAAAGGTAACATTTTGAATCAGTTATTTTCATGTTCAGATTTTCTTTACATATCCTATTTGACATAAATATTATTATTTTCATTTGTTATGCATTATTAAAACAAGGGTAACTCCACATAATAACCAGTAAATCATCAAATAGATCAAAACATTGAAAACTAGAAAATGGTTAAA
Organism: Antedon mediterranea; assembly: GCF_964355755.1. NCBI lineage: Eukaryota > Metazoa > Echinodermata > Crinoidea > Comatulida > Antedonidae > Antedon > Antedon mediterranea. The sequence goes on along the minus strand of NC_092671.1, from coordinate 12,408,047 downwards.
TATATCGAAAAGTCAAATTCTCAATAATGTCTCAGGCTTTATGTAGAGTAATCCTTTTTATTTTAAATTATTCAGTGAATGTTCTGTTATTTGCATTAAACGCTAGAATAAAAATAAAAACAATATTATTTATTCTGGTCTATGATATATTAGCCTAGATAAATGCATTCAAAATTGTTATTCAATGCATTGAATATTGGAATATTCACATTTTCTATGGAAACTATGAAATAAAGGCTAGAATAAAAATAAAAGCAATATTATTTATTCTGGTCTATGATATATTAGCCTAGATATGCATTCACAATTTTTATTCAATGCATTGAATATTGGAATATTCATATTTTCCTTGGAAACAACTATGGGACAAATAACATACCAATACATAAATGATTACAAAAGTAGGTAAAATACAATATGCAAAGAATATAAATGAGACTGATGACTATTTGAGATTCACTCTTATTCTAATCACGAATAATTACTATTATTATATATTACTATTCACTAATAATTTTTTTAAAATCAATGCAAGCAACAAAAAATTAAATCAACATCAAATCTATTTTTACCGTTATATTTTCTTTAAAATGTATATTAAAGAGAAAAAAAAAATTATAAAAAAAATGCATATATTATTTGTCACTTGACTGAAAAATCAATTTTGAATAACGATTTACATACAGGCATAGAATATATATTATTCTTTGTATCTATATTAAAAGAATCTTTATTATTTATAAAGTTATAATGAATTAAATGTAGAAAAATTAATTTCCTAAATTCAAAATATAGGGGCGGTATAAACCACAGCAATAATATTGACACAGTTTTAGAGTGCTCCCCATTATTCATGGATATGCACTTTACAGGAATAGTAGTGTACACATCTGGCTTGTGTGCATTTAAAAGAACTCAGTATATCGCTCAGACAGAAAGGGGTTGTGCTGGTCCATTTTAGTCCCTCTGTTGAGCTAACAACCCAATCACAAGAGTGATGTAAGCATACTACATGTCAAACAGTCTTATAAGGAATTCCGAATATAAACCAGAAAATCTGCCGCCACAAGCAATGGACAACAAATTTTCAATGGAGAGTACATTGCACCGTGGAGAGACTAAGTACTAATAATCCTGCAAGCTTACAGAACAATGTTGGAAAACAAAATGTAATGTGAAGGAAAGTATTTGTATCGGAAAAATACTTTATATTCTTCATTAACCTATATAATTAGAAATAGTGCCACTACATTTGGTGGTGCACTGAACAACAGGAAATCCTCAGCCAAAAAATACAACTTCAAACAACAGCACTATTAGTAGACAAAACTGACATTGAGGTCAGACGACACACTAATGTTCTATTTCTATATTGTACCAAATGTTCTCGCAAATCAGTCAATTTCATTATTTTGATACCACGCTGAGTAAATGCCTACTGAACTAGTTCTTAGTTAAAAGATTCAATCATATAAATTAATAATGATGTGTTAATATATTACATGGATATTGTTTTGGTTCCATTTATTCTGCTACTGGGTCTTTTCAACATAACATTGTAACTAACATTTTAATCATTTATTTATTTATTCAACTTTGTTTTACAAGGGTAGCTTACTACGGTATAGCAGGTATAACAGAGGCCTCCTTAAAAACCATTAAAAAAAATATAAAACAACATTCAAACCTGAAGATACAATGAATTAGAAAAATGATAAAATTCATTAAAAAATAAAACTTTAAAGTTCATATAAAATAACATTGGCACCAAATGTTGCATTTAATTTAATTTATGTTAATGAGGTTAAATAAAAAGAACATCAATATTATTTTTTTATTGCCTCAATGTTGTAATCAGAAAGAAAAACACATGTCGAGCATCATTTGTACCACCACAATAATGTAATATAAAATGTTCATGTTCTTTATAATTGATAAATATTATTTAATACCAGATGTACCAATTTTTTATTTACCTCTTTCCATCTACATTTTCAAACATTAAACCAAAATTACGTTTTGCCCGACATAAAGTATGGATAATAAAATATTGATGGCTTGTTATAAACTGAACTCTTTGTAGCTTGGAAAGATTATTGGGGTTATATGAAAACTGGGTGAAATTTCCACAGAATAATTGAACATCTACTGTACAGATGTATGAATGGAACAGCTTGGTTTACTATTTTTAATAACACTATAGTAACAAGATTATGAGGCAGCATGTGTACTGTAGATCATTATATTAAAATTATTCATATAAAAGTGGTTCAAGTCATTAAAAAAAATAATACTTTATGACATAAGCAAAAGAATATTTAGAATTATATAAATGTTTTTCGTATGTATAAATATCTAAATATTTGTATTCAATTATTGATATATAATAAATGCAAACTGTATTGGAAAGAAAAATATTATTTTGATGAATACAGCTAACAAGTACTTTTTGGAGAAAAAAGTTTGTTGATTTTGTTGAAAATAATGTTATTTCTAACTAAATTTTACTTGAATCATCGCACACAGATTAGGCAAACATCTATAATTCATGTTATTTTTTTAAAACTAAAAATATACCTCTTTTCAATCAATTGGCTAGATTTATGTAATACTAAAAATAAAATACCTGTCACACATGAAGCATACTTTAAATGTTAATGATTCTAGGTGAAAACATTTTTTTCCAAATTTCAATAACGTGACATCAGAAACAATATGATTTTGACAGTGACATGACAAATAGATGCATGTGATTCATATTTGATACAATATTTATTTAATTTCATCAACTTGAAAGTTGGTTTAAAAAAAATATTTTAACTATGCTTTACCTGTAAGGTTTACTTATTTGACCAAACAAAATGGTTCTATTAATGGGTGAAGGGGACAATATACGTCTGTAGTCTCATGGAACTGTCATGACTACTGAGTGTAGAATCAAATACAAGGCTTATTGAGTGACAACAGTCTTTACAAGCTCAGTCTCCAAATAGATTGTTTTAAACATTAAAGTATACAATATCTTATATTGAAGTAGTCCAGTTACATTGTATAGTTAAGCTAGTGTCACCAGCAGTTTGCACATCGAGTCAAATAGCTCTTCCTAATATAATAATACTTGATGTCTTTGTATAGTTAAGCTAGTGTCACCAGCAGTTCGCACATCGAGTCAAATAGCTCTTCCTAATATAATAATACTAGATGTCTGTTACAACAATACAAGTTAAATGTACTTGAATAAATCCAAATCGACAATCTGTGATTCCTCGAGAAAATGAAATTAAGGAATTTGTATGGAGAATGAGAAATTGGTATTCCAAATCCTCCAATAATGAAGTTAAAATAAATACCTGTTGTAATGAAATAATTCCTCACTCTAAAATGGTCTCTTGGCTGACTAATTACACCTTAAGAGGTATTCAAGATGCCTGGTGAGTCAGTAAAACATAAAAGAGTGACCCCTTAGGGCAAGACGATCTTTTTTATAATTTATGTTGTTTTCAACCTGCACTTTAATCCAGTTAGCCATGGTCAGAAAGAGTAAGATTAATATGTCATTTTTTATCCTGATTAATTAACTTTTGTGTATGTCCACCATTCATAGGGTGCTGGTGGACTGACAGGTTGGACTGTCAATCATAAGAATATCTTCTATAAATGTAATTTTCTGTAATTTTAGTAGTTTATGTGAATGTTATGACTGTTTTTTTAAATGATTTTCCAAATAAGTACAAATCAAATCTTTAAAACATTAAATTTAATTTTTAAAGAAACATTTTATTTGTTACTGGTTGAACTGGAACTTGACTTTCTTTTCAAATGTAGACAAATCACAATTTGTAACAATTTATATGTATTTATTAAATATATATATGGGAATAAATTCTAATTCTACTATTAATACAATTTGCACACATCACATTTCCATATTAATAAAAGGTTATTATGACATGGAATGGAGTTTGGTTCTGGATGAATGGTTTGTTGATATTGGTTACTTCAACTGGTCAACGATAACTAACTACCGTGACTACTGAATAATGTTGGAAATTCATGCTAGTCTGGGTGATGGAAAACTAGGACATTTTAGGTGCATTAGTAATTGAGAGAAAGTCTAGAATATTTATATTTTTTCCCACAAAAATAAGCTGGTCTGTTCATGAGCACAGAGCTAAAATTTGGAGAGTCTAAAGTTAGAGTATTTATATTTTTCCCACAAAAATAAGCTTGGCCTTTATTTTTCTTTAGCACAGAGCTAAATTTTGGTTTAAATTATATTATTAACTATATTAAAATGCTATTAGTTTAAAAAAAAAAGTTTGGGTGGTTACCACTTGTTTCTTCCAATTCATGAGCACAGAGCTAAAATTTGGAGAGTCTAAAGTTAGAATATTTATATTTTTCCCATTACTTTAGCCCAGAGCTAAATTTTGGTTTAAATTATATTATTATTATATTAAAATACTATTAGTTTTAAACTAATTATGTCTTGAATTGTAATTATTAATAGCACCATTTTTAATTTATTGTAGTACAGTAAAATGTTTACCGATTTCAAAATTACTGCACTATATATGAAATTTGGATCAAAATATGTTTATATATTTGTATTTGTACAAGAATCACGTCACATAGATATTATGTTCAAAGATCAAAAGCAACGTATGACGCTTAGAGGCATAGATATACACAACTTGCAAATCAATTCAAAAACTAACATCATTAGTCTTAAACTGTCAAATTAAACCAAGGTTTCTTTCCAACAGCAAAAACGGTAATTATGCAGTTTGTCGTCGGAAGAAGGAAGGGTAAAGTTGGGATAATATAGACGAATCTATTCATCTTTATGTCTTGATTGATCTAGATAATGTGCACTTAAGGTCAAGTTGTATAGGATGCAATAAATGATGCACATATACGAGACAAATTAATATATACAACTATTTACTTGCACATTTATTTTTTCACAATTTATGCAAAAGTATGATAATGAACAAATTTTAAGTGTAGAAGAGATTTGTTTAGACAATTAAAACATTCATCCTGGGGCATTAGGGGCAATGAGATACTTTGCTGGGATTAATTAACGTTTATTACAAAACCTGTAAAATGAAGCCATTGTGCAAATCTATGGTCATTCATTTTGGCATTGGAAACTAATGCTTATATAGCACTACCGAGTGCAAAAGTAATAAGTTTTTCACTAGATATTATTGTACACCAGGCTAGTAAATCAAGCTCTTATGCTCAGATACAAAGATATTTTAAAATTAATTTCATCATCATCAAAACCATAGACAGAAAAAGGAGAAATAGTTACTATGACAACTATTGAAATACACAAACCAAAAGTGTGTTGGTAGTCATTTTCATACAGCTTACCTGAATAAACCGACATGTGAGATTACATATGAGATTTTTTAAGAACAAGTCAGGCCGGTTACGGGCTCCTAGAGCTGATACGTCAAGAAACCGACTGTCTTTTGTACCAAATTCAACTCATATTTTTTACTCAAAGATTGTTAGATCATAATAGCGCACATGCAATATATATTTTAAAGTTTTACTGTTGATGGATGTTTTAATTAATGTTTTTAAATTGTAAATTTGTTCTATGTATGATGTAATTATGAATGTTTTACCATATTTTTCTGTCGAGGAAAACAATTTTTCCATGTACAATTTATTTTATATGGAACAAATAAAGATTTGATTTGATTTGATTTGATGTGTCTATGTCGGTTTATCCTAGCAAGCTAGACAAGAAATAGACTGTCAACTCATCACATAAAGATTGAATCTCCTTTTTTTTCTTGCTTGTACTAATATATAAAAGACACAATACAAGGAGTTCTTGTCAAAAGTTGAGACTAAAATAGAAATATATTACAATAGTAACTACGTCAATCCGCAGGCAAAACTCAATATTGATATTTTATAGATGGATGAGATAAGGTAATCTGCATTGTTTGAAAAAAAGTATAATATATAATCTAACAAAATCTGTTCATTTTAATATTAATACTGATTATCAGTATTAGAGATAAATATGCTTGTTCCCATTGCAAACCAGTCACGCTTCAAACTATTTAAATGAATGCTCTGGGGTTTTTTCCACAAATTCAATTTACTCTTCCCTAAAGAATGAATGAAATTAAATTGAAAATTAACTGAGAATAGAATTTAAATCTATAGTGTGGTTTGTAAGATGAAATTGTAGTATAATGCAAACTAGTAAAAAAAAGTTAAACTGGGAATCAAGAGGGGTGGGTTGGTTGTTTGGGTCACAAAGTATTTTTTTTTTTTGGAACAAGAGACAGTTAATTTTTGACCAAAATTGCCAAATACAACATTTCATGTTTTTTAAGGTATACTGTATATCTACTACATACTAAGTATTAAACTGTAAATATGAATATATAGGATAAAGAAATACTAATTTATAATTAAAATAAGGTTCTACACAAAAAAATTGTAACTTGCACCAAATAAATTGGTGGTCAATAATAATCAATATAACATACATAATTGATTATTATTATTAGAATTTCTGAATTTGATACGCAGTCTAAAATAACTACAAAAGGTAAGTTATGGATTTTAAATCAATTCATCACAACTGAAATATATATAACAATATATAAATTAATGGTTTTATTTTGTTTTATTTACTTATGAAATGTATGCGACAGAATCAGGTTATTACTTAAGCACTGCTATTATTGTAAAATAAATTAATATAAGCTAAGTCTACGAAACGACATTTTAAGTGAGGCTGATAAATTTATACTGCAACCGAGTAAATTTGATTTCAGTAAAATACACACAGATTGTACTAGATTTAACTGTATACAAAACGTACCTCTGGAAAGAAAATCAGAAGAACCATAACAACATTTCCAAAAATGTCATTTTGATGTAAGATTATGTATTCATTCAACATTTTGTTACCTTACATTAACAGTAAGGATTTGGCTCAAAATTAACATTAATGTAAATGTTGAATTGAAATCCAATTAAACTTTCCACAATATTATTCCCAAGACAATTTTAACTAGGCTTCAGATCTGTTCTATAAAGTTTATTATTATTTATATTAAGAAAATATAGATTTATCATTATTATTACTGTTGCATATGTATGTATCTGGGTTTAATGCCCATTTATTGTTAGTAACATTTATTAACATTTGGTAATTTAAATCATATATCTAGACTAGATAGAATAGAAAGTCTATGACTACAGTACTCAAAACACATCCTTTTTTTAAATTACTAATTCTAAAAGATTTGTCTAACAAGACACTCTAGTCACTAGTTTGTTTTGAAAAGACTAAACATGTTTTTGTTGAAATGAAACAGTTTTACTTTTCAAGAAATACCTGTATTACAAATGTAGGCATAAGATCCGCAAATATCTCAGTATAGTCATGTTCATCTCATAGATCCTAAAGGTTTTACATTCCAAACATTATATTCTGATATATTCTAGGTGTTTCAAGAACACGCTATAAACAAAATACATACGAGTCTATATCCAAACAGCTTGTAAAATTCCAAATACAAGTATCTCTTCCAATTCACATCACAAAAGGTGTAAATACACAATAATCATTCATAAGATACGACTGTAAAAACTTGCTTCTGCTAATGGAAGACAAAGAGGATATCTGTTGTGTGATGCCGTGATACAATAGATGTAATGAGGTGTGCTTGGTTACATCGGTTACTGCTTAGGATGGGTACAAGCATACCGACAAGGTCATTGTCATTATTTAATATAACGTTATTCAACAAGTGTCTTCGTTAACAGATTAGATCCTCTACGTTTTTAAATGAATTATTTTTATGAACACAAATTTGCACAATAGAAAATTTACTTACGCAAAAACAATAATAGTAATATTCAATACTATAATCATCCAATTAAAATCATACAGTAATAAATTATACAACAAAAAATTCATCTTATAATATTTAATTTTGTCATAAATAATTGTCATAAAAAGTAACTTTTTTACCACCATAGATTATTTTATAATTTACTCTTTTTATCTAATATGTTTTTACAGTTAGACTAATCACTAGGGACATTGTAGTAATTAAAAGTTAAAATATTAATGAATTAGCCTATAATCGAGTATTTCCTTTTCAATTTAAAGAAAATTTCTTTCTTGATCAATTTACGATAAAATATTATACAAGATTGATGTTGAATAATGTGCAATTAGATGAGATGATGGGAATATTCAATGTGATAAGCGAGACAACAATACGGGATGGACAAAACATACAAAATGGGATTTATGAGGCAAGTTTCACAAGCTTTAATTATTCTCATCCATAACAAGACAGTGCAAGATTCCAGTCGCCTTCAAATGGCTCATTAATATTCATGAATAAATTAATTAATATTCATGATTCATTAACTTTTTTTTGTAACCAAAAAATCATGGAAAAAATATGAAATTTATACATAAATACGAAAATATCTTTACTACTGTATACATCTAACCCAAAGGCTGAATATGTAGCCATAGTGTCACAAATATTAATATAGTATAATATACTTAATTGGAAGATAAGAAATATTGAAAGAGATAAGAGATACTGATACAAATATAGTGTTTTTTAATTATAAAGGAAATAAACCCTTTTAAAAATTAAAAATATTTGTTTATATACCACAGAATGTTGATGCGACACAACTTGCTTCAGGGGACAGTAAACCTATATGAAGCACGTGCCACAATATGATCAGAGAGCCAAACGCAAAATACCTTAGTAGATAAATTTACACACTTTGTAGGTAGTCAATAGGTTAAATAAAACTAATTAAGACATGCTGCTGCTGTGACCTAAAATAGAGGGATTGTCTGCTAGATAACAGACTTTTTTGATTTCTATTGATTTGATATAGATACACGGTATTTCAAAAATCTTGTTATTACTTTGTCTTCTTGCTATAAAGCATGAAAAAATTTGTGGGTTTGGAGAGGAAAAGTAAATGGTTATCTTTATGAATGTACTTTTTGGAGTGTATCCTATCTATTTCAGGAGAACTGGGCGAAACAGGGTTTTTAAATAGAGGAGCCGATCGATAATATTTTAAACATGGGAGCGCTAACATAGTAAACAAATAAATAGATATTAAAAAGCAGTTCATAATTTCACTTTAGCTGTCAACAGGGACACACACTTCCCCTAGATCTACCTCTGGATATGAACTCTTTTGTTTTATAGAATAATCTATTCTGGAGATTCAATTAAATTTCTTTATTTGGTAAACCTCATGAACGTTTGGCGTGTTTGTCATAGGCAAAGTGAGTGCTGATTTAATGTTGCTTATTTAAATTCAATACATATAGGTTATCATCTCTTTCTAACATTATTCCCATCAAATGTAGGTGACACTGACTCCTTCATCAAAATATAACAATTTCCCTGTTTTTACATATTACCTCATTAATTTTAGGTTTTGTTAACATGAAAATAGCTCGTAAAAAGTACTTGGAATTTAAAGATCTATCCTCAAAATCCATCTTTTATGATAACAAAAATTAATTTACAAATGGACGAGAGCTTTTAAAACGTAGTATATACAAAAGCAAGCTTTATATTTCAGCAAATTTCTTGTAATATATTTAATTCATTATGCTTATTAAGACTCAATCGCCGAATGTTGCCTATAACATTTAATTTTTTCTATGTCTTTTCAAATTTTAGGTAACTCTACTCAAATTTTTTTTACAAACTTTGTGCTTATATAAGTTTCATTTGAGGTAATGAAGTAGAGACAGTTGTGAGTTACAACTCTGCCACTGGCTAGTACGGAATCGGAATCGTAGACATTGGGATTTTAGGCAAGCATGTTATAACCACCAGGCTACAGCTTGACTACATTAAAGATAAAAATAGTGAAAAACATATAGCAATTTATAATGTGCTCAACAAAGGAATTTTAATTTCATACAAGGACCTAAATAAACAAACTCACCTTCTTCATTGATCTAGAACTTCCTCAACTTTATATTAAAACATAAAAACCCATTTAGACAATCCAATTATTAATATACCAATGTATCAGGACAAACTTACACTAGACTTGACTATAGACTACTAAAAAGTGACCAGACATTATATTAGCAGCTATCTATATCAACTGAATAAAACCACATTTCACTATTGGATGATAAATGCAACACAAAAACCACTGGTGGGTACAAACACCATCTGTAAAACTTAAAATTCTACTTTTATATGTCTGAAAATGTTCTGTGGTATGAAGTAAAAGGAAGTACTTATGATAGTTTATGCAAGTTCATGGACTTTTTAACAGGTGAAGTTACTGTCATACTGGTATATTCATCAATAATTGGTATTTTTTGTCAAATGTTTGTTTTGGGACCAAGATGAAAATAGTTAAGTTACAGACAGCTGGTAGTAGGAGTCATGTGAATACACTACCATATATTCATTTATTTTGTATAAAGTGTGTTTTGCCAGCTTATTAAAAATGACTTTATTTTGTATGTGCCCTTAATATAAACTTAACCCTGTCTGCTGAATATTAGATGGCTGTAGAGTTAAAATTCTCCAAGTTCATTTCAAAGGATAGTGTTCTCTTATAAAAGGTGTCCCCCTTAATATGATTGTTTCTTTATTGGGGGTGTCCCCCTTAATAGGAATGTCCCCTTAATAGGGATGTCCCCTGAATATGGGTGTTTCCTGAATAAGGAAGTTCCCCAAAGGTATCAAAAAGAAGGGGTTCTATTGTAAAACAAACATTTACAGTAACTTAGGTGGAAAGGTCAATCAATGTAATAGTTTTCATAAATGAAATACAGTAGTTCAAACAAGGTCCGATGCATTGCCAAGAATATATATTTGTTACATAAATGTTTCATTGTTACAATCTAAACTACCCTGAATCCAGAAACCGATTTGATTAAGAGTAACAATTAAAATCATTATCCACTTACTTTTATAAAGTTACACAATTAACATCTATTATGCTACAACTGAAAGTCTTTGTCGACAAACACAAATGCAAACCTATTCGCAGGTAATGTATAACTATCATCCAACAAAAACAAATTGTCAGGAGAAAACGAAATAACAATCAATATAATGATAAAGTGAAACAAATTAGGGTTGGTGAATGGATAAAGGTTAATTGGTGAAAACAGAGATTTCTTTGTCTAGAAAAACCTCAAAGGTTTCATATTTAGTACCATATATCATTGGGAATACGGATACAATATAACTATTGTGACAATGTGCAAAGCTGTAAAATTGTCTTAGAACAAGGATAAGCATAATTACCTATCAAAAGATTCCCTACTTTGATAAAAAGTGTTCAATATAGAACTAGAAAGCCACTCCGAGAGTGCATACCTCCACCTACTATAAAATTCTCCTACATAAGATTTCTCCGGGAAAATATAATATATATATATATATTTGTGTGTATTAATGCTGTTTGTGATTTAGGCTAATTTCACTACAAGCATGTGTATGCGAGTTTGGAGTAATAGTTATGTAACAAGCCTTTCAATTAACAATAGCTTCAGTGAACTAACAATAGAACAGCAACGCGAAAATCAAACGAGTGAATTTGAAAAGAAATAGGTTTTTAAACTACTCGCATCAAAAAAGGTGAACATTAAATGAAATTATATTTTAAAATTACAAATCATAAATTATAAAAGTAGTTCTTGAGAAAATGCAATTTCAGTTTACTTGTTACTTTAAGACTGCTCGCCGGCTTTTGAAAAATTCTGTCCTATCTTTTAATACTAGCAGATCGGAAAAGTATATAAAAAAGTGGTCCAGAATTGGGACCATTGTCCCAAATCGGCCCAAAATTTAATGGACGGAATACACGGTCACGGTTTGCTAAATTATTGTTTACTTCCTCTACTGTCCTCATTATTATGATCACTGGCGCAGAGTTTGCAACCAAATCAACATCTTTTTAATACGAATATAAACCTACAAATGGCAACCCTCTACACTTGAATGAAACAGTTTTGCGAAACATTCAAAGGGATGATATTAAAACTGATGGAATCTAATTAACAAACTCATTCCTGAGACGTAAGTTAATCAACTTCACTGGTATCAAGTTTAACGACCTGTCTCCTGAACGCATGATTTAATACAGTACATACAACTGGTTTAAGTAAGGCCATACAATTCTGCTTTTACAATAAAATTGGTTCTTTATATATAGATGGATTGGTCCCATAAGACTTGTTTGTAACAATTTTAAGAGGATTAAGCAGTTTATTAAGAGCTACCTGAGGAGTGAGTGAATTTATTGACAATATTAAATTAAATTTCTCTACAGTAATTATATGCAATGTTTCTACTTTAAAAAATATTCCAATGTTAATACTGTACAATAAAATGAATTTGTAACAAGAAAATTGAGATATTTTAGTGGTAATTTATTTATTAGGTTTATTACTGACATAAATTAAATTATCATTTATTAATATTCTTTATCTATAACCTACTTTATACATCTGGTCATAAAATCTATCAGGAAATTATAGACGAAATCTACAGCAATAATAATAATGTTCATACTTAATGAATTTTTAATTACCGATATTAACATCTATTATTTATAATCAAACAGGATGTATGTAGTCTAGTGTGTTCTGAATCGTGTTACAAATAGTCTATTGAAGAACACCGGTGATTTATTCTAAAGGTAATTACACAAGACGTAATACTAATTCGTAGATGGCCTTAGGAAATATCAAAGAAATGAAGATGCTCTTATGTAATATTAGTCAACATTGGGATCATCAACAATGGGATTATCAATATTGGGGTGTTTTTAGTTTGAATAGATATATGATGCGTGGAAACGAGTGAAAACCATACAAAAGAGGCATGACATGGCCTCCATGCACAAGTATAGGATATAGTCTCTTATATGGACATGTACGTTTGTGTCTCAATATCCAATAATTATCTGCTTTTTAAAGGGTATATGTAGCCCCTGGCAACAAATCCATCTTTGTACATCCTCTAGTTGCCTAAATATGTGGTTAAATTAAGAAGTTTTTCATTTAATTTTTCTAAATTGAAAATCTAACTTTGAATAAGCTATTCTAATTTCCTAGGTTATCTTTAAACAAATCAGAAACAGTATCTCTTATTATGTGAACATAATGTGAAGGGGGAGCTCATTTAGCACAGCAGACAGATGGTAGATGGGGAAAAGCTGTCATCAGATGGAGACTTGAAGATAACAGGGAAGATGTGAGATGGCATTACCCAAGCAATTGGTATATCCTGGATGAGAACACAAAACATTTTGAGTAAACTTGTAGTGGGCCTTCAATCGAAAATGGCTAATATGACATGGCTAAGAAGATAAACATTTACCTAAAGAGCTTGCATATAATTTGAGTGGCATATAAAAGTTACTTACAATTTTAGTTTGATACTGTTTTTCAAAAAGAAATATTACCAAGAATAAGCAGAATGGTAAATCAGATATTACTGGAGTATCCTTAGGTAATGAACACTAATGTATCCATACATATATTATTGGTATTGCATTTTACTGTGTAACTACTGTGAATTTGAGAATACATCTGCATGAAGGTAGTTACATGTACAGTTTCATTGATTTTTAAATCCAAGGCAAATGTTCTTAGGACACTAAGAAGATGCCAAATTCAAGGCGTACGATGTAAGATTTATATCTAGATGACATTTTAAAAGGCTTGCTCTACAAGGTACTCTTTGCAGGGAGTAAACAGGTTGATGGTCATATACTTTCTGGGAAGAAATATGTTTACTGCTATTAGGGACCAGACACTAATGTGTATTAAAGTGGTATCCATATTAAGATAACTTAGTACTAGGTGACACAACAACCAACCAATAAATTATCTATGCACAAAATTACTTTAAAATTACTTTTTATATGAATTTTACTATTTATTTACATTGTTATACATAAAATATTGTCATTATTATAGTATTTAATTTTTTTTTCTTGAGAGATAAATTTATTTTTATTTGAATTGAAATTGAATTACGTTCTCTTTTATGAAACTGTACCGCATTTACCATGGAGGTATATAATACTAAAGTGTATACACCTGTAATATAAAGAAAAAATTAATACATTTGTGGGAGACTGGAATAAAATGTTTATTAAATGAATCTGACACAATGACATTTTACCCAATTCCTATCCTAAAAAGCCCCAAAGCTGATTAATTAGTGAAATAGTTAATGATTCACCATGGTGCAGGCTGTGGTTAACCATGAAAATCCCAGGGAGGTATAAAGCTTGTTTTCAGACAAACGTGCAATGCAAAGAAATCACATGTAACGCAAGTACGAGCAATACAAGGACAATATACTACATACTTGTTTGACCAATCACAAGCAACAGTTTGAATGATCTATCACTTTCGTCCTGATTGCAACCTAACTTAAAAATTGTAGTCTTACAATTGGAAATGTCTCTACTTTCCTAAAATCCTCCTGAACTCATTACTACATCACTTTACTATATTCACATTTAAACAATGTCTACATTACGTTTATTAATGTTGTCCTAAAGACAATCCAAAATAAACTCCTGCGATTTATAACATTTTGTCTGTAATGCTTTGCATACAATATAACATTAACCTGTCTATGAATGATATATTTAACGTAGCAAATGTGTTACAGTATTTGAACTCTAGTAATGTAAAATAAATATAAACTATAAACAAAGGTTGAAATAAATATAAACTATAAAACTAAGGTTGAAATAATATGTTACCTTTAATGCTTCTTTATATATGAATTTCATAGCCGACAAAAGTTACAACTATTTAGGATAAAAGATCTGAAGTTATACTTATAGGCTATATCCCATATGAGCAAAAACAGAAAAAATAAATGGTGTAATTTCAACATTAATCATCTACTTACCTGATTAAAAAGATTAAATTTTATAGTTTTTAAGAATAAAATTTTATTCCAGACCTCTTAATTTTTTTTTGTTTTTTGGCAAGAATTTCCTGATAATTTGAGTGATCTTCCGTTTCAATCACATGAAAAAAAAAATAGCCAGAAAGTGCATAAATTTACCCCAGATGCTCCAGATTCTTGTAAAAGCATTTTTTTTTTTACATGGTTTGTCAAAAGCTTTTATAATGTTCCTCATTTAATTATTCATTTTATAAAGGATCTCTGCTAATTATTTTTTTTTAAAATAAAAAGGCTAACAGTCCACTATTACGATTTTGGAATATCACAGTTTAAAAGGTGAAAGTTACAAAGAATTCAATGCAGAATAGCTCTTCACTGCAACTACTTACCATAGTAGATTTGAAACGACAAATTTAGTAGTACAGTAGGTTGTAAAACTATGGATATTGGTTTGACAGAATTATGATAAGAGCAAGTAAAGGACTTAGGAAAACAATCACAGGATTAAGGTTTAGTAGAAGGCTAATTCCAGATTTCATTAGATGCTAATTTCACTTCAGGTTACTGACGTTTGTGATTATACTATTGTTTATGTATTCATACAAGTTGGGTAATTATGTAATTTGATAATGTTAAGGTATGAATAATTTAATAATTATATTATTCATATGAAAACTTTGTTTATCTTAAGCTTTACAATTAATAAATAAGTACACTTAAGTTTAACAACTGTTTATAGTACAATAATCAAATGACGTACAGTATATAGTGATGTGTTTGATTCCTTGGTTATTGAACTAAAAGATTCTGAAGAAACAACATTTAGCAATATCTATTTCTCCATTTAAAAAACAATTTTCAATTGTTTGTTTTAAAAATAAAATTATATAATGCATCTAAAAAATTTGTTACAGTTTCTGTAAATTTACTGTACATTTTTCAAAATATAGTAGAACTAAGGGGACAACTTCAGGCCCAACAAAGTGTCCCATAAATAGAATATAAATAGTATTTAATTAACAACAGTGTCCAGAAGAATGGGTTCTATTATATTGGACAATTTGACTTAAGCTTGGTTCCCACTAGAACGTAACGCAAGGACGTAAACGCAACGCAAGCGTTTTAACCAATGACAAGCAAAGTTATAGACAGTTAGCAATCACAAGCGAATAAGCCATCGCTTGTGATTGGTCAATTCACTTGCGTTGCGTTACGTCCTTGTGTTACGTCGCTAGTGGGAACCACGCTTTACCAATTGTATATTAACAAACATTTTTCCACATTGTTATAATACTATAATTGTCATTTAATTATTAAAATTTGTTTTGCGGTGAAAATGCAATAACAAAGTACAATACTATTTTAGAATTCAAAGCATCTCATTTATCTGTGTAGCACATCATAAACCAACTTAAGCCAGATTCATTAGTCACTGCTTAAAAGTATCCCATTTAAATAGCCCGTGGGATAGAGCCATTATCTATATACTATTAATAGTTGACTTAAAAGTTGAAAATCAATGCTAAGGAGCCACGGGCAGTGCTTATCCCTTTCCAATTTTCCAATGGTGAGCTGACCTATGACCGTTCTTTACCTTACACAGATGTAATATTCAGGGAATATTTTAATCACTGAGAAAAAAAGTAGTGATCACCTTTGCCATTTACAAATTGTTTTATTTATTTGTTATTTCATACACATACAGGAGCAAGTAACTCACGGTACAGGATGGATATTTATTATGTTTATAAACTAAGTCGCAACTAAGTTCATCTTAATTAGAAATCATCATTTTTACATGTCTTTTATACAATATGTCCTCCATTTGACTCTTTGAGGTCTTTTCCATGCACTTACCCAAAATTGGTTGGTGGAGCATAAGTATTTTTCGATTTAAGATAGATTAGGAGATTTGAACATAGGATTAGAACCACCTTTTTTACAGAACTGTGAAATGAAAATCCAAACCAATTATAAATGACCATGTCGGTAGCATGCTGGTATGGTATCAGATTTATAAATTATAATAAAGAGTATTCCTTGACAATATCTAACAAGGATAGCAATACCGTGATTTTAAGTATGGTGTATCAAGTGAATACCATCCTTTGCGTGGGTTTTATTATAGCCACTTTTGTGAGAAAGACACTTAGGTCGTGTTTATACTACACCCTAAATTTAAACACGGCTTTAATTTTTAGCGTGTTGTTCGGACCGAGGTCAACCCACCTTAACGTTTGCTGTTATACTAGAAATCACGATACCGTGTTGTACCGGAAGTTTCATCAACACGCAGTGCATGCTAGGATAAAAGGTCAGTGATTACAGCCTAATCATTTGGAATTCACTGTGGGTTAATAATTAGGAGATGGTAATTGAATTTGATACAAACAAAACGTAAAAAGAAAGAAAACACAAGAAATTGGTGTAATTAACCTAACAAATATGATTGCTTTCCATTTAGTACTATTAAGTATAAAATTCAATTAAAATTGTCGATCATCCATTCATTCATTCAACTTGGCCATAGATAAATGAACTATGGTTTTTTTTAATAATAAAAACAGGTCACTAAATTATAGAGTACAAATATTGGAAAATGTAAGCATGGTAGCTAATGTATAGATAGCAATCAATCTTACCTATAATGCCAATGTTTGTTTTTGATTATGAAACCTGATGTAAATCATCTTTAATGTTCAAAACCCAGCAACCTCTATATGTTAATAAGCTTAGCTATATATGTTTTTTATGTACATCCATTATTACATTAGTAATGTAACATTTCTACGCATGTACATTTTATGTATTTTATGTATTTTGATATTTTACTAATCAATTATTACCAATAAAGTAATTTATATTCAGCAGTCTACAGGTTCTTAGGTTTATCTTTTGTAAATGCAATATTATTTATCCTTTTACATTGGTGAACATTACTAAATTGTACAAAGGAATGTTGTTTCTTTTTCTATTTATTTTGTTTATATTGTTTGTAATATTATTATTAATTTGTTAAATGGCCTAACATAATTCTAAAGTGCAAGATCTTTAGCCAGCAATGTATTATGAACGATGACTAAAATAAATGTGAATTGAATTATTATGGTAGGCTTGAGTACCGTAACTTTATTTTTCTAAATGACGTCAGAAAACAAAGGTAATGTTACACACATGACCCCATAAGATTTTATTTTATCTGGGGATAGTGCCATTACCAATACAATGTCATCAAATCTCTTTCCTTCTTTAGATTAACTGATGCATATTTTGACACCAAGAAACAAATACAGTTGATCCAATTATTTTTTTAATGAGTTCCACCTCACACCATTTAAGTATTTGTTTTATCGACCAATAAAAGAAATGATGGGACACTAAAAAATACATTAGGTCAATGCCCTGACCTCACAAATGTAATAACCAATATGCTTACAGTACTCAATCTATTCAAGTTTAATTCCCAAAACAAACAAAAAATTATCTATTCATACTCAAATTGAAAATACAAATTTTAAGCAAATGATGACCTCATTCAAAATGTATAAGTACCAATTCAATAATAAATATAAATCAGTCTGTATATTATTTGCAAATAAGCAATAGGCATTGATTTACTTATTCAATAATGTATAGGCCTAATACAATTCAGTATAACATCTATTAAGGGATCCTACAAAGGGTCCCCTTCATAGGACTGTCCCTTGAATAGGGTTTGGCCGTAGAGACAAAAGACATAAATTATATTGCCCCTGGAAAGTTTCCCCTTAATAATGGTGTTCCCTGAAAAGGGGTGTCTCCTAAATAGGGGTGTACCAAAGGAAGCGTTTTATTGTTATAAATAATCATAATCAAAAGATTATAAGGTATACTGATTAATACTGAAATACAAAAGGTTTTCTTTATTGAGACTAAATTGAATAAATTGTAAACGTAAAAGCACTGATGAAATTAATTTATCTTGATTGAAAAATGATAGTTAGTCTGAGTGAATAATAATGAAAGATATTAACACGAAGCAACAGACTGCACTGATGGAGACCAATCGCCTGGTATTCATTTAGCAAGATACATCACAGTAATTAACCAAGTGATGAATGAATACTGATATTATTACAGTCTATACTTTGATGTAAACAACAACTGAACTAATATCTGTATTCATGTGATAGTGCTCTCCTTGTGTGTTCTTTTAACATGGCTTCCAATCTAAGAGGTCCTCATAAAGTCAACATATCAAAACTACTTGTAAAGGAATATGCCATAATAGTAATTAATAGTCTTTAAATTCTGTTCATTATGCAGTGTTGTCCATTACAACATCTCGATGGTATAAAAAAATAAAAATGCAAAAATACAAGAAAAAGAAGAATAATATATTAGATAGACTCTCAAACTATTCAAAGATGTTTGAGTACAGTACCTACAATTTCACACAATTTACTTTTGACAGGCTATCTTTATTACTTATAATAATGATGTCAAATTTTCAGGTTGATTTGAAGCATAAAATGTCACTTTCTAAAACAATATAGTGCAAATGGGTAGTACAGTAATGGTCCAACATGACAATTGTACATGTACTCCAACAGGGATGAAGTTACACAACATTACTATAAATCAGAATCTAGAAATACTTAAAGGTGGGTTACGGTTCATTGATCAAACCATGGCAACCAGTACAGTTGGTTTCACTAACTTTACTTTGCTACTATAAGCAAACTAATAAATTAATAATCTTTTTCAAAAAGTATGTGAGAAGTATAATTTTGGGGTACTTTGATGTAGATAACTTCTGGTGATATACAGCGTCTTACACCTCTACTAAAAATAGTTTTTCTGCATCATTATTTTTGGGTTTTGTACATAAATACCTAATACACTAATATCCTTGCCTACAGTCAGTGAGAAGGCACATGTTCGAATCCCATCAGACTTTTTGTTAAAAAATTTTTTTTTTCATTCTGCAAACTTTTATTTCAAAATACTCTACACACGGTTTTTTATCATTAATTATTAAATTAGATAAAATAAATGTTCGACATACCTTAGCTCGAGATTCAAATTCTTCATGCCTTTTATGCAAAGATTTCGCTTTATTTAATGATTTCCCAATACCAGTGTGTTTACTAAGGAATACTTCACCATAGTCGTCTAACCAACATAAAACCTGGAGAGAAAATAAACAATAATATGGAAAATATTGTGTACAGAGAAAAGAGGGCAGCAAACAGGTTTATTAATTTATTTTATTGAAACTTTATTGCTAATGTTTAGGTTTTTATTTAGAGGTTCTTTTCTCATTCTGAACTATTTTAAAGAGCTTTAATGCGGCTAAATCAATTTACTAACTAGACATCCTTTTTGGTTTAGAAAGCGTGAGATGTTCCTTATGCTATTATTAGGCTGAGACACATGTTTCATGATATAAATAAATGATCTATAAAACTTAAAAGCCACTTAAAGTTAGATTTCCTACTACTTGATTATGTAATCATCATAATGACATATTTATAATGACAAACTAAAGCACTGAAATATTGAAATCCTATTCATTGTACTTTCATTACCATAGTATTATATATATATAAATCCAAAGGCAAATTACTGAAAAAAATGACAATGCTGTGGGTATCAGTGGCTGGATCTCAATGGAGATACAAAAAAAAAGCGAAAAGCTAAATCAAAACGATAAAGTAAACAGCCAGAAAAGTTAGCAGAGCTTTCGGGCAACACTAGCCCTTCATCAGTGCATATATATATATATATTTTAATGATACAGTGTATCACCGGGCGGTTTGGAATTTATTTCTATGCCTGTTGTGTTTATATATATATATTAATGTTCGTTGCCTAATGTGTTTATATATATATATATATATATATATGTTTTCTGCAAAATAACATATAAAATTATTGAAATATGGTTAAACATACTTCACTGAGAATGCGGTGCTTGTTCATGTAATGCTCACCTTATGGCGCTAATTCACAGTTAAAAGGTTAAATTACCATAATTAGTCAATAATACTTACATACTGTATTCCTAAAAACATTTATTATATTTCATACCTACTAGTTACCCAATGGTAGCTTTTCCCTTAATGTACTATGACCTATTTTATATGTTTCTCGTTTCTAAGTAAATAGCCTATGTTGTCTACAGAAAATAATCACATCAGACAGATACAGCTTCACATTAAATTTCAGTAAATTAAATCAGTGAGTTTAGACTTTAAGCTGGAAATTAAAATGACCGTCAGCACACACGACCACACTTGAATTTATGTTTGTTATTTGGATAAATGACTTTTATCATTCAAGTTAAATGATCATGTTTGAGATAAGTATTTCCTATAAATTTTTCATCATGTTTTTCTTCTTAATAAATTTAAATTAAATGTCTAACCTTTAGCCGTTTCAAATTGAGTATGCGTCTTATAGAGAATAAAGTTTGTATTATAGACATGCACATATGGTATATCTTAGGCTGCATCTTAGTCTTGATAATAAATATCAAATATACAGGTTTTGGTTTGATGCCGATCGCGCGATTGGATATTAAACAACTTCCCAAGTCTCGTATTTATTTTATAGTTTGTAGTTAAGTTTTCAACTTCAGACAAACCAACCATTAAATGCGATTTGATTATAAGTAACAATACTGATGACATCCTATTGTATACAGGGCTGTAGCTTTGTGATATAAAGTGATACGGTTGAGAGAAAAGAAAGCAAATGCTAGATGGCAGCCCATGGCTACTGTTCGTGTATCATTAATGTATGATCGACCCCCTGAAAAATTGCATTAATAATATTTGCATTTTTTAGATGCATTTTAATGTCATTCTTATTGGGGAATCTCATTACTTATTGACATGATAGGAAGATAGTCTGGTCATTTTTCAATGGGTGTGTCTTTTAAAGGTGTTGAAACCTGACCAACCATCAGGGCTGGGAAAGTGTACTTACACTAAAGTAGGTTGGGGAAACACATTAATCATTTTAATTTCACAAAATGTTTCGAAATAGGTCTAAGAAATACAAAGTAAAGATATACATTAAAAGGATTCTAATTACAAACAAAACCTTGCTCTACTTTTAAGTAAGAATATATTTATTTAATAATAAAAAACACAACCAAACAAGACATTTGACCTACCTCTTCAGCATCCTGCTTGAATAGGAGCAACTGCAACTGTTGTTGAAACAGAGTTTTACGATTTTGCCACATCTCGTCCAAGTGTCTATGGTTATCAAGAATTTCATGCACTACGTCCAGAACATGAGTCGCCGACTTAGAGTAATCAGCTTGGGCAGTAACGGAATCCTCACTTTCCTCACTAACAGGCTGTTGTAATGCATCTAGTAAAGATTTACCATCTGCACAAACCTAAAATGACAATAGCAACAGCGCCCTCAATACCCAAGTTATTTTCAATTACTTTTAGTGTAAAGTCTTTGACGTTAATCCTACATCTTCCTGTGCTATATTTTTCTTTTTATATGATGAATGATATTTAAATTTTGATCCCTTGAAATATGTGTCCATGATCAGCTTAGCACCTTTTAATATTAATGTTTATTTGATGTGATTGGGATGGTGATAAGGATTTATCTTATGTAGATACATTGATAAGACTAATGGCAAAAGTAACTGCAGGGACTAGCACTGATTAACAACCTGGTTTTATACGTAATATACTGCCATTAAAATTCACATGAAATTTAAATCATCAAAATATTAAGCTGGTGGACTCAAAATGCAGACAAATCCTTCTAAATTTGTCCACAAAATCCTATACCAAGCAATTTAATGCAACATATACATTTCACATGCAATTTTAAGTATTTTAAGTATTGATCTTATTCTGACCAAATGGAAACAGTGAATTTTGATTTACTTACTAAATAAAAACCAAAATATTTGCATTAAATGACTTGGCTTGTTGTTGATGTAGATTTTGCATTACAATTACATGGTTTTATTAAAATATTTATTTAAAAAAAATTAGGTTTAAAAAAAAATTACACAGCCATAAAAGATACTGACAACAGAAACACATAAATCTAATAAAGGAGAAAAGGTGTTTAATAATATAAAAAGGATTATTAAATCATAAACTGATTTGATCAAAATAAACTGAAAATAAAAGTAGGAATTCATGTGTCTGAAACAAAAACAAAAGAACATAAAATTGGCCCATAAGAAAAAAAAATAAAAGAATTCAAGTTAGAACAAGTTAGACAATAAGGTAAAACATTTGTTGTTCTTTAACACCACTACTGTTTTGGTTTTACCCATTCAGAGGATGAATTTCACAAACAAAACAAATATAGAAAATTCGAGCAAGCTACAGGTACAATTTCCCTCTGCTTTTGCCAAAATAGTTTACAAATTATTGTACAAAGCACCTGTAAAAAGGATTTAATTATTGAGAAATAAAAAAGAAACAAACCAATATCACCAACATAAATACATTTTCAGACTAAATACAAAGACTATATCTAAAAAAACAGAATTATGATAGGGATGGTGTTTAAATCAACTTAAGGTAATTTTTAACACACTTTTTAACTAAATCAAATCATATTGCAAAAGTTGCTCATGCATGACAGATGGAAAAAAACAGGAGATTCTTTTATTTTTTGAGTTCAAATAAAAAATAAAACTTACTATAAAACATATCTATCTATCTTAAATTAATCTTACATTTTCAAATAATTGTTAACAAACAATTTAACAAAACCAATATAAATGGTACCATATGTACTTAACATAACGTACCACATTAAAATTTTACTTCACAATATAAAATAAAAAATTAATTTATTCCATGCTACATGCTAAAAAATTCAAAATAAAAATCAAAGCATCACATGCATGCGCTGCACAGGCTCCAAACACACATGCTTATCAGATCATAAAGGCATGCAGAGGGGTTCATGAATAATCAATAATGTTCAATGAATATTCATTAAAGCTGCCAAGAAAATAGGCTTTATATATATACACATGCTCAAGTATATTAAAACTATATAAATGCATGATTATGAAAATCTTGTATGCATACATAATCATCTCATGAATTAAATAACAAAATGATATGCATACATTATCTCATGAATACTAAATTATGTATATTCAATAAAAGCTGATGAATAATAAAGATGTATAGAGGGCGCTACCTGTAACTGCTGCAGTTTATTTAACATGTGTTGTCCATGGGTTCGAAGCTAGAAGGTGCAAGAGTGATTGAGTAGGAAGTGAAAAAAGAGAGTGAAGGAACAGATACAAAATATCAAACATGGTTATATTCAAGTTTAAATGACATTAGACATACTTGTATTGTTATGTTCAAATGATATCACACAAATTTGAATTCCAGGGCTGAAAATTAACAATGGCCGCTAGCCTGGTTAGCCAATTAATTGATAATACAGTCTATAACTGGTCAGACTTGTGAGCAAAATTCAAAGGTTAATTTTAGCCGTTAGACATTAAAACATATACAGGATGTGATTTCAGTTAACTCTATTCTTGATCTAACCTTATTAATAATGTGTGAAAACCTTTTTAATTCCAAACAATGAGAAACAATGTATGTTTTACTACTTTCAGAATTAAAGCTTATTTTCAGCCCTGGCATTGCTTGAAATGGTATCGGACAATACTGTACTCATGTTGAAATGATACAACAGAAACATTTGTATTGTAGTAAGAGATTGTACAAACATGAAATCAAATCATTGATACCGAAAACTTTTGTATAATGGTAGTTTAAAAAACATGCATAAATTGTAGATTATCAAACTGAAAAGCCATCAGATATGAAAAAAAGAGTAATCTATATTACTGTATCAGTCACATAATATAAATTTCAAAAACCACTTGCATTAATGTAGTAGATATGCTCATTCGGAAATACGCACTCAAGTAATTTTCATATTAACTTGCAGAACAAGATATATATATATTAGTGCTTTCATATTTAATTTGATTATACAATTGTAAATGTAAAACAATTACATAATAAGCAAAATGCTATACAACTGTAAGCTTAAGCAAATTCTGTAACTAAGTATAGCTAACTTATTAAATATTAACAAAGCATGTATTATGTTTGCCATAACAGTAGAGTAAAAAAAGTATGTCATATTGTACACTGTATAAATACAACTGTTTGCTGTAAATGCATATAACTGAAATGTTGATTTTTTTGGATCAAATGTATATAGCTTCAAATACTTTTGGAGTCAAACTCCACTGATGAAGTCAAACAAAGTTTGTAGAAATTTGAATTGTCAGAGGATTTGAAATGCACACAAAATAAAATGAAAAAACCATCATGAATGTTTAGAAATATGGTTAACATCAAAGAAATGTTTATTAATATCTTTGGTATTTGTCAAGATGGGTAGGAAATAAGTAGAATCTTATGGGGAAAAATATATAAAAAATTCAATAGAAATCCACCAACAAAATGTGTAAAAGGTAATATTGAATACAGTATTTTGTTATATGGTATGATATATAAAGTAAATCTTTCTAAATAACTAAAACAAAATAAAATAAAGTAATGTGTACATACCTCAGCATAACTATGGTTTATATCTTCCTGTAGGCGTTGGTGAGAAAGTAGGGCAGATTCTAATTCCTCAATCTTAGTTGGAAGTGGTGAACCCTGACCTCTGCACTTAGTTGCCCATCCCCATACATGCGATAAATACTACAAGATTTAAAAGTAATTCCAAAATCAATTATGACTATTCCACTTTTTTGACAGGGTTCCACTTGATGAGAAAAGAATAGATAACAACAGTACTTTAAAAAAACATGTGACTAATCCATTTATATCAATGGTAAGGTAGAAATCAGTAATCGTTACATTTATCCAAATTTACAGTGAATGACGATTCCATTAAATTGGTGCAAAGCAGGTGCTGTGTACGGATTACTTTGTATTTATCAAGAAAAATATTCAGAACAATGTATTTCTGACAAATAACAAATCGAGTCACGACTCAAACCACCAGACACTGAATCAGATAAAAACATTGCCCCGCAACTTACAAAATGGACTAACCAATCAGGAGTCAGTTTGTCAAAACGAGGTCGCAAATGAGGTGACAATTGCAGAAATTAAATATTTTGCATCTAGTCTCCATTTACTCTTCATTGCTAGTTATATCAATCAGAGTTGTTGAAGTAACCAATTCTTTTATATTTCTGAACTTCAATCTCAAATGTTTTTTCCCCTCTTTTAAAAGACTGTACATAGCCAACTAGTCTCCATTCGTATATTAATCTTAAAGTATAACTTACAATTGTACTATGAATGAGCTTATAATTGGATCATAGTAATGCCACTTTTTCTCCCAAATGGAGCCTCTTTTGTGTATAAATACCCATTATCTTTTTAGTTAATCTAAAATAATTAATATTCTGAAGAACTTTCAATATTTTTTCTATCAGCAGATGACAAGAGTAAAAATGACAAATGGGTCTAACCTAGTTTTAGTCACATTACGATAGACGATTGATAAAAACGGGAAATAATTTCAAGATATTTTAAATTACTTCTGTCTATCGTTCTTTCACTTAATCACAAACTGTACCTCACAAAGAGTCATTTAACTTGAGTACTTGAGAAATATTTGATTAAATAAAGTATACTTATATGAATTTGTTTGATTTGATCTTTAATTAATGATGAATTTGTGTTCCCATCTGTGTTGTAAATCTACTCGCTTTTCATGAAATCAGTGTGGTACTGATGTGTATACACTAAGTGAACAAATTGTTCACAGAGAGCGTAAAGTGGATTTCACAATTGAAAAAATGTTAAATTCTAGAAAACATGACGTTTTAATAAAGAAAACGGAAAATATAATAAGAGTATTGTTCATGAGTTGAACGATTCATTTCAATTCAACAAGGAGAATCTGAGTTGAATAGGACAGTAAAGCTTTCAATGAATTAATATTTTCTCTCAATAAACAAAAAACATTCATTTTTTTTTATAAGCAGAAGGTTTTTAACATTTCAGTCAGGTTAAATTTTATAATAAACTTACAACTTATAATTCCTTCTATTTATTAATTAATTTTTATTTTCATTACAGGTCAGACTTGTGGTAGCCAAAGTAGTTTAGGACACTTGACTTTCATACAGAAAGACTCAGGTTCAATTCCTGATAACAACTCCTACTTTACTCATCTGTAAATACCGGGTTGAAAAATACTAAAGAGGATAATGTGGCATGGAAAGGAAGTGAACTCCCTATATGCTAAGGCTTAGTACAATGAACTCCTACAAGTTCATTCTCATACATTCCCATTGTTACAGTAGGTGTGCTTGGTGGGTTTTTTGTTTCTGTTTGTCTGAATACTGGGCCCTCTGGGAGAACAGTTCTTGTCTAAAGAGGTTCTCCAGTATAAAGAAGATTTTTTTAAACTAAATTCAGAATGAATATGGGACTCATATTTATCTTTTGACCTTTTATATCACAATATTAACATTCTGTTTTGTGATATAATAAATTGAATTGAACAAAATTGTTTAAAATTTGAACCAAACCTCTTCAGCTTTGCTATGGAATATAACAGACATTTCCAACAATTTGGCCCTCTCATCCAATGCTTTGGAGAATGCTCTCCATTCTTTTTGTAACTGGTCAGCTCTGGTCTGGATGTCATCCTTGGCATAGTGACCACTTCCAACTAGATGTCTGGATACGGTCAGAATGTTGTTGATGTCTTGATGCATGGACTAATAAAAATACATTAAAAGGTTTAAAAATTCATACAAATTTGGTAATACAGTCAACTCTCCCAATACCGGACACCCTTGGGCGGGCATATATTTTCCGGTTTTTCGAAAGTCCGGTTTCCTGAAAACATATTTTTAAAGTCATCACGTGGTCACTGAAAATGCTTTGAATCACCGGTCCGAATGCTGCCCGGTACGGTCTAGCATAGGGATGATTGTGTCAAGCTAGTTTTAAATTAAATAAATACTGATAGGCCTAGGCCTACTTTATTAATATTAAACTAATTCAATTTACCTTTTTTAAAAGTTACATTATTTATTGTACAGTACCAATAAAACATGTTACAATAGTAAATTATTGTTTCTCAATGTGTTTTTAACGGCAAAAAGGCCAATGGCCACGTACGTACAGTGAACATAATTTTGGTCTGTTTATTGTTTTTCGTGCATGAGCTAGCTAGCAGCAGCAGCATGGGTGATCAAAAAAACAAAGCAGGGCTTTGATTGATGCGCATGTGCAGAGGTGTCATAATCAAATAAAAACGCCCACACCCAGACCACATATTTTTTAAGCTCCTTTATTTTGACGTAATTTGATAGCAATGATGAAAATTGATTAGGTAAACGAGCCAAGCAATAATGACACAATAATTAATTGGTAACATTTCAAAGTTTATTAACACTAGTTAAGTCAAGTTCATTCCGTTTACGTTTTGCCATAATGATTTCCAAATTTATAATGATGCACATTTTTAGTGAAACATTCCTTTTTAAAGTCCTATTGCAATTGTGAATTTAACAATACTTTAAACAAAACAAAGACACAAAGTGGAATGTAAATTGAACTTTATTAAAAAAAAATTCATATGCTAAAAAACGGAGTTGTTAACAACTCCCTGCTAAAAACAATAGACATTAAGACATAGCGCTTCGATGTGAAAAAGCCCACCGCAGTTTGATACGCAACAAAGCAATTGCCGCCTCGTGGGTTAACAATGAACTGACCTGTCAATCACAGTGTAGCGCTCCATGGCAACATTACTTGATCGTACCGCGAAATGTCGCGCACTTCATGCATGGTCAGGGTATGGTTAAAAGCTTTTGTACATTGTGAATGTATTGAATCCGAGTCAGCGACGACGATGTTACGTTGTTTTCGTAAATATTTGGAGTTTTTTTACTGTCAGTCCGGTTTTCAGACGCTAATTTTCGTGTTTTGTACTTCATAATTTGTCCGGATTCCGGAATTGGGTATTCCGGTTTTCATAATAAATTACAGTACATTTAGAATAGGGACAAATTGGGCCCCCCAAAAAAGTCCGGTTTTTGTGAATTCCGGTTTTTGGAAAGTCCGGTATTGGGAGAGTCCGGTATTGGGAGAGTTGAATGTATATCTTGAGAAAAACACTCAAACCATATACTATTATAATGTATTAATTCTAAATTTAATACAGTCGACTCTGCCAATACTATACTATAAGAAAACCGGAAACACAATTTTCTTGAAGTTCAAAAGATCCCATTAGACACACATTCAGAAAAATAAAAAGAATGTACAATTAAATATAGCGCAAAATGAACAATCAACAGAATTTCTGGAAAACCAGTATATAGGCGTGTTTGGTATAAAATTGAATGTAGATATATGTCAATAGTTTTAGAATAACAAAATTTAAAAACGAGTCATACCTTGACTTTGTTTGCAAAGTGTTCATGCTCTTGATGTAGCTCAGCGGACATTTCTGCAGAGTTTCCGATGTCTGTGTGGTTTACGAGAAATAAATCCTGGTTATGCTGTAAATTGTCTAACATCTACATTTATAAGGAAAAAAAACATCTCGCATATTAAATCGTTTCTAGATTAATTCAAATACTTTTTTTTAACAGATTGCAAGTATATAAATATTGTATGATGTAAATATATGAGCAATTTATGACAAGAGGGTAATTGAAAACATAAATAAGATAGTTTATGAATCTTTAATGATTAATATTAAAATTAAAGTATATAAAGTGACTCAGGTATCCTATGCATCTACTAATTAGAAATAAGGAAAACTAAAATACAGCAGAACCTCTATTAAGGGGACATCTTCGGGACCTCAAGGCTGGTAGAGAGAAGTTAAAAACAGATGAGGCAAAGTAGCTTTAAATATAACTAGATTTAATTCGTCACTATGACGAATTATAGGTTATATGCATTGATTTAAATAAAGATAATTGATTTTTAAAAGATATATTGATTGATTGATTTTCTCAGAATCTTTAATTATTTATAATATATGATAGGACTTTGCTAACGCGACCACCATTGCCGGTATCACAATCCGATCAAAGATCCATATGCGTATAATGTCATAAACCACATTTGTTGTTACATAATAATAAAGACATAAGTAAATTTTTATCTAGATTTCATTATAAATCATGTGTATAATCTATACACTAAGAAATAAATTTGAACAAACAATACGGATAATAAAAAAAAAATCTTATTTCGTTTCCCAAGGTGAGACTCGATCTCGGTACCTTGAATGCCATAGACACGAGCACACACCACCGAGCCATACACAACTAACTAAAAGTTGTAGAAAAATTCCTCCGTGTATTTACTATGCAGTAACCAGTTTGGTGCAAATAGATTATTACATACCGCAATGAATTATAATTTTTTACTATGATGACATCTTTAAAATGTAAACAAATGATGCACTGTCAAACTATATACTTTTAACTTTAATATATGAACTTTGGAAGGAAGAAAGTTAATGTTAAGTTTGTTATTTTGGCCTAAGAAAATGTCATAATTTGTTTGATTGTCGAAATTATTTTTTTAAAATTTAATATGCAATTAATGATGACTTAATCAACGTTTGTTCTCTTAATTTGATAATAAATCATACATATGATACATACACTTCAAGAAAATGAAATAAAAAATAGGTGTTCCCCTGCATTCTGACGATATATATTAATTTTAAAATTTAGCATATTTTCACCATTTTGTTAACTTATACGTGCGTAGCCAGTCACTTTTGACGTGCTCGTATAACGCAATTTCGAGTTGAAACGTGAATCAAATATGATGATATTATTAAAGAAAGATTGTAAAACAGAAATTGGGCAAAAAGAGTGCGCATTAACGTTTAACGCGCAGTGCGCGTGCAAAAATCGGCGCACTCATGGCAATTTTTTAAACGCTTAAAATTGCCTGAAACGTACTCTAATTTCATCGAAAATAAATTTTGACAATTTTGAACATTTTAAGCGCGCGTACGCAAGCGTTATATGCGCTACGCACGTAATTGTATTGCCATATAATGAATTATGACCTGAAATTTATGAGTACCAAATTTTGTTTAATTGTGATTCATGCTTGTGAAGATATGATTACAAACGTGATTTCGTAAAATCGCGCGTAGACCGCGTAATTTTTGATTGCGCATCGTGAAAATATAACCACATCGATTCCTGGCCATAAGGAATATACTCTGAAAAATTGATTTAGCTAGATGAAACTGATGCCAAGATAATTCACGGACAAATAGTGCTAAGGAAAGAATAAATAAATAAATAAATAAAGAAATAAATAAAGATTCTGACAGAATCAAGAGGTTATATGCATTAATGCATATAACCTAATTATTAATATAAAATATGACAATTTGTGCTGGGAAATTAGGGTGGACCAATAAAGCATTCCCTGGATGTCCACTGAATAAGGATGTCCCTGAAAAGAGGTTCTCCTGTATAGTGGTTTCTCTGAATAGGGATTGGTTAAAAAAATATATTGCCCCTTGCTTATTTCACAGGAAAGTGTCCACTTAATAGGAGTATCCACTGAATACAAAGATGTATTCTAAATATTGTAAACTCCTGACCTCGGAGGTGTCCTGTTCAAAGAGTCTCATCTGAAGAACCTGATCTAGCTTCAACTTCTTAAGATGCCAAACATGATGCAGATGCTGCCGTCTTACTCCGATACTATCCATCAAATTCATAATTGATGGATTCATACTCTGAAAATCTGGATTTGTCATGCTAGGTGGACCTCCGTAACTCCCACAACTACTTCCGTAACCACTGTCGGTGGTGCTCTCCTCGGAGGAAAGCCCACATATTCTCCGTAGCACACGATGTCCATCCTGATTGATTCGATCAATCGGGATGTTGTAGATCTCCTTGCGAAGATTTGTGTGGTCTTCAATCATTCTTTGCGTTCCGTAAATATCGTTCGCCGGATTCTTTGCACTCATTTCAATTCGCAACTTTTCCATTTGATCCATAAGATTAATAGCACGAGAGAGAAAATCTTCAATAGTCTAAAATTAAATACATTTACAGGTTTTAAAAATACACATTTATATGCTTAATATATTTACTTTTTAAATTAAAAATTAGATGTACATGCATTTTACTTCTTTTTTGAAAATTTGGAGGAGCCAATTTAATCATCCCAGAAGACATTACAGTAGTACAAATTAAATAGGATGTTGGTATTCAAAATAGAGGGCAGTAACAACACATTTTTGTCATCACCTTTATTTTTGTTTTTTTAATAATGTTAGAAAATATTGTTGTTCAATACATAAGAGTATATCAGTTAACAAGAAAACAAATTTCAGTTTGGTCGTACGTGCATAAATAAATAATAAATAACAATACTAAACAACAATTTTGTGATACATTTAAGATGAATTTTTTGAAATGAAACTACTTTTTTGAAATAAAAAGAAAATGGCATAGCACCCTCTATTGTGTAAAAATGGGATATAGTAGAACATGAAAAGGGGTTCAAAGATGAAGTAAGTCATAATTTGCTATTTGAAAAAAAATCAATTTCTGCAGGATGAAATACTTTTATCACAGCTTCTGCTAGATTGATTGTGAGGATGGTAAAGATGAATCGTGATGTTTTGTGGGTATACTATGCTACTTACAAGCCTTAATTCAATCCATTCCTCATGATCATATGGCAATAGTCCTTCCAAATCACCTGTGAGCTGTGAAATGTCTATTACCTTCAGTAATCCATCCAGAGATATCATGTGTGTCTAAATAAAAATACAAATATTTTAAATGAAACTCAAGAAAGGAAGGCTAATAATTACCCCTTCCAACAGGAAGGAATTTGAGGCTTAGGAAGTAGAGTTGTTTTGCAGTCATGCGTTACAACCCTTGCACTAGTTCAGGATTGAACCCGGGACATTGGGATTAGAAGGCAAGCATGTTGACCACCCACCTACACCGCTACAATTCCATTCGACTAGTAGCCTGTAGCCCTGCTCCTTTCTTAAAACACACTTTCTTTCTTTGTAAGAATCAACATACCTCAAATTTTAGTTTTGATGTTCCTAGAGAAGCTTTGTGTTTTTGCCAGAGACTGTCAGGTTTAATGATGAATGCCATGTAGATTAGATCCGGTAAACAGTCCTATAAATGTAAGATATAAAACATACTCAATGATTTTCTTTCTAAACATTAATCAATACCATATTGAAAAAGCATACCAATGTAATACAGTACATTCAATCAATCAAGGTATCACTTAGAATCAATTGTAAGAATGTTAAAGAAAGAAGCAGTTGACCTGTATATGTAAAATTCTTATCTTATGCCTCTTATCTATTGTAAACTTCAATATGTTTACTAGAAGATGACTATTTACCTATGTTATGTATTATGATATTTTTTTCTTTTTTTTCTTTCTTTTTATCTGTCTTTTTAAACATTCCTTTTTCAACTGTTATCGTTTATTTTTTACCTACCGTACATGCTGTGAACTGTTTTTCCTTAAGTAAATAAATGTCAAATCTTTTTCTCTTCTCACATTATCCCATGTATATAGCCAACCTAAACATTTTTGGAACTTTTGAAACACAATGGGAATGGTACCAATTTAAGTACTGATGCTGTTTACTATGAGAACAATTTTTTGGAACTGTGAAATAACAAGGATTTGAAAAGATCATTTGTACAGATAGGCTGTTAGTAAGTTACAGTACTTTAGGTAGGTACAGTGGCTCTTTTGGAGCTCAAATGGGAAGTCTATTTTGTTTAAACTAACGTATCTCTGGATGCAACACAACAAGATGTTAACACTTCTGGTTAAAGTCCACTTTTTATTTCTATTTTAAATTTACGTGTAAAATTTATCAAAAATTCATGCCATCTTCTTGTCACGTTCAGTCACTTTTACTAAAAATTCAGTAAAATATTTAAAGAATTTCTCGTCACACTGAGAATTTGACACGCTTCTTGCGTCAAAATTCAGTAAAGAAACAACTTAATGTCCCATAGCCAACTGTAGCCTTTGCATTATGTAAGAAAAGGAACGTTTAATCTAGTCTAAATTGTAGACAAACTGCCCATAGGGAAATTGCTTTGTCGAAACACGGTTCTTTCTGGCCATTAATTCTTGACGTATCTGCCAATTTAAGTCAATTTATATGAAAGTTGAAAATAGAAAGGTAATTCACGACAAGATAATGGTATTGAACGCAAACTTGTTAATTTCTTTGAAAGCTAGGTGTTCAATGTGAGTTGCAGGTGTAAAGTGCATAGTCTCTAGAGCTTACCTGTGAGGTGTATTGAAACAAAACAATATCAAATGTTTAATAGCAGTATAATTTACTATATGAAAACATTTCTATACACAAAATTGACAACAATGCAAAAATAATATTAAAAAGAAGCCTTCAGCTTCTTATTATTGAACATTGGAACTGAATAAAGATGTTAGTCAGAATTATAAGTAAGAAAATTGAAGATAAGATCAGAAAGCATCTAATTATATGCTACAATAATTTAATTTAGTCAAACATTTACTACCAATGTATTTTATTCCTTGCAGAATAATCACAAACATACCATGGCGGACATATTATATTTAGTCATGGTTCAACCAATATACCAATGGACAAGAACAAAGGGCAAGCAATGTTGCAACTCATAAGTTCTAAAGGACTATGCAATGAAATAGATAAGATGTATGTAATCACAATATTAGTTCAGACACCTAGAGCAAGTGGTGTTCTGGCCATGAAAGTCATATTAAATGATGTCAAAGTATCCAGTGGCCTAAGGTACATTTGATTCAAGATGGAAGGGCCAACTAATTGAATAAAAGTTTACTCTAGAGGTTAACTCAAGAACGGTAAGTGTGTTATAAAACAAATATGAACGCTTTGTGTTTGTTGAATATGCGTTGTTAATCTTTCAACATCAAAAAACTATTCTCCTATTTCAACTTATAAACATTTGTTATTTGTATATATACCTGTGTAGAATAAAGATCAATGTTCTCAACATCAATCTTACATAGAGAAGACTAGAATAGAATGTGATAATATACTGCAAACGTTCATGATTGAAAATAATTAAAATAATAATAATGATTAATGTATGTATAAATTTCAAAGGACCAAAACAACTATACATCAGTAAAGTGATTCACATGCAGACTTGATTAATTCCGAGGCAGATGAATGAAAAAAACGCAGAAAATTCAATAAACACAGTGCAAGGCACCGAGTAGTCTGAGAGCACTGATATGAACGAGAATTAATACAACTTTAATTTATATAATAAACTTGAACGAAGACATAAAGCAATCTAAGGTTTAAAAATACCTATGTCAATTACTTATTTTATTTTCATTTCGATAATAAATAAAGGGATCCATTTATATTTAGGTGATCCGCACTATACATTTTTAGTTTCAACGGATTGATGTATGGCGCTTTCTTAATCAAACCATGGACCTAATTTATTGGTCCATGCTACAGTAAAACTACATAACTATTTACCAATGTGTAAGGAATCTTGTTAAAAAACTGTATCAAGCCTTTCAAATAAGAATGAGTCGATCCTCTTTGTATAGTATAAATCATTACGAATAAAAACCCTATTGAATTATAGTAGATTCCATGTATAGCTTGAATTGTCTGTTCTATCCTTCATTCCTTAAACAAACATGCATAACATGTCCTACTTAGTTCTTGTAATTCATAAATTTCAACAGGATATTGAATTGTTTTATAAATTGTTATGTCAGTGTACTGTGAGATACCTAAAAATACACAGGTAAAGAAAAGAGCATCTAGACATTTCAGGTAACTCTCATGAGGATATCAGTTAAAATATGAACACAGCCTCTGTGCATTTACATGAAATTAAACCCAAGGATTACAACCTCACAGGCACCTACACCATGAATGAGCACGTTCTCCCAAGCAGGAGTAAATTGATGTAAATCGAGCGTTAACATCAACAATACTAACAACCCATCAGCTAACCAGTCAAAAATAAAAGAGGAATAAAAGAGCTTATGACTATCAAAGCATCTAGGCTATATTCAGTTTAGTAGCTGTTTTGTAATCAATAAAAGCTCTGCTTGCATGCATGCTCCTCCATTTTAAATTCAGGCTGTTATTTTTAATTAAGTAATAAATAAAATATAGCTTGCTGTAAAATGCCTTAATTTTGTATGTGTGTACCTGATACTGAGAAAATTATTGCAAATGAAATATTAATCCAATTGGTTTATAAACACATTTTTCGATGCAACCAAATATTATCATAAAATTAATTATTATTATATTATAAATATTAAATACAGTTTTTAATATACTATATATTTACAATGATCAGTGACTTTTTCTTCTTTTTGTTTGACACACTGCTCTTGCCACTGAAGACTTTATTACTGGGGTTCAATAAATATTCTTTCAATGAATAAACATACTAGACTACAGTGCCATATTAAAATACATTGACATATATTACTAAACAATACAGACTTACTACCAAAGTGAATGATTGTCACACATAATAAAAGTAAAATATTTCTAAAACCGTACATCTAATGTAGTATAATGCCAGTGTTCAAATAAAGCATAATCATTGATTTTAAATTAAATTACAAGCATGTGAAAGAATGGCCAGTGACAGAATGCTAATTGCAGATAATTAATATTCAATAAAGTAGACACAAATATACTGTGGGTACTTAAATATGAGTCAATTATTCTGTTAAATCAACTGTTTATTGTCTATTTATATAGGTAACAAATTGAGCATAAAAATTTAATTATAAATATATAGTAAGTTCATGACCAGTATAATGTACTTTAGTACATTCAATTTTTAGTATTATTAATATGAATTATAAACTAAATGACAATAATTTGGTTCTGGTGGTAGAAAGGACTATAAAACATAGATCCGGTGTACACATCTAGCTCATGTGCACTTGTGAAGTTAGTACATCTTTCAGGACGAGTAGGGGGTCACACCACGATGTACTGGTATATCACAGCCACTGATCATAACTGGGTCCTCTGGGAGACCAGTCTTTGAAGAGGTCACCAAATAAATAACAACAAACAATATATTAATTGATCTTTGGCATATAGAGGTAAATTGAAATGTTTAAAAAAAAAAGTAAGAACCCCTAATTTATTAAACATTTAAAAATAAAATATTGACTATATTTGACTTTGGATTTTTAGCACATCGAGCAATGTGAACACACGAGCAATGTGAACACAATCTTATTGGACCTCAGAATTAACAACTAATCATAGCATAGCCAAGCTGTACTAATAGCATGTCTGGTCATAATAATAATAATCAGGGTCTCATGCACATTGGGGATGATCGTATCATTTGTGCAATCATGCATGTCGATGTTCTCACAGCGTGTACGATACAACTCTATTTCACTGTTATTTTTTTCTATTATAAATGATAAATGAGTTCAAAGAAGATATGAGACAGAATATTTTTAATGACCAGATTGCAAAGTAGTAGTACATTATATACAGTATTATGGAATCTCGTATTCAGTTTATTGGTGTAATTTGTAGACTGAAGTAAAAATGCAGTATTTAGTATGAATAATACACTATCTAACAATTTTAATTTATCTCAGTACATTAAAAATATAACAATGACAAAAATATTTAAATTGTTCGTTCACTAGTGTCATAAAATAAATTAGTACATAAACTATGTTATAAAAAGGTAATTTAAAATTTCAGAAATGAGATAAATATGCTAATATTTTGGTTCTTTGAATAAAAATTACATAATTATACTGTAAGTAGTTATGTAGATTTTGACGGCCGACCTCTAGAATTAAGCTCTGTCCACACTATCAAAGTTAAAAATGTAATGTGCCTATATATTGACATGCTGACATCATATGACTACCATGTTTGGACATCACTACCATATTTGGACACATTACACTTTTTTTTGACCAACTAGTTTGATAGTGTAGACAGAGCTTTAGAATACTTATTTTCTTAACACCAGTCCGATTATTACCAATGATTTCCATATATAATTCTATTCCATTGTATGATAATGACTAGATACAGGATGAAGTACTGTACATTACCAAACATCAATCAATATAGCTAATTGATGCAATGATGTATGAAACACTAAAGTGCATTTCATACCATAACAACACCAACCATATCCGTATGTTGAGTCATACAGAATTGCAAAATTTAGTTCAATCTGAAGTAATCACATATAGCTATCTGGGATGTAATGTACATAGCTACAAAATGCTATAGTACATGGATGCCATCAACAAATATCTTTCAGTCAAAGGGGTTTGTCACCAGTTTCCTATTATCAACAGATTTCTTAAAGAGTGGGAAGTACACATTGGTCGGTACACAGTGATCTTATTAACTTCATGGGTAGAATAACTTTCCGATATCAATAGTGTTAAATAGTCACTATCCAATCAAATTTGAACTGTATCATGGAATTTCCATTGTGCCAAATGGTAGTACTGCATGTCTGCATATCAAAAAGAAAAGATCACAGTTGTGAATTTTGGTTACCTGTAGGCCAGCGTTTTCTCATTCTCACAGATTTCCTTAGTTTACCCATTTAAAAATTTTATTTCCAAAATATAAATGACCATGCTGGTTTAGAGCCAATGCCTGTATATATACACCACTGACTCTTATCGTTAAGAATGGACGTGGAATCCAATGCTTCGGTGTTATTAGTAATTTTATGTATAAATTTCTACAAATTTACAGTAGTCATGATAACCAATATTGTATACAGTAAGGTAAGGTCTAAAATGAACAATTTGTTATATTAGTAATAAATTAAAACTATATTGTTTTCATGATAAAGTGTATAAAAGATAAAATGTAACACAAAAATAGGTAAATTGTTAGCAAAAAATACATTTTAATTGGAATTTTTATAGGGTTTGGGATCAGGTATGTTAAGACATTATTTCCCATGAGTTTAAAATGCACATTAAAATTTACCTTGTAGAAAATCATAATTTGAAACAGACAATTAAAGCCATATGGCATGGCACCTTTATGGGTGACAGAGTACTGTAGTCATTGAGATATTATATGGAACATGGTATGTCAATAAATATATACATCAAGTTCATTTAAATTTAAAAAACTTTAGAAAAACCGAGTTTTATATTACAAACAAATAACTTTATTGTTTGAAGGATGTCATACTCACTGTACTATATTATGGCATATAAGCGTACTGTATTTATATTATAGTACTGCATCAGGGGTGGATCTACAGTAAGCGGTTATTACTTTTTCATTTTGACAGACTATTAATATCTAATACTGCTCCCTCATTAAAAAAATATGGATCCCCATGTGCGTAGTATAAAAGGTTATCAGCACTGATGAAGTACTTCAACATTGTACCTACTGTATCTCAGTCTGACATTTGTAATTTACATCGAACAAATAAATATTAAAACTTTAAAATATAAAAATAACATTATGAAATAATATACATATAAAGAATCTATAGTACGGTATACTGTAGATACCAGTAAGGTCCACCAATCACCTTACAGCATAACATAATTAGTATATTTAATGAATCTTGACACAATGCAATATATTTTATTGGTTAATTGGAAAACAATTATTTTTTAGTTGGATTGAAGTGTGTTCAGTTTTGTAATTTAACTTTTCAATCTATGATTGACAATGAGAGATGGGACAAAAGTCAGTGATGATATATAGAAATGCGCGATTAACCAGTAACAGATGAAAAGAGTATTATAACAATGTGCAATGAAAAAATAAATGATTTAGTTGTTCTAAACGACATGATGATTCAGAAACAAGCCATATGGACTAGTCTAGTGGTAACGTGCATCATTTTATTGTCTGCTGTGTGTTCTTGTTTATAAATAAACTAGCGTCTTGTACATGCTCTCATCACTTAATTAAAACCAATTGTTGATTGTTAAGACCAGTGAGTCATTGCTTACTCAAAAGTATGTACAGTACTGAATCCGTTTTATTAAGAAGGTATACTAAATGGAGACAACATCATCATCAACATAGATATCCCATTTAATCAAAGATACACTTTATAAATTGATTAGAGGCGACAGAGTAGCCTCGAAGATAATGACAGTTTTTTGGGTAAATAATATATAATAGAACAATTTTCCAAATATACCAAAATCTAATTTTTCACAATTTGAACAAAAATATTTATTTCTAAGGGAAGAGGCTAGCCTTAATTTAAAAAGTATATAAGAAAATCGTATATGTGCAGTGAGTGTTGGTATATTTTAAAATATTATACATGGAAATTAGCTAATTATCAATATAATGAATGGATATCCAATTTATTTTTTAAAAAAAAGAAAAAAACCATATTATAACAAAATATAATGACACAAAATTCTTGGAAACTCAGTAAATAAAAGATTGAGATAATTAATTATATTTAAACATTAAACAAGGTAGGTACAGTACATTTAAAGTTATTGTTAATGTTAGGTGTGAGGTTTTCGACTGTAAAAACTGTGTATAATTAATATAGGAATTTATTAAAATTCATTTTTTCCTCTTTTTTTTTATTGCATTCCTTTCTAACCCTAATTTTTAAAGCCTTACTTGTATATGAGTCATGTTAATGCTCATTATCTTACCTGTAAAATCTTTAGGAGAGGTTTGACTGAATTCCATGTTGTACCTCGCATATCAATCACAATGCTAAATCCAAATACTTTTACTTCTTGTCTAAAATGACAAAGGAAACAAAATATCATCAATTAATGTTTATTTTTTTTATTAAATACATCAGTATTCAAATTCAATAAAGAAGAATTTTTTTGAGTGGCTCAAATTTGAGTCATCTCTATCATATTTTGAATCTGACAGTTTTTTTCTGTAATTTGAAATTTAAAACTAAAGCTCTGTCTACACTGTCAAACTTTATATGGACATGATGATGTCATATTACTACCATATTTGGGCATATCACTACAGTATTTGGGCACATCACACTTTTTTTGTTCCAACGAGTTTGATAGTGTAGACGGAGCTTAAAACAATACAGTCCTACATTTCTATTTTAAACTTATTTCTTGTTTTTCAATTGATGACACATTTTAATTTTTTTGAAAAGCTTTCTTCTTTACATTTTAGATTGATGACTTGCACAGTCACAATATGCTTAGATTTATTTGAGTGATGAATATTTATTCTTAAAATGTTGCTTTCCCATTAATCCATTAGTGTTCCTCATTCCGGCAACTTTTTGTTTGCAACAAATTTGTCTGTGTAAGTTTGATGAACAATGTTTAAGATGTGATTTTGACATAAACAAAGAACTGACTGAGAATGTAGGAAAAGAAACGGCTGAATATTACATAGCTATAAGATGAAGTTTCTCA
This sequence comes from Antedon mediterranea, assembly GCF_964355755.1. Classification (NCBI taxonomy): domain Eukaryota; kingdom Metazoa; phylum Echinodermata; class Crinoidea; order Comatulida; family Antedonidae; genus Antedon; species Antedon mediterranea. Next base: position 12,366,598 of record NC_092671.1, on the reverse strand, counting down.
TTACAATAGAAGATGGAGGACTAAAAATGTGTTGAGTGTTAAAATACAAATAGGATGAGCACTATGGATTTTAATGAAGGGTAACAGACACTACAGTCAAGAATATAACTGTACTTTAGCAACATTATGTTGAGAGTATTGTAGTTTTCCATACAGCCTACTTCATTCTGTGTCTAACTGTATCTGGTTACTCTCTAATAATCTATTGGTGATTTGGAATAATCAAACTATAATACATAAACAGGACTGAGAAGATAATAACAAATTAGTAAAAGCAGGTAAGGATTTCCAAATTATGAATGTTAATTATTAATATTTTATTTTATTCAATCGAAACCAACAGCGATAATTACCGCCACTAACAGGTTTGATACAAACAAAGCCAGGACTGTTTAAAGCACCTTGATTGGTCCTGACATTGATCAGGGGCTTCTCTCGTCCAGTGCCCACCTTGACCACAGGTCTGAGGCAGATACTAGATGCAGGGGCTGCCATAAGAGTCATATTAATAATTATTATTATTACAACAGGATATTTCCCTTTTCCAATCCCTGTTTTATACTAAAAATGTTTTTGGTATAATTTGGTGCTTTTCCATTTAATTAATAAGAAATTGAGTACATTGATTGATACACACACTAATTGGTTTTTCCAATGTACATACTGTACTTTTTTCATTCATATAATTCCCGCCCCTTCCATCACCCTTAACCATCACCCCTATCTGTGAATAAGAAATTGCATTAAGCAATTTGACAAATCAAATGCAATTGAAATATAATTTGGGGTTGGGTCAACCAGCTCAGCTACAGTGATTAAGTTCACTTAGGTTGACCCTGGTCTCCCCAATTTCAGTTTTTTGTTTGTTTTGTATATACTTAAATAGACCTAATAAATAATGAAATGAAATATAATTTTTGACAATGAAGTTTATTGACCTGATTCAATTGCAGTATATTTGGTGGACTAATTACATTAGAATTGTTTAGTAATTTATCTTATAGATTTGAAAAGAAAACTCCAGATTTCATGTCTCCTTTTTCTTTTAATACACTCATATGTTGTCTTCATGAATTATGATATTTGTTAAATAAGAATTACAGCCTTCCAATGTAAAGAATGGCTATGAACTATGCATCTTTACAATATGGTCCTCTTGTGTGTCTTCAAGTTTGCTATAAATCTTATTGTATACTACATTTGCTAAGTCAAAACGATCCGGCACGTTTCCTAAGCCAGTTGATGAATGATGATGAAAGTTAGGTTCAAGCTAATGACCAGACAGAAATGAGAATCTAATGCAACTGCAATAGTATATTTCATGCTACTTTCAAACAGGGACCTACATACAATTTAAGCAAAAGATAAACTTCACATTAAATGAAGTAATTGATAATGCCATGGATAAAATGTGAAGTCAGTTTGTTGATCATGTTGATAAAAGTAAACATGGCCTATTTCAAACTAGCTTACTCTAATCCATATCAGGGAGCTAATGTTAGTTTTTAACCGAGCGCAATCTGGGTGGAAATGAACAATATGGATGACGCAATTCTGCTCTGGCAATTAAGATCAGGAACTTTACAGTTACTATATCAATTTCTTTGGATATCAAATCAGGGTTTTGGTGATTTAGTATATACAGTACAGTACGATGGGCTTTGTTTTCATGTGAGAATTCAGGATGTATGACAATAATATTTTAAAAACCTGAATATGGCACAAAATCTATTAACATAGACAACCCCTTTGGGCTGTACCTTCTAGAATAGCTTGCTTGTGTAAACAAAGTAATTGTATATCACTATCTGCTATACAGTATTCACAGCTTAATTGTTATTTTAATCTTTGAAGTTAATCATTTATACAATATAAAGTTGTTTAACCTTCACACTTAACCAAATGTATTTAAAGTGGTATACAACCCTTCAAAATGCATACAAAAAGTGAAATTCCCTACAGTAAGTCTATAACAAATGTATTATTTACAAGTCTTTTTATTCAGAATAGAACTACAGGGTTTATGTATAGTAGTTTTTAATATAGGACAGTTCAAATGTAGGTTTTATTGTTAAGATATAGACATATACCTGTATAAACAATTATTACAAGCTACAGTACGTATTCTCTTATACACTACAATGTAATGTAAAACAGATTTGTTGTCTGCAGTCGTACAGTGTGTACAGTTAATTAATTAATACAACTACAAAGTCTATAGATCATGTCAGATACCTATAAATAATCTATGTACATACATAACTACTACAGTATTATCATATAAATTGTTTGTATAGTAAAGTCTAGACTTATTAACAGTGTGATCACAGAATTCTAATCTTTACTTTGAATATACATTTTCTACATAACCATGCCCCTGGATTATACTGTTTTGAAATGCAACTGTATTAATTAATGAAGTTTAGGGAAAACAGAGTTTAAGTTTTAATACAACAGTGGCGGATCTAGGGGGGGGGGGGGGGCTTGGGGGGGGGGCGTACGCCCCCCTATTTTTTAAAGATTTTTTTTTTTTTTTTTAAATTAAATAGATTTTAAAAACACGTATCATTGTCATAGTGAAAATAGTACGTCGGAGCACATCGTCAGCTTGATCGCATTTCACCAAGCATGTACGTCGACATCCTTTGTGTACTATCAATCTCTAGCGTAGTTACCAACGATCATTCACAGTTAAGTGTAAAACTAAAAGGAGCAAGTTGATAAAAGCCACGTGGTGAGCTTGGTCGCGTTTTACTAAGCAGGTCGGCATCCTTTGTGATCGTCACTCCCGTATTGTAGAGTAGCGGTACGTACCTCCGACGATCAATAGAGTTTATGAAGTCACATGGTCAGTGCTACACTACGCGCCCATTTATTAAATACAATAAAAACAAAGGCTAGGACTGTAGTGCCTATGAAAATTATCCCGTTATGCCTATATTTTATTAAAACATACTATTAAAATATTAACAATGCTGCATGCAGAATTTCATGACCCTTGTAGTGTTTTATTTGCTTTTCCGTCGATGATTCTCATAAACAAATCGCGATGACAAAAGGGGTGTTTTGTTTTTTTCAAATCACTAAATATAATGTAATGATGATCGAGCCGGACCGCTAATTTTTAAACGATCGTTTAAACCAGGTCGTTGAATATGCCGTGATTTTAATTGTCAAAAACATGATCGTCAGTCGATGGCTCGGAGTTTCGATAAATCTCGCGTCGCATGTGTTGCGTGGTGGTGGAAAACACTCTCAGCAAGTTTGCTTCATTAATATGCATGAGACTCTGTGACGACCCGCTTTAACGTGACGTCATTTTACTTTAGCTGCATGGATGATGGATGCGAAGAAGTAGTCACCGCGATCGACCCGGCGCGCGTGTAAGAAAATAATACCGGCCTAGGCTAGGACAAGTTTATGCTTATATAAAAGCTGAAAAACATCGTCGCGTTGTAAAAATTTAGATGTAAAGTACAGGCAAGTTGTTATCTTGCTTTGGTACCCTAGGTAAGTATCAGCTGCATGTTCCACATGTCGTAATTTGCGAGCTTTAGAGTGTTTGGTAAATGACATTATGAATTGTTTGTAAATCGTTTTAAACGACTTACAATGCGCTAGAACGCAAAAATTTCCAGGGGCCGAAGGCCCCTGGACCCCGACCGGGGGACCTTGGCGGCCCCCTGGCCCCCAGCAAATGTTTGCTCGCTTCGCTCGCAAAGCTACGCCCCCCCTATTTCTAAATCCTGGATCCGCCCCTGTACAAGTATAGGTTATGTGGAGAAAATATAAACAAATCTGGACACAATGTAGATTGTAATCATTTTTTCAAATGAGCTATAACTCCAGAATATAACCGGGATGAGCTGTATCTTGTTCTCTACGGTCAGCACCTCAACTGTCCCAACCAAGCATATTGTTGGACACCGATTGTGAAGGAAAAAGAATATAATATGCTTCAATATATTGATAGGAACAAAGAAAATTGAAAATGTAGACCTGGTAAAGTGCTTCAGATATACAATAATTATTGAATTGGCTACATCTTTATAATTTAAACTATTTTGAAAATGTTGTTTCTTTTTTAATAGCAGATCCAGGATTCTGAAATGCTGAACTTTAAACGTAATGTCCTATCCTTTTGCAAGCCAATTTTCATAATTTAGGTGTGGAGCCAACTGAGCCACCCTTTTTTCCTTCTAAGGTTTATATGTAAATATATCATCAACTAAAGAGATGATCAAATTGATAACTGATATACAGTACACTGAGATAACTATACTAACCTACTGCTGTAATGTTACAAATGCATTATTTTGATTTATCGTTGAGAGAATTATTTCAGTCTTAAGAACGCTATGTGGCAATTCACAGCTGAAGGCTTCTCATTCAATGGATACAAATTCATGTGGGAATTATATCTTCTGGAAATCGTTATGTCATTGTAAATTAAATGATTTCATTCTCAACATACTAGGATAGATTGACTAGTATAATATCTTTCTATTCATTCAATTTGGTGTTTATATCTAGGATTCACATGTACTGTATTATAGATCTATACTACAGTATGTTAATTGTAAACCTATTCTAGGAATAAATAATAATAATTAAGAACATTAAAAAAAATAATGAAACATACTAAAAATAACATTTAGAACACAGGGAATTTATGTACTATAATATTGACAGAAAAAAAATGGGTTTTTGATCTTTTTGAGCATCTACTCAAGTTCATACCGATTATCCTATTCTATTGGATTATTTGACATGTCTTTGAAGGTCACTAAAGGTCATCATAGGTCATTAGGTAATACTGATAGCTTCGCAGAATACAACTGCATTTAAAGTACTTTGTTTTTGTTTACAATATGATAGGTATTAACCGCGTTATTTGTAACAATGGGTAATACTAGTTAAGGTATTTTTGTTGGGGTTGTTGGTGGGATCTAATTTCCGTTGCTTTCTTCTACAAAATTATGTTTAGATTGTGAGAAGTATTTCAAATGAACCATTAAAGATGAGTGTATTTGTCACCACAATTGTTTTCGAGAAAAAAAAAGCCTGTGTAATAAGCACTAGCGTTATTTTAACAACATGGAAAATTATTTTTCAGCTTAAACATGAAAGCCATCAATACAAATACCCTTCTGTCTTCACTCCACAGGGCGCTGGTTAGGGTCAAATCATAATCTAGTTATGACAACTTTAGCTGCAACAGCATGAAATTCTCCCCCAGGGAGCTGACTATTCTTTCCAGTCTTGGTACTATGCTATATGTATACCAGTATTTCAATTATGATCATGGTTCTTGGGTATACAATTCATAGAGTATACAGTACTACATATTTTAAAATCACAGACAGTATCTCACAGTATTTATAACTACTGTATGCCGTCTACAGTACAATACACAAATTAGTTCATGTATCTATATAAAATTTTAAGTACTATAGTATATGCACTGGACAAACAGTTACTACGAACAATAATATTTTTCAATAACATGTTGAATGCTAGGGACGAGATACAGTACTGTATGCTATTTTAACATGCTATATTTCTGAATGTACACTTCCAATACTTTAAACATTTATATTAGAAATTTGGGATATTAGAAATTGTTATTCTTGCCATAATAACAAAAATGATGTATGTAGCATCCTCTACAGTATTTCTTTCTAAACACCGAACCAAAAGGAGGAAACATGTTTATATATTCCATAATGTTCAGTTACTGTTAAAGGATATGAATTGTACATTAAATGACATAAAGTCTACTGAAAAAAAATGATGAAAATCATTCTGTAATACAGATCTATCTTATTAACATATTGATATAATAATCAGGTCTTACTGTAACATACTTAAACAATACAATATGCAATTTAAAATTTGATACAGTACGTCTCTTCAGTGAATAGATACTTGTAATATTTTGTTAGCTCAAATTTCTTTTTCAGAGTACAGCTTAAATTAGGTTTATTCCGTTATTAGATTGACCGACATTAAGACTTTTTCCTCTCAGTCTCTTTTACTGTTAAATATGTCCACGTTCAATTATGATAATTTGTTTCCGGTTGACCACTGCAAGTAATATTGAGTTGTTTACAATTACTTTCATACATTAGACTTGGCTGTCAATTTTAAATCTATATTCAAAGGCCCTGTTCAGACCCATGGCGTTAGACCGTTTTAGCGTACAACGTTACTATCAAGGTCACGTTACAAACCGCAGAGAAAAAAACGAGGTGTTCAGACCCATAGCGTACGATTATCGTTACAACGGAAGTACGTCATCCAAGTTGTTTCTAGTTGCATATTCATGTGCTCTTACCCACGTGTTTTCATCATTATTTCCACTGTATACAGGCCTAGATCTCAGCCCTACAATTATGACAAAATTTGCCGTAAATAAAACATACCTCAGCATTTATTTAAGAAAAATATAGTAAAGCCAAATTTCTGTTTCTATTGTTTTTATTTTGTAGTAAAAAACATTTTCCCCAGGCTCTTGTGTTACGAAAATAAAGCAGGCCTCGTAATGATGAAGAAAAAAATGATTGTGATTAGTCTATCCAGTCCAGTCAAAGATTATATATTCTTTGGTCCAGTCGGTTGAAAATAACCCTTAACTTGCTAATAAAAGGGAAACAGCTCCCCTTGTTTGTTTACTGATTTTTTTAGGAGTTAGGGGGTTTTCAGCATTAAACTTGTCCAGTCTAGTCTGCCTTGTATGAATGAGTGACTTGATGTCCCAGGCTAGTTTTTAGCTTGAATGAAATGCATGAATGGCTCTAGGCCTAGCTAGGCCTAAAAGCGGATGGGATCGTAGTCCCTATGTTTAAATACAAGGTGCATGTATTTATGTCATTTGTTAGAAAATATAATGGTAATCAGTTGATAATAGTTTGTAGCCTTTGTAACAGTTGTATTTGTAGTGTAGTTAGGCCTTATTTATTCTGGCCTTTTTGTTATTGAAATCCATCTCACACATTGACGATACAAGATGTCAGTCTAGGTCAAACCTTGTTTCGCGTCATAACAGGAAACGTTCTGATTGGATACAACGTTGACTTACAGTAGCGTCGTACGCTAAAACGGTACTATCAACCGTTTTCCACTACAACGCTACAACCGTTGTACAACGCGTTGTACGCTAATCCCCAACTGTTCAGACACACATTCTTTTAGCGTCGTACGCTAAAACGGTCTAACGCCATGGGTCTGAACAGGGCCTTAGTCACAGATAATGAGATAAATATGAGTATAGTTAAATAGTAAAAAGTAGTCTTAATTGTTGCAAATGATTTGACTGGATACCATGACATACTGTAGTATGTACTGTGTGGTGAGAATGTGTTTTTTCCTACATGACAAAGTGACAATTTTCAAACACAAATCAGTTGTAAAACCTTATACATAATTTAAAATCCCTTTAATTACAGTCTTTTTTCTCATTAATCTACAAAACCTGTCTCAAAATGGAGAGCTTTAGTATGTAAGGTATTAAAGCAAGATGCAAACTGGACTTCTGAAATGAAATAAAATAGAGAATATTAACTACCGTCATTAATACGATACAATTTCCTGGATAGCATTATTAAAATTAGAAGAGTAATCTAATAAAATGGCTTAATATTCATGTCAAATACTTAAGAGACTTCATTAGATCTTTCCATCCTGCATGTCAATCATACAACAAATACAAGTCAAACACTACTCAATTAATTTAAAGATATTCCATTCATTCCTAATATGGAAAACGACTTGTCATAGACATCACGTTTAACTAACCCTGTCTTCACATCTGATAGTAAAATCTATTAAGCAAAGACATTAGTTAAGTCACTGCTAAGTCAATTTCTCCATTACTTTTCATTAGACGATCACAATACATTAATTCTAACTTGTCCGTCGCTGGCACAAAACCAATTTTTTTTCTCAACAGAACGTGTATAGACTTGTATTTGTAGATTTTTAGAAAAGAATATAAATGATTTGTGTATTTTTATGTATATTTTGGTGGGAAAATAAATTCTTATATGTCACGTAATAATTGAAGTGCAAAACAAATATAATACGATTCATATACAGTATAGACTGTATTTTACATTACTGTGCACATTAGACATTTATTCTGTAAAGTACTTCACATAGAAAATGTATGCATTACAAGTGATTTTAATTCGACACCACATTGATAAATGTGCATGCAATACTGCAGAACATTGATTTAAACTCGGAAATCGTAAGTGCTATTGAGATTTTTGTTTTCACTACGAAATGCAACTGACCATGAGCATACATATTGATTAAGTGTACATGATCTCAAAAGTGTATCAAATAGCAAAACAATCTTCAACACCTACTACCAACAATATCAGGCCTCCTTGCACACTTCATTGCTGCATGAACAAGCAACAAATGACACAATGCTGTTTGCGCACATTCTCAATAGAAATCTTATTATAGCTATGATGCCTATAAAGAACAAGCTATTATTAAACAAAAGCTAAGTGATTTTGATCAATGAAAATCATAGTGTTTTATTGTTTTCTTTTACTATGCAATCTCCATGGTTCCACTTATAATTATTAGTGTACTGTCGTTTATTTTAATCTGATAATAGGTAAATTGGTATCTATAAACAGCTAGATCAGTTGGTGGTGAAGGCATGTCAATTTTATCTATTAAAGTAGTCTATTTTATGTAAAGCCTACTGAATGAATCTTTCTCATTTTAATAAGAAGGTTATGGTTAAAAATCATGATGATTTTTTTTTTATTTCTAGCATTCATGTTATTAACATACAGTAGAGCAACAATCCACAAAACATTTTTGAAGGGCCACAGGGTAGCTTGAGAAATTGAAAAAAATAAAAATGCCTTTAATATTTTAATAAATATGCAGCTTACAAATTTGAGATAATGGTGTTTGATGTTACCAAATTGTGTCAGAGTTTATGAGGTTTGGTCTTGCAAAAAATGTTCTAATCGTACTGTACCAAACACCATTAATATGTGTGGCTAAGTTTCAGAAGTAATGCATACTAGTGATCACGATTTAATGTAAAATCTTGTGTCCCAGGAACTGGATTTAATTTTAGGCTTGAAATAAAAAGTTTGCGGAGCGCTGACATAGAGTATGCTTCAATCTTGAATTCAATACTTTAGATTATAATGCTTGGCAATAATGCTGAATTAAATAAATATCTTAACGAAAGGTTAGCAAATCTGCTATTAAGGCTTTAAACATGAGAAAAGAAGTTATTTCTCCAGGCTCTGAAATATATAATGCACAAATTCAGTTCTTAGTTTACAGTACTAAAAAAATTATATTAAAAATCTCTAAAATATTCTTTAAAAAAACACTTAGTAGTCAACAGTAATAACTTAAATGTAAATGTTTCCTTTGAGACATGTACAGAGGCTATTATTAAGAAACATATCCACACTCGTTAATCTGCCGCAGAAGAAAAAAAAGTATCCAGAATTAACTAGTACTCGTCAGGACTAAGTAGAAACAGTCAACATGGTTACACAGACAATGTGACTGTAGCCAATCACTTTGTGTGTATGATGTTAAAACAGCGACGATTTTATAATAAGTACACCATCATGTATGTATAATTGGCAAACAAAACATAATGTAGGATGGTCACGTAATGGCAAGTTAGGTTTGACTAAATTTAATGTTAAGTTTGACTTGAATTATAAACACATGGTGATGATCATAAGGTATTTCATTTTATGTGATAGTTTGTGATAGTGTGGTTAGAAAAAAAGTAGGACAGTTATATCCATATAATACAGTACTATTCTTTTTCACGATAATATTTTCAATTCATTTTCAAATCCTATTGAACATAATGTTAATTTCCTAATCTTATTTTTATGTTAATCTAATCACATCAGATCAAATATAGTATAATTGTATAGCTAATATCATGTGTTCAGATCAAAGTCAATCTTTAACTCCTTGCCATGGGATAGGTCCCTGTCAGTGTCCTAATCTCATAGGCCGTGTGATTAAATCCTAATACAAGAATATAATCTTGAAAATATCCTAATGTTATGAAGCTATATTCTGAGTTCAAATGCTATCGCCTTCAAATGTCCTTTCGCCTTGAGATGGTTTCTCGAATGATCGTAAAATCAAACTGGTACTGGGTATGATCAAATAGCTTTCTTGTCAGCTACTATAGAATGGACCTGAGACATAACCACGACTTTTAGTTGATAGAAGCTATATTCTGAGTTCAAATGCTATCGCCTTCAAATGTCCTTTCGCCTTGAGATGGTTTCTCGAATGATCGTAAAATCAAACTGGTACTGGGTATGATCAAATAGCTTTCTTGTCAGCTACTATAGAATGGACCTGAGACATAACCACGACTTTTAGTTGATAGAAGATTGAAAAAATTTGTTTTGAAGAGTTGTACGTAGATGATTTATGAAATTATGTCAATATAGTGTTTAGATGTTAATAAATTAACATCAATATATATTGTTAGTATAAAAAGTTTTGAGTTAATTTAGATATAAAGAAGAAAAGCAAATTATGGAGCGGCTATTCCTGAATATACAATACTAAGTATCCTAGTTTGAAATTATAAATTTTAGGCAATCTTGTCAAAGGTCAAGCGCCTTTAGCCTGCCACGTTTCGATATTCAATATTGAACTTGATCATACCCAGTACCGTTTTGATTTTACGATCATTCGGGAAACCACCTCACGACAAAAAAATACTGACAATATAATATCAGTTTACCTGACATAAAATTAAAAACATATTTATTAATTCAATATTTTATTTTGAGTTAATTTAGATATAAAGAAGAAAAGAAAATTATGGAGCGGCTATTCCATAATATACAATACTAAGTATCATAGTTTGAAATTATAAATTTTAGGCGATCTTGTCAAAGGTCAAGCGCCTTTAGCCTGCCACGTTTCGATATTCAATATTGAACTTGATCATACCCAGTACCGTTTTGATTTTACGATCATTCGGGAAACCACCTGACAGTATAATATCAGTTTACCTGACATAAAATTAAAAACATTCATTCAATCATTATTTTATTTTGGATAGTACAACCATAACATACAAAATTAAACCAGAAAATTCACAAGAACATCTTCTACAATAACAATCTAACATTTTGATGAAGGCTGGATTGTGGAAGTACATTGCATTCTGCTGTATGGTTTTAATTAAACCATAAAACTATACTGTTCTTCCAATATTTATAAAATGTGGGATGTGTCTGTAACGGACATCATGCTTGCGCTATTGTAACTAGGTTACTTCAAAGCTTAAGTAACCCGTTATTAAAGCATACTCTAAATGAGTTCAAAGTACCTTCACTGAATTGACTCCATCGAGTCATACACATTACTGCAATACGTTTTGAATAACTTATAAACATATAGTAGATATATTAATTTCAAAGTGTGAAAATTACTCAAAGAATTCTAAGAAAAGCTATAAGGAAACATCTGAAGTGTATTTAGTGTTCTTGAAGAGGAAGCGAAAAATTTGTTCTGATAATAAACGAATTAGAAACCGCCGCAGAACAGCCTATTATTGAACAGTTCTAAATGTCAATAGATTTATCTGTTTAATCACCTTATGTATTTGTACATAATACCCCTCGAAGGTTTTAACATTTTTAATCATATGAAATTTTCAGTATACCTGATGAACGAAGCTTACAGTCATAGATAGAATTCTTAAACATTATTCATCCCCAGAGTATGATTTCACCTTGAAATGCAATCTAAAAGATAGATGATACAGTTTCATGGATTATAAAGTACTTTGACTTACTTTGGGATACTGGCTAAGTATCTGAGCAGTCTTTTTAGGTCGTCTTCTCGCACTCGTTCTAAGCTTGGTTTTGCCAAGATGGTTATTACTGGTCCACCTCTCTTATCACGACCACCTGTAAAATACACAATTTAATAATTTATACTTTCATTACAGTATGTATAACTAATGCACTTGCGTCATTTGTCCGATGTGCGTCATACTTTTGAATACCATGACGCACCCGTGCGTCAAAAAGGTGACTTACCTTTAGGTGACCATGACGCGCCCATTTTGACGCACTGTGACCATGTTGTTTATGATATGGTGGGTAGTAAAGTGACGGACATTGACACACCTTGTTCATTGATGTGACGTACCATCTAGGTTTTTTGACGCACCCCTGCGTCAGTAATTATTTGTAAATGACGCACCCATGACGCACCTCTCCCAGGGGTCGTATAGTGGGTCATACAATTGACAAGTGCATAATTATTTAATAAACGTTACCATATAGTATCACAATAAATAAATACTCTAACATCTCAAATGACTTTTTCGTAAAGTAAATTATAAGTGTTTAAAGATGCATATAATTAGTAATTTGTATAAATTTTTGTTGAATATGCTGAATGACTATCTATGTCTATCTTAACATTTATCTAGCGATACTTACCTATTGTACTGTAAAATAATATTATTCAGTAGTAACATCATTGGATGTCACTGAATGATTAAATAGTACCACCAAAGATACAGTATGTACTTTACCTTTAAGGTGCATGTTACCCCTTTTCAGCCTAATTTTAACCCAAAACAACTAGGAAAGGTAAGACAGCTATAGATCCTTCAAACAGAATAAATGAACAAGGGAAGACGCATGTGGCCAGTACTACTCCATCACTTTCTCTTCATATCAAGTTATTTACCTCCGCCAAGGAGGTATATGTAATCGATCGCTTGGGTTTGTTTGTCTGTTTGTTAGCAGGATTACTCAAAAAGTAATTACAAGGTCTTTACCAAAATAAATGTACAGATAGATATGTGGGACCATTTCGGACCATGGTCCCAATTCTGGACCACTTTTTAGTATACTTTTCAGACCTGCTAGTGTTAAAAGATAGGACAACATTTTTCAAAAGCCGGCGCAGTGTTCTCCCCAGGCCTTTGAAGCGTCACGGTACCGTGACGCTTGGGTTCTCTACCGTGACGCTTTACGGTCGGCCGTGACGCTTAAAACCTTATCCGTGACGCTTAAAAATATCAACCACAACAATCTAAAAATAGATTAACAGGCAGGTACGGTACTTTTTCTAGAGCTGAGGCGCGGCATGCATAAAGAGCCTAATGCATACGAGACACGTGACATGACCACTAGACGAAAAACAAAAGACTGCGTAACAAAGTGTTAAACAACTAAACTGAGACTCGCTTTCACCGGCCGCCGCAGAGAGATTATGTAAACACGTGTTTTGTTACTGCCATGTCTCTCTTTCGATCTCTAGTATTTGGCTGTTGTCTAAAGTGTAGTAACTTGTATATTGTAAATAAAGTAAATGATTGATTGTATTGTTTTTCTTGTAAAAATGTTATGTGTATTAAAAATAAATATCGATGATATTATTATTTTCAATATCACACTGAATTAATCGACTCTATCGGTGGGATTTACTCTTTCGTTGGTAACATACGCACGTCATCAAATGATTTCTAGGCGCAATTGTATCGTATAATCGTATAATACATTCAAGAAGGCTACGATCGTTTTCCTATTTGCTAGTGCGCTAAAGTCTTATTTCACTTAACTTAAGGTACATTTGTACATCGGTGCTAGAATGTTTTAGGCCCTACTTCGTGAGAAAGTCGAGTGACAAGGGATGTCACATGGTATTGTGATATCAGTACTGCGATACTGTATGTCACATGGTGCTTTCACCGGCCGCCGCCGAGAGATGTAAGCACGTGTTTTGTTACTGCCATGTCTCTCTTTCGAATGTTTTCCTATTTCCTAGTGCGCTATGAAGTCTTATTTCCGGGCAACTAGAGGTGTCTTACTAATGAGTAGGCCTAGTTTTATTTCATCGGGACTTGCCCCTGATGTTTGTATTTGAACGCAAAAAATGTTTTTTATCGCATATGTTTACCCGCCGGCGAAAAAAAAAAGTAGGCTACGATCGTTTTAATGTTTGCTAACGCGCTATGAGGTGTCGTTTCCGGCTAACTACAGTTTTGCCTACTGATGAGGCATATTTTTTTTTCATATATCGCGTACAGTATGTTTACCTGCGGAAAAGTAGGCTCAATCGGGCTGTTTGCTAGCGCGCTATGAAGTGTCCTTTCTGGCCAACTACAGAGTTGTCCTACTGATGAGTAGGCATTTTTTATTTCATCGGGGAATTCCCCTTGACGTTCGTAATGAACGCAAAAAATGTTTCTTATCGCGTATGTTTACCGGCGGAAAAAGCAGGCTACGATCGTGCGGTTTGCTAGCGCGCTATGAAGTGTCTTTCCGGCCAACTACAGAGTTGTTCTACTCATGAGTAGGCCTAGTTTTATTTCATCGGGGAATTCCCCTTGACGTTCGTATTGAACGCAAAAACATTTTTTTATCGCGTATGTTTACTGGCGGAAAAAGTATGCTACGATGGTTTTACTGTTTGCTAATGCGCTATAAAGTTTCGTTTCCGGCCAACTAGAGTTGTCCTACTGATGAGTAGGCTAATAGATTAGGCCTATTTTTTTCATTGGGGCTTCCCCCTGACGTTCGTAATGAACGCAAAAAATGTTTCTTCGCGTATGTTTACCGGCGGAAAAAGTTGGCTACGATCGTTTTGTTGTTTGCTAGCGCGCTATAAGTGTTATTTCCGGCCAAACCAGAGGTGTCATTCAACATAAATGTTATGTGCGAGAGTACCATTTCCGGCCATCTAGGGTGTAAATTACCAAAAATCGCTTCGTCACAGCCCCAACCATGGTGGGGCTGTGACTCAAGTGCTTAGTGTCGGAATGACCCCCCTCGGGGGGGGGGGGGGGGTGGGGCAAGCGTGACGCTTGATGTGAATCCTGGGGAGAACACTGCCGGCGACCAGTCTTAAAGTAACAAGTATACTGAAATTGCATTTTCTCGAAAACTACTTGTCCAAAAAACTTCATTTTTATACTAGAGGCAAGAGTTATAATTTCTGATTTGTAATTTTAAAACATAATTTTATTTAATGTGCACGTTTTTTGATGCGAGTAGTTTAAAAAAACCTATTTCTTTTCAAATTCACTTGTTTGATTTTTGTGTTGCTGTTCTATTGTTAGTCAACTGAAGCTATTGTTAATTGTTGAAAGGCTTGTTACATAACCATTACACCAAACTCGCATACACAAGCTTGTATTTAAATTAGCCTAAATCACAAACAGCATTTAAGACACACACAAATATATATTTTTTTTTTTCGGAGAAATCTTATGTAGGAGAATTTTACAGTAGGCGGAGGTATGCACTATCGGAGTGGCTTTCTAGTTCTAAATGATGTTGGAATTAATTTTATAGGTGCCTACAGTATAGTACCTGTACTGCATTATCTTGCTGTATGGTGTACTGTTTAAACAGCAATTGAAGGTTACCTACAGATTTATAATTTCTGCCACAATTATTCACATTCTATGAAATTTAATTAATGCTACAGTATGTGTGATAAAGAAATATTGTATCAAGTTATTAAATAATTTTAAAACCTATATCTATTTTTCTATATTTTGTACAATTATTTTACCTGAAATAAATGCTAATTTTTCCTTAAGTATTGGTAGAACATCCACTGCCCGAATGCCCATGCTCATGGAGGACCCTGAAAAAGAAAAAAACACATTAATGTATTACCAGTAATGTATACTGTAATGTAAAATTACATATTTCTTTACCAATGAGCCACCATAACAAAAAATATGTATTTCCCAGATACTGTGTTAAGCACCCTTCTAATATTATAAGCCTGCTTTTCATCAAAGTTGAGTACATATATATGGTTGGATAAATCTACAAAAAAAAAGCTTAACATAATCCACTTAATAACCAAAACATGAATACAGGTTTTTAATATTTGAGTTGCCTACTACTGTATTTACAGTATCAGTTTGGATAAATGTAGATTTCATAGGTTGCTATAATTGAATCATTTGTTTCAGATGAATTTAAACTCCCATACCCAACTTAAAAATAATAGTAACCATGGCAACATATTGTTCTATAACAGGTCTTTCAACAGTAGTCTGTGTAGGGTATTAGCAAATCCCATGTTTCCTGTCCAGAGGATTATGTTAATCCCAATGGATTTGATGCATCACAATATGATTATAATACTATACTTTCAACATACTGTACGGTATTCAACAGTAGAACAAGGTAGGTAGTATAACGTATTAAAGAAGCCACCTGATCAAAATGCTAATTACCATTTTATTATTAGCAGGAATTGGTTTGAGACCAATTGTTGAATTGACAACTGTCCAGTCTACCTGACTTTATTTACTTTTAATTATTAAATATTAGGAAAGATTGGATGGAGAATTGTTGCCAAGAAAATTATAATTGGAATTCTTGGGATGAATAAACAATGAGAATAATATAGAAAAGTGTCTTAATACTGTTATATATAGCCACCCTTAATTGAGAAAATTAGGTCCTCCATAGACCCACAGCAGTCACAGTACAGCACCTATAGTATCATGATTTATAGGGGCTTAGATGGTCCAGTACCCGGGGTAACTCCCTAGTCATTTGAACAACGGACCAGGTTTGTTTTTTTTTAAAAAAGGTACACATGCCAAATTTTTACTGTTAACGTACCTCCAGTTTAAGGTCTTTATCTTTATCCAAGATGTGTTATACCACACAAACTAGGGTAAAGGAGAGCCTTGAACCTGTGCCAATTTTATGGAGTATATGGTTTGCTGGGCCATGCCTCAACTGCCACATTTTCATGAATGAAAATAAATTTTAAAATCAGCCGATCCAGTGTAGGTCTACTGTACAGTACTACTATACTGTATATACAGTAGTTCCAAACTACCTATAATCTTTCCCTCTTCTTGGTGTATTGTAGAATACTGTAACTGTCAAGTCATTAACATAAACTGATTTATAAATTGCTAATTTATAAACTGAATGTATTAAAGGTTGAAAATTAGTAAATAAGGGAATTGTGTAATGATTTACAGCCTAATCAATAACTTTGTATGGATCATGAGACAGGTAAGTAAAATCATGAATATTATGAGAAAAATCAATATTTAGTGAACTTTCAACTGAGATTATTTACTTCTTTATTCAGGGCACTATGAGTTATGAACATTTGCAAGAAACAAATCAATTTAAAAAAATATATATTACTGTCATCTAATTAAATTCATAATTTTTTAATACAGCATTTTTTATATTTTAACACTGACTCATGTATCTTTTACACTTTTTGTCATTTTTAGTCCATTTATGTATCTTTTAATCGGATTTGCTGACAACCGACATTTCTTTGTTTTTTAAGAGGACAAATAAAGTTATATTAAGTTCATGTCATGTTTTATGTAATGGGTCTGGTTCTAAACCTCTTTACATAAGTACAACATACACCGGATCCTTTAATAATTTTTATCAAGAAACCAGTATATCTAAAATACACTAATTTTCATTGAGATATACAGTAGACCATGGAGGTATAAAATATACTTCCATGGGTAGACATACCAAAATAAAAATAACCATACTGTGCTCTACAAAAATATGCTTTTAATAAGAATGACCTTTTATGACCATTTATGACCATTTGAAATGGGAACCTCTATTACTGTACACAAAAAAAATATACAAACCGGTATACATTTAATTTAATCAGTAAACTAATTTATGGTGACAATTTCAGTGTTAAAATCTCATCACTGTGGGTATGTTTTACCAGGTGCAACATAGCTAAATCATCATTGTTGTATACAGGCCAATACTGCCAGTCTTTTAGAAGCTCAATCAATATTTCTCTTGACTCCAATTAGCATGGGTTAATTAATAAGGCTGCATATAAATGAACCGGACATCCACAGATCCAAAGACAAAACAATGAACACTGTACATTTGTAAAAAGAGATTGAGAATGGGACTATAAGTTATGAGTATAAGTGTGGTCAGAAAAATGTAATTTGAATGTGATTTTAAATGAATTACTGTATAAGTTAAGAACAATAAAATCTGACAAAAACTGCACTTGAGTCATATGAATTAGTAATAATTTATTTCTTATAATTATTAATTTAATCATTTCAATTGTTGTTAATCCATCCTACTGTACTACATGTATAATATAATATCACTGTATATTTGTTATAAAATAGGATGTGTAATACTGTATATTGATTAATAATAGTGCAATAGTGCCATTACATATTGGTAGGAAGTTATAGGCATCTTGCTGGGTAAACGTCAACAAACAGCCAGAAGCTAGCCAGCTGTTCAATAGTATACCAGGTCAATT
The DNA here is from genome assembly GCF_964355755.1 of Antedon mediterranea. Taxonomy (NCBI): domain Eukaryota; kingdom Metazoa; phylum Echinodermata; class Crinoidea; order Comatulida; family Antedonidae; genus Antedon; species Antedon mediterranea. The sequence continues at coordinate 12,348,274 of NC_092671.1, read as the reverse complement.
GAAACTAAAGCTAGACCAGCTAGTATACTGTAGGCTACCACACATGTATAGTACTGTACTCTCCACTGACATACTGCGTTACACCATGGTTACACGTATATTCATGTTCTGTACTGCATGTGTTTATTATCACAATGGTGTTTTTAACAAACTATAAAGCCAGATTTTTGTTCTGTAAATATAGGACATTAGGTAAAGTTCAGCAAGTCTTCAATATTTATGCCCCACTACCCCAAACACCTCCCCCATCCACCTACAGTACCTACCATTTTCAAAATCTGTCACTTATTTTGACACTTTACACACAAATTTGATCTTAATTCATGTACAACTACAGTATTCATGTTTGCACTTGTGTTGGTTTTAACAATTTTACTTCCATATTTTTTTCATAGAAAAATGATAAATGGCTATGAAGTTTAAATCTTTACACTTAATGTTATTTACATATTATTAGTAAATTACTGCATAAAGTCTAAAGAATTGGTCCATTTATAAATTATGTTAATATACCATATTAGACTTTACATGTTATTAATTATGCAAACGCTTAAAACACAAACACCTTTATAATAGACACCTAGTCTACAGCAGGCAATATTATGCAAGCTTGCGGAAAATAATTGGCACACTGACAAAAAAATATCTACTGTAATTCTGTTTTTTTTTAAAACAATTTTTAAATGAATTATATTTAAGTCAAATAAATGTGTAGGAAATAATATGGGGTGTTTTTGTGGAAAACCTGTTGACAACAGTGAAGATATCCAATGTTTATGGTTACCAACAAAATAGGCCGTACAATTTCTTAAACGAATAGTTGGGTTCCAGTATATTTATTGGTTAAAGGTAGATATTTAGTTTAATGTCTTTTGATTTTTTTAGCAGTCCTAAAAGATATAATCCATCAGTTAGTAATTCTTTTCACAAACCCATAAGAATTGTTATTTACAGATAGTAGAGTACTATACAATATACAAAACAGCAAATACTATACTGTAACAAATTACTGTTGATTCATCTGTACCGTAAATGTCCACTGTTTTTCAGGACCAAATTTAAAGTGTGTACGTATGCTTGTAAGAGGATTTTGCTATTTTCATTACAATATACCAATACAACGCAGGACATATAAATGATTGTGACAGCTAGAATGGCAGCCGTTTACAAGATACACTGACATACAATTGCTCTTTATAATCATTCTGATTTTGATCAAGTTCTAAAGGAAATTGTCCAATTGTTACAATCGTATCGAACATTGAACCAATGTTTTGCTTGAAGGATTTTTATCTGTTGTTTTGTAAATTATGAAAAGAAATAAAAATCTTCAATCATATCTAGCTAAAAATATATTATCAGATCTGCTAATATAATTTATTTTTAGTACTGTATGTTTGTATTGTACTGTATTACAGTTAGAGTATACTGATAATGAAGTTACCTTTTAATTTAATTTAAATAGTTTGTGGCAAGTACTGTAACACTGACATATGGATCTACGGTAGTCCAGTTCTAGAGTAAACCTTATTTTCTCAGTGTACAGTGACTGTAATCCAAACGCTGTAAAACTAAACTATCATCTGTGTTCATGTACTGTACATTTAAACACTTACATCTCGTTGAAGTAGATCATATAGCGGTTTTTTACAATAAGTATTGGTCTATACAGGAAAGGATGTGCTCACATAAAACTGTCTTTCAAATATCTTGACTATAATATTTAGTTACTTTACTGATCACTTTATTGTAAGTAGTGTAAAAATAAAAATTTAACCTGGAATTAAATTTAAACTACTGTACTGTATCTTGGTTGGTTGAAAGATAATTGAATATTACTATTGTACATAGTAACTCTTTGAAAGTTGCCAAGATTATATTATTTTTTTTTAATAGAGTTTTGTGATACTTTTAGTATTAAAGTTGTTGGATTTTAAAACAGAGGTCTTACAGTATTTTGTGAGAAAAGGACACTCAGTAGAGTGTAATCAAGATCCTCATGAGTACAGTAACTTAATCCAGCTTAGACTTAAAAAGTACATAGATTTGGATTACATTATGCCATATACAGTACTGTTCGCATTGTAAATCTGCTATTCAAACTTTATACTTCACTTCAGAAAATAATCATGATAAAAATAATTTACTGGCATTACCGGTAAACAGTTTTCAGAATAGGCCTTACTTGAAGGTAAGCACATTAGTAATACTTTTAAAGCCATTGTATGCTTTTAATATTTAATAATAACATAATACATCAAATACTGTCTGCATACTACTGTACTACTGCAATACAGTAGGAACGCTTCAGTCTTTAAATGTAATTTGTTTTAATGTAATCAATAACCAAGTTATGATAGTCGGAAATCTCTTACTTCCTCAATATATACTATTGATAATGACTGCTACCTTGAAATGGTTTTGCATGAACTTGAAATGTTCAAAACAATTTTAAGTCAAATACAAAAAAATGTAAATGTTGATGTGCTATATAAAAATTGTTCAATCAATTTAATATGTTAAAGTTTAAAATTTGCATACTATTAATTAATTTTACATTATAGGCATACTGTAGAAAACAGTAAAAGAAACCGACTACAAATATAAAACTAAGACAATAATCCATTGAACTGTTTTCCAATTGATGATATTTTTCTTTATTGAATATTGGAAACATCTTGAATTCTATTTCATCTCAATATTATTGGGACCTCAATTAAGCATCTTTCACACCTGCTCCGGCACGTTTTCTGTCCGGCTCCGTTAATGTTTCATTTTCACACGGCTACGAAATGAAATGTCATGAAAACGAAACATTGACCTTTGACTTTATTTTCCAGCGCAATACCGAAATAGGTGTGAAACCGTGCCGGAACAGTTTATACTGTAGGTCCAGCTGGAACAACATCAGGTAAATTAGCAGATAATGTTCATTTTAAACTTTTTTAACTAACTTTTTTTAATTAACATTCATAGTAAGGTGGGTCTCACAGTTAAATCCATTATTACATTTAATTAATGTATCTCCACCGGGCACTATAATATAAGATATAAAATATAAGTATAAGGTTTGAAATGTTATTTCGACGTTTGATCGGGTCACCAATTAGTGACAAAGTGGACCCTAGCCAATAAGTGTGAAATTTCACTAATTATACTAGAGAGAGCTATCCACTGAAATGACTGTATGCCTACCTAACCTAACTCTTTAGTCTACACAGACAGTGTAGGCCCCCCTCCCTCCTGCTGTCACATTTTCTTTGTCTTTTTTTTAAACACCCACCACTACTACTAGCTCGGTATACAGTGAATAACCCAGTCACAAGCAGACAAAATATTTACTATACCCATTCTCCTCCAGGTAAACTGCACCCCAGAAACCCACATACACCCCATTGTTCACCAAGACCTTACTAGGCCTAGGTTGCACTTAACCCAACACAACAAAGGGTTAGACCGTGCTTATTGTACATGCTCCCAGGCAGACGATCGGCGATGGTGAACCCAATAATTCAATTCAGATAAGGTATATTTTGCCTTTATTTATTATACTTACCTGAACATTTTCGGACAGGAGACCCTATCCCACCAGTAGCACCTAATCCAAACTCTTCCGAACTCATTTTTCATGAGTGTGGAAGGTAAAAAACTGTCAATAATCAGTCATAATTGAATGGTATTCATAACAAAAACATAGGCTAGGCAGCAGCCATACTCTACCGCCGATAGTGATAATACGTAGACGTTATCGCAGTCGTTATCATAACAAGGCATCATTACCAGTGTGTAGCTAAGTTTGAGCCTACCGTACTTATCTAAAGTATTGGTGTCGCTCTAACATATTTTTTTATAGAACCGACTGTATCTCTATAATTATTTTATATCATTTATTATTTTATTGTATTGTTCTCGAGTGTGTTTTGTGGCACTGAGGAAGGAATATTACTCGAAATCTCTACAAATTTGTTCTGGCTGTTTCACTTATCGTTTTGATTTACCCACGTGACAGCATTGTCATTTTTCATTAATTTGTCTTTTGATTTATATATAATTGTATACATCCAAAGGCAAATTACTGACAAAAATGACAATGCTGTGGGTATCAGTGGCTGGATCTCAATGGAGATACAAAAAAAAAGCGAAAAGCTAAATCAAAACGATAAAGTAAAGAGCCAGAAAAGTTAGCAGAGCTTTCGGGCTAGCCCTTCATCAGTGCAAGTGAGGGAATTTAGATAAAGTATAGCATATGAGTTGGCAAGTGCTGCCTGGGTGGACAGGAATAAAAGAAATATAACAATAGAAACAGCGTGTTGAATAGTGGGTGGAGACTGAATAAGAGTAGAAAACAAAGAATGTAGCTTGGTAGAGATATACACAATTTTGGAATGGAACTAAAAAAAGCTAAAATGGTGGTTAATATTGAAACTTAAATTTTGGTAGTCAATGGAATAATTTTACCGATCTGGGAGTGTGTTCCTAATGTTAAGTCCAAAAGGTTTTGTGGTTTTAAGTAGTAATTCCCAGTGGTTTTCTTTGTCTTTGCGAGTTTTGTCGCTCCATTTGGTATCGGCCATCGGTATAAAAGGTTTAAGTTTAAACAAATAAATAATATATTTGTTTGTACAAATGCAGAGTGATTGCAAATATTTGTTGTTGAAATTAAAATATTGATGGTAAAAGCGTTACCTTAATTTTCACGAACAGCTACAATATTGTTTTTTGTTTTCCAAATTCATCTGCGGAAAGCAGACCCACGACAACGCAACGATTCTGATCTTGTAAGTCTCTTTATTAACAATTTGTGCCAATGATATGCAAAATACTCAGTAAGTCCTACTACTAGGCCTACTTTATTGTTTTAACTTTATCTTAGGTTTTCTGGTGTTAGTTGCATATAAAATAACAATAAATATGGATACTCGTGAATCAGTAAAGTTATTTTAGAGCGACTTTAAACTAGGAAAATCATATTGCTATTATTATTTGGTATAAAGTAAATACGAGATAAAGCGATAATTAGGATCATCGTTGAACTCGGGTTCAACGTACTATGACCGATTGTAGGTTGTGGTGGTTGTGGTATAGTGGTTAGGAGGTACTCCGTCTATCGTCCTATTAATTATTAAAGCAAAACAAACTGAGATTATGTAAAACTAAATTATTTGAAACAATTAGCTGCTTGTGGGTGTATCGAATCTATGAATAAGCCACCCTAATGTTAAAGCATTATAAAATCTAGGCTAATCGAAAAGCAAACGAACCAACTATGTGACGTCAGTCTAAAATTTATACCGCCATCAAAATTTACAAGCACTTAAAACATATTGACTCAGTCCTGCAAGCAGGGTATTAATGACGTCATAATGACTTTAAATCGTATTGTGTTTATTATGAACAGTATGTGTTCAGTCAATCGACCAATCTTTGTACGGAGCTTATTCAAGCGTTATACTGTGGCCAGGGTTACTATAAACACGTTTGGTTTAATACATAGCTTCAAAACGTGTCAAACAACTTCTTATATTGACTATTTCCAGGAATTCTAGTTAAATATTACAGTACATCGTAAGTATTATATATAGGGACAACGAATGTTTTAGGTAACAGCTTACATAGCCTCCCCTACAGAAGTACGCTATATTGTGAAATATACTGTGTGTGGAGTATTATATAACTTTAATCATGGTTACTACATGCGTTAACAATAGGTCGGTAGGTCATTGTTCAAATTGTAGTCCTGAAATTTCAAGAATAAACATCCATCGTTATGAAGCACCTATTGTGGCTTTGTTTTCATAAGTCATTCATTGAAGTTTGTTTATTAAAAGTACTGCCAATGTGTGAGTATCCCAAGTAGGCCTACTGCGTATACTTCCGTTAACTATGAAGAAGTATAAAAACTCCGTGTATTAGAATTTTCAACTTAATGGGCGTCAGTACATAAAATGTATGTAACTGCACAATCACAACTGAGATATGCCTAGTACGCTATTGATTTATTTTAATTTAAAACGGATTTTAAATTATTTCTGCTAGACAAAAAAAATATTGGCAAGCTAATACCATGTACTCAATGACATTGGTGTCGTAGAACCCTGCCGGGTGGTACCGGTTGTAAATATAACAACAATATAACCAGCTCACGGAGGAGACCGTGGTTTATGAACCTGATCTTTCCAATTTAAATGTAGAGTTTAAACAAGACATCTGATACCTGATCATACTTGTTGAAGTATTCAATTTATTTAAATAAATTAGTTCATAGTTGCTTTATTAAGGCGTGCATTATATCGCAAATACGTATCTTTATTGCTATCGATGTCAATCACCTAATTCAAATCGAATTTAAATTAATTTCTATTTGGTGAGACCCATACGGTATAACTTGAATTTATTACATTTAAAATTCATACTTCACAATCGGTTTATTTGGCTTGCTATAGCGCAAACTTCTAATATAATTGCATTGAATTGTCAATCACTTCATTTAAGTAGTTTGAATCGAATGTCAATGCATTTAAAATGACACTGAACACATACTTCATCGACTACTATAATCAGTGAGTTCTAATAACAACTCCCTGCTATAATAAATGAGAATATTGAATGACGTCAGACAGATTAAATTTGGAAATAACAAATAGATTTCACAGTTTCTGACAATCGAATGTCACATTCTCTGGATGTACATGGTTTTTTATATCATGAGATGACTTTTCAATTCTATTTTTTTTAGTTGTGAAGACTTACGCCGATGTTAATCTAAAGATGTCTGGTAACTGGAGCGTCAAACAGAGGCTCAGAGAGGTATTGTATGTTAAAATTCTAAATATCTATTTTTGTAAACTAGAAGAATGCGATTCAGGTAAACCTGACATTAACTTTAAATCACATTTATGTTGTGTAGGATGTTATCGACTCTGTGATTAAAGGAGACAAATCCAATACTGAAAAATACCTAGATGAAGGTGCCGATGTAGATGAAAGTCAGGTAGGTTACAAATATCGATTGTTTCTTATAATTATAAAATAATAGACCCCGTCATTATAATTTTGCTGGACTTAGTATAGCAGCGGTGTATCCGTCCCGTAATGTGATGACATAATATCTATACCGCTGTATCAAAATATGTCACTAATTGAATAACTGTATTGTTTCATTAGGGTGGATACTTAAGCAAGAAAACTCTGCTTATGCTAGCCATTGAAAATAAGAATGAAGAGATTGCACGAATGCTGGTCGACAGGGGAGCAGACCTGACATGCTGCGTAACTGTACGTATTACAAACAGAGTTAAACCTCACTCTTCCAATACAGCATCAAATCCAAAACTAAAATTCAACACAGTACAACAAGTGATTTTTGGATATGCTATACTAAATAAAAATGTATAGTAGGCCTAAAGTAATTAAATATCGTGTAACGTCACGCTATTGCAGGTTTTAAAAAAACATTTGTCGACGACTGATGATTGACCTACACCATAGTGTCTATTAAATTTCTTTCAACAGATTGATAAGACGGAGAAAACCATGGTCCAACTTGCCAAAGAAAAAGAAATGGATTCATTAGCAGATCTCATTGAGACCAAACAGTCTGCAAACGAAGTACGTAATTTTGCCTTAGTCTATCCAACTTCTGCCGCGCCAATGTTATGTTAATGTCATAGATCCACAGACCTACACTTTCACAATTGTATTCTGCTTTAGCTGTTTACATTTATCTCTACATTGATTCATTTAACAACCCATTTGTTTATCCATTAATTCACTCATCAATTTGTCCGTATCTTCCTTCCATTCATATTATATACGATATCATCAAACATATTCAATATTTAATCATATATTCATATTGATGTGTTTACTTTTTAGGAGCTTATAGCAGCTGCGAAAAGTGACATTGTGGAAAACGCAGAAGTAGCAATTGAAAAAGGTGCAAATATCAACGTCAAGCTCATGGTTAGTAAAATAACAAACAGCCCAAACAGACGCACACTGTAGTGCGCAACCATAGGAATTGACATCTTAAATTTAATTTTTACTATCGTTAATTTAGTTGTAGAATTGTAGTGGTTATTTTTACGCACGGTAAATCATTGTGGTTCGTTACGTAACATTACACTAATAAAGTTATTTTAAATTCCTATAGTTAATGAATCAATCTTAATTCATGACGCGATTTTATTTATTTTTCTAGGATCCCGACCAACCAGACCTTCCAAACGCAAGTCTTGTAATGCTGGCCATTTGTTATGGTTCCATAAATGTTGCCAGATTCCTGATTGAGAAAGAAGCGAATCTTACTTATACCATTCAGGTTGGAAAACGTTTACAACACTACAACAAAATGTTGATGATAATATTATTGTTCTCATAACAGCAAGTTACCTATCCGTAAATCAATTAGATACTAAAAGCTTAAAGTCAACTGTGAATACACGGTGTGCATCATATCCATGGATACTGATCTATTTATATTTATTTTCTCAATTTCGGATATACAGGTAACGTTTTAATACGGTCCAATCGATAGGTCTAATTCGACGGCAGCCAGTGTTTACAATCGTATAATATAACATGGTGTAAATATCGTCATCTCTTTTATAGTGTGAAGACAAGTCAGGAGGTGAACCAGTAAATGAAACGGCTCGTACTTTATCTATTAAGAAGGACCTGGATGAAATCACACAACTGATTGACGACACATTGAAGAAGCAGCATATAGAGGTAATAATACCATACCCCGTACCATATAACCATGAGAAAGTTTTAAGTGATGTGAAGGTGGAAGACGCAGACCGAAAAATAGAAAAGACTCGACTTTTGGGACATATAAACTGTGACGTTAAACTAAACAAACTACTGTATTAAAGTGTGGTTCCCACTAGCGACGCAACGTAACGCAACGTACGACGTATTGACGCAAAGTGCTGTATTGCGTAATTACGAAGCAAGCAGTGAGTGAATGGCCGAGCGGTTAAGACAGTGGAACCGTCATTACGTAGCCATAACATCGGCAGGAGTTCGAGGCTCACTCACTCCATGGTTCTGGTGGTAGAACGAATCTTCTCAGATAAGGACTATAAACCGTAGGTCCAGTGTACACATATAGCTCATGTGCACTTTAAAGAACCTAGTACATCTTTCGAGACGAGTAAGGAGTTACCCCGGTGTAGGCCTATTAGTACATCACAGCCACTGATCACCAACTGGGCCCTCTGGGAGACCAGTCTTTGACTGAAGAGGTTACCCAGTATAAATATATATTTCAATCAATTCAATCAACAATACTGCAAACATCGCATGTTTGATTTCACGCAGGCGGGGGAAAACAGAATTACTGTATTGGAAGGGCATTTTCTTACGTCGCTAGTGGGAACCAATCTTTAATAGTTTAACGTCACAATTAATATGTCACAAAATTCGAACCTTTTCTATTTTTCGGTCTGCGTCTTCCGAAACGTTGTCGTAAGGACAACTCATACAGCGTCGTACGACGAGGACGGACGAAAAGTCTTGACTCATCGGTGCTGTCTGGTGAGTTGAATCCCGACGAGACAAGTCGTCTTGAGATAGCGTCGGGCGTAGTTTTTAGGTCGTCGTCGCGAGAACCTTAAACATGTTTAATTATCTCCCGACGAGACGACTCGTCAGACCTGTCTGAGTTGGCCTTTAAAATGCATTTTTAAACTATATTAATATTGAATATCATCATTTAATAGCATCACAAGACCAAAGATGCAAAAGAAGAAGCAGATTCGAACGGAAACACAGTAGGGACAATCGAGGTGAACATTTGTTATTTATTATTAAATAATTAACATCGAAGTTTTATTTGAAATTAATTATCTAAGATGACAACAGTTACATTTATATTTAACAAAATATCATTAAAACTGTGAAACGAAATAGTCTAACAGAAATGTGCAACGTGGGGAGGAAGAGAGATAGAAATTATCGACGATAAAAAACCAGTATCGATCATGAGAGTAATGAGAGTAAATAAATTCGGAATATTTTACTTAATAATTATTATGCAGACGCCAGTTCCGATTGCAAATCTCACTTTAAACCACGTATTATAACAACGACTTGTAAGAACACTAGGTGAAATATTCGACATAATAATTATTTAGATAAAAATGCAGTAATAATTACTAGTATTGATTGGAGTATATAAACCGGTTTCTACAGACCGCTGCAGAGGAAGACCAACAGGGAGGTGATCTGATGGACTGTGAAGACGAAGACTTCGAGGTGGCGGTAAGTTGTAATTATAGCTAAGAATAACAAGTAAGAATTCGATTGGAAAATTCTACAAAACAATAGTATTCAACGCAGAACACAACGTGTCCCTTATCAACTGTTTAAATGAAGACAGCTATTGAAACAATTAGAGCTGAATAATCAATTTTAATTTAGCCTATACTTTTACTTCTTTTTTTAGGAAACTGCAGAAGTTAAAGATAACAAAAAGCAAAGGACAAACAAAAGTGAAACATGCGTTATTTTATGAAGACAAACTATAACAAGAGGAGGCCATATCGAGAAAGAAACAATGAGGCAAAGATGACATATATAATTATTAATATAGAATACGACGATCTGTACTGGGGAATCATATAGATCGTATCAAAAAATACACATGGATTTCTTTCTTCGACAGAAAAACCATCTCAATCACAAGCCTTTTGAGTGACACGAGTTGAAAGTAGCATTTGTTTAATAATCGATTCACTCCCCATAGTTGGTATTGTAATGTTATAAAGTATGCACTATGTTATTAGAGAATGTATATTAAATTTTATTTAAGCAATTGAGGTATTTAAATGTATCTGCTTTGTAAATAATATATGTCAGAAATATTGATGACGACCATGGTGATAATAATGATATAAGATGAATTGTGACATACTTTGACAAAGATGAAGACGTTGTGATGCAACACTGTGTACTAGCACCGCAATCGGAATGAATTTGTTCAGAAGTGTATGTTAGATAATAATATCACAAATATTGATTACGACCATGGTGATAATAATGATGATATTGACAAAGATAAATTGTGAAATAATTGACAAAGATGAAGACGTTGTGATGCAACACTGTGTATTAACTCCGCCATCGAAATGAAATTATTCAGGACCGAAAGGTGTGTAAAGTACGGTACTAAAGTTGATGTCGTTTGCAGTGAACCGGCAAAAGTTCACATGAGTATGTTGTCGTAATATTAATATCATTACGAAACATGATCATAATCATCAACATGGGTCAAATAAACGTTACAACAAAGAAAATACCAACTAAGCAATTGTAAATCAAACTCGGTTTATAAACCAATAATAATGCATAGACTATAATAAATAAAATTGTGACATTTTAAATACAATGTGTATATCTTAACCTCTAGGGCAGACAATCCCAAAATAGGCGGCAGGTACTGACAAGTTGAGTTCCATAAGCAATACCTATTTATATTACATTGATTACAACCACTACTAATACTTTGATTTTTCAACTTTACGGGAAAGGGAGATAACTCCACTGGAATACCCATCGTGTATCACTGTGGTGGGGAAATATGGCCTGGTTCCAGTGAAATACTTTTCTAAAGTAATTAATAAACACATATTCGCAAACAGGTGATTTGTCGTCTTAACACACTTGATCATGTCCGTTCATTTTTTATATATTCAATATAAAATCACTAACAATTTACGAAGAGTATAACAAATATTGTTTTCCTATTTTAATTAAATTTAATGAATATTGACCTCTGACAACATTTTCATTTCACGAGGGAAGCAGGTGAGTTTGTTTTTAAAACGCATAACGCACCAAACCGTATATGAAAAAACATCGAAAAAAAAATTACTGCTATTAATTAAACATTTTTGAAAACGTTTCCACATACTTGATTTATATCAACAAACTTGTCTTTATCAAATCGTGCCTCATTACATTTATACTGTCGACCTATAAAGAATAAATATTAAAAATAATATTTTTGAACTGGATTGAACCCTAAATGACGTCAGTATTTCAAACAAAGTACATAATATTAAACGATTACAATAAAAAAATTAAAATGCATTGATACTGCTCAAATCAAGGTAAAATATTAAAAAAAAACAGTTGACAAAATCTTAAAGGAAAAAAATTATTGAACAAAAGAAAAAGTGTAAAAAAATTGTGAAAGAAACGACTACTAATTCTCTATAAATGGGTTCCATAGGTCTAAGTTATTTCTGATTACTTTTAATATGAAAAGTATAATTTTATTTAAACAGCATTTTTTCTTACATTTTAAATAAATAATAATATATATGATTTTAAATTTTTTATCCAACTCCCAATAGTTTATATATAGTGTTTCTTTGTATGTGGTTTACCTGTGAGCGGCCATGTTAGCCTATAGTAGTATTACTAGGGAAGAGCGAAATTACAATTGTAATTTCACTCTTCCCTGGTATTACTATGATAACCTAATTTAATTTTTGCCAACTCAAACAGTATTATTAAAATTTACATTATCTTTGGAAATTTGCCGTTTAAAATAACTATAAAGCACCAATCAATAATTTTAATACATCTATATATATTTATATATATATATATATATATATATTTTTTTAAATTTCATAGACAATGTTACATATACTACAATGAAGTAAATTATATTAATTATAATATTGTTATAATACATTTTAATCTATTAAATATACATATTATTACACACAGCAAGTATACATATTTTATTCTACATGTATGATATATACAGTAACAGAGGATTTACAAGTGTATTTACATGCAGAAAAATACAACTTTAAATATTACACATTATACTAGTACATCGATATTTCATATATAACATAAAACATACTTCTCTATAATATCTATATTTAAAAATGGACAGTTGCTCATGAAATGAATGAATAACATTATATGTGACAATACAGCTAACACATATTCAGAGGGGACACACCTATGCAGGGACACCTCTATTAAAGTGACAGTTACATTTTCTTATGAAACGAATGAGAGAAATTATGTTTCGTATCAACAGTAAACTAATCTCTATTCATTGGACACTCATATGATTAAGGGAAACTTTGTTGGGTCCTGAAGGTGTTCCCTTAATTCACCTGTATAATATATAGCTTAATTGATGATCTACAACAATCCGTATCTACAGTGACGTTCAAAACTGTGTAATTTATGATTGTTTTTTTTCCAATCTTGCATACATACATTTACCAAACGTGAATCAATGTTAACCACCAAGCTATCACACTACTGTTTCTTAAAATACACGATGTCTTCTCGTATCTTAACTTACAATGGTTTACAACTGTAATCATAATTACGGTAATTATATCACCTTTCATGCCTTTAGGATATGGTTGCACTAAAACATTCAACTTTCCGATCGCAAGAGACATTTCAATATATATCTTAAAGTATAGTAATCACAATCATATTCAAAATGTACATAATCATAGTATTGAATAAATATTATAATCATACACATATATATGCAAATTTATTTAACCATATTTGGTTATAGACTTGCAAAAAAAACACCATATTTAGTTAATGATATGCACATTATTATCATGGTATTCATAAACAATCACATTGGTATATATACATATATCCAATATATTAATGATATGATTAATCAATATACCATATTTGACAAATTTATATAAATTATCAGCTATTGAGTGAGTGAAAGAACAGTACTTTTTGACCAAATATTTTTGACAGAGGAAGGAAATGACTCTAATGTATATTAAAATGCTTTAAAAATAACTCAAATTAATATACTGCTGCGGCCACACTGACTGTTATTGCTTAGCACGACATCAGAACAACAGTTTAGCTTCACCTCATAAGTGAGCAACAAAATCAAGAGAAATCCATCAGGAAAATTGACACGAAAACAACCACATGATGTGCCCAAATATGGTAGTGATATGCTAAATTATGGTAGTGATATGACATAATCATGTCCATATATGGGCACATTTTTTGTCACATAAAGTTTGATAGTGTAGACAGGGCTTTATACAACAGTCATGGCTTGCCAATTATCATACAGTAATTTATATGCAAGTTCAATAGCTTTTATTACTAATTGCCTTATACCACTGGTATAAAAAAAAAATACAAGAACCTGATAAAATTTAAATTTAAACAATTGTTCAAAATTTGAAGAAAAAAAACCAGGTCATTTTGAAGATGTTTTCTCAGTTTATAAACTAGCACTTTTATTTGTTATTGTATTTTTATGTTTTTGTGATGTTATTAAATGTACGTAAATGTATTTCCCTTTTTAAAAATGTAAAATAATTTTGTTTAAATACAAACAATTTTAATCTTCTACTTCATTAAAAATAAGAATTTAATTTTGTTTATGATAATTTTGTAATAAGAATTTATACTTTTTTGTAATTAAACATTTTTTGTTATTATTAAAAAGCATCATAAAGAAATAAACCATACTACTGTATATATTATAAATATTTTAACAAAATATAACTGGCCTATTTAGATAAATTTGTTTAGTTTAATTTTTATAGTACAATACAATAATACAATTCTGATTGTATATACTTTACAACCAAAATACAAGATAATGTTAATGTAATATTCTTTCCATATCATTACTAAAGAAGTACGCAGGCATGACATCATGGAGAACACATGACTTCACCAGCGACACTTCTGTACCAATGACAATATAATACTGATGGATGTATAACAAATGTTTCTTTTTTCTAAATTGTCCAGAATTTGAGTAATATTATTGTCTATTATTTTCTTTTATTTATTTGTAAATGACTATATATATATTATTAATATTACATTGTATTTTATGCGTACATACTGTATATGTACTTTTTTTATTTAAAAAATCCCATAATGTTGATTTGGGTAGTATTTCAATAGCTTTTAAGCATATACAAAATTAATGCAATATTTATTCCATATAATTACCAAAGCAGTACGCAGGCATGACATCATGGAGAACACATGACTTCACCAGCGACACTTCTGTACCAATGACAATAAAATACTGATGGATGGGGTAACTAATGTTTTTTTTTTCATATTTAGCTAACGTCTGTAAAAGAATAAATACTAATTATATTATTTTCTATCATTTTAAATTTATGTGTATATAACTGTATATCATTGCATTGTGTTGTGTACATTTGTATATGTATATCATATATTATATTATGTTGTTATTGTATTGTTTACCATTGATTGAAATTAATAAAGGTTGAAAAACACATCTGTTGATTTTGGTAGAATTGCAATATATTAAAGCATACACTTTTGTCAGAAATAGATTACATGTAGTGGTCTAAAGCCATTGACATTTTCACCACTGTTCTTATGTTAAAATAAATACAGTATAGAGGTTAAGTAAAAACAAATTAACTCGCTACTTAGGTAAAATAATCATATGCAAAGATGTCCAAGGTGATTTCAGTTTGATAATATCTGTATGACATATTCTGGAAACAAGAATTTATTTCCTTGGTTGGTACCCATCTGTAGTTTATCTGGTCTCTGTTTTACACAAGATGCTGTTTTGTTTCCTAAAAGAAGTTTAAAAATTACAATACCAATGTATATATTGTCACTCTGTAGACAACAATTATTATATAACAGTATAACCCCTACTTTGGGACACCCCTATAAGGGAAAGATTTTTGGTGAAATGAATGATGGTTAATGTATTTAACACTTGTGACAGGTAACTCCTATTCAGTGAACACTTTGGTGGGTCTCAAAGGTGTTCCCATATTAGGGATTGTTATTAAGGTAAATTTTTCTACAAATACTTACAATATAATACTATGATTCTGCAGCATTAAAGAAAAGAAAATATTTTAGTAGAAGCACAGTTTTCAGTAATATTTTAATGATATTGTATATTTGTATCAAATGTTTACATGACTAATAAACACTAGTAAAATAATGGTTTTTGGTACACCATGTGTTTCTAAAAAAAAAAAGTTGCTTGTAGCATAAAAACCTTACTTTAATAGTATAAAAAATTATATATGACAATGATGATTAGTCTATAATAAACTTGATCTAACGGTGTTCTAAAGATTTTATGCAATTGGTAAAAACCAACACCTGTATAATACATCACTGTGTTGTACAATAGCACACAAGACAAATGTTTATATCTGTGAAGAGTTACTCCACTACAAACCCATTATTGTGACTTTGGTTTATTTCTTAAAATATCATGTTTGTGAAGATAATTTCTTCTTCATAAAATAATTACAATTTAAATTGTAGTCTACCTATGTAAGATGAATTCATTGGTAAATCATTTTGGAATTGAATGTCACTCTGTGTTCTTGTATCAGTGTGTCCTTGCTCCTAAAAATAAATGATAATTATATGTCTGTGAATATTATAATAGGCTAAGATGTAGTAAATTGAAATAACTATGAAAAACATTTAGTCAATTCCAATAATTAATTTAATAACATTGTATATAAATAGAAAAAAATTTTAGTATAACCTTAAAACTGTTAGGCAAATTAAGTGGAATTTAAGCTTCTAAAAGAAGATAACTATGGCTGTGAAATATTTTTAGTTTGAAATAAATGGTTTTGCATACACTTCCATAATACATTTTGGAAACATGCCATACTTTTTGCAATTTTTAAGTAGTTTATATCAGCTGCTGCTTTTACAGATTTTGTTTAGAGCTATTTCAACTTTCGTAAGTCCTTGATTGACACCGAAGTGTTTAAGGTGATATTGTAAATACCGTAATGTTACCGAACTTCCGACAGCATAATAAAATTAAAATAAACTTAAGTTTGATAAAAAAATTTTTGCAAACATGTTTTGTTGTTGCGCCGAACAGTGCAATGAAATACGGTCTCAGACGTTCTAGTTATATATACCTTTATACAGGTGAGTATTTAAATATTCAGATGGATTTAACATAACATAACGAATAAATAAAATATAGGAATGTGTTTTTTTTTCAGTTCTAATATGGTATGATGAAACCAGAAGTTTTATACACACAAGCAACCACCGTATACAAATGTCTATAATTAAAACAAATATATCTTGAAATTACTGGAAGAATCTTTCAAATAATTTTTGCAACAATAACAAATTCACTTACCAATTGTGAATTAAAATTGGCCTCGGATGAAAATACTAGGGAAGATACATCTAAAAAACCAAAAAAAATAAAATATTTTGTTGATAATTTTTACAATAAATGCTATAATATTATACAGTAGAATCGCTCCTTTGAAACACCCGCATTGGGATACTTTGGGAAATATATGTAATATAATAACACTAAACAAACTATTCAGAGTACACCTCTATTAAGTAAAGTGTCTCCTTAAAGCTCTGTCTACACAAAGTAGTTTGACAAAAAAGAGTGATGTGCCCAAATATGGTAGTGATGTGCCCAAATTTGGTAGTGATATGACATCATCATGTCCATATATGGGCATATCACATTGTTTTGTCACATAAGGTTTGATAGTGTAGACAGAGCTTTATGGTCCTACTGCATACAGATTTATTCCATAAAACACATGTGCTTACTATACATATTATATTTCATTAAACTGGAATGAAAAGAGGAATGTTATGTTATGTACTATGCCCACTACATACATGCAAAGTATAAAGTTAAAAAGATAAAAACATTTATTTACTAAACTACAAAATTATGACTATTTTTTCTGTACAGTATTAAAAACATGTTTTTACAACAATGCCATGATAGGAGGTATTAAATTACATTTATTTACAAATATTTTATTTACATATACAAATAAATATGTTATACAATTATACATAATACACCTGTTATATAAAAGCATTCTTGTAAAATAATAAAAGTAACTTAAATATACTACACAGTTCATCGCCAAATTTGCCAGTTAATAAAAGATACAAGTTATGGTTAAGTTTGGTGGCAAAATGTTCAAAAGATAGGATATTAGGTTGAATTCAGCACTTCAATTCACAGTTTTAGGACTTTGCCTCCCCTATTTCAAAATTCTGAATCTGTAACTGGTATACAATACATGTAAGATTGTATCTATGCTTCATCACATTGGTGCCCCCCAAATTGATGATGAACTGCAGTTTAATATTATTTTGTTTAAGACTTAACAACTACACCATTGAAAGCACAGATAAATATACATGGTAAATATACTGTAAATGTAGTTTAGTGTGAAGAATGTATTCCTGTATAAACCCAACACCATAGTATGCTACTAAACCAAGACCGCAACAGAATGACAAAGAGAAAAAAACAAATGTTATTAGGCACAAACAGTAGAATTTTTTCAATATATAACATTTTTTTACAAGTATATATGAATAGTCAATGCAAAAATTAATCAATTTGTTAGAAATATAACTCTCTTCATAAATTTATAAATCAGTTTAGTACACTTATTATTGACAATATTTTAATTTCTTTTTAGTTATTAGTATGCTAGAATACAAAAATTAGTAGCAAATATTTATTAATAAACATGCAAAAATGTGGATTTACTATATCTATTCAAATGATGATAAGCTGGCGACATGAAAGGCAGAAGCACCACCAAAAGAAGAGGTGTACTAGGGTTAAACAAAAGGATTAAATGTAAAATATAAAAACAGTATTTCCCAAAGATTTCTTACTGTTTTGAGATCCTTCTGGGATGGCCAATCCACAGATTTCTTCATTGACATTAAAAGATATCAGATCATCGATACTCTGTTGGCTAAGAACACTTTCATCATTGTTAGTGTGACTATCACCACTTTCTAAAGATTCAACGGATGTCTTTTTAGTTTTGTTTATGTCACAAGGAACACAGATCTCTTCATTGACATTAAAAGATATTAGATCACCAATACTCTGGCTAAGGACACTGCTTTGAATGGTGAGTTGACTATCATCACTACTGCCATTTTTCTGGTTATGATCACTGCAATTGTTGGTCAGACAAGAATCACTTTTATCATTGTCTCTCTGAATTGTATCACCATTGATTGTTTCATTGTAGAGTACCTGGTTATTGCCATTGTTTCTGTGTTGGTTATTAACATCAGTTTGGCTCTCACCACTCCTCTCACTGTTATTTCTCTGATTGTCATGACTGCCATTGTTGTCCTGATTACCATCACTACAACTATTCCTTTGTCCATTAACATTTTCCACTTGACTATCACCATTGCCTTCATTACTTCCATCACTGCCACTGGTGCTATGGGTTCTCTGACTGCCGTTACTGCTACCATTGATTCTCTGACTGTCATCACTGAACTCCTCAGAACTAGAATATGGCTGGAATTCAATGTTAGAATCATCTAGAAAACTAATCATACCAGGCATCTCCCAACTTACATCAGTCACAGAAACCGACCGTTTATCATTAAAACTATCCACTTTCTTGCGGGCACTGGTTCCGACTTCTGGCTGAGATATAGATCTTGTGAAGGTACCATAAGAACTAGGCTTCTGATAAAAATCAGTCTGTATACTTGAAGATGCTACCAGAAAAATCTCATCCTCATCACTTTCTAGAGCATATTCGCCGTCAACATCATCCTCATGCAATGAACTACAATAAATTTCTTTCGGTGAAACTGCTTTACTATTTGAAACTTCACTTCTAGAACTGTGGTGTTCAGCAATAGTATCGATACAATCTGAAGCCTTCCTTTTGGAAATCTCACAGTTGGCAGGTGTGCTCTCATTTGAAACTTCGCTCTGAGAACTGTGATGTTCACCAATAGTATCAATGCCATCTGAAGCCTTCCGTTTGGAAGTTGCAGAGTTGGCAGGTGTGCTCTCAGTAGATGAACTGAAGGCCTGAAAACCTTCAGATACATTGGTTAAGAAATTAGAAAACTTATCCTCTTTCTCCTCACCTTGGACAAAGCCTGTTCTTGATTTTAGCTGATCAATGCGGTCCTCTGCAGAACACACCTACAAAAGAAAAACAAAAACAAATATTAAAATAATTAAAAACTACAAATAAAAGAGTAGAAGTTCCTGTATTGTATCAGGAATATTATATAACCAGGAAAGAGTGAGACTATATTTGTAACGTCACTCTTCCGTGGTATGACATAAATCTACTTCTTCCTATCCAATCACAAAAAAGAAAAAAAACATAGTCTTTAGTTATTTCTACAGTCAATCTTAACAAATACTGTAGTACTAATATAATATCTTTAAAAACATCTCAAAAGTAGGAAAGACATAGAATTGCTACAAATTTACTACAGTACTAAAGGAAGACATAGAACATGTTTTGATTAATATGCTTAAGCCTGCTTGGGTAATTCGTAGGCTTTCACTGGATGTACCATTACAGTTAATTTGTGATACTCTTAAATAACAAAAACAAAGCATAATGAGATATGATATATCAAAAAGACAAAATGTACATGAATTTGGAATATTAATTTCTCAACACAAAAACGACACATTACTATGTTGTATATTGATTTTACATTCGTCAATGCAACAAAATAAGACTAAAACAAAAAAAGATTCAATTCATACATTACATATCAGTAACATTAAATGTAAAGAGCTACAAACAAATCATGCTGGCATTGTGATTAATAATCATAGCCAACAACGCAAACATTTATAGTAAACACATACATGAGTAATACAATCATACATACATATACATATTATACACTGCACATATATATAGTGGGATTATACTCAAGCATAGGATTATACTCAGTCATATAGATGTTTCAGATATGTAAAATACCTGAGAATATTTCCGTACAAAAATGAATCAAGATTACTTTATAGGAGAAAAAACACCATTTACGTCACAGACAGATTTTTTGTTGTCAGATAATACAGGTAAGAAGGATGATCGCTGAAGCGATATTATAATGACGTCTACTTTGAACAGTGTGAAAGTATCTGAAAATCACACAAGATTTCTGAATATTTTGTTATTTGAACATTAAAAATGAGACTAATATTCTCATAAACACAGTTATATGACCACTGTCTTTCTTTGCAACATTGTGACTTAGTTCAGATAGCATGAAAGACAGCTAGGAAGTTGCATATGAAATATGGACAAGTTTTTGTTTTCAGTATTAAAAAAAAAACCATTAACAAAATATTTTTTTTATTCTGATTAATTCCTTCCTTCCTGCTTTGCTTTTCCACAAACATTTTTCACAAACTACTAATAATAATATTATGAACTAAGCATTTTATTTATATAAGGAATGATAAAATGTGATGACAATATTAAAGTTGTTGTGAAATTTATTCTTTTTGAATTGAATTGAATTGAAATTTTATATTTATACTGGGTAACCTCTTCAGTCAAAGACTGGTCTCCCAGAGGGCCCAGTTGGTGATCAGTGGCTGTGATGTACTAATACACCGGGGTAACCCCCTACTCGTCTCGAAAGGTGTACTAGGTTCTTTAAAGTGCACACGAGCTAGATGTGTACACTGGACCTACGGTTTATAGTCCTTATCCGAGAAGACTCGTTCTACCACCAGAACCATGGAGTGAGTGAGCCTCGAACCCCTGCCGATGTTATGGCTACGTAATTACGGTTCCACTGTCTTAACCGCTCGGCCACTCACTCACTCTTTAATATTGCATAGCCTATGTAAACACAAAAATGTGAATGGTTGAAATGATATTATATATCATCATGACTAGGAATTATCCTCAGTGCAATATCAAATGTTATATAACCCCACTAGGCAGGCAACATCTGTATAATTATAAAAATAATAGAGAAATTTTGCGACAAATTAAGGGATGGATTATGTCTGAATTTAGCCTTTATTGGTGGGACGCATGTATGGTATTGTGGTCGAACATGGGATTATACTCGGTCATGCACAGTAATTGCTTTCGTCTGTAACATTACCTCATCTTAGTAATCCTATTTCAAATACACAGATCTACTAAAAAATGATAAAATATTTGACTACTGAGTATGTAATTGTATAGTTTAAATGTTTGCCTGTAAAATATACAAAAAACGTAAACTGATAGATGATAATATAAGATGGATTATGAAATTACTGGAAATGAAACTATATAGCACCAGGGAGCAATGACTTTTTTTTACTGTAATCTGACGAATTATAATGAAAGCTAACTATTTGTCAAGATGATAAAACGGTAGCATTATAAAGCATTATACACATAAAGATTTCTACAAATTGCAAACTGCTAAAGCGTTTAATCTTCAAACACAGACACGTGATGGTCATTATGTATAATGATTTTCATTAAACAAATGTTTGTTCTGTAGTACATTGGAAAAACATGAGTAGTGTTTGCGTTAATGTCAGGCACTACTGGTATTTTTGGAATGCTGAACAAACAGATATTTTAAGATGTTGAACACAAGTTTGGACATTAAAGAATAGGTAAATAAAATAAACACTTTGAAAAGCACAACTGTGGAGAATTTAGACATTTCACATATACAAATATTTAAGATAGAAAGAAAAAATAGGATATTGTATACATGTTTACAAATGATATGAAATATTATGAGTTAGTTTAAAAAGAAAAAAACTCATTGCATGTTTTTAAACACAATATATACATATATAAGTTTATTTTAAGTCATAGTAACAAATGCAGCAACATTATACTCAAATAAAATACATTTTTAAAATGTTTACAAAAACATTATTATTACCAGTTAAAAAGCAAACACAAACAACTATGTATACCAAAATACAACATACTGCACAGCATGCATACACATGCCCACCTGGTTCTCACTATGGGCAACCTGGGCAAGGGTAAGGGCAAGTTCATCTTCTAAGCCCCCAATCAGCTCCTCTGATGCGGTTATATCAAGGCCTCGAACTTGACTTTCCAATTTGCTTAGCTTGTCCTCCAGCGAGAAGACATGGCTAGCTGATAAATACACCTGCAATGCAATGTTTAAATGTTGAAATCAAGATACAGTCAGCTCTAGCACAACTACCAGAAACAGAATGGAAACTATATTGATAAAACTATATGCAAAAATGAACCATGACATTTCTCAGTTGGATCCATAATCTTGCTATTTAAAAGCCACAAGAACACTGAAATAATAATTCCATATGATGATTAAAGATGTATTGTCCCTTGAAACACAAAAAAATGAAGGTCAAAATATTCTAAATTTAAATTGGCCATATCAAAGTAATATTAAAGTTATTCACTTTAAGTCGAAAATTCAAGCCAAAAGCAACAAGTTTACGTAATTAACAGGTAAATTAGTTTGATTACATTTCGTCTGGAAAATCGTCGCGAGCGAAAGTAAACAAAGATTTCAAATCATGAGTATGCATTATGCATATGCTAATTAGGATTGTTTTCAACTCGTCATGGTTGAGATCGCGAGGAAGTTTTATGATTATGCATACAGAGTAGCCAAACAAGCGCGTTTCATTATGGGATATGTTTTGATCGAAAACTTTGACTGGAAGTCAAAGTTATTTTAACAAAAAAACGTCTGTATTTCAGTTTAAATGATTTTTTTTTTCCACAAATTTTTGGTGATAGTTAATAACTATTATGATATTTCAAAATCACCCACCTTTTTTCGAAATGTGTTATTTTTTTGGGGGGGGAATTAGTCAAAGGGACAATACATCTTTAATAAATCTTGAAAGCTGGGAAAATATTTAATTTAAGAATAATTAAATTGGAAATTAGCCATAATTATTATCATATTTTTTTAATGGTGGTACATAGCTGGTTGGTATTAAAATATGTAGAAATATTATAAAAAAAAATAAAAAATAAACCTTCTCTTCAAGGTGTGTAATTTCATTAGCAACTTCATCAATACACTCAACAGCTGGTTCATCCTCAGACATTCCTTTCATTTTCTTTCTACATCCACTCATTGAATCCTTCCGTCTTGCTCCTGATTTCATGGAAGAAGTTGTTAAGTTTGTTGACGAATGTGACGAATTAGTGATTACTGACTGATCGTTAACCACACAGTTGCCGTTCTCCTCTACATTAGGATTTACTACTATATCGGTGTTGCAGACATGACTTTCTGAAACTTGTGATTTGACACCTGTGTTGGTGATCATTTGCATACTATTATGTATCTCATTTGCATTTGTAAGCGGTATCAGATCTTTTACACTATCCACACTGGTTTCTTGTACACTTAACATCTTACCATCGTTATGCAGAGACAATGACGACGATTCTGTTGTAGAATGATTGACATCTACTGATGCAATCTGTGCATGCTCAGTTTCAATGACATTTTCTGTTGTCGCTATGACTTTGAGTGCAGTGTTGGTTATCATTCGTACCGCAATTGCTGCTGTTTGCTACAAAAAATAAAATTGCTTTTAAATGATTACGTTCACACTTTAAAGATGAGCACAAGTAACTACTTGTATGTATGTATTTCTCTAAATGGAGAGCATCTTGACTGTTATTTTTTTGTTTTTAAAACATTTTGTAATAACATTTAGGTAATCCTGCCTCATTGATTTACATTTGTTCTGTCTGTATGTTTGTCTTTGTTTTTCTATATACACATAAATTTGATTTTTGTGCATGCATGCAATTATTCTGCTCCGCTGTTTTAACACGTGGAAGCCATGTACAGTGTGCATATCAACCATATGAATAGGGAAACTTTCTGTAGTCTTTCAGATATCTCAATGTAATATTTACCTCAGTCTCCATTCCTAGGCAATGATCATGAACTTGTAGCTTTTGTTCTAGCTTGTGGACATCATCAACAACTCGATCCTATTCACATACAAACATAATAAAATATTGGTTGGAAAATTCAAGGATGAAAAATACCTGGGAGAAGACTACTAAATTTTTATTTAAAAAGGCTTTATTTTTGGAAATTACTTTTTGATTGTCTGATAACAGAAGAATCATCGAGATAGCTGTGGATCATCACATTATTAATTGTATTTGAATATAAACTAAAGATATCCGGATCGTTGGAGCCTTTATGACAGGAAAAAATATTGTTCAAAGAAATAGGAAATTTTCTCCCAATAATGTAAATCATATTATGATACACTGATCATTATCTTGATTGGAAGTGTTGGCTTACACAATTGATGGCCAACGCAACGCGATGTGCATCAATGGAAGGAGGAAGAGGATGATACACGCATTTATTCTTCAATAAGAGCAGAAAGATTTGACAATAATTATGTCTGATGTCTCTGTTTAACCATAAATATTCTTTATTCTCCTATTTATCTATTCCACTAATATAAATGATTCTACTACCTGAGGTGAAAGATCCCCTCGATTGTGTTTACTGTCATCATTGTCACTGTCACTATCACCAGCTAGTGTTTTTTCAAGGGATGACAGACACTGCTCCAACTCTTCCATCTGATCATTAATTTCTGTCATCTGAAGAACATTTTAAAATTTAAGTTTACCTTTCCAAAATCAATAAAATTAGAAATAGAAAGTGTTAAAAGTAATTTAACTAAGAAAGGAACTGTGCAATAAAAGGAAAAGAAAAACAGATGAAATAAGCAAGAAATAAAACGTAGATTAAGAGAAAGAGTAAAGAAAGGGTACAAGAGATAAAAAACATATAAAAATCAAGCAAATTTACATGAATTAAAAAAAAAGACCACATACTACATGGTTACATGGCTATGTCCATTTTCTGAAATCTATATTTATTTATTTTTTCTTAATGTTTATGTTGTACGAAAATAAATGCTTTTTTAATTGAATTATTAATCATAGTCATGCCATCAAACTGTTTTACTTACAATCAATGACCTCTACAACATGCTTTATACATACAATATAATAATATCAGCTTTAGGATAGTAATGAAGTTAAGTTAAATTGATCTTAACAATGAAATTCAATATAGGTCTGTGTTTGTTTAGTTCCCACTAAGTGGTATGGCATACATCCCACAGAAAAACTTAACCCTGCATTTCAATACGATATTGAGTTAAACAATGCTACGAAAGTCTCTTACTGTAGTCCTTGAAAATACACACAATTAGATTATCTTATGATGTAAAATATAAGAATAGGAAAAAGCAAGGTTTCCCAAAACCATAAAGTTTAGTAGAAAAACAATCCAAATACTGTGCTGCATGCACAAAGTCACAACTAGTGCTAAATTTTAGCAACAAAAGACGTCATGTATATATATCAAACATTTTAAACAGAAAGAAAACATTCCATCTTACCTGATTGGCTGATGTTAACATCTCTTCTGCTGATTCTAAAACTTCATCTCTTCTCATAAGTACTTTCTTACTGAGATTTGTTAAGTCAAGTTCTGCTTTGGTTGATAGCATCTTCTTCTTCTCTGGTGGACTTTGTAGTATTATTGCTGCTGTAGGGTTCATGGACGGGACAGTTTTGATTAAATTTCGAAGCGTTTCCTCTTCAGGAGTTGATTGTTCATGTGGTGTAAGACCATCTCTTAAATCTGATTTATCATTTTGGCATGTATCTTTCTCAACATCTGCTTCACATAGTTCCTTGCTTTCTAAAGTATCAACCACATGATGATAATTAACTTCTAATAATTTATCTAATACATCTGTGGTATCATTTTGAGTAGACTCACTACATTCTGCTGAATTCAAGGTTTCACTTTCTTGAAGGTTAAATTGTTGGTCTGCTTCACTTTCTCTTGTACCTGACTCACTAATTACATCTGGATTTCTCCTCTGTGCATTGACATCAGAACAGAATTCTGTATTTATAGGAAGTTCTACATCTGGAGAACTTTTTCGGGATTGTCCAGCATCACTAGTTCTTGTGGATTCTATTGATGCCTGCCGTGATGATAGGGATGCACTTTTATGTGAATAGCTGTCAACAGAATCAAAGGATGCTTGCCGTGAGTGTGGATCTTCTTCAGAAGAAGGAGAAAATCTTCTTTCATACTGAAAATAGTGTCTTAGAGCTCTTCTTCGACCGTGATCAGATTCACTACTGTAACTATCATGACCAGAATCATAGTCAGCAGAAAACCTTGGCATTTGATATGCAGGAATTGGCTGGTCTGGTAGGTCACCATCGTCCTCAGATACCTCAACAACCAGTGACAGAGAGTCATAGCGAATTAGCTTATTTGTTGGAGAGTTGTTCGGAGTTTCTTCATCTTCATCATATTCCTCTGCATAACCAGAAATTTCAATTGCTTGTTCGGGTGTTTTAATGTTCTTAACAATTGTGTTTTTCTGTGGAAAGTTAGTTTTCATTTCTTCTGATTTAGCTGACAAACTTTCATGTGAGGAACAACAGCTAAGACTTTCATCACTATCTCTGGTGCTGTTATTATTCTGTTCATCTTCTTTGGTCTCAGAAAACTCCGAAAATGCTGTGAAATACTCACTGCTGCTAGTGGTTTTGGCACTTTGAGGAGATGTTACTCTAGAGTCTAATTCCGATTGAGCTGTATGGTATTCGGTACTGTAACTTTTCGCACTTGCAAATGATGATGGTGAAGTTCTATCTTCACTTCCTTGTCTGTTCTTATCATCAGAACGCTTCTTGAATAGATCTTCTTCTGAAGAACAAGGAGTTTGGCTTGTGGGTGACCTGTTGCTGATTTCATCTAAAAACTCCTCTGTTGAAAAGAACTGAGTGTCATTATTTGTGTCTCCTTGGTCACTCTTAAGAGTTTCTGAACTTGAACTGTGTGGAAAACTGACATCATCCCAGAATGTTTGGCTGAAAGTCTTTCCCAAAGAAAGCATACCTGGTACGGGTGTACTAGGAGTTGACGGAGAGTCATTCTCAATGTCAGGTGTGGTAAGATTGCTATGAGCTGACAAATACTGTGTTTCTAAGCTGTCAACATCTGTACCATCCATGCTTGGAAGACTTACATCGGAAACACTTTCAACAGAGTCTGCATGTATACCATCAAGTCGTATCTGTTTAGAACTGCTTGCTTCTAAAATATCACTGGTCTTCATGTCTGCTTCTTCATCTGACTGTTTGGCATTTTCTTCTATCATATTTAAGTCAATATCATCTGTAACAGATTTTGGATAACCTCGTTTTATAAGTCTTAAAGGAGAACCATTTATTTTCCCAAATATTCCACGACTTCTTGAGGAGCTCTTTTTCCTTCTAATGCCCTTCTCTTCTGCTTCATTTTCTCCAATCATACTTGGACAGGAATCCTCTGTGCATTCGGGTGAAGACATCTCAGGAATTGGTGACAGAGATTTAAGGTGTGTTACAGCTGGATCAACTGCTGGTTGAATACCTGCAGAGAAGCGTTCATGCTGCGTGATACCTTTCGATATTGGGGATGTTGGCATTTTCTCACAAAACACCTCTACAGATATTTCACTTGTGTTGTTCTTGTAAATATTTGGATCAAGTCGTATATTCTGTGGAGAAGAATATAATACAGAATGTATAATATTGACACTAGCAATATGAACTGGTAATAATGGTAAGAATAATATTAGTTGACTTTATTGTGAATAAATATAAAAGACATATTTCAAAATTCAAAAAATCTATTATGACATACACTACCAAAACTAAATATTGCTGTTATTATAGATAATTTATGAAACTGCAACCCCCAAAAAACCCCATGAAAATGTACGAATTAGTGATGTGATGTGTTTAAATATAATAATAACTGGGGTGGTGGGTGCCTTGATTAATATAAACAATTGAATGACAATGCATGCCTTTTAACTGCATAAAAGGTGACGATTATGTGAAAGACCTTTATGTATAAGAGTATCCAGAGAGAACGAAAATTTTATCGACAATAACAGAAATTTGATATTTAATTTTAGGTATGATGATTATTATGTCTTGAAGGACATCTATTGTGTTGCTGTCAATCACCTTGATTATTTTTTTATAACCTCATAAAATACACCCACTTATTTGATTGCACATCACCCATGAGAAAGAATATATCGCTGGGATTATAGAGTAATGAATAAAAAACCATAAAAAATGTATTAGTAATGTGATGTTTTTTGAGATAATAATGGGTGACTTGGTATAAAGCACTGCAGTAAGAACCCTTTTGCTCAAAGGGGAAAAAATCACATTTCTAATCAGATAACCAGATATATTCTACATAAAGTTAATAACGTCTATTAAAAAATATAGCTTTAGGAACGGAATAACGTGATTGAAATAGTTTGTCATGCATACTACCGAAACGAATCATAAAATAAGACAAAGTAGAATTCCAAATTCATGCATAATTACCCGAACATTGCGTAACCTTTTACGGTTACGTGAAAAGAAAACCTGCTGAGTATACCCTGATCTAAAACCTTAATACATGCATATGTCCCATTTATTCTCATTATATTTCTTCGTCAACATAATTACCTTTGGGACATTTGACGTTGTCAGCAATCTGATTAACTGTATACACTGTGGAATAAAGCTTTGCAAACACCGCCATTATAGTGGACAGATGCTTATTTTATCTTTAATATCTAAAGTTTATAAGTATGGTTAAAAAAAACTTTACAAAGTAAATAATCATACCCTTTTCAAAACAATAACAAAAACTATAGTATCTTTGAAATGCTAATTTTAAAAAATAACTGGAAACTGCATTAATATGACAAAGAACGGGTGGTATTAGTAATGCATATGCATCAGATTACAAGAATACACGCAGGTGTGCTATAAAGATTAGACCTACTGAAGAATAAATGGAATGTATGAATAAATTCAAATTTTCAACATTTTCTACGAAATCCCTTGGATGGTATATATACATTACACAATAAAAACAGTACTATATCAAATACCAAATATCCAATATTAACTATGAAGTAACCGTATCAAATATCAAAGATTAATACTGTATTTCTTATAATGTTTGATGATGGTATATTAGTTATAAAGCAATAAAACAAATCTCCAACTCTTATTTCATCATAAAAATAACAATAATTAGTAGGTTTCAATCTAAAGCATATGATTGTAATATGTAATGCTCATGTTGAATACGCAGTACAAATATTGATCAATATGTGCCTCAGGTTATATCGTATAAAAAAATCCAATACATACTGAAATCTGTCAAGGCAACATGTGCAAATAAATCATGTAAACAGACTAATATTTACTATTTCAGTTGGAAAAAAAATGTAATAATTCGCCAAATTTGCCAGTAAAAGTTTATTATAAACAATATAGTACATATCATTATCAACATGATACTAACACTATATCCAACCCCTATTCAGGAGACATACTACTGTATGTTGGGGTTATACTGTAATACTATTTAACATCTGCATTTTCAAACACAACAGATGCATGGATGTATAAATGATGAAATTAAATTATATATAAAATAAAAATGTGTAGTTTAAACATGAAGTACTCAGTTGCATCCCTTTCAAGGGACCTAGAAAAGTGTCTCTAAATAGAGTGTCTCTAAATAGGGTGTCCTACGGCTTGACCATAGTGTTAAAATATAATATTTCCTCTTATTCATTTTGCAGGACAGTGTCACTAAATAGAGGTCTCCCAATCAATGAATAATTTATACTTAAAAACTACACATAATGATGAATTGCGATACTATAGTACTAATACTAATTTCAAGATCTTGTTATTTAAATTAAAAAAAATATTATATAAATAAGAGAAAATATCAATCGATTCTTACTAATAAAATATTGTTTTAATATGACATTTATTTCAATAAGTACTGTAATTTCACATAATAAATATTACAAAAGTATAGTTCAACATGGCATACAATTATTGAAAGATCTTAGACGTATTATAAACAATTTATTATAATCTTACATAAGACCTCACATGCTTAATAATGATAAAAGAAACTTGTATTACCATTTCAATCAATTTAGCATTCACATATTAATGTATATATGTACCTATTATTATCATTATGCTTGAACACACAAAAATATTTGAAACACTATTATTCAAAATTAAATGAAAAATATAAATAAAAAACTACTTAAAACCTCAAAATTTAATATTGTAATAGTTAATTCAACCTTGACATTAAGTATTTCATCTTTCAGAAATGTTTAAAGACAAGAATTTGTAGTTAATAAAATTAAGTACAGTATTTTGTTAAAAATTAGACCTACCTGCCAACTTTCTGTGTCTGGTGATAAACTTTCTGATCTTGTATATGAGTTTCTACGATTTGCAGGAGGCCACTGTGTTGAGACTGTCTCCATATCTGGACGCATACTTTCAAGTAATTCTTTATCTTATAGAAAAAAAATGTTTTGTTCAATAAAATGAAAAAATTCAGATCTCAAATTTATAAATTAACAAAATTCAAATCAAATATAAAAAGTTTTAAAATATAATATATAATGCTAATAGTAATTATAGTTGTAGCCTGGAATTATATTCATTTGGGAAAAGGAATACAAAATACACATCTTAAAATCTTTTTAACCTAATTAGCATTAACACAATATTCAAATTACAATTTCTTATAAAAGGGATTATAATTATAAATATTCATATTTCATAATATTAATCAATACTATTTTTCACTACTATCTCTGAGAATTTTTATATTTAAAACTTATATAAAAATGTACTACACATGCAAACAAATGAGTTTATATAATAATAATTTAGCTTATATAGTGCATTATGCTAAATCCTGCGCATATAAAAACAAAAATGTGTGTTTTCATTCAAATATAAAAAGAGAAGAGAAACGTTTATTATAACCCAAAAACCATTGTCTGGAAAGACAATTAAAGTACTTTTTGCTTTAAGTTACATTTTTTTCAGTTAAATAATTGTTTGGTTAACATGAATAACTATTATGTGACAATAAACTGACACATTCAAAAACCAATTTCAAATAAAAAATATTTTTCAGGGGGACAATATGTCTTTAAAACTGTTACGTCAACAAGCGAGCGGCGTTTTTTGTAAGAAATATTTCTTGTTAAATCTGCCTTAAATTAACAAAGTCTCCTGGCGGAAGAAGACAAGAAGACAAGACGTCCAAGAAAAAAGAAGAATTAGAATAAACATAAACTCTGATTTCCAAGCTGATAGCTAATCCTACCTGCATGTATTAATTACAAGAATGTCCTTCAATATTTAAACACACTTTTAATATCACAAAAGAAATATCAACAGAACCCACAATTGACTAAATGAAATAGATTCCCTCTGTTGTGTACTATATGCTCATTGAAATTACTGTTTGTACATAATCAGGAAAGAGGAAGATTACCCAAGAGGAACATCTTTCTATCGCATAGCTTTAGAGAGATGACATTTACGAAAGGAAATTAAACACTGTCTTCTGAGTGCTTCTGATCATTCCAGATGTATTCATCAATGCTAAGCAAATTTTATGATTAATTAAACGCAAGGTAAAGACAATAAAATAGTTTAAAGGTCGTCTTTAACATTATTGCCCTCAAAAGTTGGCATGCTAGTAGAATGTAGATGGTAATTATTAGAAATCTAGAATTAAAGGTACAATGTTTTCCCACTATACTGATCAACTATTTTCTCGCTCGATTTTAGCCTTATTTTTATTTTATTGTGCACTCTTTTCACACATCAAAGGGGTCTCCAATGCTTGGTAGTTGCATTGGTCTGCTCTAATATCTGGAGCCCCTGGATTTAGCCAGTGAACGCTCATAGAATGTATTGTAATATATGCAAATTTAAGCTAGTCACAATGCTGTGTTATATACTATAGTAATTAAAATATTTGAATGTATTAATAATACAAACAAAAAAATACATTAATTTATATAAAGGATCTTCAATAAAGCTTTATACACTTTAATTCTAATATATTTTACATCAAAAGCAATTTTTCAGAGTACATTGCACGAACATCAATACCACCCGCTAAATACCCTCTTAAAATAAATCCTCTTATTTTTCATGATTAAATGTTCTCAGCCAATCATGTATTGACTAAATAATATCACATTTTGTTTAAAATATCTGTGCATTAGTTTGATTTAGAGATGTAGAATTTATTTTTCTTGAAGATAACATATTCATTTACGCTACATACACACATTGGATAATGCATTACATCATAGAGATCTCTATGATTACATGCAAAAAATATTTATTGGAATGAAATCAAAGGATATTAATAAAAATCACATTTTATGCTACCACATGATGCATAAAAACATTTTAATTCATAAACAGTGTTTAATGCATTGTTGCATTTAATATATAAAAAAGTAAGCAATTAAAAACATTATTTTTGAAGGCATTGGCAATGTGGTACAGATAGAAACCCAGTATTACTGCCATGTACTGAGCTGAAGAGGACTGTCAAAATGACAGCAAGAGGTTAATTAAAGGTGTTTCGAATCATTTTGATTATCTCTAGAAATGGGCGGGACCAAGATTCATTTTGAACATTGGGAAAAGAGATGTTAGGAACTCATTGTACTTTATGCCTTACCATAATGTGGTAGGGTGGCCAGTTCCTCTCTTCGCCACCTTACCTAGTATTTTTGAAATAGGTAATTATTTACAGTCACCCACGTCTTTCTGTATAATAGCCTAGTGTACTAACCAGCTACTGCAACTCAGTAACCCACTATGTAAAGCTTCCTTTTTCAAGCCCATCAGTTTAAAGATCCCCCACTTACATTGACAGTTAAGTGTTACCCTGATTTAAAAAAATAAATGCATGTATGTATGATATAGAAAAAAGCAATAGAAAGGGTGTTGATGAAGCTTTTTGTTTCAAGATTAAAGAAGAAGAAGAATAAACCACCAATTTAAAGAAAATAACACAAAGACTCACTTTCTACAGGAACACTAGCCGCACAAACTGGTATTTTAACAGATGCTTTCAGGCCTGTACATTGATAGCAAAATATACAACATGCATGAAAACAAGCAACATTCAATCAAGGAAATTTAATTAATCAAAAGTTCTGTTAATTACTTGTCAATACACATATAAAAAAATATTTTGTTTACTAATGAAAACAATAGCATTCTTTTTTACATCTCACATACTATAAAAGCTGTCACGTTAAATGTTCTTTTTAATTTTATAGCACACTTGTTGTCAGATCAGACAAAAAAAGCATATTAAAAATCAACTGAGTGCAATAGAGCGGATAAATTATTAGTAATTACAATTTATTGCTACAAATATGATAAGGTAAAATCATATTGATAATGGTTTAAAAAGACTGGATCTATATACTGATATAAATACTTACCATCAATTATTTACTTAAATTATTTAGTTAAACATTAATCAGTTATTTGAGAATTACGAGAAAATTGGTTTCTCAGATTTAAAGTTAAGTTTAAGTTATTCAGTTTAGTACTAAATGGATATGACAAAAAAAAACCACAACACCAAAATGCAAACACAGTTAATAGTTCCATCGTGATAGATATCATCCAACCTAATTCCACAGAGCTATGGTTTCTCTATTTTTACTTATTGTCATTTATAACATACACAGTTGTTAATTAGATTATTTTCAACTCTCACCTGGCTTTTCTAATTTACTACTAAAGTAGCTAGAATATGCACAAAAATAAGATTGGCTATAATGGTTTACAAGCTAATAAACAATTATATATGATATTACTAACAATGCACTATATACAGTATAAGATTTTTCTTGAATATTAATTGCTTTTAATAATTAACATTCTTAAAACAAACAGCAAAGGCAAAACCCAGATCAATTATGTGTAACAATTACACATCACATCTGTGTTATAAAAAGTAGTAGTAGCCTTAAATTATACCGAGTACCGTTTAAAAAACGTCACTGACATGCACCGTACATAATGTAACAAGTTTATACCTGTATTTGTAGATTTATCTTCTAAGGGGATGCTATTGTTGCGGCGATGAGGACTAAGCTGATGCTCGAACCCGGAATCTGTGTTGCTTTGATCACTTGGGCTTTCGGCTATACAAATATATTCATGTCAAATTAATAGCATTCAATTATGTAATGTTAAGTATGTTTTTTATGAAATATTACAATCTGTGCTATCTGAATAAATAACATTTCATGTATAAAAATTCATCTGTGCATTTTATACTTATTAACATCACTACCATTTAAAATTATGAAATGCAAATGTCACAGTTAAAATGTTAGGTTAAAAAAAACACATCTTTATTTTTATGCGTATTCATATAACTAAAAATTACTAAGCATAAGAAAATGTTATATGTCAACGGACAATCAAAGTGCTTTTTTTCATTGCAGTATTTAAAATATGCAAAACAAAATTTATGAATATGTATAATATTTTATGACATTGCCTTTGTGATTCAGGTGAATATGGCCTAGAATAACGATAAGTTCATGACATGAAAAGCTTATCGTAAATCAAAGGAGACGAATAACGGAATATACTCACAGTACTCGTTACTTTTGCGTTTGTATAATGAACGGACGACTTTCGCACTGCCATACCGACGGAAACGGTCCTTTATCTTATCGTAGTACCACTCGAATGCTTGAGACTGAAGTTGTCTATAGAATAGATAAAACTAACTGTCGTTATTTGATATTACGCATTTATTTGCTTTCAAGTAAAGTCAAAAGTAACATTTATTTCTCTTGTAAATTGATAATAAAGTAACATAATTTGGGTAACTGAGAGCCTAGGCAAAATACAAAAAAACATGTAAGAGGCAGCCCATTTAAGAATCATAAAAGTAAAAATTATTGAATAAAGTAGACCCTTAATTAAGGGTAATTAACACTTTTTCAACTCAACAAAGTGTTCCCTTCATAGGGGTATTCCCTAAACAAAGGTTGACTGTAGTGTTAAAAGATATATTGCTTCATTGTTCATTTTTCTAGAAAGTTTCTTCATAAGAAAAGGAGAGATTCTATTGTACTATAAATTCGGACTTAATAAAGACAACACCTCCGGGCACCAGCAGTAGGGATTGGCTGTTACAGCAGTTGTAAGATATGTTGCCCCTGATTTCTTTCTTAATAGAGATGTCCCAATCAAGGGGTTAGTATCTTGTAGTTTCTCCATTAAAAGATTAATGTGATCCAACATAGAAAGTAAGAATTAATATGGTTGACTGACAATACAGTTTGAATCTATTAGCATATACTTGTAGATCAAATCAATTACTTTTTTAGGTCTCACAAAATCACATTATACATTACATTAACATACCGGTAATCAGATTTTTAAAATAATAACTGTGATTAATCACGCAGGTGATTTGTACAGTATATCTTGATATGGTGTATTAAATATGAAAGAAACCTATAACAAACATTACATCCACCTTAGCACTACAAAATTTGTATCGTTAAATCCTCTAAAGATTCTTTTTATAATGAAAAGCCTTTTTAACTTCTAGATAGAACCTACCTTTAATTAACTTTTCAGTAACATAAAATTCAATCCAATTTTGTTAGGCACATAATGCATAGGTTATATGTGTTAATGACGTTGGATGGTTCCTATTAATGACTTACTATTTTTGGAAAAACTTAATCGCTGATTGTGCTTGACGTGGTAATTGTGATTTTGTGATAGCGAAAACAATAATAGGCACATATTGATTTAATAAATAATTGAAGCTAAATTTGTTGACAGTAATAGTATGCATTGATGTGTGTGAAAAGTTTTACAACAATAGTTCATAATTATTTCAAATTTGGTTCAAGAGTGTTTGATTGTGTCCTTTTTGTATATTTTAATTTTTTTAATTAACATTATATTTAATTCCTATTCATAGTCTTTTTGTAGGAAAAGCTGAGATAAATCTGTATTTATTATTGTAGCCTCACAATATGGTTTCTCTTATTTTATTTTTCAGCTTGGCCTGTTTGTGCATAAGAAAAATTCATTCAAAAATGTTTACAATATTTATAAAGTTGATATTACCTTTTTCAAATAAAAAAAAATTTGTATCCGAGATAAATTGTTTTAAAATGTTTATGAATTTATTTTTCTAATATTCAATTTATATTTCATTTCTGTATAGATTTACAACGTTAACATAGGATTTGTTGGGTACATTAAACTCAACAACAAGAATATCCTATTAGAATGTGCATTCTATTGACAGGTAAAAAGAAAATTCACCTATTATGCGATCATTAATCCACTTGCGTCACGCAATTTCAATTGTGAAAACAAATAAGCTAATTGCGGGATGATTGCACAAATACTTATATTATATGTCAACGTACTCTGTTGTGATTTAATACAATTTAATAATTTAAAATTGATTATCACAATCATGAAATTGGTCCTGAAATATTGTAATGTTAGTGAGCAAGACTTCAGAAATCAAAACCAGCTGGAGTGTATTAGTTAATATACAAATGAATGTGAAAGAATTAATTATCATGAGTAAAAGATTGGTCTATTTAATGATGATACACTTGTAAATGTAAAAATATGTTTGAGTAAAGTTCATAAATTCATGCATTCATGGAAAAGAACATGGGACATTAATGAATGTGACATACAATGACAAGTATGTACATTTATGCTAGAAAAGCTTGAAGTTTGCATGCTTTAAGATTTTACTTAAATAATATTTATTTTATAGTGCCCAACACATAATGCATATGTTGAAATTGTTGTCATTAGTTAACATTCATAACAAAAATAATATAAAAAAAAACACACATTCTCTCATAAAACAATAAAAATGTTGAATGCTAGAATCAAATTGAGCAAAGTTACTACACATATGCTTTGGCAAGGAAATACGTGACAATTTTTAACATTTCTATGATAAATGCGATTGGACTAATGAATTAACATGAGAATGACTGTTAAGCTTCATCGTGCTAAATTATCAAACACAATATATAGCTTAGTCTGTCAAATACAAGTTTTTGTTGTTGTACAGTACAATCAATATTTATAGAATT
Source organism: Antedon mediterranea (assembly GCF_964355755.1). Lineage (NCBI taxonomy): Eukaryota > Metazoa > Echinodermata > Crinoidea > Comatulida > Antedonidae > Antedon > Antedon mediterranea. The sequence continues at coordinate 12,310,332 of NC_092671.1, read as the reverse complement.
CTTTTTTCTTGGCAGATATCAGTTGAAAGACTGAAACATTTTATACCATATTTACAGAAGATTGTGTTTGATGCTGTACATAGGTTTTGTTTAAAAGGTTAAGAGCCTAGGGTCTTGGTCTTAAAGAGGCCAACAAATTTAGTCATCTTTCTCATTAGAATTTTCAGTTGCATAAACCATTATCAACTGAAATTACTCCCTAAAGAGAATCTGAAATGATTGATCTTAACGCACTGACACACAGGTAATACATGGTATATTTCAATTCATATGTGAATCTAGAAGAGAATTTACAGTACTCAAGAATTCACCCCTCTTACCAAATACCATCCCTTCACAAATTTTATATATAAATAAACTATTAACAAAATAATAGCTGTATTCTTACTGTTTTCATGGTATTTATATTTCACCAGAATAGCTCTCTCATTTGGAATAAATATTTATTTCTGACCATGTTAAATACCGTATTTTAGTCTATTAGGTAACCGAAATGTGAACTGGCCAATCACAAGACAGGTTATATATAATCTTGTCAAATTTTATAAAATTCATGATAAATTTTGATTAAACCGATAATCCGATGAATAAATTCTGCTGCAGAAAAATCTGTCTTGTCCAATCGTATTGGTCATGCCTGATCTTGCACATCGATAGTTGAAAGTCAGGTATTCAGTTTAAAGCCGTTAGCAGACAGTCATGGGTATTGAAAGAATTTTAAATCTATTAATATTGCCCAAAATTACTTTAAACAGAACTTTAAAAAAGAAAAGAAATAGTATTTTGTTTGACTATAATATAGTACTGTGAATATTAGGGACTTTACAAAACACAACGGGAAGCCACAGGAGGATGGTGCTCATGAATAATGTATGTAGGGGTGAAGCGTAATTAGCATGAAATTCCGTTGTCTTTTGAGGATGATAAAGTTGCCATTTTCCCGTTGACTAGAAACAATATATACTGTTCAATAACACTTAAACATGGAATTTTCAAACTCTAAATAATATTTGAACTTCTGATTTAATTGTTTAATGAAATAACACTTTTATTGGGTTAAAATGGCTGTGTTAAAAGCGGCATTTGAATGCAAGGCCCCTAGCTCGGAAGGCTAGGCCTATGCTGTATCACCAGAGCCAAGCGATTCAGAAAAGCCCTGCGCCACGAGACAGGGGAGGGAGATACTGCCGGTCGTCCTCTTCGCGCAAGGGTACGTAACTAATAAAACGGCATGTCAACTGTATATGATTTTACGCTCTAGCGAACACAGAATATTCATCGTCCTCTCGTAACCATCGTGTTTTGTAAAGTCTCTATTTAATGAGTAAGAATAACATTAACTTAAAAAAAAAAATAATTGTTACCTTTCTGTGATGCATCCCTTACAAATCCACAAAATACTATGAACACATATCCGACATTCTTTACAGAAGAAGTAATGACAAACAACACATTGACCTCGTTTGTTGAATAACATCCCAAATGCCGAAAAACAGCGCATACAATGTTTCTGATTGAACGCCTGTTGTCGTGACAGTACTGAACGTTTCTCCTCTTCTTCCTCTACTTTCTTCTTCAATATACTATTGAGGTAACATATTTATAGTAAAGTCTTTAATTTTTAACTTTTTTGTTGCACCAAAACAATAAAATTTAAACTACTAACTAATGTTTGCATTGTCTGTAAAACCTTTCAGACGATGTATGTACAGCATCAATAAATCTTCATTTTTCATAAGGTGGTTTTGTGAATAAATGTATAGATCAAGTATGTTATCACTGTATATTGTTCCATCTTTCTTTCTTTGAATGCAGGCCTTAGGTACGATATCAAGAAATGTTTATTCGCTGATCACAAAGTTACTACTTAACGATCTTTTACCTTTTTAAAAGTTTAATTACAAAAAAAAAAAACCAAAAAGGATTCAACCAAAAACAAGCTAATAAACAAAAACAAAAACTCTTACCCAATCCTGTCTTTCTCCTTCTGCCGTAACCTGAAGTCTCGTTGAATAACATCTAAGATTTGACGGCATTCTCCATCGGATAGGTGTGACAAATTTAACTTTCTCCCCATGATGTCCTATTAAAAATAAAATGTACAAAACAGTTTTATATTGTTGCCATTAATCAACAACAGAAATATTTTATTTTGTGGCCTAGAGGTGAAAAAGTATTTTAAAATTGAACAGCTTTATATTCATATAGCGCTACAGTACCTTTTCGTACATGCAGTGCGTTCAGCTACACTGTAGTAATAATAATAACCCTATGAACGAATACAGTATTACGGCACTGCCTTGAAAGTAATTATATTCTTTCGTGAAACAGGTTTTACAAATGTATACATAGATTGCTTCCTTCAACTAAATCATTACCATAGATATAAAGTGTCAGACTTTAATCGTGACTGTGTATTTCAATTGCATATAATAATCATGTAATTAGCATAACAACCTGGTAATTAGAATAATGCAGCAATTAACATAATTATGAAATAGTTTTATTTTTAAAATAGTTCTTTTATAGAATTGTTTGATATAGAAAACACAACCAATCATAAATAATATTTCAGACTAGAGTAATATTTCAGTTCTTTTATGAGAAGGCTGTAATTTACATAATAATCCAATTAACATAATACTACTTAATTAGCATAATCAGTCACACATATTAGCCTAATAATTTGTAAGAATATTGACAACCATGACCATAAACATTAAAAAAAAATTTAAATATTAAATGTTATAGAGTATTAAATTAGGTTATTCTTTAATATTATTTAAAAATATTAATTGAATGTCAAATCAAGACAGGATTTATTACATTTCAACATTAGGTGGTTAACTCATAAAATAGAATTTTAAAAGTAGCATTTTTTTTGTAATTTTTCAGACATGCTGTAACCAAAGTAACTATAAAAGCTGGGAGCATTTTTTGAAATGATTGCTTGTGAATCTGGTCAGAATCAGTGACTATTGCTAATGGAAGTTTCTAGCCTAAAGACATTTAGGCAAACTAATAAATTAAATATGCACCATAATGATGAACAATTTCCTTTTACAAGTTTCTATTAGACATTCCTCTCAGATAAGACTCATGAAAAAAAACCATAATGTTCGGTAATTTAAAAATAGAATTTACCACAGAGGAGATACTGATAGAAGTTATAAAGCCACTAAATCATGGTTCACACTAGCAACACTACGCATCCTACTCAACGTAAGAAAATGCTGTTCCAATAATTGTGTTTTCCCCACTGAAAGCACCAAGTTAGTTTGCTGTCTAAAAGATTATTTAAGGTAAGATTTTAGTAGGCATAAAGAACAAAATTATACTGTTTTAAAATTTAAAAACAAATTCTGTAGGCACACAGCCAAGGATCGCCAAGAGTGAAAGGTGGGAAGTAGAAATTCATCTGTTTAGGAGTGGTGTTGAACTTGGTGTGTAAAAAATTCATCACATCTGGAAGGATTTGGATCCAGGACTGGTAGCTGAGTATCAAAACTATCAAGCTACAACTCTACTGTTGGTTACAGTGCAGTCAAAACACATTTGAAGATACATAGAATATTTATCAGAAGAAACAATCATTTCTACAGAAGTTTCATACCACAATAATTAAAGACTTTAACATAGCATTATGGATTCTCAAATAAGTCACAAAAAAAGATTGCTGTACAAAAAAATATATTAAAAAAAGATTAACAAAACAGACTTAAAGTAGTTATAAAACAATACTTACCATTGTTTTAATTTGTAAGAAGGAAATATTACACAACAACAATTTTATCGTGAGAGTGTGACGCAATGAATAATTGGTTAAAAGTGTTCAATGCAGAGATGCTCATATCCCAATAATGAAACAACATACCCACATTTGATTGAAACAAATCAATGAATTTCAATAAAGAACAGAAAAATATGATAATTGAGTCTAGACTTTCAGCAATTTGATCCATTTGTCCTAACATGAATCGTCATAGTTTCTCAGTAACATACTTCTGTTTATAGAAGTACATTGTTTAAGTACATTCAGGCTGGTGGAAATTGTACAGGTTCTTATTAGGTTCATGAATCTGAGTAGAAAGCTTTCGTTTCAGGATGGTACAGCCAATGATAATTTTATACAAAAGATTATTAACATTTGCATACCCAGTATACACCTGGGGCGGATCCAAAATCACTAAATGTAATGCAAAAGGTAGAACATCAAATTAAGCTCAGCCCTTCATTTCATTTTTAGGCCCAGGATCTGCCACTGTACTCTGTTTCATTTCTTATTGTGACTGTATTTGCTTGATTCAACGCTCATTCTTTTGTACCGTCTCAAAATGAAAACTATTAAACTACTGTATGATGCACAGACTCTAGAAACAAATTAAGAGTTCAAAGGCTCTGTCTACAGACACAAACTTTATGTGACATAAAAATGTGATATGCCCTATATGGACATGATGTCATGTCATGCCATATTTGGGCACACTTTTTTGTTTTGTTTTATAGTGTAGACAAATATTAAAACCAAACCAAATCAACCATTATTAATTATTATATAAAGTTTATTTTTGTATTTTTAAATGTATATTTTTTCATCAACTTGTAATTTGTGCCTTGCACTTTTGGCTGTAAGGGTAAAGAATATGCAAGTTTTTAATGTTCTTGAAAAATAAAAAAAAAATGCCTTAATTATATTATATAGCATGTGATGAAATCTGTTCAATTTTAGGAGAATATTTTAAGTCAGGTATTTGTGATAGTAAATTCTTCCTCCTACTCATTTTGACAAAACGTACTACATTTAAAAAAAAAAATAACCAAAACTAGTTGGCTGTCACAGAGAAATGTTAGAGAGATTTATGATACTATGTATGTTAAAAAACAAATCACTGCAATTGTTAAAACTCAGTCAGCACTAAACAGTTTCCAATTTAAAGGGGTAGGACAGGGTCTTCCACGATGACATGACAAAGTACAGTAAAACTGAATTAAAGTATGGCACATGATGTGCAAGAAGTAGAGAGAGATGACATAATAGCCCCTTTTAATAGGGAGAACATTAAATTTTATTAAATAATGATGATATTGATAGTCTTTATATTTTACTCGCATTTTATAGTGTCACAATGAACTTAACCATGATTGAATATCTGTATTAGTGCGATTACCTAAATAAAAAGTATTACTCTGTTGCCTATTTAAAGAGTATTAATATATCTATTATATGAACATTTTCCTGAATAATTGGATTTCATTCGTGACACATAGATTTAGCCCACGCAGTATCTAGCTTAAATATGCATTTTATGCGAGTCAATTCGACTGACTAATTTCTTTAATTTTAAAAAGGGGGTTAAATTGTTGATGATGATAATTTCTGAAAATGTCATCATGGTACGACCAAATTATTATACTGTATAGGTCTCAGATGCTTAGCATTAAAATTTTTAAATGTTTAAAAACAAGATTTTTTGTACAAGTTAAAACTTGTTGTTAAAGATATAAAAATGAATGGGCCTGTACAGATATATAACAGCGCTAAATTATGAGTGAAGAAAGGTGTAACTTCCGAATCAATAATTAATTCAGAATAACATGTACAGTACCTCTTTCAATAAATGAATATGGCATACGCCGTAAGATAAATGCTTCTAGTCTTTGTGCATACATAGTCAATTACACTGGCAACCAATGTACGTAATATTTATAATGAAACTGAATATAGAAAACCAATTATGCTTATATCCAAACAAATAAGTGAAGTTGAATTGGGTATTTCTAATGGGATTAGGCCTACTTATAGATTAACATAACTATTGAAAATGATGAAACATTCTTGGAACAATTCTAAAGCTATTTTTCAAAAGCTCTAGCTGTCTGTATGTGACAAAAAAATGTGATACTGTATGCTAATATATGGACATTTTAATGTCATATCACTACTGTGTTTGGGTATATCACAACCATATTTGGGCACGTCATCACACTTTTGCATCAAGCATATATATTTTGAATATGATTATATTATATTTTGCCCAAAATATAAATATCAGGAGACTTTATAATGATTTAAAACGAGGTCATAATGATTTTATAAAAATGTATCCAAAAAGAAGTATTGAAAAATTTTCTCTCTTTCGGCATCTATTTAGTATAAAAAATGATAATTATGCCAGGAACTTTTCAAGCATTGCATACACGAAATTGCATTGAGAAAAATGCTTTGCAAATAAATTTTTCTCTTTTAGTTAACCATAAAGGGCCATTAAATTAAAGTCCAAATGGTAAATTCCTGAATTTGATTTGATATTTTTGTATATCCAAAAAAATCTGGAGAAATTGCACCTTTAGGAGACGGAAGATCACTCAGGAATATTGGTAATCTCACATGATTATCAGGAGAATTGTGAGGTCTGATATTGCCTTTGTATAAGATAAACCTCATAGATATAACCATAACCTAGACTTAATTAAACGACAGTAATCTGATATCACACTTGTGATCTCAATTACAACATAAACTACTTTGCTAACCACTACAAAACCATAACAACGCTGATGTATGTGAAATAGTTATCATAAATCGGTTGTTTTTCGTAATCTACAGTGATTGAAACACAATTATAATTATATACAATTGGCCACTGGAATATGATAATGAACAACATCAATTTGTCAACGTACAAATAATCATCACATTTTCTGTATTGTTAATTACTGTAACAGATGAAATTTGGTTGACACAGCTTGTAGTGGTGTAGGTTCTTGGCAGCAAGTTTGGGTGTTCCAATCTTGAACTGTATGATTGAAAAAATACTAGCACCCACAAAAAAAAACAAGGTTTCTTCTTCAAATGTTCAAAATTGAAATGACCCAACCTAGGGCGCCTGGACCTAGAAACCATCTAACCTGTGTCGAGAATCAGAGAGGGAAGAGAGGACACACGTCCCAATATGCTGTAGTTACTGTATGGTCATCGATCGTCATTCGTCATAATCCAAAGGTCCCTAATATTATTAAACAAATTAGAAATCATATATACAATACCTATTTACGGAGGCCATACCCAGCTGCTTAAAGAACAGTGGTATACCTAAACATGAGTAAATATCTTAATTAAAGCTGGCCATCCTAAACAAAATACATATTGGTCAACTTATGCTTGGCTGATTTTTAATAATGACAAATAATCAAAGATATTCTGGAAAGCAGAAAATAATTGATGGTTTCTTGATGATAGTCAGGTAGAAGAATTCTGAAGTAGACATCAAGAATAAATAGACGCCAGTTGAGTAAGACATATTTTGTGTATTTAGGTATGATATAAATTCACAAATATCGCATCAATCATTCAACATTCATTTAAAAAATAATTAATTACCAGTACTGTATATCACTGTTAAATTACAAAAAACATACATAAAATATATATTTTGTTATCAATTGTGGACAGTAAACAGTACTATAGGATAGTCTAGTAACACTGAATAGCAAAAATATGAGATATACTTAAAAGGTTGTTGTCCTCACCTACCTTTGCCCAGTAAAATTACACCCAATGCGTATAGAAAAATCTAAAAATCAATATTACAAAGATACTCGTAATAAAGTGCCAATGCATTTCTTACTAGCGTAGTTAACCTAATAAACCATTTGAATGATAAAAGTCATGATTGAGAATGATGAATTATCGTTTATAATCAAGACGAACCAAACAATTTGCTGACAATTAGGAACTGCCACACGAACGAATGAAAATGATCACTTTTGAATCTGTACAGAGGTAACGCCAAGGATTCAAAACACATATTAACAATTCAACAATCTATTTGATCATATTCCAATGATTTAGTTTTATTATTATACAGTTAATTTCTCACCTCAGCATTACCGCAATTTTTATATTTCATATTTTAAAATTTGATTGAATAGATTGGTGTCTAATAATCATCAACACATGGTGAAAAAATAATAATATTGTAAAATACAAAGACTGTTTTTAAAATGTTAGATTTATATCTGTATCTAAGCAAATACAGCTGCTTGTGCATATAGATGTACAGTACAACAATTATTCAGTTTCCAAAGCAATTATGTAAATTACATTCATGGTGAACTGAATTTTCATGAATAGTGAGATATAATATGTTTTACTTTTGCTCCTATGTATCTGTGCTACTGTTATACGATTCCCATTATCAATGATATCATATCATATCATTATATAAATCCAAGGGCAAATTACTGGAAAAAAAATGACAATGCTGTGGGTATCAGTAGCTGGATCTCAATGGAGATACAAATAAAATAAGCAACAAGCTAAATATAAACGATAAAGTTAAAATGCCATAAAAATTAGCAGAGCTTTCGGGTAACACTAACCCTTCATCAGTGCTAGTTATCATTATATACAGAATATACATACATTTTTTTTTTAATTTGAAAGTAAAATTGTCTGAGGAATAGAAGAGAAATTCAGTAGAACCCCAATTAACAATACAACCAAAAACCTTTAAAATGTTTTAATTTTTGTGATTTGTTGGCTATTGAACTTCTGTTTCTTTTCATATTTCAATTAACTTCAGGCTAAGTGGTTTTCACTTTGCATTGTTATAATGTATACATACACTGTCATAGCTAGATTATAATTTATGTGTCCTTATAGAATTTCATTTTGACGTAATACTTGATTAAACGATATCGTTAGCATTACAGAACAATTCTAAAGAAATAATTCTACATGAAAGTGACACATTTTATGAAATATTTATTCTTAAAATTATTCTTTATCAAAAATTGACATAGGACATTTTAAGCTTTCAAGTCGGTTTCAAGTATAAAACCATGAGGTTTATACTGTATATGTTACAGTAAAACTGAATATTGAATAAGTTTATCATTAGAGAAAACTGAAATATAGTAACACACACATTTTAAATTATATGTTTGTCTTTCCTTTATAGTTTTTCTTTTCCTTTTAAGTTAATAGTTAGCTTTTCGATTTTCAATGAGCTACAGTATGACCTACAGTATGACCTATGCAAATTGGGTTGGTTGGTCAGTGTCTGAGCCCAGGTTCCATAAAATCTGTGTTGAGAAAGAAGTATTTGAAAACATGTCGCAACGTCCCTGTATACTTACTATGAAAAAAAATAACATAACTAGTTCTCAGGTAGGTTTTTGCAAATAGTGAAAGCATCCAGTATCATTCAACTCTACCACTACATACAATAAATGTCTTTTCTGCATCATTGAGTAATTTGTAGCTCCATTATAAGATCAATATAGATGCTAGCCAAAAGCATAGCTACCACCACACTGTAAGCATTCAATTTAATCATCAACATCATGCCAATATGAACTGAACGATGATGGTGACTGAGTCATCTTTATCTACTAAAGCTAGCCTGATATATTATAACATGATGCTAAAATGAAACAAATGATGATAGGGACTGAGTCATCTTTATCTACTGACGCTAGGCCTGATATATATATATATATATATATATATAGTATTACTAATTTCTCGCCTTTGTAATGATTACCCTACTAATGCTTTGAATATGAACTCTAAACACATATAATCAATGAATAATTCTGCATTAATTCTCCCTTCTATAGCAGAAATGACAGTTGTTGTACAGTATCAATGCCCAAACATTTTTGTCTTGGGTATTGGATCTCTGGCTCTCTATGTCAATTACTTAAAACCTGTACTTATAACTTTTATTTTGCGGACTATTTTTTATTTCATCGCAATAATGTGTATTAGTTAATTATTTCATAAAGTTTTAGTAACAGTAAAGAGAGAACAAAACTAATACATGATAAAGCAAAAAGCAAAGACAAAACACAGCAAGAGAGAAATACTGTCGAAAAAAAACCACATAATTGATTCCTAATGAGCAACGGTATCATAAGATAAACACTTGATAAAATAAAAATTGTATTACAATGTTCTTGGCAAACATTATAAAAACAGACTAGTACTTAAATAATATTGATTGTGAGAAGCTACTTATAATGCATATCATTTAGCGTCACATTCCTTACAACACTACGATACAGTAAAGCAAAGGTGCGATTTAGTGAAAGAGCACAGAGAACGAAAATCAATGAGTCAGTTGTAATACTTATTGCTGTATGTGTAGTAATTCTATTAGCTTTCTTAGTTCGTTTGTACTGCGCACTTCAATGTAATTATGCGGAATCGCTCTGCTGACTGTGCTAACACAAAGACTATTTTGCATCAAACATCATCAACGTGAATGTGAATGTTGTAGATTAGTATATCAATCATTACCATTAATATCCATAATACTAAAAGCATTTTCAACCTAATTTCATACAAAGATGTATTACTTACTTGTATTATCAATCAGCTTCTCCATTATTTTTTAAATTAAGATTTAATATCTTTTTTTATATTTGTATATTTGATGTAACCTAATCTGCATATGAAATAACCTTTAATGGTTGTTGTATGATTGTATTGGTATGCTGCACCTAGACGGCTATGTGACAAATTTCACAGAAACTTTTATTTTTCGTATCATACATATACATATTTCGTGTCAGTTTATCCAGGTAAGCTAGGCACAAAATAGACAATAATAATACTTATTTTTAAGCTCACCATATTTCACAATCTAAGTTGGATCCACTACTCAGAATGCCAATTTAAATTTGAGCATAATATACTTTAAGTTTACTATTTTGTATTAAAATCTTATTAGAGTTCACATGACAGCTTTTTCATTACTGTCAATAAATAGATGTCAACCGTCTGTTTATGAATATGCTGGTATATTGTCAACTATACAGTAGGATTATATATCCCAGGCTCTATTATCAAAATGTCATATCCACTCAGCTGTGTTTAAATTCTGTATAATTTTATGGAAATTAAAATTTTATTTTGCATGCATATTACAAGAGTATAATCATAATGTCATTTATTGTCTTTTTAAACAAAAATAATTTTGAAAACAGAAAGACAAGGAGACACAAACCACACAATCTTTTCATGCTAATTGGTTGAACATTTGATGAAAAGCATGAACACCTATTTATTAGGCAAAATCCATGTCATCTCAATTTAATTGAGTATAAAATAAGCTTTAAATCTAAATATTATTTTAAAGTTAGAAAAACATTTCAGTTGACCTGGAAAGATGATAAATTATAATATTTAAAGAGATAATCTGAAAGTTAAACTACAAATGAGAAATATTACACCACAAAACATTTCATGTAATTTATCGGTATAATTATCATTAAGACTAACCTACTTTTGGCAAATGATGATGGCAATACCGATAACACATCGGCGAAACATATTTTCTATTAGCTGTTAATTTCTGAACTACTGTACTAAGTTTAGAAAGAAAAATAGCAGCCAAATTTGTTTAAATGCTCATGTTTTAACAGTAGGAAGGAGGCACACATTTAAAAGTGGTTGTGCTGCAGGGGTTGAGTACTATTATGCAGCATCTTGAGACTAGATGCTGGTGCAGTGGTGGTGTTATGCGCGATTTGAACGATTTGCGCAATTTGAAATTGCGCAAAAAAATCCTTGCGCAATTTGAAATTGCGCAAAGAATTCTTGCGCAATTTAAAATTGCGCAAGGATTTTTTTGCGCAATTTCAAATTGCGCAATCAACTTGCGCAATTTCAAATTGCGCAAGAAAATCTTTGCGCAATTTTAAATTGCGCTGCACAATTTGTAAATTGCGCAAGATAGTTCTTGCGCAATATGACACCTTTGCGCAATTTGAAAACGAACTGTAAATTTTCAAATTGCGCAACAAAATTCTACCAGACAATCGGTATTATAATAATTTATTGGAAACTAAATAACTCAAAATAAAACATAATAAATGCGAAGATAACATGTGTATAATAAATACATAACATTTATTATTACAATTAAATAATATTATCACTGTAACTTGAAATAAATCAAAATAAATGTAAAAATTAAGTTTTTAATATAAGTTTAAGCTAGGCCATGTAACCTAGTCAGTATAAGTAGTCCAGACCCTAGCTAGGCTAGAGAGTATAGCCGGCCGCCCGCGCCGCGCCCGCCTGGTGTAACACCACCGCTTCGTTTTCCTTCGTCGGTTCTTCGACGGTATGCTAACTTATAACAATATTTGCACTACTAAAATAAGGAAATGCGATATTTATCTTTAATTTTGAATCATTCTTAGAAATTACTATAAAAATATGGGTGTGCATGATTTCACAATCTGTCGAAAAACCTTGCGCAATTTGCAGATTACTTGCGCAATTTAATACGTTGCTTGCGCAATTTGAAACACATGTTTCAATTCAAATTGCGCAAGGATTTTTTTTGCGCAATTTCAAATTGCGCAAATCGTTCAAATCGCGCATAACAGTGGTATACCCCGTCTCCTGTAGCCTACCACAACACTAAATGAATAAAAACTAAAAACAAAATAGTATATCAAATAACCATTTATTGAATTTAACAAAGCAAATTTACCTCCTTAACAACGAACCGTGTCAAGATCTTGTCCTGTTCAGAGGATGACAGTAGCTGCTGATGATTAGTTGAGTTGTGTTGGCTCAGTTACTAAAATAACAGGAGGCTTGGCATCAGACGTAAAAAAGTCAACTGTCAACATTACGGTAATAGGTGGCGCTATTATAGATTTCTTTATCTTCAGAAAAGTGTTTTTTTTTTGTGCAGTAACATCATCAACATTTGAAATGAAAATACGCAGTTTCAAATTGACTTGACTGGACAAGATTATTTTTAAAACTGTCACCACCATACGATGGTCATCACCACCACTAATGTAGCATCAGCACTAATAATATAATGTCGTTATATCACTAATAAACCTAATTAGTATTATCTTTATAATCATTGACGTCATTATAATCATTGACGTCGTTATCCTGGCCAAAAAATAAAATACATTCATTAATCAATTTAAAAACCAAACTACATTTATTGAGACATTTTTGACACCATTTTATATGATGGAAAACAGTTTGTCCTCTGTATCAAAATACCTATACCTATAGTGATTAAAACTACCCGTATATTAAAGATTACGAAGGAAATTATAAGCTTAAAGAAACAACTTTGTTCCAACAAAGTTTTTTTTGAGAGGGAATAAGCTAGCATATATACATTTTACTTACATTGCAGAGAACACTTTAATTTTGCATACAATCACGATTAGGCCTATCAAATCGTGCAGAGCGTTATTATTATCGACCTTATTTCTTATTTTAAATAATGCACAGTATTTACAATATCTACAGTTTTCTACAAAAAATGCATGCATATTACCAACCCCCTCCCCCGTGATCTTTACCGATGGATCCATTATCATAGGCCTATCATCCCCCTCCCCCTCACCAGTCTTTACCGAAGGATCTATTATCATAGGCCTACCATCCCCATCCACCATACTTTACCGAAGGATCCATTATCATAGGCCTACCATTCCCCTCCCCCGTCTTTACCGAAGGATCCATTATTATAGGCCTACCATCCCCCTCCCCAGTCTTTACCAAAGGATAAATTATCATAGGCCTACCATCTCCCTCCCCAATCTTTACCGAAGGATCCATTATCATAGGCCTACCATCTCCCTCCCCAGTCTTTACCGAAGGATCCATTATCATAGGCCTACCATCCCCCTCCCCCGTCTTTACCGAAGGATCCATTATCATAGGCCTAATCCCCCTCCCGTCTTTACTGCTGAAGGATCCATTATTATAGGCCTACCAACCCCCTCCCCATCTTTACCGAAGGATCAATTATCATAGGCCTACCATCCCTCTCCTCCGTCTTTACTGCTGAAGGATCCAGATCATTGGCTTACAATCGATCCCTCTCCCACGTCTTTACTGTTGAAGGATCCAGTATTATTGGCCTACCATCACCCTCCCCCGTCTTTTACTGCTGAAGGATCCAGTATCATTGGCCTACCATCCGTCTCCCCGTCTTTACTACTGAAGGATCCAGTACCATTGGCCTACTAATGAATCTTGGTAATTTTCCTTTATTTCTTATCCATTTAGATTATTAAGCATACGTGAGATTTCTGCCGAACATGCTTCTTTTTAAACTGAAAGAGAAAATTAAATTTATATAATTTGGACAACGGTTGGAAATAGTTTTCAAACGATTATATTTATACAGTGGACACAGCATTAGTGATGGTATATGAATGTTGTTGATGCTGATGATGATGCGATTGAGAGATGTAAAAAAACAATAATTAATATTGATGAAGATGATAAAGATAATAATTACCTGCATAAGATCATCAAAAGGAGTTTTATTCATGTTGTCCGGTACCGACAGCCCCTGTAGGTAAAACAGAAACAAATAATGCAAAAGTATGTTAAACAGAACACGGAGTTGTAAAATTATTATTTTACAACTCCCTGAACAGAATTGGTTCGGGAGTAGGCCTACAGAAAAGTTATCGGCATTCTAAAAAAAAACAACGGTACCAGCTTTGGTTACACGTCACCCGAGTTCTATGATACCACTGTAAATGTGAAAATATCGTGGTAATGTATGGAGTTATAAAATTAAATTTTATAACTCCATGGGTAATGTAGCATTATTGAAAGTGACAAGAGTAGTTTCCTTTACCTTAGTCCTATCTTCTTCCATTCGGACGTCTAATACATCTACAACTGTAGGTAGATGTTCTATTGCATAATCTTTGGCTGTATAACGTGTTGTATTCCATTCTTCAAGAGTCTGCGTCTGCTCCCAAACCTTAAAACCAGACATACACACACATGGTTACATACAGACCTAATCCTAACAAAATCATCATCATTACTCCATTTTTTCCTTGGTTGAAATAGCGGTTTTCATGATCAAAATAGTAACGTACCAATACGCAAACTCCCAAGACCAATATCCGCAGTGTTAATATCAAATTGTCTTGCAGTATATTTGGTGACGTATGTGAAATAAAACAAAGTCTAAAACTTACCTCTAAAACGTAGCCGACATCTGCATTTTCCTGAAGTAACAATAATGAAAGATCAAGATCCTTATTCCTGATTGCTACCATCAGCAATGAGTACCCATCTTCCGTCTATAATGTTAAAATTATTATTGTTATTAACCCATTTGAACCAAGTAGTATAAAAGAAGTGTCATTTTGAAGTCAAAGTATTCTTCAAAATGGGTATTTCGATATAAAAGAAAAGATAAATAGATCAAACGTTGTTTTGTTTTTTTTGTTTATATATTTAGCCAAATTGCCAAGGATCTATAAGCGAATTCCTTCACTATCCTGGCAATCCTGTTCACAAGACAAACAAGACGCTCTACATAAACAATTAGTAAGTCTTATTACAAGTCCTTGGGAGTAGAAATTGTCAGAAAAGAATCCTGACAATTCTTAACTCTTGTTATTATCATACCGTTACGTTGACATCTCCGCCTTGCTTTAGAAGACTCTGTACTAAGAATTGGTTTCCATCTTGAACCGCTGTTCGAATATTCTATGGGAAAAATTAATTTCTTGTGGAATATAATATGCAATCTGGTGAAAACATCCCAAGAAGGCAGAAAAGCAAGAAAAAAAACAAAAAAAAAAAACCAAAAAACTATACACAGTGCTTTATAACTACTTTAACAAACTGAAACAATTCGCACATGTTTCAGAAATGGTTATAACAGAATAATGTCTTTGATTGTGTTCCCAACAAACGGACAAACATGCCATGGGAACAGATGCTATATTATTAATATTAATTATTCCCTTTAATAATCTAGCAAAATGGGATAATAATAAAACGGGTTTTAATATACTGCATAAGGTAAATCTTCTTACAGTATTGAGTATAACTTTGTTTTGTAGAAGTTCACACAACTCGACCAATCCTTCTTCACTTGCATAATCTTTGGCTGTTTTGAACTGGATAACACCTTCAGTAATCTACAAATGTAATAAATCTTAATTTTACAGAAAAGAACATATACATATCGACAACATCTTCTGTATTGCCTGACGATAACGATAGTATAATATTATAGTGTGTTACCTCTTCATGTCTAATGCTAATATCAGCCCCTAATTCTAAAAGTTTCTTCGCCATTTCTGTTTGATTTTCTTGAATAGCCAACACAAGTAATGTTGTTCCATCCTAATAATTAAGAAAAAAGTGCATGGATTCATAGTTAACATTAACGAACGGGCGCCGTTTGGTGGCAGCACTCGACACGAAGGGGACCTGCGCGCAATTCAGTCCAGTAGGCTGCAAGTCGCAGGTTATTCCCATTTACAATTAGGCCTACTATACATAAAAACATCCTCATTACCAGATATAAAGAGAGGGATCTGACATGCACTCGTGGAGCCCAATGCTAAAATGTATAGTAATTATAATACAAGATACAGAAGTGTAACCCTATTATTTATTTTGTTTACATTTACAGTATTCATAATCTTCTGACATAAATGCAAGATGGAACTTCAACTAGGAATACTGACGAAGAAAGAAGAGACAATTTTCATGAAACTGAAATGATCGTAAATATTAATAGGTCTAGGTACTAAATATATATTTAGTTTTAAATAAAAAGATATTAGGTTCTATTGGAAAGTGATACACCACTGTAAGCTGTATTCAAATACAATTTAACATTGGGAAATATGAGGATCCACCGGGTCTAAGTTGTAGAATTCCACTGCAGCCCAATGTTAAAAATGCAGGCCTACTAAGTAAATCAACACAGAAATGGAGCATTATACTATACAATACAATGTATACAGTATTATAATATCCTCCTTCATTTCATGAAAATCTGTATTTTCATCGTCAAGCAGCACCTATCATTTGCCATAATCATCATATCATTATCATACATTTTACAAAACAATTATAAACATCATATTTTACATACGCAAGACTCACATTTCCAGGTACCGTTTAATAAACAACATTGCATTGTTACATGGAATTATGCTTATTACCAAAGAGGAAGAAGAAATGAATGACCTCTGACATTTCGGATACTAGACTTTCCTTTGTGAATTCTATAATTTGGATGAATTCAATAATATATAATAATATGAGAATTATGAGGTGTATTATTTCCACAATGAAAGAATACACAGAAGAATAATACAAGTTATAATGTCCACGATGACTGACTGAATATCAAAAGCGATATTTGATTTCTATTATATTACGATAGGTCTGCATTATAATTAATCAGTTTCATTACTAAGATACATGATCATGCTTTATAAACAATATTTAATATTTACATTTATAAACAATATTTAAAATTATAGGCTAAAGCAGATAAATATGTTTTTGTTTTTTTATGCTGTTTTTTTATTTTTTATTTTAATCGGTAAATATAAACTTTTCTGCCATTTGTTACTATCGAAAGTTCTATCAAAGCTTGAAATAAAAGAAAAAAATGGAAGCCAATGTAAATGATATAATAAAAATATAATTTGTAGACATATTCAATTCAATATATTCACATTTATTATTATATAAGTATATCATAATGAAAACAATAACTAGTCCCCTCGTTAGAAGCGAAAATTGGTCGCATAAGTCAATGAGTCACGTAACATCTAAGAAAATTAAATGACAATTTTTATTTTAACTCTTACAAGTGCATCTCTGTTCATTATGCAATTAAATAATGTAATACTAAGGAGAGAAGCATATTTTCGAAGTGAGGTGGTAAAGTCATATTTTTGAAATTGTACCATGGAGGAAAAATGTTTTCCTCCATGATTGTATCATGTCAAATTTAGATCACCGACCTTGCAAATTTCAATCTTTAATTAACTCATAAAACAAATTTTTAATCGATACAATCCATTTTAAAAACGAATATAATTAATTGAAAGTTTATCACCATGACAACTTGCATTTGTTCATTATCCTATACGATGGCATTATTGTACTCCGATGATAAATAGCATGATATGTAATTTAAAACTTGTATTAAATAATGACAATACAGTATTACATAGTTTGAAATATATTAAATGCAATCATATTCGTAAAAAAAAAAAAATATATATATATCGATAGGCCTAGAAAACTCGATATAGCACAGAATGTCTTTATAATTCGGTTGGACTGCATTCTTTCTTGCACTTATCTCTATAAACACCCTCATTCCGTGTTACCAGAGATTTCATAATTACTTTTAATAAGAGGGGTGAACATATTGTTTAAAAAAAATAATATTGAGAGTTAAACAACCTCCATAAAATGACGGTCATCGCTCTAAAAAACAACAGGAGCCGGAACGACAACATTTCCCTCATTACTCTTTAACCCTTTAACGTTCCCAATCTCTCTTGGACCTTAAGCGGACAACCAGACTTACTTTCGTTGTGTCAACATCGGCGCCTTCGTTTACAAGTCTCTCTACAGTTTCCAAATCACCCGACATTACGGCGTTCCATATCTCCTTCAAATATATAAATATTGTTAATGTATTATTATTACTGCGTGTTTTTAATTTACAATCTTTACCATATTTATGTTAATTTATTCACACATTATAGGTAACAAGAGTACCGGGTTGTTTTTGTTCTTTGTTTATAATTATATTTTATATTTATTCAGTGCCTAATGCAAAAGCCGTCCATATGTGGTTTACATTGTAATTAAAATGATGATAAAAAAACTAATATTTTGGAACTGGAAAGGCAAGAGCGACATCAACAAAAATGTTTTTCAAAAGATTATTTATTGAAGCTTCTGACATTAAACTTGTTTAATAGTCAATAAAGAAACATTACTTAAAGCAGAACACTATATAGTGATGACAAGTATGCTAGTCGAACCTAGTTTCGTTTCTTCTATGCATGATGTTCATCCTTCCATTTACAGATTCGAGTTCCAAAATATTAATAAAAAACTTAATTTTAATTACAATGTAAACCACATATGGACGACTTTTGCATTGAGGCACTGAATAAATATATACAGATTTCGTTCCGGAGTCGACATAAATATTTTAGGTCGCATTATTTCAAAAAATATTATATTCAAGTACAATGAAACAGGCACCGGTATGACTGATGACCTGGATATATTCGTTTACAGGATTAACATTCACTCTAAAAACGAGTACACTGATGCTAATTGATTTTACAGACCCAACTAATTCCTACATTCATTATAAATACGTTAAAGAGATTAAAACGATGTCAGTTTAGATGTGAGAGTTAGGTTATATAAAGTGTGGAATTCCAGAATATCAACTTTAAAGATACAGAATCAAAGATATTCGTGCCTCAGTTGCTATATTGGAACCCCCAGCTCGGGCGGGTACGCTGGATCATGGGAAAGCCCCAAAAAGAAACATTATTATTAGTCTACCCAGCGCAAAGGTGAAAAAATACACTCTTCCCTGGTCTACCTCTCCGTTGAAAATGAGAAATTTCTAACATTTAAAACATCATAATCAATGTTATTTATGGTGACTTACCGACTTTAATTCAGTTTGATCCTTTTCTATGCTGGTCTTTCTTGAACGATGTTTCTTTACTATCCTTTATAAGTGAAAAAGAAAAGAGAAGACATGAATAAATTATTCATTGGTATTTATTCATAAAACAAAAAAGATTAAGTTATGTGGCAGTAAATACATGGAACAACGAATTCCTTAAATATTGCCCGTATAAAAAAACAACATACCAATAAATAAATGATCTTTATCAGCATATTAATGTAATAACTAAATTAAATATGCATTATTACAATTATTTAGATACTCTAATTGTATTAGCTGTGCATTATTTCGTGATCAGGCTAATCAGGGTTGGTGTATTGTATCCATTCTGTAACTATTAAGATCAAGCCAAGCGTCTAAACACCGACATTTAAGACGAATATTTGTCAACAATGAGACGTAAGAATATCGTAGTGTTTCAGTCGTTTGTAACGAAAGACTCATTGAATATTGAATACAAAAAAATGATCAATGAAATTAGTGAAACAGTCGGATAATGTTACTCGGATGAATTTATTACCGTAGCAAAAATATACCTTTATACAGTAGGCTATATCATAATAAATATGCGTAATAGACAAAATGTCTCCGTATAATTCTAAAGCTATAATTCATTGGTATCGTCATGGAAGAATAATTAAAACTAACATTTGGAAATACGGAAAACAAGCTGTATGTTCTTAATTTTGTCAGTGATTTTTTTTGGATAAATCATCGTATAAGTTTTTACTAAATATCAAGAACCAATTTCCTCATGATGATAAATGTACCGTAATAAATATAACTCGGTAAAAGTTGTTCATTCAATTAACAATGTTTAACTTGCATACACAAACTAATGCCATAGTTGAGATTTAATAATTCTTCCCTGGCAGAGCACTGAGAGTAACACTACATTAGTTACTTACCGTATTGGTTTTCCTTGTGCATACATCGTTCTGTTAAATACATTAACTTAGGCCAAATAACATTCTGCATTTCAAACACAAGTAAACACAAGTAAATTCCTTCCTTTGACTGCAAAAAATGCTTACCTTCCAGGAAATATGGGCCTAGTTCAACGACTTATAAAACTTGCTTGAAACAAAACCAACGTGTATATCACGTCGAAGAAAATATGATCTAAAGAAATGTTCCGCATGGTTTGACAACTCTTGGGCACAAGCACATTCATTGTTCTCCGTTTATGTATTATCCCTTAAAAAATTTGCGTTATATCCATGACAGTTTCCATGACAACGGAACACGAGGCTTATTGTTGCTGCATTGGTAGTCAAGGGTTTTTGATAGTGAAAGGAGAAGTGAATAGAGAACAGGCAAATTGATAACTTGTTATTAATCAAAGAAATTTGAAATATACATTGTTCCTTAAAAATTTATGAGTGATACAAAACACGGCATACGAATACAAATCATTTTTATTGCAATTTAAAATCATAAATTGAAGTGCAACATTTAAAAAAATTGGACACAACAAAACAAACTGAAGTAAAAAGTAGATTTCATACACAAAGACTAAAAAAAACAGAATTAATTAAGTATAGAAAAATTACAATAAGATGTTGTAAGAGAATTTTTATATACAATTATTATGATATTTACAAATTTAAGCCTAAAAAATAACAAAATAGGCATACACTCAGTAATTTAAAAATCATTATAAATTAAAATGCCAGTATTAGGCCTACTATTAAAAAATATTTATAGTATAAAAAAAAACGATCACCAGTTAAAAATGAACCGCTTTGTTTGACATTTTATAAAACTTATTCTAATCTATTCTTCAATTACTAATCCCATTGACTCTCACGTGGGCTTTAAGTATGGTATGGACTAGAAGTGAACAGCAAAATGGCATTCAATCCCGATTCATTTGGATATTTATAAAAACAGTTATGTTCAGGTTGCCATTTAACCGGTTATTTAAAAATTGTCTCGTTTCTGGCGACGATCGAGATTGGAGGTAATTTATTCACACGGTTGTTAATTGAGGTATTTGCTGACAGCATAAAATACATATGAGTCCATAAGCTTATACTAATAACCAAAAAGAGCTTTTTACAACTTTGTCTTAAATAATTCGATAAGAAAATAAATCTCCAGGTATGGTAGGCCTACACTAATTATGAAGTTTATGCCTTCTTATTAGATAAAATATATTTTATACAAAATTAATCTAAATACTGTATGTCCTTTATACAATCAAATAAAAACGTTGATATTACAGACATTCCTAAGGCCTACACTACAAACAAGCTGCAGGGCTTTTTCTATTTATTCAAAGTTGAAGCAAAGGCACTACAGAACAATAACTTAAAACAAACCTCTAAACATTGACACAGGCCTAATTAAGATTCGCAAACTTTATACAGTATTTTACCTCTAGTGTATCTTTCAATTACACCTACTGTTTCATTACTAAGAATGTCGCGGCATTATAATCATAATCATGCATTGAAACATATATATATTTAGAATTAATGTTCTGTGCCTGTTGTGTTTATATATATAAAAAGTATCTCTTCGGAGATCCCGCCTCGTGAATAAAAATACTGTAAGATGAGGGCGTATCAATTTGATCTCTGGTCGTGTGCGTACGTACAACTGATGACTAGTGCTGTTTCGCCGTACCACGCCGAGAATGTTAAAGAGTCGCTATCCAATCGAGTTCGAACAATAACACGAAAGCCCCAGTGCTTAGGACATCTGCATATCAAGCAGGCGGTCCGAGTTCGAGTCTCGGTTGGGGCGACTTTTTCTCTAGTCTCACAGATTTCCTCATCTTTATCGTTTCAAATTAATTAATTAAATGTCAGTATATCACCGGGCGGTTTAGAATTAATGTTCTTTGCCTGATTTGTTTATATATACAGTATATATATATATTATTAAACAATACCATTTTTAATTATGGTGGTATACATTAAATAATACTACTTTATATGTATTTGATATTATGATGCTTAACAAGCGTATTATCTGTACTTTTATTTGTTTGCACATTTTGAAAGAATTGTGCCTTTGCTGCAAAAGAAGAGAAAACAACAATGTATTATTATTATAATATCTTCTAGGGACACGTTTAACTCTATAAATAGGCCTAAATTAGTTTCAATTAAAATCACATTGAATGTTTCTTGTTGACTAAAAAACAAAATTCTAAACGAGAAATATACAAAGTATATGAATAAATACAGATCATAGATTCTGATACAATATATCATGTTCTTTAATAAAGAGCCAACCGTTCACACTTGATTTTAACTGTTGACTCAACGTAAGCAAATGGAAATTCTTCTACTGTACACATAGACATTTAACTGATTTGCTCACGATAACTGTAATTTATTATACCACAGTAGCCTTTACCAGCAATCTTCTCTCGTCATAATTATGTATATTATTAAATGTTTTGCAGACGACATTCCTAATAATCGACAACCTAAAAAGTAAAAATATTGTATAATTATAAGTACATTAAAACATACTTCAAATACTAATTGTAAATCAGGCCTAGGCCTACAAGTACAATATCAACTTACGGGATAGTTTGCATTTTCCAAGGTTCGTACAGTTGGCCGCTTGATACTAACCTGAAAGATAAGGAATAGGATAACATAAGACTTGTTTACATTAGTTGTGTTCGGTTCTCTGGCTGAACTAGAACCGGGATCGCTAAATACAATAATGAAGGTGCTCATTTACAGTCGAGAAATCGGAATTGTGAACCAATAGATTAAAAACCTAAGTCACTTACTGGCTCTTTCATTTTTGACAACAACTCTGGACTCCAAAGGGTATTTTCTTCATAGTAAACCATATCGTCATTAGGATCAAACACTGCTGCCTTATCTTTCTCTTGCTTTTTCGATTTCTTTCCACTCTTTCTTTTTTCCTTCTTTTTCCCGCTACTTTTAGTTTTGTCCTGTTGGTCACTGATAAACACCGGGGCGGGTTTCTGTTCGTCGTCTGTATTCATCGCATCGTCTGAATTTTCCTCTTCTGGTGGGAATATGCTATCATGACCATTTGCAATTCTGTTGCTATAGTATGGCTCGGCGGGGGCAGATGGCTGGAAGTATGAGAAGGGGCGGTCTCTTGATATAGGTTCCATATCATCATCTCCAATATATGCTGGATTTTTCATTCCATTTATTAATCCAACGTGTGATTGATAATGGTTATCATCTTTATATGCAGATATTCTATGAGATAAAATAACAGTAGTTTTTGTTCGATTTATTACATTTTAAATATTACGAAATCAATTAAAACAGTGAATGATACTACAGGAATTACATCAATAAAAACACCATTTGCTCATTAATGACAAACCTACCGAATGTAGATATTAAACTGGAGGTCTTTAGTTTCTGACTTTATTGATATTTTTTTATTAAAGCAATTCAAATTATTTGTTTATAAAATATATCTGTATAATGCCATCTTTAATTCATTTTATCAAATTACTGAAAAATGACAATGCTGTGGGTATCAGTGGCTGGATCTCAATGGAGATACAAATTAAATAAACAAAAGCTAAATCAAAACGATAAAGTAAAACAGCCAATAAGAATTATTGCAGAGCTTTTGGGCCCTTCCAAAGTTTTTAATTAATCAAATAATTATATTTCTTTTTGTTTTCTGGCAATTTTCACACTCTCGTTCAGTACAATATATATGTCATTTACTTGAAATTCGTTTCTTAAGCTTTGTCTACACTCTAAACTAGTTTAACAAAAAAGTGTGCCCAAATATTGTGTGATATGACATCATATGGGCACATAAAGTTTGATAATCTTGTGAAGCTCTAGTAAATTGATATACAATCACAATATCGTTACATTAACCTACATGAGTGTTATTAATTTTTAAACGTCAGTGACTATATCTAAAAGACAGTATATATAATATAGAATTGAATATGACTAACAATTAGCAAATATCGTTACTTACATTGAGTTATCTTCAGCATCCTCATCGTCATCTTTTCTTCTCGTACAAGAGATAAACACAAGTAAAACGATCAATAGCAAAAACAGAGCGCCTCCAATTGCAAGACCAACTATCAACCACAATTTGTTTATTGGAAAGGTGCATTCATTCCCGATGTACCATAAGTCGTCTTTATTTGGGCAAGACAATCTATCACATTCATCCCCATAATAAACCTTTTCACCATCTTTTTTACAAGAAAATTTATCACATTCCTCCCCATAGTAAACCTTTTTATCCTCTATTTTACAAGAAAATGTATCACATTCCTCCCCATAGTAAACCTTGGTACCATTTGTTTTACATTTTTTGATATTACATTGATCACCGACATAATTGAAATTATCCTCTTTATCACAACTAAAAAAAAAGAAAAAAGTACGTTATTCTTATTAGGCGATTACAATTTAATCCTACGTGTGAGGATAGTTATAGACATCCTATGCTGAGGTTTACACGGGCAAGTATGTCTTATGTCTATACACTATCAAACTAGTTTGACAAAAAAAGTGTGATGTGCCCAAATATCGAAGTGATACGCTCAAATATGGTAGTGATATGACATCATCATGACCATATATGGTCACATCACATTATTTTGCCACATACTTTAAGTTTGATAGTGTAGACAGAGCTATAAGTGTGTATACATACGTGCATTCTATTGTGTCTGTGTGTTTGAAATGCGAACACTTTCCATTACCGGAGCACCACGATCCACCTTCACACAATGATTTACATACTGGTTTATTATCGGTGCAATTGAAACTATATGCAGTTCCACATGAATAAAAGTTATCCTCGTCACAAATATCTATTAAATATATATAAATATAAGTATCTTCCATGTACTCTCACTTGCAATAATGAAGTGAACATGTCTGTAATATATTTTATATATTACATTGTATTTCATATATTTCAGTATAAGTGGACTAATTGAAAGCAAAAGCAGAACTTACCAAACCCATTTTTTTTTTACAAGTATAAACACCAACCTGAAATTCCAACAACACTAGACTCGCTTTCATCATATGTGAAGTTTTCATATGTTCCATTTTCAGATAGGCCTACATCGTTTAGGAAATTATCGCCAATATCCTTTGTCAGGTCCGCATAATTGTATATAACAACATGATCGATAACCATACTAAAACCTTCACTGTCTTCAAAAATGTAAACTTTACTCCATTCACTAAGGTAAAAGATCCCATTAAGAAAAAATAAAAGTAGAAAGAATATACGGTAAATAAGATGGTGATAATTAATAGATACAATGCCTATAATGGTAATCATACATTTTAATAATTACATTTATGTGTATGAAAAATTGAAATTGGAATATGCATCGAAACCCCAATCGGAAGAGGATGTGGGGACAGATGTAAATGTAGATTGAATGTTGTCACAAAGACGTGGCTGCTCACAACAGCAATTAAAATCAGACCTAATAGTGTACAGCAGTGTTTTAAACCGTGTACTGTATTATGTTATGATCATCGTATGTATTTTCAGTAACTTAATTTGAACCAAACACTGACAATGTTAAACTAACTAACCTAATGGCCGTCACGTTCAGTCCATCATAAGCATCTTGATCAAATTGTTTGTACTCTTCACCAAACTGTAAGGTAAATAGGACTAATTAAACATAAAGGCTACTTTAAAGATGTTTAATTATTACAATATCACGTACTCAAAACTGTTAGAAATGGTGCACATGCATTGATTACAATTCCAATATACGCCTATATAAATCAACAAATTAGTACAAATTAATATAATTAACAGTTATTGAAGAAAGGTGTACTTTGGGATCGGTAATTTATAAAAAAAAAGAGTATAATATGCCTTTCAATTTACCTTCTATCTTAACAATCTTATCAAATGTTGTCATCGAATGCCTACTTTTAAGTGACAATTAAAATTCCTTTATTAAACTATTATATAATAACAATAAAAATAACAATAATAATGATAATAACACCATCAATAATAATAATAATAAAATAATAATAATAATAATAAAAATAATAATAATAAGAAGAATAATAATAATAATAATACCTGTATAATCCTACCAATAAAACCAATGTAAAATGTTGTTTGTTTTGAATACTTACCACTTTTTTGAAACTTTCAGAAAGATCAGTACAGTTTTCTAAAGAAGGGTAGTCTTCGCACTCGTCTGTGACTTCTGTTTCTACTACCATGCTGACATTTACTTCCACCTGAACAACTGTAGTTAGAATATGAAATACGAATACGAAAGAGTCGGATAAAAATATGAAATTATACATTTTGAAATAAAGTTTTGATTTTAATTTAAAGGTCATATTTCACTTATTATTGGTTATGATTTGTTCACGCTAGAAAAGGACGCATCTATTTAAAAAGAAATTAATTGGTATGTTTTTAGTTTAGTTTTTTCTCTCTGCATTTGCAAAGAAATCAAAAAAATATACATATATAATGTGAGGTTTCAATAAAATAATGCACATCAATTATTTGTAATTATTATTATTTAGTTTCAGTTCTGATCAACGTATGAGACAAGTATGGTTCTTTAGCTGTTTATGTATATCTTAATAGTATAAGATGCCACAAACAAAGAATGTTTTTTTTGCATGAAGAACGGTACACTGTAGTGCAGAGTATGCTTTGTCAAATTCAAATCTGAAACAATAGTTTATTATTTTACCTCGTTTTGGTTGTGGATCTTTTGTTGGCAACGGTGTTGTCACATCGATACCATCAGATATAGATTGGGTTGAATCTGTAGTCACACTTGTACTTGAAGATGAAGCTTCTGTAGATGTAAGAGTTGTACTGGTATCGGTACTATCTGGCGTGGTTTGACTTGAATCTGTAATCACACTTGTAATTGAAGATGAAGCTTCTGTAGATGTAAGAGTTGTACCGGTATCGTTACCATCTGGCGTGGTTTGACTTGAATTTGTAGTCACACTTGTACTTGAAGATGAAGCTTCTGTAGGTACAAGAGTTGTACTGGTATCGGTACTATCTGGCGTGGTTTGACTTGAATCTGTAATCACACTTGTAATTGAAGATGAAGCTTCTGTAGGTGTATAAGTTGTACCGGTATCGGTACTATCTGGCGTGGTTTGACTTGAATTTGTAGTCACAATTGTACTTGAAGATGAAGCTTCTGTAGGTGTAAGAGTTGTATAGGTACCATCTGATGTGGTTTGACTTGAATCTGTAGACACATTTGTACTTGAAGATGAAGCATCTGTTGATGTAAGAATTGTTGTATCAGTACTATCTGGCGTTGTTTTACTTGGATCTGTAATCACACTTGTACTTGAAGATGAAGCTTCTGTAGGTGTAAGAATTGTATGGGTACCATCTGATGTGGTTTGAATTGAATCTGTAAACAAACTTGTAGTTGGAGATGAAGCATCTGTAGTTGTAAGAGTTGTATCGTTACTATCTGGCGTGGTTTGACTTGAATTTGTAGTCACAATTGTACTTGAAGATGAAGCTTCTGTAGGTGTAAGAATTGTATGGGTACCATCTGATGTGGTTTGACTTGAATCTGTAAACACACTTGTAGTTGGAGATGAAGCATCTGTAGTTGTAAGAGTTGTATCGTTACTATCTGGCGTGGTTTGACTTAAATTTGTAGTCACAATTGTACCTAGAGAAGTTTCTGTAATTACAGCAGTTGTCGTATTGGTAGTACCATCTGATGTGGTTTGACCTGAATCGTTAGTATCAGGAGATGAAGTTGC
Organism: Antedon mediterranea; assembly: GCF_964355755.1. NCBI lineage: Eukaryota > Metazoa > Echinodermata > Crinoidea > Comatulida > Antedonidae > Antedon > Antedon mediterranea. The sequence goes on along the minus strand of NC_092671.1, from coordinate 12,282,065 downwards.
AAAATTAGTTTCAAAATAAGTCACAGTAAAGCCTGTAAAATACTACAATATAGTAATTATCTATTGGCGACATGTATAATACTGTATTTATAATCATGATAATTAGGGCCTAACTGAAACTGAATGTGACTACACAGTTGATTATACATTAATTATATACACATTTTTAAATTGCATTGATAATCATTAACACTTTATTGGTGTTCTGTTTATTTAATTTTACTGGTTTCAAACATGGACCTATAAATGAATTAATTAAATTAATTTATAGGTTCATGTTTGAACTATGCCTTAAAAACTGCGAATTTTAATATACATACCAACCTACTATTACTTTTTTTCTTTAGGAGCAATTTATTGAATAAAGAAAGAAGAATAAAGAGGGGTTCATCTTTAGCAGAGATTATATATTTTATTATTATTATTTAACTTTATTATAAAAAAAAATGTAATATAACCACGTACTGTGGGTTAAGTTCTTCAAATCAATTGCAATATTTTTTTAAGCCACACATTTGTTAAAGTTGTTAAATGCTACATTTGCTAATATAATTCTATGATTAATGTCTTTTGAGATTATATATAGTCAATATACAAAAAGTGTATCAAACCCGTCTCACTTAACGGACGCATTTGCGTTAAAAAATGTACACGACAAATATAAGTAAGTTGATAAAGAAAAAATGTTACCTGTTGATGTTTGACTACTAACTTGTAACACTGACAACATGAACATTAATAATCTAATTCCCGATACATTTCTTTGCGATGACATTTTTTTCCAAATAGTAAAGAATCTAAATGAAACAATCACTTATAAATTGTCTTGTCTTGTATAATTAACAATGCGTCAGGGTTTGGCCGGTTGTACTATGAACCTTTTATCACATCTGATTAAAATGAGCTGAAAACCTGCAGTTCCGTATGCTACTTTGTCAGTCAATATTGATATAAGGTAGGGAATTAGGAAATTACGTCATGGATGTCATAACATTCTAATTTCATACTATGCTTCTGGATTGCTTCTTGAAAGTTTCGTTCGGTTCCATACAAGAAAGTACATTTTGTATACTCATTGGTTTTGTGTAGCGGTGATAAATACGTTTTTTGACATTTACACATAGAAGAGGCGGATAAAACCTGCTAGCAGAATAAAGATTTTTACACAGTATACTGTATTAGCAAACCACATACACACCGTATCTTCTTAACCTCCCTCCCCCAATTTGATGAGCAAATTTGGGAAATTAAATTACAATCTACAATATGCCTACCAACTATAGTAACCCTGACGCCACTCCAACAGGGAAGTGAATATCGTAGTATTTGAGAGGTAAAATATATCTACACTCTTACATTTTTGCGACAGTTTTATATGGTGTTGTGTATCAATGAAGAGTAATCTACAAGTTCGTACGAGTAATTTATAAAAAGTTGTGTAATTTACGTTGGCATCACATGTTTTGTATTCAAATGTTTGTATAAATATGTGTATATATTGAATGGAATATTATTCAATAGGAAAATCTTATTAACAGGAGATGGATGATTTGTTCAAATGGCAAAGATTGATTAAAATTATTGTGGCAAACTTTCAAAATAACTCTTTATAAGCAAAAAAAAACCGCACAAAATGCCTACACATACTGAATGGCAGCTGCAGACCATATGCTTTTATTTCATTAAACATCATTCCAATGTCAAAAATAAAAAAAGATTATTATGATTATTATTCCGGTGGAAAAAACAAACTGCTCTTTACATATTGAACGGCCTTTTCTCGTGTTGAAACACGCCATTTTTGAGTGCTTTTACATTAAAAAAAAACATCAATGAATGTGCATTATATTATTATTAAATGTATAAAGGGGTATAGGCCTATTAAATGCGATAAATGATATATATTAACATAAAGAACTGTTCATGGAAAATCCATATTTTTTAACATATTAACAATTAAAAAACTAAGCATATAAAATCCCTCCTATGCGCTCTTGTGATAACATATGAATATTCGAAAAGTGCAGTACAACCACACATATTTTATATGCCTTATTGACATGATTTTTTTTAACCGATTTAATAACACAAATTAATACCAGAAAAATTATTTTTAATATAGTGTTTTCATAGGATACGTAATAAAACCAACATTTTGGCTTGGCCAGACATTACCAGTCATTTAATTTAACATAAACAAACAAAAAACTAAGAACAATTTTGTTGACTTATTGAATTAATTTTTTTTACAAAGAGATATATATTTCAGTTAAAGACACCACATGGGAGAAATATTCTACCGACATTATTGAATTAGAATATTTATTAATTAAAAATTAATAGACTTTATCGTCAGTAGATGTAAAAGATATTATAATGTATCTATGATGATGTAAACAAGGAAGTAGCATTATTTCTTGCAAAATATGGACTTTGATGCCTGACAAGCGAGATAAGCATGCCATCTCATGTATTAAAACCTAGCCTATATCAACTGTATGTAAACATAGACTAAGATTAACTCAATTGATGTATTGATTAGCACAGTAGGGCTTAAGGAAACAGAGTGCGAGATGATTTTTGTAAATAATTTTACAAGAGGCTTTTTATTATGGAGGGTCGTCTGTTTCCAATGTTCCGTATATTACTACACAGTCAAATATGTTTTCATCAACTTAATTTCTATTATTCAGTTTTTTGATTCGTTGAAAATTTTAGTTTTTCCAACAACATTTGAGATTAATACTGAATGATAGTCGGCATGAACAATTGCTTTTATTTAGTTATAAAAAAAATGAAATAATTGGTGAACTCTTTCTATTTTTACTATTATATTGGTTGTTTGAAAAGCATTTTGACTAGACTAGTGAGAAATTTACAAATGTTGATACATGTATACCGAAAAAGCAGAATAAAAAAAAAAAACAGCCAAGAGTATGTGCTTTGTTTTACACTGTTCATTCTGTTTCTTGAGTAAAACCAAATCAACAAACAAATTCATTTTAAACTAATTAAGGAAATGTTTAATCACTCCCATTGAACTAAATGTATGTATATTTACCAGCATATTTAATACTAATCTCAGCTTCATATGATTTAGAATAACTTCCTTTCATTTTATCACTGCTATGCATAACGAAAAACTGACTATTATACCAATACACAAGCATGTAATACACATAGTATATCTATATTTGCATTAATACAAGATATTCTATGTGTTGAAAGTTGAAATATTGTGCACAGCCATATGTGCATATATATGCTAATACATAGTATGAATTACTTACATACATGCATATAGTAAATATTACACATGAACATTTAACATATTCCATATTAATATACATGTATATAGTAAAACTACATATAGCCTATGGCTGCCATGTCAATGCAGTTGTTTTTGCCAATTGCCACCGTCACCACCCACTCATACCGCCGCTCAGTGTTCATTATAAACTACAAAAATTCTCATGGGAAAAAGAGTAATTTACCCAATTTATAAGAGATGAGTATGTTGTGTATTTTAGTAACATACATCTAAATATGGATATAAAGATGTATAATAGAACAAGTTATTTTACAAAAGCTTTAAAGATTCTACTATGCTATGTTAAATGAGTGATTTGGTAGATAACATTCACATGACAGTAGCAAATAATTATCCAAGTTTAGACTGTGAAAATTTTCAGGTTAATCTATCATTTTTATACTACAGTATAAACATGGATTCTCGTCATTTTTAAATTAGGAGTACAGTATATTGTATTGTCATTGTTAAGCAGAAATACCTGTGAGAAATCAGTTGCATTTTAACCAAACATCATTGGCCATTATATGCATATACGTAAAAAATGGAATATAAATTTGTGTAATTCCTATCCCTGCTTTTAAATCACTATGGCTATGTAACCCACACCAGAGGATTAGATATGTTTCGTAATGGAATCAAATGTACAAAAGCCTTGCGGTACACGCACTAAAACAATCAATAGATTGTCACCGACTTTCTTGCCAAATATGGCTATGTAACCCGTACTAAATAGGATAATTATGATAATCAAAAATTAAAGACAAGAATCACTTGTTGTATTTTCTGTTCTCCATCTCTCACACAAAAACGAATATCTGATTGGCTGAATCAAGTTGATAATTTGACCACTGACAATTCTCACAATGCACATGAAAAGGCCATTCACATTAACAGGATTGTAATTCCTTTTCTGTTTCAATCAACCGAAATGCCCAACATTAAACTGTTAAGTCAAGTCTTAGACATCACTGGTGAACCGTTTTGACCATTGTGAACTTGTTAGTACTGTCACGCTCACTCCATCTCTCCACTGTGATCTCACACACCTCGGAGCTGTTTAGGAGTAGCCGTAAACTACTGCCATATATGTCTTCATCAGCTCACACAATTTTTTTTTTTATCTGTGGGAAAAAATAAATAACTTCAATTGCAATATATTTATATAGACAAAAGGACAAAATGTTCCCCATGAATGTTATGCATAAAATTAAAATTACGTATTGGCAATAAATAGCATATACAGACACAAAAAAACGTCCATTTGAAAGCCTTTAATAGGGCAGATCATTTTGAAATATAAAATACATGAAATTATAAATAAATATAAATAATTAATAATTAATAAATTAATTTGAAACGATAAAGATGAGGAAATCTGTGAGAATGAGAAAAAGTCGTCCCAATTGACTACATAACATGATTGACAATAAAGCAATCACTCACGTTTGTTTAAGTTTTCTTAGTTCCTTGGTTGCCCATGAAGCGAGCATTTTAGTCTTGCTTGTCTTGGAACGGCGGCCTTCTTGTAGTAATTCATGTATGTCTGGCTTGGTCTCCAAATACTGCAGCATATTGGGCCCAAATGCACTACACAAGTCACTATAATCAAATCCATCAAATTAATTATCAGACTCTCAATGTTATTCTTACATGTTATTTTATTGACCACGTAATCTAAATAACTTAATTAACTAGGTATTATGAAACCAAATTTAATATTCGTCTGTTTGAGGTCATGAAAATACAAAATTATTTTATCTTAAATAGAATAGCAATGCAAAACCAAAGTGGGTCATTCCTTTACAATCATGCTTCAGTCTATGTATCTGTATGTGTTTGACAAGGATTATTAATGAGTCCCACTGACAGGGCACTGCGAGTCCCAATGGTAATACATTCACTTATCTTGTACTATTCTAATTCAGTCAACAATATAGTAAATGAAACCCCAGACAGCAAATAAATATAGCAGTGTACATATGGATATTACAATCCATTGAAATATATGACAAAATCCATATATATTATAGGAATGTATATCAAAATTAATAATTATAATGCTATTAAATGAAAGTACCAACCCAATAAGTCCGGCACAGCATGATGTATTACTGTCTGTGTGGTCTTCATCCTTGGCTATGTATTCAATGAAATTTATCATGTGTTCAACATGCGGCAACACAAGTTTAAGTCTTGCTTCTGTTGAAAAATGACATTATATGGGTTCAGAAAAATTGTACCTCAAGATCATTTTTGGAAGAATTTAGATTAAGATTGTAAATGTTTTACAGGATTTGGCATTGTTGTACATCTTAATATTTTTGTTATGACGGACAATTAAAGATTTCATTATTGAGAAAAGTTATGAGATAGCCAATAACTTACTGCTTTCCTCGTCATTCTCTTCACCTTTAAGTCCTTGAATAATCCCAGTGTAAGCTTCCAAACATCCTTCTCGTAGCTCATTTAGGTACTCTACCATATCATAGTCCGTCTAAACAAGGATGTTAAAGAAAGCGGGTGAAATGATGGCACTTTAAAGTTCCTAATATGTGCCTTTTTCTCAGCAATTTAAGCCCCATCCCACGGGGCATATTACAAAAGAAATGTGTGCTCTAGTCAAACAGCTATTACTTTCTGTTTGGATACGTGTTAAAGATAATATTTAAGGAATATAAAAAGGGAAAGGTGTTCAAAAGATATATACCTTATCAACCTGAGCCTGAGATGCCTGGTTCAGTGCGACAAAAACAAACTGGAGATATTTTTCAAACTGGCTGCCAATAGCAAGAGCGATATCACCAAACACTGAGAGAATTTGAGGTTTAACGTTTCGATGGACAGATTTATCCTTTAAAGAAATTTTATAAAAGATATAATTAATGCATAACTGCAAGAAAAACAAAAGAAATGATATTTTCACGTTGAAATAAAAATCTGGTAAAAATTTCTGTTTTACTCACTGATAAATTTTGTAAAAGTAGTTTCATGATTTCATCACAAATTGGAAGTATCTTAGCGTTGAGTGCGCGGCAGATGTCGCCAACGAGGCCAACCGCAGCAAGACACACTTGATATTCAGCCGTGTTTGCTAAACTTCTCATAAGATGTACAACAAATGTTTCCATGTATTTTTCAAAGTCAACATTTAACACTGAAAGAAATAATGTTATTCATTATACGTTTGCCTCTCTCCACCCAGGTGTAAAAATGGGTATCTGGTATAGGTCAAAACACAGGAGTATGTTTCCAGACCCATTTGATCCAGAACATGACTGGTGTAATAATGTAAAGTGCTTAGAGGCTTTGTGCATTAAGCGCTATATAAGATCGACATATTATTATTATTTTGACAGCAAAGAGATCTGAAAAATTACTATATTCTAAACATCTAGACAATATGCACCGGCAACGATATTCAGCATAAAAAAATTATTTGGAATTTGTTGATGTGTTTGGGGCAATGTAACATTTACCTTCAATTAGAGTGCCAACAGCTAGGAGCGCGTCCTCTTGAACTCCCCCAGATTTCCCTGTTGTACTTTCTAACATGTGTATAAGAGAATTCATGACTGGATCTGCAATAACTTTTGCATCTTCAGGCTGGAATTTTCTTAGTACACTCTGAAATACAGTAAGACAATATTGTATTTATAATAATAAATATCTATTTAGTAACATTTAGTATTTGTGTATGTATGCGTGCAATAGCAAGTTTGTACAAACATTACATTTACAACATTACAGTATAAATAGATTGTCAGTGGATATCCTTCAACATTCCCATGAGATAGAGGGTCAGCTATGAAAGACACCCATTGTTTCTGTATGCACCACTATACCACCAAAACACAACTGATTAATGTGTACTAGCCGGCTTATTTGGATGCAAATTTATTATTTGAGTCTACTTATAGTTAATTTTACATGTACTTTCCAATTTCATGATGTAGCACCAGACTATGGAGCTATCTACATTCTGCACACATTCAGCTGTGTAGTCTGGTTTGCAGGAAAATTAAAATATCCAAGAAAATATCCTGTCCTAATTATGTTATCTGGTTCAATTGGGTTTGCACAAGGGACTGTCCCTACAGTAACCCTTATAAACTGTATATCATAAATAGCTATAGGATTATTTGCAAATAAATATGAGCTATCAGTTTACGCAAACAACATGAAATAATTCCATTGCAATCATTGAGCTAAATAATGAAATATACTCAAGTGCTATTACTCACAAATGTGTAGAGGACCATCCCAAACAGTAAACAGTTGTTATCTTGATTATACAATACAAGATATTAGAAATATTGTGCAATAAATAGTATTGACAAAGGTGAAACAAGACAAAGGTCTTGCTTTATTGATGTGCCTACCTGTAAAGTGGCACACAGTAATGATTGTAGATCATGATACTGCATTCTGTCCGACGCTGTCTGGAAGTGAGACTGAAAAAAATAAATAAGTGACCAATTTTTAGATAAATAAAAACTGGGAATTTCCACAATTCAAAACCACAGTGCGCTCATTACCAAGTGTGTAAATTGCATGTATCAGTTTGACATTGCTGAAAGGTGGCCTTATAAACTCATGATCACAGTGGGCTTATTACCAAGTGTGTAAAATCACAAGTATCATTTTGACATTGCTGAAAGGTGGCCTTATAAACTCATGATCACAGTGGGCTTATTACCAAGTGTGTAAATTGCATGTATCATTTTGACATTGCTGAAAAAGGTGGCCTTATAAACTCATGATCAAGTGTGTAAATTGCATGTATCATTTTGACATTGCTGAAAAGTGGCCTTATAAACTCATGATCAAGTGTGTAAATTGCATGTATCATTTTGACATTGCTGAAAAGTGGCCTTATAAACTCATGATCACAGTGGGCTTATTACCAAGTGTGTAAATTGCATGGATCATTTTGACATTGCTGAAAGGTGGCCTTATAAATTCATGATCAAGTATGTAAATTGCATGGATCATTTTGACATTGCTGAAAGGTGGCCTTATAAACTCATGATCACAGTGGGCTTATTACCAAGTATGTAAATTGCATGGATCATTTTGACATTGCTGAAAAGTGGCATTATAAACTCATGATCAAGTGTGTAAATTGCATGGATCATTTTGACATTGCTGAAAGGTGGCCTTATAAACTCATGATCACAGTGGGCTTATTACCAAGTATGTAAATTGCATGGATCATTTTGACATTGCTGAAAAGTGGCATTATGATAAACTCATGATCAAGTGTGTAAATTGCATGGATCATTTTGACATTGCTGAAAGGTGGCCTTATAAACTCATGATCACAGTGGGCTTATTACCAAGTGTGTAAATTGCATGGATCATTTTGACATTACAGTATCAAGTAATGTTTGCTCCTTTGTCGTGTACAAAATGGGTTGAATAATCTTCTTAAAGCTCTGTTATGTCTACACTATCAAACTTTATGCGACAAAAATGTAATGTGCCCATATATGAACACGATGACATCATATCACTACCATAGATCACATCACTTTTGTTTTTCAAACTAGTGTGATAGTGTAGACATAGCTTAAAGACACCTTCCCTACATTTTTTAGATCTATTTTAAGATCACAAACTATATTTAATGTAAAAATAATACTATATGGTCCTATTGCGATAACTTTTTTCGTCTTTAAATGGTTAAAAATGTGAAAAATAAGTCGATTCTAATAATTATAGCGGCCCGCTATAAATCCCAAAATGCATTGCGCGCGGATCGATATTTCTGTTTTTCTTCTGTAATTCACCCACTTTTCGATCGATCGTGAGGCCAAAACAAATGGAAGACTCCTAACTTTTCAGCGAAAATACCGGGTTTTCCCCAATTTGTATCAACGGAGTCTGGCAAAAATAGAAAGACAATTAATGCAGCAACTATACAACGTCAGACTAGGCCTATAGCTAGCGTACGATGTTCGTACGTTACCGATGTTTACCAGCTAGGCCTACAAAACTAAGCCTAGCTAGGCTAGGCCTAAAGACCGTCCACGAGAGGTCAGTTGCCGCGAGCTACTTAGGTAGTGCATTGTTTCTCACTTTTTATCATAATTTACCATAAAACGTACATTTAAGACAAGGAATGACCTGGTTTAATGTTTTTAAAGTAATAACATATATGTATTATTTTTACAAAACGTCACAAATTGTAGGGAAGGTGTCTTTAATAGTCTGCATGCCAGACTCCATTATTATTTGGTTTGAATCTGATTGAAAACTTCCCATTTTCATCATAATTATCATTTCCCCATTACTTATTTAAAACAAAGTATAGAGGGTGCTATTCAATATCAATACATAGGTTTGTGCTACATATTTGTTTTAGTACTTTACTATAATCAGATCAGAATTGTGTTTACTTCACACAACCTACCTCCATTGTTAAAATCTGTTGAATTCTTTCCATGATAACAATTGTTGTATCTTGTACAGCTTTATAACAATCCTGTCAAACAAAAAATAACATTTTAAGACCATATTTTATGATTGAATATTGCTATATTAAGGTCTTCACCAGCAATACGTATTAACACTTCTACTAAATCAGGTTATAAACAATTCAGCACATGAAATGATATATAGTAAAAAAAAAAATAAATACTATTTATATAACTTTTTGTTACAAAATACTTTTAATATATTTATTTTATTAAAAATGTTTTGTAGACCAATTTACATAAAATATATTTATCTAATTGTCAAGATTGATCGTAGTACAGTCAACTATCCAAATATCGGCCTCAAACAAACTAGATATTTCTCGAGGTCCAAAATGTCTTAAATTCATTTTTAGCATTAAAAACACATGACGAATACCAGACTTTCTGGAAAACCAGACATATTAGCCCAGGCCAAAGGTGTACGTTATTGGGAGAGTTGACTGTATGACGTATATAATGAAAATAAAAAATGTTAGTGAATATCCTTCAACATTCCCATGAGGTAGAGGGTCAGCTATGAAGGACACCCATTGTTTCTGTATGCACCACTATACCACCAAAACACAACTGATTAATGTGTACTAGCCGGCTTATTTGGATGCAAATTTTCAGATCTTAATCATAATAATATATTGACCATAACAGTCATCACTTTCATTAAGTGTGTAATTCATTACATACTCATCCATGGGCAGGTGGTGTATTTATACATATATAGGCCAAGTTATTTGTTAAATTCTTTTTCACGCTGCTGCTCTAGCCCGCTACGTCACACGAGATGACTCATTCATTAGATGAAATCAAGCAGCAGTATAGTACTACACTTTGACATTTTTGTTAAAATGGAAACTCGACTATAATTTATAGGTACCACCTGTTGAATCCAAAAAACGGCTGGGAAAAGAGTCTAATGACAAATCCTAAAGCATTTCTGGTATTTATGAGTCCCATGATATTACTATAATTCACTGTCAGATAATCATTGAATTATTATCAAAACAGTCCATTGAAGTTTTTGTTTGTAATAGGATACTTGAAGTATCTAGGCTTGATGAAGTGACCCCCAGACTTGACCTTAGCAATAACAATAAGCAAGCAGCGTTTTATGTAAGAAATATTCTTGTTTAGTTGAGAATATCAATGTTCATAGAGAGGGCGAGAGACATGTTAGTATTAACTAATAGTAAAGTTAGTTGTCCAATAAAATTGTAACAATAATAAAAACAATATAAAATAAGTAACAATAAAAATAAAGTATTACCTTAGCGCTGTTCTTAACCATTTCCATTAGAGCTTCATATGCAGCATTTCTTAAATTTGCTTGGTGAGCATCTTCCCTGTATAGCAAAAAGGTACAGGTTAAACTAATAGTTTATTTGTACACCTGGGTGGAGAGAGGCAAACATAGTAATGTCTCTTGACCAAGGATAGCAACGCGTCAAGCACTGGATTCGAACGATCTCATAATCAATAGTCCAACATTCCACTTCCATACTAATACAATTGTAAGAATGGTAATGTTTACTGTCTTTATAATGCATTATTTCTAAGAACAAATTAAAAGAAATTTCTAAATAAACCATACCTATTTGTTGTCAAAAGAAGGTTTTTAACAATAAGACTAAAATTGCCAGATAGCTGGTATGTCTCCGGTTCTTCATCCTCTTCTACTGCCATACTTGCTTGCTCATAAGCTGCCTCAGCAAGACTTGAGAAGGCCTATAGACAGAATAAAAAGAAGACTTTTATACCATGTTCTGTCATATACCTTTTCATTTTAAACCAGCTAAATTAAACCAGTAGCAAATGTAAAATAGACCAGTCACTAGGTCATCCTTGAGAGATAATCCAGCAATATACTTACCCAACATATGTTAGCTGCAACTCTAGGCTCTGCTTCTAGTCCTTTCAAGAGTACTTCAAGAAGCTGTGCAAAATAAACTTGATTAACCACTGCTTCTGGTAGTAGTTCACAAACTCTTCCTATTGTCCAGGCAACAGTATCCCTGACAATCACACTAGGGTCACCCATCAGGTCAATGAGGAATGGCATTGCTTGAATTACAATTGTTTTCAGTTGATTTCGATCTGGACCTTCTAATATTGAACCTGTATACAATTTAAAAAGAAGAACAAGCTTTATACATAAACATAATTACAGTATTACTTCAAGCACATCCAAAAAGCCCAAGTAAAGTTAAGTTATGCCTACACTATCAAACTTATAGTTTGACAAAAAAAAGTGTGATGTGCTTAAATATGGTAGTGATATGACATCATAGTGTCTCTAAACAATGATAGCACATATACTATAAAACATCTATTCATAAATTATGGACACAATTTTGGGAGATCCCATTTCCACCTTGTACCTATTTTTACTCCTGGCAGAAGACAACGATATTGTCTTGCAAATATGACAATCAAATTCGAATAGAATAAATGGAGTCACTGACTTACCAAACGCCATGACAGATGCATCTCTGTATCGCCAATCAGGATTTTTAATGTTGCCCTCAACGAACGGCATAACGTGTTGCACAACATCGTTTTCGCAACAATTTGCTAGTAACATTAAACATACACCTGCTGACTTGCAAGGGTTCCAATCATCTTCATCATCGTTCTCATCCTTTACAAATAAACATTGTATTGTTTTATAAATAAAATGATGACTTTCATTGCCTAAAATGCTTACAGTTAAGAAAGGGATACGCAAGAGACATTATGGTATAAAATCAGGTAAATGGATACTCATCATCATCATCATTTTCCTATACTGTGCAGAACCTTATTTGAGTATAGTCGCAACAACATTCCCATTGACACATGCTCTCTTATACATTAACATTAAAAAATTAAAGTATAAATAGATTGTCATTGAATATCCTTCAACATTCCCATGAGATAGAGGGTCAGCTATGAAGGACACCCATTGTTTCTGTATGCACCACTATACCACCAAAACACAACTGATTAATGTGTACTAGCCGGCTTATTTGGATGCAAATTTTAAAATAGAATTTATTTTTAGTTATAAAAAAAACAAGATTTGATTGATTGGAAACCATAATCTTACGTTCCCAGATGAAAATGAACTAGTCTAACTTGCATTGACTAACTATAATTTAAATAAAGATATTAAATACACTTACCTGTTTTGTAAGCATCTTCATTAAAATAGGTACCAAAAATTCAAGGGCACCTTTAGCATAAAACCTACTATAATTCTCTGGTCTTCTCGACTGTTCCATTGCCTACATAAATTAGGGGTACAAATATCGATTAATAATTGATTCAATTTGTTTTATGTATAATTTAAAATTTCAATTGAAATGTGATGGTAAAAGAAGCAGTACACCAGTTCAGTACTACTACAGCAGAACCACCCAACAAAGAATCCCCTTGGGGTAGGTCATAAGGTCAGAACATTACATTGTTTTTGTTTTTTCTTGGAGAATGTAGGGTGTCCCAAAAGAGGGGTTTCTACTACCTAGTCAGCCATTTTTTTTAAAAAAGAAAATATTTATAGTCTCATCTGAAAAACAATTCCGTTCCTTTTCCAATATGTTGTAACAAAAGGTAGTACAGTAGAACCTGTGTTTTACGTACCCTGATTTTACGTTCCCTCGATTTTACGTACGCTTAAAATAACCGATGACGTCATCATTTTCTTACATTGAGGGCGCAATTTAACAACAACAAAGCACACAAAGCCACAATCATGGCTGTGTGAGGAATTCTGCTGTGTGTTTGACAAGCTACGCACGTGCATTCCCCCTAAAGCAGCGACTGTTTTTATTGATAGAAAACAATTATATTTTACACTTTATTTAAACATCGCACAGCCTGTATATACTGTACTTTTCTAGTTAGGCCTCACATCTTGCTAGGCCTGCTAGCCTAGCCTGAATAGCCTAGGCCTAGCTAAGCTAGTGACGCATACTGTACACAGTACAGAAGTAGGCAAATACGGCTAGCTACGATCTCTACGTATTTGGGGTCAATTTAAGGTCAACCTTGATTTTACGAATCCCTTGTTTTACGTACGCCTTTCGGTCCCGTACCGTACGTAAAATGGAGGTTCTACTGTAGTGATAAAGGCAACTTGCAGCCAAAACATTTCAACAACTAAAAACATAACTTTTCTTTGTATGTAAATGTTTTTAAAAACCAACCTCAGTTGCCTCAATAGCCAAATCCATTTCTTCATCGCAGACATTTGACCAAAACTCTATACCCTGTAATGCTATATCATCAACATCACTCTTCATTGCCTCAATGGTAATCTGAAATAGGAATATAACATCTAATTTTTTAACATTCAGGGATGCACTGAACAATTCCGAGGGAAGAAATAGTAAGTAAGCCATTTAAAATGGGTATAAGAAATTACATTGATCAAACGCCAAAATAGTGATCCAACAAGCAGCCACTACAATTACATCCCTCAGCAAAGTGACGATATTACTATAGTAAAATAGTATTAGTAGTATACTGTAGTAAAGAGACTTATTCAGAGTTAGAAATTATTTAACCAATTTAATGTATTAAGTCTAATTTTGAAAGCAGATTCTTAAAATATTGAATGAAATGAAAACTTTTATCTTTCCCACTTGTTTTCCTCACCCATAATTTTACATTGTTTTAATTTGTTGTTAATTTATTGCAATTTCAAACATGGTCTATGTAAATCTCCAATAACCCGATGTCATCCCAAAATTAAAGTGTTAATAAACAGAAATTGGAATTCATTTTATTCCTGTCATTTTGAAAATTAAATTTGAAATGGATGTGTAAATGATAGTTGATAAGCAGTAATTGGTTTCTGATCTTCTCATAACATAACTTACTGCAAAGAGAGCTGCTTTCATATAATCTTCCATATATTTATAATAGAGTGATAGAATCTTAACAAGACACTGCAGAGCTGCTACTTTAACTCTTGTATCTGTACACTGCGTTGCTCCACACACTTGAGCCATTATGTAATGTCGTTCATTCTAAATTAATAATAAAATATTAGAATTATGCAATAAGAATTTATGTTAATAAGATCTTGTATTTCAAGATAGGTATATTATAAAATTTTAATAACACAATATAAAAACTAGTTTATGGCCTACACACACATGCACAAAAAAACCCCAATGTACCATTAATACTCCACATATTTTCAAAAGCCATATTAAAAAAATGGATAACAAGTTAAAAATCATTTTTTAATTAATGTAAACGATATTAAGCTCTGTCTACACTATGAAATTTTATGTGACAAAAAATGTGATGTGCCCATATATGGACATGATGATGTCATATCACTACCATAGTTGGGCATATCGCTACCATATTTGGACATATCACTAACATATTTGGAAATATCACATTTTTTTGTAAAAATAGTTTGATAGTGTAGGTAGAACTTTACGTATAATCATTTTATAACTTACGGTTGTGTCAAAGTTAGCTTTCGTAAACTCAAGAGAGTTTAGTAATGCGGTTGTTGCAGCTAATTTAACAGGAATACTGTAAAAAACAAGCGTTAATGCAATTTATATAACACCTAAATAAATTCCTGTCATTTGATTGGACGAATGTGGGTCACATGGCGTGCAATAGTACGCAGTATTCAACGATCGTTAAATAGTACTTTAAAAAAAAAAAAAAGCGTTTCGCGGATGAAAAAAAATCTAGTATACAAATTACCATAAATTTTAGATATACTGTAATATTGCTCTGTACTGTGAAATACAACAGCGCCACCTGTCGTCTGGCCTCAGTTTCGTTTCTCTTTTAAACATTTTTATTTTGAAAAAAAATCTAGTATTGTATGTTTACAAATTAAATGTTAGATATACTGCATCTGTAATATGGCTCTGTACTGTGAAATACAACAGCGCCACCTGTCGTCTGGTCTGAGTTTCGTTTGTAAACACCACCGCGGGCAGCATATTTTTGTGTACGATTTGGACATATATATGTACTAATTTAATTAAAAAAGGAATTTAAATTAGCTTTAGATCGTTTTTAGGATTTTGATTAATTAATGGGGACATCCCTACAAGACATGGAATTGTTGGAAAAACCATAATTAGCCTAGATAAGTTTCAATTGTCTGTCGAAGTTTTGCCTTTCAGCTAAGCTAGTACTAGGCTACTAGGCCTAGCCTAGGCCATGCTAGTATTAGGCTAGGCCTAGCCTAGGCATTTTAGCCTTGCTAGGCCTAGGATTATTTGGTCGTTTGTTGACATAACTAACACAAAAGTAGGTGTGTTTATGAAATCCATATAAATATAACATTTAATATAAAATTATTAAAAACCAAATGTTACTGTTTTTAATCAATGTGAATGAAATGTAGTAGGCCTTGGCTAGGGATGATACCTTATTTATTTGATTCAAATGACAGGAATTTATTTAGATGTTATATAAAAAACAAATAATGAAAGTTTTGTATTCGTGTAATGGTACAAATAATGGCACTTGGTGAATGATGAAAGGTTATGTTTCAACTCGGCTCATCGTCTCGTTGAAATATAACCTTTCATCATTCACCTCGTGCCATTATTTGTACCATTACACTCATAAACATTCATTATTTGTATAATATTACATCTACTACAGTAGCAATAACATAATACAGGATATATAGAATACGGAAAATATGTAATTAAAAGCAATGAGAAATGATGTAACACTTTTTAGATAAATGTATAAATTGTAGTTAAATAAAAGAGTTAAGAAATGTGGTGTAGAAATTAAATGAAAAATATGGAAAGATAACATTCCTTCCACTTCACTTAATGAGACATATCTATATTACCTCAATACTTCTCTTCTCATTCCCTGCATGATAGCTGTCAGTATTTCATTTGAATTACCAGCTAAATGATGTGGTTCCTATATTCAAAAATTTAATAAAAAATCAATCAAATTTAAATTAAACGGTACAGATGATTACATCACTTGCACAGTCTGCTCTTTCAGTGTTTAATTGAGCATCAGAATAGTGTCCCCCTCCCAATTGCTCAAAAGAAAGGTGATGATAAATACAATCTTATTAATATTGATTGATTGATTGTTTGGTATTTATTTCAGTTATCTGCAAACTTTTGCCTATAGATAATAATAAACATCATAAGTTTGTATATTAAATGAAAGGTGATGATAAAAAACACAAAAATGACTAAAATATGCTGTACTCACAATGTCTTGGCAAATATAGCCAATAGCTTCGAGTGTGGATTCTTTAGTAGATTCTGTACTGCTAGCACTAGTGACATTTGCCACAAGGATGTCAATAAGTTGAGGCCATTGTCCATGAGGAAGTTCTGCACAGGCAATACAAGCTATACACTGTAATAACAAAAACAGTTTGACGTTGCATTGGTAATTTGTATTGCATTGCTTGTGTTCAATAAATAAATTAGGAACTTTACGAAACACGACAATATGGGGACGACGACGAAATCCTGTGTTTGCTAGAGCGTAAAATCATATACAGTCCGTTTTATTTGTTACGTATCCTTGCGTGAAGACTATGACCCGTAGTATATCTCTCTCACTCACCCGTCTCGTGGCGCGGAGGCCCTTCTGAATTGCTTGACAGACTCTGGTGATATAGAGGCCTTCCTAACTAGGGGCCGCACATTCAAACATCACTTTGAACACAGCCATTTCAACCCAATAGAAATGTTATTGCATTAAACAATAAGAGAGTTTTTAAAAATATAAGTGTAATTTGAACTGTATGTTTAAGGTTATATACAATATTTCTAGTCATGAAAATGGCAATTTTAGGCGAAGCTCCGCCCACTTTGTTAAAGCTCATGAGCACCGTCCTGTGGCTTCCCAAGTTGTGTTTTGTAAAGTCCGTATTAACTAAAATGGAACATGTACACACTTTTGAGGTATCTTATATGTCATCACTGAGCCTTGTACAAAACGCCATAATTATGAAAGCTGTAATCATTTCATAAAATTGCTTCAATTTACCTGGGCTGCTGTGCTATGTCCAGATGCCTCAGTTCCAAGAGTGTTGATTACCTAAAGTACCAAAATAAAAATAAAGGTATGAAGTTATCTTAAGTGCCAGTGTATGCTGCTCGCTATCTACAATTGTTATAATATAAGAATGTTAAATTGTTATCTGGCCTGTATATTTGTTGCACACTTGAACTCATTATTAGTGGTTAAACTAAATCTGGGTTCCTACTACCAATGCAAGGATGTATGTGCAGAGCAAAGTAATTTAACCAATCATTTGTGCTGTGTTATGTTTTTGCGTCCTAACTAGTGGGAACCGTCTCATTATGATGCATTAAATATTATAATCATTCAACCAATGAAAAAGGTAATCCAAGCTGTCACTTGTCATTTTATTACATTTCATCTACATCTTTCATGCTGTGTTTGGAAAACAAATTATTTCAATTTATTTTCAAGTAAAACTGATGATACTGAGATTTTAAAAATTAATGACAATTCTCTACAAAGATCAGCAGTTTAACAAAACAACAAATATTAACTTACCAAGGTTTTAATATCTTGCTTTACATCTTCGCTTATCTGAATCCATCTCTTTTGACACTCAAGGCGTATGTTAGCATCTTTTGATGTTAAATAGTTCTTAAGCTGTAGACCAGCTGCTATGCGGACAACTTGAGTGTTATCAGAACTGGACAGAACATGGGAAAGCCCCAGAAGAAATTGAGGCTACAGAAAAATACATTGAAAATATATGGTCAATTGATTTTGAGAGATAGAGATAGATAAAGGAGGGATTGATGAAGGAGATTGATGTTGGTGAGATGGATGTTGGTGAGATTGATGTTGGTGAGATTGGTTTTGTTGAGATTGATGTTAGTTCAAGATTGATGTTTGTGAGATTGATGTTTGTGAGATTGATGAAGATGAGATTGATGAAGATGAGATTGATGTTGGTGAGATTGATTTTGGTGAGATTGATGGAGGAAAGATTGATGTTGGTAGGATTGATGTTGGTGAGATCGATGAAGGAAAGATTGATGTTGGTGAGATTGATGTTGGTGAGACTGAGAGGAAAGATTGATGTTGGTAAGATTGATGTTGGTAGAATTGATGTTGATAAGGAGATTTTGTTGGTAAGATTGATGAAGGAAAGATTGATGTTGGTGGGATTGATGGAGCTGAGATTGACTTTGGCAAGATTGATGTTGGTAGGATTGAAGTTGATGAGGAGATTTTGTTGGTAAGATTGGTGAAGGAAAGATTGATGTTGGTAGGATTGATGGAGGTGAGATTGACTTTGGTAAGAATAAGATTGATTTTGGTAGAATTGATGTTGATGGGGAGATTTTGTTAACAAGATTGATGAAGGAAAAATGGATGTTGGCAAAATTGATGAACAAAAGATTGATGTCAGTAGGATTGGTGGACGTGAGATTGATTGAGTAAAGATTAATGTTGTCAAGATTGATGATGGAATGATTGATGTTGAGGGAGGTGAGATTGATTTTGGTAGGATTAATGTTGGTGAGATTGATGTTGGTGAGATTGATGTTGGTGAGATTGGTTTTGTTGAGACTGATGTTAGTTCAAGATTGATGTTTGTGAGATTGATGTTTGTGAGATTGATGTTGGTGAGATTGATGTTGGTGAGATTGATGTTGGTGAGATTGATGTTGGTAGGATTGATGTTGGTAGGATTGATGTTGGTGAGATTGATGTTGGTAGGATTGATGGTGGTGAGATTGATGTTGGCAGGTGAGATTGATGTTGGTGAGATTGATGTTGGTGAGATTGATGTTGGTGAGATTGATGTTGGTGAGATTGATGTTGGTCGGTGTTTAAAGGTTTAATGAATGATGAGAATTATGTTAGCAGGTGAGATTGGTAAAGGAGAAGATAATATTGATGGATGAGAGGATAATATTGATGGATGAGAGGATTAATTGACGAATGAGTGGATTATTGATTGAATTTATTAATGATTATAATTATATTATATAATTATAATAATTATATTATATAATTATAATTATTAATAATGATCCATTTTTTTTAACTTACCAAGTTTTCCAAAGCAGCTTGTTCTAAGCATTTTTGTGCCCCCTCTAACTCAGCAGTGTCTAAAAAATAAAAACCCATAAACAATAAAGGTCTAAGTTTTTGGCTATACACGCACAATGAATCATGAATGATTATTAATAATTAATATTTTAATAAGACTTGAAAGAATAGAATAAAAGGATGAAATCCTATACATGAAACAAGCAAAAAGTTATACTACTGGTACACTATGTCTATGACAGTATAGATATTATAGGCTACATCATCAAAGAAGGCAGTTTTAACAAAAGAATACTAGGCCTATACAGGCATCAAAAATAATTTATAGAGGTTGGCCAGTGGTTTATTAAATATATATATATATATTATATTTTACTGATTGATCTGAGACTGAGCTTTTCTATTCTTGTCTGTTTTTCAATTTATATAAAGTATTGTAAACTTCGCAATGCATTTATATTTATCAAGGTCACTCTTCATCTATAACTGCGTATTTTTAAGTTAGTAAGTAAATCTAAGCCTAGTTTGCCAGTAGGCCGTTCAACATGGTAGCCTAGGCTAGGCTTAGCTAGGCCTAGGCCATCAACCAAAGACACACACATGTTTCGGAGCGAAATCCAAATAAATTACCTGGTGATACCGTCTTTTCTAAAATCTTAGCGAGGTGGTTTGTATCAGCCATTGCTGCACAGGTTTACAGAATACCTCAAATCAATACAAATAGTAATGCCGATTCCGAGTATGCAGTAAATTAATGAATTCTTATGCCAAGTTCAGGCCCAAATTTTGGAAGAGGTCAACAAAATGTCCCCGGAAAATCGACAACTTGCCCCCTCTATGACGGTTTTGGCTGGCGCTCTATTGGGATTTTACCATTCACACATCGCCACCGGCTTACTATTTTTTGCACATGGAGATCGGTGCGCAATGATATTGATTTCTTGTTCTGGATTATTCCGCCAAAAGCATATTCTAAGACATGCATTTTCATTGGCTTATTCTGTTAGTGTCTTTATTATCTCTTTCTTACAGCCAATAGAAAATTTTCATATATAATAATATTTAATACTAAAAATAAAAGCGTGATTATAATCAAAATCAAAAAATAAATGTTTATTTCGATGATTTTAAGTTACTGATAACATAATTTTAATTATTTAATTTATAATTCATCGATTTATTTTATATAGCAACGCTAATGACTGTTCCTTATTTTTCCACAACGTCATGATCCACCAATGAATGTAAATAAGAAAAGAGCGCGCCAAAATAACCAAAATGCAGGGCGGAAGTGACTTATAATATACAGTAATAATAATATAACATAGGCCTATCATCAGTGTGTTTGTGGTGTGGTTGTGTACCGCAAATTTTATATCAATATCATCAGTACTAATTATACCAAATCGATATTGGTGGCGCCGCATGAAAAGGAAACTAATTTCATTATGTAGATAAACTATTTGGGCCTACTTGGATAATACAGTACTTTCATTGGTAGACTCGAAGAAGTTAAGTTACCCATTCTAGATCGATTATTAGAAAGCGCTGGACGAGTCATTTTAACCAAGCTAACTGGTTTTAGGCATAAATTCTACAGGGTATATTGTACCCACACTAATTTAAAGATGTATTGTCCCTTTGACTAATTCCAAAAAAATAAAAAATAAAAGATTTCGAAAAAAGGTGGGTCATTTTGAAGTATCATAATAGTTATTAACTATCACCAAACATTTTTCGAAAAAAAAATTTTTTACTGAAATACAGACGTTTTTTTGTTAAAAAAATAACTTTGACTTCCAGTCAAAGTTTTCAATCAAAACATATCCCATAATGAAACGCGCTTGTTTGGTTACTCTGTACGCATAATCATAAAACTTCTTCATGATCTGTTTGAAAATACCTTCTTAACCGTGACGAGTTGTAAACAATCCTAATTTAGCATATGCATAATGCGTACTCATGGTTTGAAATCTTTGTTTACTTTCGCTCGTGACGATTTTCCAGATGAAATGTAATCAAACTAATTTACCTGTTAATTACGTAAACTTGTTGTTTTTGGCTCAAATTTTCGACTCAAAGTGAATAACTTTAATATTACTTTGATATGGCCACTTTAAATTTAGAATATTTTGACCTTCATTTTTTTGTGTTTCAAGGGACAATACATCTTTAACAAATAATAAATTTAATAAAACCGTAATTTAATTGCTTGTTAACCGAGGAAGACCCGGGGTTTATGGTTACATTAACTGTTTTGTTCTCCTTGCGAAAATATTTAGTTTTAATTTATTATTTTTTAAGAAATAAAAAAATGGTTACGTCGATTAATTATGGAGGAAATACATTTTTATTCGATTTTTGACTGTTCTTTTTAATCATTCTTATCAGTCCCAAGTAATGAATTGCGCTCCCAAATTATTGCATAGTAGGTGTTTCCGCAGCCAATTTAACCATAGTCATAGATTGATAAAAATTAAACGATATTAACCAATGAACGGGTTAACCCCTCGATATTATTTCATTCAAATCATATCCGATAAATGCGACAATTTTTTACCTGAAGGTAAACATTGTTGTGCTGTGATTGGGCGCCTTGATGTTCGGTAATGATTGATCATACCATGGAGGTTATACCTCCATGATCATACGTATGGTTAAACAAAATTACCAATAATTCACCGGTGAATAATTTTAGTTTCTGCGGAAACACGGCAATTAGGCCCTACTGTTCAGAAACAAACAAACGACATCACTCATAAATGGAATTAAAATGCAGGGCCTATTTATAAACATCAATTTAGCAATTATATTGTATTTTTAATGTATGGTTCTCAAAGTTTAGTATTATTTTAGACTGTTTAATTTTAACATTTTTACTATTTTTAAGAAACTACGGTATGTATTATATAATTTTATGAACATCTTTGTTAACTTAGATTTTTAATCATAATTTTGTATTTTTAATGTATGGTTTTAACATTTTTAGTATTATTTTAGGCTGTTTAATTTTAAAATTTTTTACTAATTTTAAGAAACGATGTATTATATAATCATGTATGTTGTTAGGTTTTATGCTGGACCTCTTGAAAAACAACAATGTCCCCTTTGTGGGACAACGTTGATATTGTCATCCAGTAGAAATATGTTTATAAATAAATAAAAATATTGAATATTCAATTCAAATTGGTCCTCAATGTTGACAACTAGTGTCGTCGGAGACTGGGCCAAACGTCATGACCTTCTGTTTAGTGAATACTGTTAGGATATATAGGCCTACTATTATTATTAAACTATATTATGTATATACAGTATATATATATATTATATTGGTTGTAGACTAGCCTGGTTGTTTTACCTAGAAGACTGCTAAAAATAAAGTTGTCAAAGACAAATTGTTATTATAACCTCATCTTAAAGATAATGATGTCATTTGAATTTTATCTTAAAACCAATTTAATCATCTTAAAGTTATTTGATGAAATTATAATAACCCAATCCTGCATAAACGTAGGTTAGATTATACATGTAGGTGGTAATACCTCCATGGATTATACTTATCCATTGTCATATCTTCTGTTTGTGCCTTGCATGTAACACTTAATATAGTTAAGCTACAATTAATTTTGGTATATTTCTACAAAGGTTCTAGAAACCTAAAAACATCGTCGAGAGTCACATACAACTGTATTCAGCAGTCATAGAAAGGAAGTAATTTGATTCCCATCAAGACGAAATGGAAAGACGTAAGCGCAACGTAAGTAATTTGACCAATCACAAGCGATGGATTATTACTGTCGTTTGTCATTGGCCAACTTGCTTGCGTTGCGTCGACGTCCTTGCGTTGCGTCTCTAGTAAGCTAGCGACGCAACACAAGGACGTAACGCAACGCAAGTGAATTGACCAATCACAAGCGATGGCTTATTCGCTTGTGATTGCTACTGTCTATAACTTCGCTTGTCATTGGTTAAAACGCTTGCGTTGCGTTTACGTCCTTGCGTTACGTTCTAGTGGGAACCAAGCTTAAGTTCGAACGCTGCGTACCACCTATCCCCAAACGTGTCATGCAATAAGACATCTCGTTTCTTCTTAATTTACACACAATTATTTATAATTTATAAAATTATCATACATATAGAATAAAATTGGAAATTAATGGAGTCTTCCGGCAACCATCCTACAAATGTAAAATATACATGTAAAGTACGGTAGCTATATGCAATTCAACAGGAATTTATCATTCTGAAGATTATTGACATTCGTCAGTCAAAGTGATATTCACAGAAAACCCGAAGGTATCTTGAGGTTCATAGATTGAGACTGGAAACAAACGTTGGTATTGATCTGGATCACCAGACATGTTTAAACTGATGGTCAGACTCTTTGCTCCATCAAATTCGGATGTTTCTACATTAACTCCTGGAATATAAAACAAAATAGCACTAGTAATAATATAGCCGTCATCGCCACCATCGCCAACTTCACAGATGGCAATATCTTCCATTCACATGAAGCACCACGGAAGTTGTTATGGACAAAAATTGTACAGTTTTCTATAATAATTTAATAATAATTCTATAATAATTTAATTCTATAATTTAAACCAATAGAGATAGGCCTACATACCGAAACCCTGGATGCAATATGCATCTTCATCACAGACAGTGTGTGTAATACTTCCACCGCCATCATACTCGGTTCCTTTCATTACCAGTTTGAAAACACGAAGGAGAGTATCCGAGAAATCAAACTTCCAGGATATTTCTGCATCTGTGGTATTTGACTCACGGTAGAGGAACTAAGTTATTGAAAGCAAAAACAATTGTTTGTTGTTGTTTTTAATATATATAATGAAGGGATGGGCGCTGTGGGGGTTTATGACTGAGGGGAACTCTGAGGGAACTACATAGTTATGCCTGTTGAGATTATTGATACTCAACCGTCAATCTTCACGTTTACGCCCGTTTCACTTAATTTAATTGTATTTATTTGACTTTTGATCACAGTCAAACGTTTAATATGCACCCGTTGATCATCATTAGATCTTAACACTTTTTTCCCTTCTTCAATAACTGGTAAACAGGTAAATTTGAATTGTTTCGTAACCTACATAACCAATGTAAGTTGCCGTGAATGTTTGGTGAGTTGATCTTTTCTTTCGTTTCTTTCTTTCGTTTTTCAAAAAAGACATCGGTTTGGACCATACTTACAGAATAGATATCTGGTTGTTGAGCATCAGAAGAAGACTCGTTTACGGTGGGATTGGTCGTTGGTACGGTAGTCGGCACCGTAGCAGCTGTCGGGGCGGTAGTAGGTTCCACAGTGGTCTCATATCGGGCAAGGTTAACATTGGTAAATGTTAAAGAATTCCAGTTTTGAATGGTGACGTTATCTGTACTGGATGTACGGTTGTATGTATCCATTAAACTACTGTATCCAAAACTGATGAATCCTCTGGTTTTCTCTGTCAATGTCGGTATGATAGTCCTGTTTCTAAAGCTACTTTCCTAAAATAAATACAATAATAGTATATTCATTAATAGATATAACACAATATTAATTCTAGTTTAAGAATTTGTTTTGATGATTCATGGTCAACGAAAGCTCGAAAATATATTTGTTGGAGCATCTAAAGAAATCCTTAAGAAATAAAATCTAGAGATCCTTCACTGATTCTTATTTGCAATGATGAAGCTGTAAAGTCATATACTGTATACATAACTGTATAACTTGTGTTATCAGAGGTTAATGACGATGTTGTTGAGGAGAACGGTCATGATGATGATGGTGGTGGTGGTAATAATAGAAGTCGGTGATGTTGGAAAAAATAATATAAAGATTACCGGCCAGCGAAGAAGTTTAATATGAGTCCATTGATCATCAGATGTTAACGCTTTGTTTTCCCCTTCTTCAATAACTGTTAATAGTTGACATAGCTTGTTGCTTTCTGCGTAGTTGGCCGAAACGCAACGGTAATCGCCCAAACATTTTGTTGCGCAAACGTGCAGTAGATTTTCATTAGTTTCGTTAACAATTAAATCACTTGAATTGAGAGTGTAATTCGATGAAATTTCAAACCTACCCGAACACAAACCAGCAGATTCACGTACAGCAATCATGCACACTAGCGCAATGATAAGATAGTACGACACCATGGTGATCTATTCAAAAGCACAAACTTCTGCGCGTCGTTTTGTCGTGTAATGCTTTTTTGTTACAATCATGACTACTTTATATTCAATTACAAGTTCGTTCCATTTAAAATCGATACATGTTAGCAACGAATGTGCCTTACTTTGTAAACACTCATATTCTAATAAGACTATGTAATGCCTTTTAATATATAGGCCCTTCAATATTCAATTGATTTTGTTGTTATTAGTTCATTATGAATATTTCCATTTTCATTTTAATTATGCATTATATCCACAAATGTTGTTTACTTGAGTCTGACTGTGTATAAATTAATGATATTGTGTTGAAAACAGAGCTTATATCGAAGTATAATCTAATATATTATTATGTATTGTCCGCTGGTTCTGTAAGTATGTACTTGGCAAGTTAGTAAACACGCTTTGTCAATATAAACAAATATTAGTATAATTAAATCGATGTGGTAAATATGAAGACTTTAATATAATTCTTAGACGTAATTACTTGATGGAGTTTCACATTATTCATTGTCACTCACCGTTTGCTTTTTATATTTACTTTACTATGTTTATTATTAATACTATTATAATTGATTATAATTATGATTTTCATGCACCATGAAGGAGCAATGCAGGTTCAAATACTTTTAATATCGGACTTTGTTTGTGTAGAGCATCTTGTGTATATGTTTATCTTTTGAAACTCTGAGGGTATCTAATGATCAGCAATTGCCGGATGGATCACCCTCATAAAATATGGTAAAAAAAACCCCCAAAAAACAAGTGTCTCCTTCTTGGTGGCGTGTTTACATAAACAGTGTCCTTGTTCCTTCCATTTACACTAGGGCGATAACGATCGACGATAAAGTAGATAAGCATGCATTTTTCTCAAATAAAACAAAAGAAATTGGATAGGTTTTCTTTCTAGAACTATGAATAGGCCTACTAATTTTACTGTCTTTGATAAAAATAACAATAATAATATTTGTTTAAACCCAATAAAATGGCGTCATGATCAATAAAAACAATAAAATCGCTGTATTTTTTCACGATATTATTGCTCTTATAATATATCATGTTCATCAAAGAAAGCATGCGATTATACTATAGTTATAGGATGACAACTTTTTTAGATTTGTTTTGCTTTGTTAAAAAATGCATATTTTATCGTTAGTGAATGGGCCTTTATCATTTAGGAGCAGGAGGGGCACTCTACTCACTGTATTTATTATGTTATTGCGCACTAACGACAGATGGACGTGATTCTTACGTCATTCACACATGGTGGCGCCGATCATGAATAAATTAATTATGCATAATTTGCATATACCGCTGTGTGTATGTCACGTTCACTCCCGTTGTAAGCATGGAAGGAGACAGTACCCGGAGAAAACCTTCTAATAAAGACGTTAACGTAGGCCCACAAAACCAGCAGTCTGATGAAAAATTTGTAAATGCGATTTCTCTCATTCATACTAAAATTCGAATGCTTGAAATAGAACAAAAACTGGCTGTGTGCGACGAAATTATAAAAGAAGCAAAGAAACTGAAAAAATATTGATTTTAGGTATGATCAGAAAGGAATAAGAGGCCCTAATGTGATCTTAAAAATGTCATGATTTTTTGGTTTCCAGTAATCACCAAAGAACTATAATCACCACCTTCCACGTAGGTATAAATAGGCCTACTTAATTCTTCAGAAACATTAACAAAGAGGGGTGTGATAAATTTCATTGTGAGTGCTCAAAAATACAATACTACTTCAGCAAAAGTGACACGTCAGTCTTTATAATGCGAGATGTACGCATGCGTATGTTATAAGAAGCCATATTTCGCTAATAACAACACTCCACATGTACGTACGTAGGCCTATTACGTGTGAGAGAGAGAGAGCGGAGAGTCACTATACGCCGCCGTTTACTATAATATTTAATACACATTACATAACAAGGTAAGTTTATGTCTTTATGTGAGAATACGATTTTACTAGAAACAACTGGCGATGGTATAGATCACAAATCAGGCTTTTAGGCCTAGCACAGTTCATTTATGATATGACGAGGCTGTGTGTTGCTGCTGTTCTAGTAGTAGTAGTAGGCCTAGCTAATAAGCTAGTGTGTGTATATGATGTACCGGCCGGGCAGGTACTGGATGATATCCTTCACCCGGCGCCTAGCCTAGTCCTAGAGTAGTAGTGTAGGAATAGTAGTAGTACTTGCCTAGTATACTATTACTTTACTGTAGCTAGGGCCTTTATAGGCTATATATAAGGCCTATTGTTGTCTATTATTATAAATAATTAATCAATAATAATAATACTATTACTAGCTAGCCAGGCTAGGCCTAGGCCTAGCTAGAAAGAATTATTATTATGATACTACTAGAAGATAATAGGCCTAAAATACCAAAATCCACACATCAATCAAGTTCAACAACAGGTAGCTGGTACTCTAGTAGCCTAGGTAGGGATGCAGTATTTCTCCACTTCCATCACCGTCCCAAATATGCATTTGGAGTCACAGCAAGCAAGTCGTCTCAATCATCTTTTTACTTCCAATACTAGCATTATACTATAAAAAACACTTATTATGCATTGATAGTAAGTACTTTTATAGGCCCTAGTACTAGTAATTAATTGCTGTACTCTAAAATGTTTTCTACTTTTTTATTTTACAGGCTAAATTATATGATTGAAAAAAAAATGTTGATTGGACTGTCTACGACGAGTTCAACAAGAAGAATTAATTTATTATTTTTTGTTAGTCTATTATTGGTATTATTACGGTGTAGTTTAGTTTCAGCCGAAGATTTTTATAAATTACTCGGCGTAGAACGTGATGCCACTGAGCGTGACATTCGACGAGCATTTAAAAAGATTGCTTTAAAACATCATCCAGACAAAAATAAGGTGAGCATGCAGAATATATAGTGCATTATTAGTGTGTTTATGATTCCCTAATTTTACTATGTTAAAATGAAGATAATTGAATGTCTATGTTATAAATTAAAAAATTGTTCAGATGTTGTTCTCATTAAAAGCCAAGGTTTTGTTATTTGTGATTTGAATACATGATGATCAACATTAAAGAAGTAATTCCTTTTTATTTAACCTCTTCTCCATTCTTTGATCAATCCATCTTATGTTTCAATGATTTACTAAAATTTTTTTTTAAATTACTGATATTATTAGGATGATCCAAATGCACATGAACAATTTATAAGATATAATCGAGCTTATGAAGTCTTAAAAGATTCTGACTTAAGAGAAAAGTATGACCGGTTTGGAGAGGAGGGTCTAAATGAACAAAACCAAGGATATAGAAAATATGAAAGCTGGCAGTTTTACAAAACAGAATTTGGTTAGTGTATGTGTAATTTCAGTATTGCTGAAAATTAGAAAAAAAATAGAAAAACAATAATAATCCAAAAATTAATATTGTTACTAGTGGTATCAGACAGTGTTGATTTAGTAATTAAAACAAATTGTTACAACCATGACTTCATAGAAACATGAAGTCATGGATTAAGTGTTAAATATGGTTTTAAATAAAACAGGATACAGGATTGCCTATCACTATGTGACAAAGCATTCAACCTATTGGTTGAGTGATCAGTAATTGTCTTCTATTAAGTAGAAATTAAGTATGTAAAATATATAATAGTGTAAAAGTGTGTTTTAAAATTATAATACTTTACTAATTTTATAGGTCTTTATGATGAAGATCCTGAGATTGTTACCTTAAGTAAAACAGATTTTGGTAAGTTTATTCTTATTATTATTATATTTAACCATCAACAGCACCCAATATGTTCTGGAAAAATGCTACCTGTAGGTATGCCTATTTTTATTCTGAACTACTGTAGCATAACTTAAACTGAGCCCTATGATTGTAGATCTGATTTATAGTAGTTGGAAACTATTTTTACTTGGTTTTTCAGAACAATCCGTATTTGGTGAAGATTTTTGGATTGTCAATTTTTATTCTCCACGCTGTCATCATTGTCATGATCTTGCTCCCACGGTAAGGCACTTTCAAAGGGACAATATTATATGTTCTTTGAGTTTTTAAAGTGTCCCATTAAAGGAATGTTACTCTTTTGTAAATTCATACAGATACGTTTTGATTTTACCCACTTTATGGCTATGTTGAGTTTATTGACATAACATACTTCAATCGAATCATCTATATTATTTTTTCAGTGGCGGGAATTTGCAAAAGAACTGGAGGGTGTTGTTCGTATTGGAGCTGTTAATTGTTGGGACGATAACCCATTATGCACAGCTCAGGGTATTCGTCAGTTCCCAACACTTAAAATGTATCCAGTTGTAAGTAATATATATACATACTTTGATTTTTTGAGTAAATCAGTATTTTTTTTATTAATGAACAAGAATTACAGTACTGTTTACCCTGGACTCTCAATTAATTATATCATTTCTATAGTTCCCTTTTCATATATCGTACACATATTCAATAGAGCTTCACATAATAAAATCTCAAAACACATTACCACAAAAAGTAACACACCACAGCTTAACACTTATTGACAATCATTTCTACATTAAGGTACTTGTGATCATTTTATTTAAATGTTTATTGTGTTTTGTTCAACCATCAAAGAATGAAGAGTACACAGGGTCACGAAAGCTGCAGGCTCTTATTAAACATGCTCTAAGGCAGGTCAAATCAACTGTACACACACTTTTTGCAGGTTAGTTGTGACAACGGATTCCCAATGTCAACATTATTTGTGTGAAATAAAACATTCGTTTAATTGTTAAGCTATGTCTACACTATCAAACAAGTTTGATATGCTCAAATATGGTAATGATATGACATAATTATGTCCATATATGGGCACATCACATTTTTCACATAAATGTTGATAGTGTAGATAGAGCTTTACATTATTTTCAATACTGAAATGTTGATTTGTTTTTCAGGAAACTTTAAGGAAATTTTATTAGCAGAAGAAAATAAAAACAGACCATGGGTAGTAAACTACTGTGGTTCACCTATTGGTATGTATGGGTTTTTGGCATATCCATGTGCAAGAAAGTAGATATACTGTATTAGTAATGCTATATTGAAAATATGAATAGAGTAGTAGTAGACTTGTATAAGATATTTATTTTGTATATTTTGTAGAAGATGACAGAGAAAGTAAGGAACTATCTACTGCTAATTGTTTTGAATCTGTGGATCAAACAAAATTTTCAGCAATTTTGGTAAGTTTAAGACTTAAAAGTGGGAGTTGGGGAACTGTAAATACCATGTATGCACAGATATATTAACAGTTTAACCTGCTCATACACATGTAAATTAAGATCGACTGATACATAATAAGTAAAGAACAATGTTTTCAGAACAAAGTTGTCAACGTTGCAACAATTGATTGCACAGCATCAAAGAAACTCTGTTTGAAACTTAAAATTGAAGAAAGTACAATCATGTTCTATGAGACAGGCAAGAAAGTTGGTCAGGCCGTAAGAACAGTAAGTATGTTTGTTTTTTGATAGAAAAAATACATTTATTTTATTGTAGGTATAAAAGTATAATATATAAGTATATAACAAGTTCATTTATGCCAATCTAAAATTGCAAAGTTACTATAAGATAAGTCATTAGCCCCTAAATCACTTTTGTATGTGCTTTATTTAGGAATTGGAAATAGATGAGCCCAAGCAAGTTGCTAAGCAGGTGTTTAAATTGCTACCTGGAATTCCTTCAATATCATATGAGGATCTACAGGTAAGGTTTAAGTAACTTCATGTTTGATACAAGAAGTATTATTATGAATATTATTATGTATGTGTTATTTATTCCCAAATCTGTATTTCAAAAGTGAATAAAATTCATTCAAATCTACACCACTTTCACTATCTTAAAAAACACATTGCATTTATTCTTCCACTAGTAATACTTTGTTATACATATTTTGTATGTAGGCTGGCAGAGAAAAATTAAAGACTGCAGAAGGAGCTGAACCTCTGTTAGTATACTTCACTAAGGGCCAGGACACAGATGATCCAGAACCAAAGAAATTGCCATTCTTTCTTAATAAGATGACGGTGAGATTTTAAATTTATTTTGAACAAGAGTCTGTCACTTGGCAAAATTGTTTGCTTTACCATACATTGCTAAATTAATCAACATGTCAAGCCACATAAAGCATTTAAAACTGCTAATTAAGGGATTTTCACTGCTCAAAAAAGGATGCCATATTGACTCTGGAAGACATTAAATGATCAACATAATCTCTTAAGAAAATAAATAAGCTTAGTATATATCACAATTAAAATTCCTATTTATATTTTCATAGGTTGGTGAATTTGACTGTAATGCTCAGGAGGCACTTTGTAGCAAGCTTTACATTGTAGGGCAAAATTTCCCAAAAGCTGTACTTTTTAAGCAAGGAGGAGAATACGAAATACATCATGGTATGGTATTGTTACTATAGGAAACTTGTTCCGCTTAAAACTGATATTTGGAGCATTTAAATCTTAAATTTAACATAGGACTGGTATAATTTTGGTCTTCAGGTAGAATAAATTTCTGCTCGGCCTGTTAAACTTTGTTAAAAAATCTTTTTAAAAATAAAAGTTTATAATGGGGTGGAGGATGAAGAAAAATATTGAAACTGGACATGTGCCGTAGCTGTGTATAGAAGGATGACAATTTCCAAATAAGAAAAACTCATTTTATTATACATACACAATCTGTCTATTATCTATATAAATGTGTTCTATTTTTAGGCCGAATGACTGCTCATGACATAGCTGCTTTTGCACGTGAGAGTGTAGATTCAAAATTACATATGCTTGGTCCTGATGATTTTCCTGATAAAGTGGTTAACAGTGGGGAGCCATGGTTTGTTGATTTCTTCTCACCTGTAAGTAGCAGTGTACAATAATATACAGTATTTAAATAAAAATTACACTCTCTTTGTAGCAATGTCCTCCTTGTTGTCAGTACTGAACAGTATTTAAATAAAATTTTCTCTTTTTCTCAAGAAACTGGAGCACTATAGAATCAAACTTAATGTATAAATTACTCTCTTTTTTAGCAATGTCCTCCATGTCGTCAGTTAATGGCTGAACTTCGTAAAGTGTCCCGTGACATGTTGAATATCAACTTTGGAACTGTTGATTGCACAGTGCATCATGGTATTTGCCAACAGCATAACGTACGCTCGTATCCGACAACCATAATGTTTAATGCTAGTCAACCGCACATGCATGTAGGATTCAGTCCAGCTCATGAGATCATAAGTTTTATTGAGGTTAGTTTGTCTCCTCTTTTTTACCCAATTTATTTTGAAATCACATATGCAAAAAGAATGTTTATTTCTGGAATAAAAAGTAACTTTGTTTACCTTATTTAAACACATAACCTTCTATTAAATTAATGATTACATTTTATATATTTAGATTTATAGGTCACTGTTTATGTATATGTGTATTTTGTATACTGTATGTGTATTTTGTGTAATTGTTTGCCTAGTTTATTGTCTTAGGTACTGTTAACATGCCATTTTTTTGCACCTAAAGTTTAACTTATAGTTTTATTTCTAAGTACTGCACAGTATATTATTTTAAGGAATGCTATCATAATATAAGTATTTATTTATCATTATTTTATAGGATACACTAAAGCCAATTGTAGTAAACTTGGATAAAAGCCTTTTTGATAATTTCATCAAAAAGAAGAAAAAGGCAGAGATGTGGTTAGTTGATTTTTATTCACCAACCTGCCCACCATGTCAGGCCTTGCTTCCTGAGTGGCGAAAACTAGCAAAGGTAAGTTTGGTTTTTATTGTTATATATTGCCGATAATCCAAGTTATCATATCAGTTGTGAAATATTTCACATTCTGCTCCATTAAATCCCTTGCATTTCTCGCATTGTCTTACCTGTTTTCGGATAAGTAATATCAAATTATAATTTAATGCCCAATTTTTATGTTTCAGATGTTAAATGGTTCTGCTAATGTTGGAACTGTTGATTGTACCAAAAACATGGATATTTGTAATGAACAGGGTATACATAGTTGGCCAACGATACGACTCTACCCATCGGGGAAACGTGGTGTTGCTGGTGTCCAGTATGTTAAACTTTCATCTATTGTTTTATCGGGAGTTAAATAAAATGAATTATAGAAAGAATATAATCAATAAATAGCTAGGAATATGATTATTTGGTAATTTTGTACTGTTTTGATTTTTCAGGCAATATAACAGCTTCATGCGGGATGCAAATTCTCTACTAGGCTGGTCGTTCACCTTTATGCCATCAATGGTTGTGACTTTAGACAATTCAAACATCAAAGAAAAAGTAATGCGTAGTAAAGAGCCTTGGTTGGTAGATTACTATGCTTCATGGTGCGGACCATGCCTGAACTATTTACCGAAATATGAACGTATTGCAAGAGCCTTGAAAGGACGTGTTAACGTTGGAAAGATTGAGTGTCAACAGAATGCGAAAATGTGCCAGAAAGCGAGTATAGGAGCATACCCAACTGTGAGATTGTATTCAGGGTCAAAGGTTGAAGGTCATTCTCAGGTATGTATAATAATCTGTATAATAAATTATTATAAGGTGGCATCAACTTTGTTTTCAGTTTTCTGTAAGACTTTCTTTTATATTGACATTGTGAAGTTTTAACAATTAACTTATTGTCTTTAGAATTGGTTTGGAGAGCATGTACCAGATATATCACCTGAATGGCTTGTACCACATTTAGAAAAGCGTTTTGCAATGTTTGAAGTAAGTATGAGCTGTATTTTTATATAGGCTTATTAATACTTCGATACCAAGTAACTGCTTATAATGTTATTTCAGTAAACTATGTGCAAAAATAGAAAACAAAAATGATGTTAAAGGACAAGAACATTTGTTATTGATTTTTTTTGTTTCTATTCTTCAGGTAAATGAAACTACTGAAAAAGTACCACCACACACAGAACTTTGATGAAGAGCAAAAGTGAAACATTATTTAAATAAATTATAGAAACATAATACTGTAACACTGGTAGTTAAATGAGATGACAAAAGCTCATCTCACGGTCACCCATTTCTTTCTAAGAGCAATAATTTACTATTATTTTTCAAATTTTGATTTTAGTTTATGCAATTTATAGTTGGGATTTGCTCGTTTTGTACAAACATATTTCTATCTCAACTGATCATCAAAACATAGGCGACTATGAAATCAAGGCTGAAATTGTACTTAAGGTCTGTTGATCATTTTAGTTAACTTGGACAGTTTTCTATTACTTATTCAAATTTGTAAAAACATTTTCCACTTCTACTTATACCACACAAGGCTGAAATTATTATAATTACACTATTTGTACTTTTTTGTTTTGATATTTAATATTTTGGACATTTTTTTGGATAATTGGGACCACTTGTTATTAAAGTAATTGAACTAATAATATTCCATCAATTTTCGATTCCAATTTTGTTAAATTGTTCAGAAAACTATAGTTAGACATCTATTTTACAATATTCCACAAGGTTGTGTTCACATATATTGTAAAATCTCTAATAGTAAACACTGGTCGTCTTCATTCTCACATTAGAGTAGTGGGTCAATACTTATTTTTATAGTTACTATTTATGGTGGGGTTGCTATTGGAGTATTTTTTTGAGACTTAAATAAAGACATACTTTTCAAAAAGTTGTTTAATGTTGTGTTTATTTCATAGTTTATATAGTCATAAGCAAATTAATATTTTGAAATGTTTGACTTTAGCCAGACAGAGATGAACACCAAGATACTTTTAACCTAAGATAACAACTTATCGCATTAATTCTGCCCGTTGGTCAGCATGTTTAGCACTGTATATTATCCGAATATCATTTGACATACTGTACTTCTGTATTTATTGCAAGCACATAAAAACTGATTATATTTTTGAGTAACCTGTAATTTATAAATGTTTACACTATGAATGTAGTAAATCATTTTATTGATAATAAAAATTGATTTTATTCAAAAGTTGGGATAGTGATGTGCCTGCTTCTACTTTTAAATGCTTTTAAAAGGAACCAATTATTTTGGCTAATCGTACGTGTCACATTGGATAGTATCATAAAAATTAACTTAATTAATTTTACAAAATAATACATTTTATCATGAAATATATAAACTGATTCTGTTCAGGATAATAAAAACCTCTGAGAAAATAAATTAAATGTATGAATTTATTTATTGTCCGTATACAATATATCTTGAATATGGGTTTTTTGCTTTTATTACATGCAGATTTGTAGATTATTTGTTTTTAGCATATTACCTATTAACGGGGCCGTAAATATAGAGAGTTCATGCAACTTGCCTGCATGTTGTAACCATTGCATTATTCTGGAAATATATCATGTTTTGTTACACCTTCCTTTCAGTAACCAAAATACCCACTAAAATGGCAATGATTGTGACTCTGCCAAAAATCGAAAATCTTAAAACACTCTCAAACATAACCATACTTTTCTCATGGTTCCACAACCTTTCTACTTTTTAAAATGTTTATAAAAATTGATTTACTGAAAAATCAGTTATTCAGTTTTCAAAGAGAAGAGATTATACAGTAGAACCCATTTTTTGGACACCTGTATTCAGAGAACACCTGTATTCAGGGGACACTTTCTTATGAAACAACGGCCAACCCCTATTAAGGATCTCACAAATGTCCCCAATAGGGCTTCTACTGTATCCCTCTCAACTGGAAATATCCTAAAAAAACTGCTCAATAATACATGCATTTCATGATTGCAAGTTGGCAAAACTCT
This sequence comes from Antedon mediterranea, assembly GCF_964355755.1. NCBI lineage: Eukaryota > Metazoa > Echinodermata > Crinoidea > Comatulida > Antedonidae > Antedon > Antedon mediterranea. Next base: position 12,245,275 of record NC_092671.1, on the reverse strand, counting down.
CTATATACTGTACAACTGTAAACATTCTCAAAGGTTAACATCAATCCTCTAAATCTAATCCATCTAAATCTTCATCTAAATCATCAAGTTCATTTGTAAATAAATCTTCATCAACAGGGACGTCATCGCCATCGAATACTCCTTCGTCGATAGGCACGCCGTTGACTTGAGTTACATCTGACATCGATAAAGCACCAGCCATTCCTAATTTAGATGATTCATCTATAAAAAGAAAATATTTTGACAGGGGTGACTATATGCAGAATGTATATTGTTGATTGACACGATATCGGATATGAGAATCGATTGTATCTATAAAGCTTTATCTGCACTATCAAACTTTATGTGATAAAAAAATGTGATGTGCCCATATACTGTATGGACATGATGATGTTGTATCACTACTATATTTGGGCATACCATTACCAAATTTAGGCACATCACACTTTTTTTTGTCAAACTAGTTTGATAGATAGTGAAGATAGCGTTAGTAATCTAAAAAAAAAAATAAATAAAAAATATATATTTCAATTAAACAATGATGGTTTACATACCTTCTGTGTGACATGCACCTGGTAGGCTATTTTCTTTTGTAGCACCCACTTGTTCCCCACGTTGAGAGGGCTTTGAGATTGTACCAGTGTTGTCTACTTCAGTAGCTAGGCTACCCATATCTTCTAATGTGATTTCTTTTACTGGACCAGTATCCTGTGAAATTTAATCAAAGTTAAACAATCAATTTGTTTGTTGAGGTGAACCAAACAAGATGTCACAATAATTCAATTTTTAATTCGGAAATTCACATCCATAGAGTCATAACAAAAAGATAATAATAACTTATACATCATAACTATATAGATATATACATAAAATAATATGGGTGTCCTCTTAATAGGAGTTAGCTGTAGTAATTTAACATATATTGCTCTTTGTTTGTTTTACGGAAAAGCGTTCCAAAGAAGGGGTTCTAATGTAGAATAGAAAGTTGACTAGATATAATATATCAAATCAAATATTCTTTATTTATCAAACATAAAACATTGTGAAATACAGCAATATAAGAATACACAATAAAAAGATGAAAAGGAAACACATAAAAACTCAAAAGAGCTTGATAAGTTGTGTCCCCCTACGTCCCTAACTAGCCTAAAAACTAATACTTAAAAATAATAAAAGCTAAATCCTGCAACAAGTATTATTTTTAAATTATTTGTATATATATTGTATTCAAATCCGAAAACCTGCAAACGAACAGTACTCCAATAGATTATTAAGTTGGCATCTTTATGTTCATACAATATTGCATCATCTGGCAAAGTCCAAGATAAGCAATTCATCTCAGTATTCAAAATACTTAAATGTGTCTTACCACTTCTCCTTCCTCCTCATCTACTTCTCGTACATATCTGGTATCATCCGCACCTTCATCATCGGCATCTGCTAATTCTGGTTTGAATTCAAACACTTCTCTTCCACTCAGCTACAAGTTAATATATTTACAAGAATTATTATAATTTTATTGTGGAATATTGTAAATTCCTTTCAGAAAACTGAATCAAAGATATTTTGAACTGGAGTACTATACAAATAATGAATGTTTATTAATATTGAATGTTCTAAGTAAAATATTAATTTTATTTAATCAATGAGTTTTGGCAAACTTACACCAAGAGCTCTTCCTTGTTTGAAATCATTCTTTTTCTTTGTCATTGTTTCTTCAAACATCTTCTTTTTCTCTGCAATTTTTCTCTTCTTCCAAGCAGTGAAACTTTCCAAAGTTAGTTTAGTTAAATTGGTAGATGCAAGTTTAGCCCTCTAGTTAGACACAAAAATAGAATTGTAAAGTTCTTTTCATAACATATTATACAAATAATGAATGTTTATGAGTGCAATGGTACAAATAATGGCACGAGGTGAATGATGAAAGGTTATATCAACGAGGCAAAGCCGAGTTGATATAACCTTTCATCATTCACCAAGTGCCATTATTTGTACCATTACACGAATACAAAACATTCATTATTTGTTTTATATAACATCTAGACGTTTTTTTTTCGTACACAAAAATGTTTCAAAAAGTACTATTTAACGATCGTTGAATAGTGCGTACTATTGCACGCCATGTGACCCACATTCGTCCAATCAAATGACAGGAATTTATATAGGTGTTATATAAAATGCGCTAACAAACTTAAGCAGAGAGTAAACTGATATGTTTTTGATATGCATTTATATTACTTTGAATATATACAGTTTCTTATATTATTACTAGAAACTTCATTTTTATCTAAATTTTGAACACTCAAAATCATAACATAATTTAAGCGTGAATTTATATTGTTATTATTATCATTCATGCTTGTGCCATTCTGGATAAATGTTTTAGTAACTATAATCTTCAAACTCTTCAGTTCTTTTCAGAACTATATATACGTGGTGTACTGCAAACATCATATATACTCTATCCTCGAGTATAAATCTCACCCCTACATTTATGCTAAATGGTTAACCTATGTTATTGCTAATGTACTCCAAGTTACCTCCCTAGTTTCCCACAAACCTAGGCTCCCTGAGACACCATACTTGATCCTATAGACTAATAATAAAACATAAAAGTAACATACCTCATCCTCAATTAGCTCCTCTAGTGATATCTTCTCCTCTTCCTCTTCGTCTGTCTTTTTATTTTTCTTAAGTACAAAGCCTGGTGGAAGCGCGTGCTTATACATGCACTTGTCGCCACCATTTGGACAAATCCAAAACCAACCATACTTACAATCCTCAATAGCTTGCAGGAAGAATTTACAAACCTAAAAACAATACATAATGTATTCAATTATTATACATTGAATGTATATTAAATGGAATATACAGTATACTCTGAAATGTAAAACATTTAATACATTATTATATATAGTATTTACAGCCTACAGTATATAAATATGAGGAAAGGATTGATCATGCATCAGCATTACTAGGTACTTATGTACCCCTCTAAGAGGCAATATCTGTATAATACATCTTGTATGTGAAAAGATGTTGTTTTGCATGTTTTAAATATAAAAGATAAAAACAATGTTTGAACATAGTCTTTGCATCATATTGCATGAGAATATTTCAATTTTACATAGTACAAAATGATTCTGTTCACATAGCTGTACATAGCATAGGATTACAGTTTTGTTTTTATTGACTTTTGCATATCACAATGATATAGTTTTGCACTTATCGTATATTATTTATACTTACTTTATCGGTCTTAGGTTGTTTAATCTCAGCCTCGCCATGCTTTTGATTTACAACGTCTTGCAGTTTTGCCTCGTCCCAATTATCCATAGTGTCTGATAGAAAAATACTGAACATGTTAATTACTATTATCAAAACAAATGTGAACATTAATGTGTCTGAAACTAAACAGCATTACAGTACTACTGGCGTAACCCCCTTCTTGTCTCAATTGCTGAATTGGGTTCTTGAAAATTCACACAGGCAAACTGTGTACACCGGACCTACGGTTTATAGTCCTTATCAGAGAAGACTTGTTTCACCATTAGAACTAGGAGCGAGTCGAACCGATGACGATATTGTTCACTCTTTAGGTACAGTAAACGGCGCCCCTGCCTTCACCACTTGGCAATTTTGACTCGCAATCATTTTTTTATTTCAAAATTTTAATTAACTTACCTTTTTCCTTTTCATTTCTTTCATCTTCATACATACTTTTCTTTTCTGCTTTTCTCTGTAATGTGAGATCATGTGAAAATTTGCATTTGTCACCTTTTTTGCATTGCCCTTGTTTAAAAAAGGCACACACAACAGACTTCGGGTCAACACCTGAAAATAGAACAAGTTTCTGATAAAAATATAAATAATAAAAAACAGTAGGTTTCAAATAATGTACTCAAGCTTACATACCTGATAATAAACAATATTTAATAGTGTAATATAATAATATTGTAGATCGTTCCTAAAAGGGGGGATTATCATTATTGATTTATTTGTAAGGTTTGCCAAATGTTCTTAGACAAATATGGAAATATGGGCTAAACTTTCATGCAATTTCTTTTATAGTGAAAAACGAAGTTATAGGAGTACTGAAAATAAAAAACTCTAGCAAAATAAATCAAGGATGTGTTTTAATAAAAGATATGTCTGTACATTAAATGGTTTTCAAAACTGAGTGCCATGCTAAATCAGTAAAACATACACAATAGGGAGCTTTCGATCTAGAACCTACTGTACATATTGATGCATAGAAACCAGCATCAAAGAAGCATGTCCTGATTTCTCTGCAGGTATTAAATTAATATGATTTAACTAGGTCATCAGTTGTCAAATTAAAAGCTCTCTAAAGCCGTCTAAAGCTCTGTCTACACTATCAAACTAGTTTGACAAAAAAAAGTGTTACGTGCCCACATATGGTAGTGATATGACATCATGTCCATATATGGGCTCATCACATTTTTTGTCACATAATGTTTTATAGTGTAGACAAGGCTTAACATATAACCTTTAGCAACTTTTTGTGCAGCAGTTACTGGTTTGAACAGTTTGTTTAATTCTTCTTGTTCTTTCTTTTTATCTTCCTTCAGCTTGGTTTTGCTCTGCATATCTTCCATCTTGTTGATCAAGGAATTAAAAATGAAAATGTATTCTTGAAATAATTGTAAGCATGTGTTGACATAAAATAAAACCACCCAAGATATTATAATTTTAACATCAAGATATCCAACTAAAAACAGTACGGGGCATGTTATTTGGGGCCACTCTAAATAATTAATTAATTAATACAGAATTTTAGTTTTGAAAATATATGGCATGATTAAGACTATAAACACCATACTGTTGTTACTTAATACTTCAAGACTGAAAATAAAATAAATTGTTTACAACATACCCTTGTAGTCTTTTGATTTCCATGTTGGACTTGTTTTGTTACATGTTGAATATATTTTTGGTTTTTTTGCCCTTTCTTGTTTTTCAATCCAAAAGTTTTATCCTATTTCGGAAGAAAGAATGAAAACATCCAGTTACAGTATGAGTTGAAAGTAGCCAAATAATTAAATAATGGCCATGTTTCCACAGTAAAAAAATTAACTGATAAAAATTATACCGATAAGTAAACGATAAATTTCCTGTCGCTTGAGAAGAATAATTTAATATCTCATTCAAATCAGATTATTATTATTATAGATGCAACCATTTTTTAAAGATGTATTGTCCCCCAAAAACGTATTAAAAAAAAAAAAAATAAATATATATTTTCACTTATAAGATAGCATACAGTATAAATGGTTAAATTCAACCAACAATCCATTGGACCATTGGCTGGTAGCCAATTTGACCAAGTGGATAACTATTGTGTGACATTAAAATTCCATATACAAAAAAAAAAAAATTGAAAAAATTATTTTTCAGGGGGACAATACATCTTTAACCTCAGACTTGAGTGAAAAATGGTTTTGTTGTGTTGTGATTGAGCACTTAGTTATGGCCAAATTTGAAATAACAATGATAATGTAATAATACCTATCTAGGCCCTATAGTCTATGCTATTTAAATAGGCATGCATGAGCATTAGCTCATAAATAAATAGAGTACAGCCTAGCCTAGGCTTATACTATAGCCGCTAGCTAGGCCTACAGTAGGCTTATCAATAATAAATCTCTAGGCTATGCCTAGCTAGAGGGTGTGTAACCGAAACAGCCGCCGACTGAAACGGCCGCCAACATTTTCTATGGGAGGCCAATACCGCCGCAGTTATAACAAGCCAATGCAGTATCATAAACGTACAGTAGTAAAGCCTATGGTGTATGAAACCACGGCACGATGGAGGAACAAATATTAAATGAAACCAAGCAATATATGTTTAAGAATAAAATCAAAGAATAAACATATTTTTTAGTTAAGTTTTTATTAAAATAATGTTTATCTATATATAAATTTACGTAAGGGCAAAATTCGGTAAATCGCGCCTTACTTGTAGAATTTTTACTCGATGGTATATAAAGTTGGTTCGTACTTTCGGTACTGATTTTAACCACCTGATGTAACCCTGTTTACTAATTAAATTGAGTTAGATAATTAGTTATTGACGATTAAAACGAATTTAGGTTCAACGATTTGCCCCAAATAGGGGTGTTTTCCGATCGTGGTATACACTGTTTAATGGATGTCCAACTTGAAAAATACCCGCACACAATAATACGAGGACGCTTCGCATTTTCCTATCTCCTCCTACGATAATTGTTTTTAATAGCTGAAAACCGGTTGAACTGCTCGAGTACAGCATCATAATGTTGAAGACAGGCCGATTTTCTTTAAAAAATACTATTTTGATAGATTTAATTTACGTTTTTACAAATGTATTGATTTGCGATGAATGGAACATTCCAATCTCTCAGTCTGCCAGTTTGGTTTAACACAAGTAGGTAAATTTATGAGCCCTTTGAGAATAAACTTGCAATACTTTGACAATACAGTACTGCAAATACCTATTAACCATTTTTGGTCGTCATTTGAATCGAACATTTCTTACTGTGAATACTGTTAGATGTAAAAAAATATATACAAACATTTCTTACTGTGAATACTGTTAGATGTAAAAAAATATTTACAAATAAACTTTATTACTGTGATTATGGGTAGGCTCTACTGTTAGATATATAAACACGTAATATACAAATAAACTTTATTACTGACAGTTGCTTCTCAACGTTTGCATCTATATATAAATTTACGTAAGGGCAAAATTCGGTAAATCGCGCGTAATTTCTAGAATGTTTACTCGATGGTATATAAAGTTGGTTCGTACTTTCGGTACTGATTTTAACCACCTGATGTAACCGTGTTTACTAATTAAATTGAGTTCGATAATTAGTTATTGACGATTAAAACGAATTTAGGTTCAACGATTTGCCCCAAATAGGGGTGTTTTCCGATTGTGTATACACGTCACTGTCTAATGTATGTCCATCTTGAAAAATACCCGCAGACAATAATACGAGGATGCTTCGCATTTTCCTATCTCCTCCTACGATAATTGTTTTTAATGGCTGAAAACCGGTTGAACAGCTCGAGTACAGCATCATAATGTTGAAGACAGGCCGATTTTCTTTTAAAAAATACTATTTTGATAGATTTAATATACGTTTATACAAATGTATTGATTTGCGATGAATGGAACATTCCAGTCTCTCAGTCTGCCAGTTTGGTTTAACCCAAGTAGGTAAATTTATGAGCCCTTGGAGAATAAACTTGCAATACTTTGACAATACAGTACTGCAAATACCTATTAACCATTTTTGGTCGTCATTTGAATCGAACATTTCTTACTGTGAATACTGTTAGATGTAAAAAAATATATACAAACATTTCTTACTGTGAATACTGTTAGATGTAAAAAAATATATACAAATAAACTTTATTACTGTGATTATGGGTAGGCTCTACTGTTAGATATATACACACGTAATATACAAATAAACTTTATTACTGACAGTTGCTTCTCAACGTTTGCATTAATTAATAATTACAAAAAATATAAACGTCGTAGTGGTGTATCGTTACATGTACTTTACTATTTCAATCGACTATGACAGTGACAGTTTTAACAAAGTATTAAATCGCAAATGTTTTACTATATTTAGTCACCGTTAGTGGTATATTATTTATAGGCCTATGAAAAATGAAAACAATATTTCGTTACTGACGTGGATAAAGAATATATTTAAAAATTGTTCTTCTTTGTACCTATCCTCTTTCCCATCCCTCAACCATAATTGGGTTTCTTTAAATGAATAAACAATTTGGACTAATTTTGTGGTAAGTTTCTCTTTCGGAAGTAATTCCCAGGGTGCTAATTTTGTTTGACTACATAAATCATTGTGTCTATTTATTCGTTTCTGTAAACGACAATGTATTATAGTCCTGCGGTACGTGCATTTGAAATCGCCAGATTTTTTACCCTGAAATTACTGTGTATTCGAGAACCATCTGTGGGCACGACCTAGATGGTACGCGAGCGAAGCGAGCGTACCATCTAGTTATAATAATTCACCATTTTAAATTTATTTAACGTATTCAAACAAATACTGTATTTTGTCCAATTTTAATTCTTTTCCTTACACTTTTACTGTACAGTAGGCCTAGGCCTACATTTAAAAAATAAATAAAAAACCCAACTATGTTTAGTCTGTTTACACAACATTCATTATTATACGATGATAAACATAATAATACATAAATAATTAAAAACATCTATCTGTTATATATTTATTAAGTCACATACGTGAAGTCATTTCAATCTGAAAAAAAGTAAAACAATTGTATTAAAGCCTGTTTTCCTGTCGACGTTAAGTTACGTTGAGTTGCGTTGAGTTGACATTCAACGATTTAACAGGAAAAGGGGGTAAAAATTAACGTTGAAAATCGTTAAAATTTTAAATCGTTAAAGTTGAACCGAGTTCAACTTTAACGATTACGATCGTTAAAACTGACCAATCAAATGGTCCACAAATTACGTCATTGCAGTTTGTGAAAAAATAGGTATGCGCTGACAATTCTTGAATGTTTACAACGCGACGATGTTTTTCACCTTTTTTGTACACTTTTAAGGTCTGATATTTAAAAAAAACAAGTGCAAGTTAAATTATAATATTAAACCAATTAAATTTAATGTTTGTCTTTAGTGTAAACCTAGATTAAGATATCAACGAAAGCATGTCCTAGGCTGGGTTTAAGCATCAAAACCCGTAACTTTTTCAATTTTCACGCGGTCCCGGCTGCGCGTGGCCGGCCTTATAGTTTTGCAACACTTCACGTCCGCGTGTCCCAGCAACGCTCGAGAGAACCAAGAAACTATGAACGATCGTGTAAAAATGTGTAAATATTAGCGGTCCGACTCGATCATCGTCATCGCTATTTTATTTTCAACTTTAACGATTTTAAACTCAACGCAACTCAACGTATTAAAACGTCGACAGGAAATCAGGCTTTAAACACACGTCGTTTTGATTACACGTTGTATGACAAACGGCACACGCGGCGTTTCATACATTCAATCGTTTCGGCTGTAAACCAGCTAGAGCCTAGGCTAGCTAGGAAGGTATACTATCCTAGGGCCTGTTTCTGCTGCAACTGCTCAAAATACGGTATAAAAATACGGTATTTTTTAGTACCCCGTTTCTGCTAACAATGCTTCTTGGGTGGTCGTGTTAAATTTCATCTTTTTTACCCAAATTGCCATTCATTTATTTGATCGATAATTAAAAGTCGCAATAAAGGAAGTTTTACGTCTCACTTTCAACAGCCTAGCCCTAGTGATAGAGATGTTGTGAGAGCACAGAAAACATCGTAATGGGGACAATTAATTCGTTCCCTCCCCGAGTTATTGTATTTTGCAATGTTGTACTGCTTTCGCAGGCTCTTCAGCTTTGAGTTTACTTGCTTTGGAGACAAGTCTATTCCATACTCCTGCTTTATTTTTTTAGAAATGTCTTTATAAATGTGGTTGTCCCTTTTATTACCTTAGTTGGCCAGACATTTTAGCTTCCCCACGCAAATTTATTTAGTAAAACTGTAACGTCTTCGCTCCACATTTTCGCCGAATATATATATACACGTGTGTAAAACAGCTGACAGCGACAGAAAATAAAAATACGAATGTTGACCTTTTGTCATGTAAAAAAAAAATACGGTATTTTTTATTGGCAGCAGAAACGGGTACAAAAAATACGGTATAAATTTGTAAATACCGTATTTTATCCACAAATTTTGTGGGGAAAATACGGTATATTTTTTATGAGAGCAGTTTCTGCTGCCAAAAATATACCGTATATATACGCATAATACGGTATTAAAAAAATACCGTATAATATACGGTATTTAGTTGGCAGCAGAAACAGGGCCCTAGATATAGATATGTATCATAATAGGCCTAGTTTTCAATAATAAAACATAAGTCTACTAGACTCGAGGCATACTATAGGTAGCCTAGGCCTAGGCTAGTAGCTAGTAGGCTAGGTAGGCCTACACTACAGCAGCTAGGCTAGGCCTAGGCTACTTACAAATTGAAATGTGTATTATAAACGAGCATAACAGCGAAAATAATTCAAATAGAAACTTAACCTCAATAATCTTTTCTTTTTTCTTCTGATCATTTTTCTTACTTGGTTGTTGTGCCTTCTTGGGTGGCATTTTGGGTTAATTATTTAACCCAACAGAATGATTTTCTTTTCACAGTGTGGCGAAATCGACCTCGAAATCGCATCGTCGGACGTCAACTTCTGGTGGATGTGTTATAGGGCACGTTTTTAAAAACAGATTGTACTGTATTTAATACTTTTCATTTGTTCTTTTATTATAATTGTAATATTTATTAATAATTCCTTAATAAATTTTATTCAGTTATTAATTAATAATTAGTAACCAGGCATTATTATGATGTTAAATTGAAAAACCTGTCTGCTCTGATGAGCTGACTAGATATCGCATCCAGTGAGAGGAGGAGCAGTGGTTTGCGACTGATGTTGGCGCTATACACATTTTCCATGGTGTAGCGGCGCATGGCATGTTATGAAACGTTATTTTCTTCTTCACTTCAAGCTTCTGACTCACACTATTATTAGAAGAGTCACAATTTCACTCTTCCATGATTATAGCATAGAGATATTATAGTGATATTATAGTAACTATAATATCTCTATGATTATAGTTACCTAAAAAAGGTCAAAACAAACTATGTATTATAGTTATTTTAATTTGCTTAATTAATATTGTGTTCACAATAAATGATATATTATAACCAACATTTTTAATATAAGGAAAGGAAACAAGAGTAAAAAGAAAATTAGGTCATGGAAGCCTACTTTAAAAAAACAAAGCCATATAGATGGCTGCAGTCGCGTGCGACCGACCGACCAACCTACCAACTGACCGAAATTACTGAACATGTTGAAATGTTTAAAAACATTTATATTTTTTTAATTTACACGTGCGTAGCCTGTCACTTTTGACGTGCTCGTATAACGTAATTTCGAGTTGAAAAGTAAGTCAAGAAAACAGAAATCGGGCAAAAAGAGTGCGCAACAACATTTAACGCGCAGTGCGCGCGCAAAAATCTGCGCACTCATGGCAATTTTGTAAACGCTTAAAATTGCCTGAAACGTACTCTTATATCATCGAAAATAAATTTTGAAAATTTTAAGCGCGAGTACGTACGCATGCGTTACATGCGCTACGCACGTAATTGTATTGCCATAATATGATGATTTATGCCCTGAAATTTATGAGTACCAAATTTTATTTAATTTCATGGTTGTGAAGATATGATTACAAACGTGATTTCGTTAAATCGTGCGTAGACCGCGTAATTTTTTATTGCGCACCGTGAAAACATCGATTCCTGGCCATAAGGAATATACTGTGAAAAATTGACTTAGCTAGATTAAACTGATATCAAGATAAGGTCAGAAAGCGATAAAACGCATAGTGATACCGGACCGACAGACAGACAGACCGACAGACCGACCGACCGACTGACATAGTGAACTATAGAGTTATATATTAAGCTCGTACACTATATAGGGTGCGTTTCTCTGATCGGAATATAAAATATATACAGGGTAAACAATAATGTAAACAAGACCAAAAAAAAAAAAAGAAAAAAAAAAGAATTAACATTGTAGTACCGGGCCTATAGCTGCAAATACTGGAAAAATAGCGCTTTCAACCAAGAAGAGAAAAGACAACAAACTATTATAATATTGTTACATTTTATTGTGCCAACACTCGGTCATCTGTTGCCAAATAAATGGAAAAGCTATTACAATATTAAAGTCTAAGTTTCTTTTCTAATCTTCTCTAATAATATCTGCTTGGCTAATGTAAAAACCGTCTACTAAGTTATCTGTAACAAATGAAAAAAAAAAACACCCCGGTCACTTTTCACATTTTATGCCTTTTATAAACAAACAAAAAAACACCCTAATAAGAAAGTCACTTTTCACATTTTATGCCTTTTATAAACAAAAAAAACCACCCTAATAAGAAAGTCACTTTTCACATTTTATGCCTTTTATAAACAAAAAAAAACACCCTTATAAGAAAGTCACTTTTCACATTTTATGCCTTTTATAAACAAAAAAAACACCCTTATAAGAAAGTCACTTTTCACATTTTATGGCTTTTATAAACAAAACAAAAAACACCATAATAAGAAAGTCACTTTTCACATTTTATGCCTTTTATAAACAACAAAAAAACACCCTTATAAGAAAGTCACTTTTCACATTTTATGCCTTTTATAAAAAAAAAAAAACACCCTAATAAGAAAGTCACTTTTCACATTTTATGCCTTTTATAAACAAAAAAAAAACACCTTACCACAGAAAGCTATTCCATATCTGTTATGGTGACATCTTTCTGGCGCAGTGCAGTTATTATCAGTACTACATTCGACCTCTAAGTAGCAAAATATAAAAGTCAAAATAAACAGGTATAATGTAAAGGCCGATTATCGTTATCAAAATTGTTTTCAGTAGGTTTGTGTCGTACGTGTATATCTGTACCTTTTTTTTTTATATAAAAAGACCATCTTACCACAGAAAGCTAGTCCATCTATAATAGAGCATCTCGCTGGTGGTGTGCAGTGAGCATCACTACTACATGCCTTATCTAAGTATAAGCAAATGATAAAATTCAAAACAAATCAAAGGCTGATTGTTCTTGTATTTTTTCTTCGATTATTAGAAGGATTGTGTTGTTGAATTGTAATGTTTCTTGTTTAATTAATGATAACTAATACTAATTCACAATTATGCATCAATATTATATATTTCCAACCTGCATTAGATATCTTAGATCCAAGTCGACAGCACAATATTAACAGTACTGTTGTAAATCGAAGCATCTTGTTTTCTGGAATGAAATATACAGAGAACGGAAAAATAATGATAATTATTGTATAATGAAAAACCAATTAATTAATTAAAAAATAAGAATAAAAAAAATAAGTTAATCTAAAATCGAGGAAAATTTATTTTAGCAGATAATAACATTTTACTTACTATTATTGCAACCCAGGTAGATCCGTAACTTGCAAGCTTGCTTTGCACAACTTGATTAATAATGTTTAGGCGCAGACTGATATCATAAAACGCAATATTTATATATTTAAATAAATTATAGCGCAATAGAAAATAATAATTTATTTATTATTATTTATGTAAATAATATTTACATAAATAATAATAAATAAATTTAATTATTATTATGAAATGATAAGCTTTACGATGTTATTTTTATCTGCTTATATATTATTATATTATATAATATCTGCTTATTATATAAGCAGATAAAAATAACATCGTAAAGCTTATCATTTCATATAGAACTAGAGAGCACTTCAATAGTGCATACAGTCCTACGCCTACTGATTTACTGGCTCCTGTGACAACACACTGGACCTTTAATAAATACAGCGATGTCATATGAGTCGAGTGGTAGCCCCAAGAGCCCCTTATGTCTTAGTGCTGAGTGTGATAAGGCTAATTTCACATCCTTTTAAATGTGAGTCTGGTGTAATGGTATACAACCTCCCACAGCTGAGATCCCGGGGTATTTTAAAATTTTTTTAATAAAAACCATGTCCTATAAGCTGTTCACAAACAAACCCACAATCAAATAAACAAACACACAGAAAGAGTTTCCTCAAGTTTACTAGTGTAAATCAGTTGATGAACTTTTGGAAACTGCATAAAAATAGTTTGTAGAACTGATAAATGAAGGTTTGGTAAAGTCCATGGTTTTAGAAATCATCGTTATTGTACATTGTGCATGAAATGAGAACAAAACGACGTAAAATAAAAAAACTGAAAAAAATCAGATAAAAACTTGGTTATCATGAAGTGCCCATATATGATTTTCTCGTTGTATTACCTCCGTCCGCCTACATTAGGAGCAACTCACTCAATCGCAAATTTATGAAATGCTCTACCAATATAGAAGCTGAGGGCTTCATTAAAAAATGGCTCTTAACAGATATCGAGAAAAATCTTGATAACAACCAATATGGTTGCCGTAAACACTTTTCTACAACCCATAATTTGGTTGATCTACTAAATGTGTTCTATGAAGGTACAGTAACATTCCCAAATCTGTTGGTCAGTTAGTTTTAACTGACTTTAGTAAAGCATTCGATTGTGTTGACCACACAATAGCAGTTTCTAAATTAGTAACACTTGGTTGTAGGCCTGAAATTGTACCGTGGTTAATTAGCTTTTTGTCAAACAGAACCCAACAAGTACGCTATAAATCCACCTTATCAATGAGTGTTAATCTAACATGTGGCGTCCCTCAAGGTACGCTCCTTGGGCCTATGATCTTTCTTGCTCTAATTATTGATGCCATGCAAGACTCGCCATGTAAAACTTGGAAATATGTAGATGATTTGTGCATAGGACAGATAGTAAAAAAGGATGTAATTTCCTCAATTCAGAATGATGTTGCTTTACTGAATGTATGGTCTAATGAAAACAAACTAAAACTTAACCCAACTAAATGTAAAACTATGTATTTTAACTTTCAAAGAAATCAATATGAACATGAACCCCTTTTCATTGGTAATGCTACAATTGAAATTGTTAATGAAACTAAGTTACTAGGTTTATGGATACAAGCTAACCTCAAATGGGACCGTAATGTTAAAGAAATTGTATCCAAAGCCAGCAGACGTCTGCATAAATTATATTATGTAGATTAAGAAAGTTCAATCTTCCGAAATTTGATCTTGTAGATGTATTTAAGAGTTACATAAGACCAAGTGTTGAATATGCTGTCCCAGTATGGCATTCTAGTCTCACTAAGAAACAAAGTGATATGATAGAATCTGTCCAAAAAAGGGCTTGCAGAATAATATTGTGTAATGACTACATATGTTATGACCAAGCACTCAATGATCTTTCTTTAGACACTTTATCTGATAGAAGGCGTAATCTATGCTATAAGTTTGCTCTGAATTGTTCAAAAAGTATTCATTTTGGAAAATGGTTTCCAGTGAAGAATGTAAGTAACATGAAACTAAGACGTGTAAAGTATCAACAACCCAAATGCAGAGTTGAAAGATATAGAAAAAGTGCAATACCATACCTTATCTTGCTTCTAAATGAATAATCAGTATATATCACCCAGTACAGCTTTGCGATTCTTCTTGATGCTTTTAGGTGTTTTTTTTCTATTTTAATATTTTAAGCTAAACTTTTTGAATGTTCCTGTATTGTATTTCTTGTGTAAATTGCCTCCTTTTTTATATATTATTATCATTGGTTTTATACTTTTATACAAATTTTAATATTGAACAAATGTAAATATCTTTGTAATTCAGCTAAGGCTGCGATAATGATATTGAAATAAATGAAATGAAAAATGAAATGAAATGAAATGAAAAAATGTTGTCTCTTTAGATCTTACTGTATTAATATGTATTGTGCAGCCCTTTGGTGTAACTATCGTATGAAGAATATTAGATCTCTTAATGTATGTTACAATAATGCTCTGCGCCGTATACTTAATGTCTCTAGAAGTAGTAGTGCCAGTGCAATGTTTATTGAACATGGTGTCCCTTCCTTTAATGAGTACATGCGGAAATCTACCTATGGTTTTATGCAACGTATGTTGAATAATGGTAAAATCCTTGTTGCTTGTGTTTGCAAAAATATGCTCCATAACTCCAAAATGTATTGTAGATGGAGAAGCATTCTATTATACTTAAGTTTAGAGATTAGGATTTTTTATTTTTTTATTTTATTTTTTGTTTCTGTTTATACGTTTATTAATATGGATGATATTTCCGAAATAAAAAAAAATTGAAATTGAATTGAAATTGAATTGTTAGGCCTATATTTTGACTCCATTGTTTTCTTATTGTTGGTTTGTTTGTTTGTCTTTCTAGTCAAAGGTTTGCTAGCGTAGACTAAACCTTTATACCTACATTATTCCCAATACATTAGGCCTAAATTATAAAAATGGTTAATTATCATGAAAGTTTCTGGTAAATGAATAAATAGAAAACAGTAATAGCAAACTGAAATATTATCCAATTCAAAAGACAAAATAAAACTATGGGTGTGTTTTTTTGCGTATATTTTATTCAACCACTGAGAATATTTTATTCTGAATCACTGAATATCATAAAAAAATACACAGAAAGAGTACATAACATTATCATCTTTTTCCTCTGTCAACATCGGCTCTGCCTGCAAAAACACCTCTATCGCCTGAAATAAGGATAAAAGAACAATTAATGTACAATATCTTTAAACAAAACACGAATCCACTAGGCCTACATATAGTATTTGTCCACCTCCCTCCCCAGTCTTTCCAACATTAGGATGGCGGATTCAAGATTTTGATTTAGGGGATTTGGGTTGGATCTAATTTTTGGATCTCTCGCCATCTCCCATCTCTCTCTCTCCCCCCTCTCTCTCTCTCTCTCTCTCTCCGGATCAGCCTATCATGGATAATGCAGGTTCACCTATATACATTTTTCAGACAGAACCGGAACATTTCATGAATGTTATTTCTTGCCATCCACCTCAAAATAGGCAGAAAATTACCGACCATTACCACTTTTGATAATTACCAGAGATTTTCCAAACATTGACCTGGTCGAATCCTATAGTGATTTAACCGGCATTTACTCTTATTTTTGTATGTACAAGACCAAGTTACTAAGTTATTTCTTTGTTCAACTGCTCTTAATTCATTAAAGCTGTTAAAATCGGAAAACAATTTCCCTCCATGCTACAACTAAACATCTTAAACTTGTGAGTGCAATAGGAATCATATAATGTTAGGAATAGATAAGTCCCATCTGATAGTTGGCCCTATTATATGAAATTATGTATATTGCCAGTTTAAAGGCATATTTTGTACAAACATTTCTGAATAAGGACTGAGAAGAATCGCTGATCAATTTGAAATGTCTTCTTTTTGCTTAACCGAACTCTAGGACGTAGATTTTGCAAGGTAATGTTAAAAGATAAGAGGCCGCAGTGCAGTGGTCCTTAATTGGAGGGATTTTTAATTATGATTCCTATTGCACTTATAAAATCGCAAGTTGTTGATTTTAACAGCTTTAATGAAGAGCAGTTGATCTAAGAAATTTTACAGCTATTACTTAATAGTTTTAGTTTTGAAACTTCGTCTAGTACGACAATGTATATTAAATTGCAGTTTAATCACTACTTGATTCAGGCCAAGGATTGCATTAACACTAATTTTATCACTCATTTTTATACACACAATGCATAATTCCAGACCAGTTTGTCCATCTGCTTCTTTGGAAAATTGTTTGCGGATTTCCAGAGTAATTTTGAATAATACTGTACAGGTGGAACCGTCATGGTAATAATGTTTCACGTATTGGGTGGAACTTAAATTTCAATAAGGTAGGAATCTCTGTTGTTGTGTAAGGAATAATTGGTAAGCCCTTTATCGAAAGAGATGTCTCATACACTGATGCATACTTACATATAGAATTATGAGAAACTTACCATCTGGAATAATAAGATACCTCCTATCTGTTAAAAAAAATTACATAACAAAAGTGTAAGAAACCTAATTTAAGAAAACGATAGTTTAACCACGATTTAGCATTGTATGCAATATTCAACTGATGTACTGTTTCCTATACAAAATGTATCATTGAATATGATAATTAATATCATATTAAGGGGTAACTCAAATTATTTTCAATTTAGGACGCAAGTCATTCTTGAGCAGACTAATGTTTGCTATGAATACAATTGTGCATGCGTGTGGGTGGATGTGTGTTGGTGTGTGTGTGATGGTGTGTTTGTGTGTTATATCTTATTGGTATCTTAGTTTTTATCTTCATTGTTTCTCAGTATAAAAAATCTCTAAATAATCAGATTACATTGCCATGTGTCATTGCTTTGAACACTATTATCATCCAAGTGTTTAAGTGCCTGATTGCCATATTCATGTACTTTTCATAATTGTTTATACCATTCCATAATGTTCTCTTGTTGTTTTGCAATTTTTAGTTCCTTGCCGGAGTTCTGTTTAACTCACCTTATTTTGACAGTCTTGTTTTTATGCATTGTTAATTTTTTCTTTTTTCCAATATTCATTTTGATATAATATTTTTTTATTTTTTTATACAGTGTATATTTATTTATATATATTTTAAACATATATTTTAAATTATATATTAACTAGTATTTTCACTGAACAGATTTATCTTTTTATATTTTCATTTTTACTAGATGTACAACCTTAACGCAGATGACGGAACATCGAACCACGACCGATTATCAAACATAAACTTCTTCCCCTTGCCCAGCTATTCAGACAACCGTGACATTAACAGGAACCTTGGCAATTCTACATCTAACATTGATCCCGACTCTAATTTTTTCACCAACAGCAACCACAGTCTCTCTCAATATTATGATCCTAATGAAATTCCTGTTGAATCACTTTCTGATTGCTTCTCCACTATCCATTTCAACTCTAGAAGCATCCTCAAGCACATTGATGAAATTAAACAACTCCTATCATCCATTAATCTGCCTTTCGATATTATTGATACTCTACAATTCTCCATTAGAAGTGACCTACACCCACACCCTTCCAACTGCGAATCCATTTTTATTGAAATTAAACGGCCTCATCACAAAAACATTATAGTGGGTACTGTATATAGACCCCCCTCCTCTGACCCAAATCAATTCTTAATTGAACTTGACATTGTCCTTTCCAATTTAACAAAATAAAATAAAAATGTTTATATTCTTGGAGACTTTAACATTGACATTCTGAAACATGAATCCGACAATACTGCCCGTCAATTCATTAACACACTGTTTAGCAATCACTATCTTCCACTTATCGACAGACCATCCCGAATAACAAATTCCACAGCCTCATTATTAGATAATATTATTATAAATCAATTTGATTGTTCTCATATAAGTGGTCTGCTATAATATAGTGATATCTCTGATCATCTCCCTGTTTTTAATATTTCAAACCTCTCTGATAGTTTTGCCACTAGCTCAAACAATGAAGAGATCCCATCTCTCAGACAGATTAACAATACGTCTCTTAACAACTTTTACCATGATGTCTCTAAGCTAACTTGGTTTGATATCCTTAATTCTAATGATCCTGACTTTGCTTATGACCTCTTTGATAACACACTAAAAGCCCTTTATGACCAACACTTCCCGTTACTGAAAAGGAACAATACAAACAAGAACAAAAAAATTAAATCTTGGATGTCAAATGGACTGCTAAAATCAATAAAGTATAAACATAAACTCTATGCAAAATTTCTTCACCGCCCTTCTCCTGCCAATGAAATCAAATATAAACGATATCGTAATAAACTTAACTCCACTATCAAAATTGCCAAAAGAATCCACTTTCATGATATTTTCACCAAGCAAAAAAATGATATTAAGGCAACCTGGAAATCAATTAACTCTTTATTGAACCATAAAAACCGAAACCAACACAAAGGTAATACCCCTGTCAACTGTAACGGAGTACCAACTAAAGACCCCGTCATTATTTCTAAAGCATTTAATGATTTTTTTGTCGAAATCAGACCCTCCCTTGCTAACAAAATCCCTCCCAGCAATGTTTCTTTCAAAGAATTTCTTCCTCAACCAAATCCGAAATCAATGTTCTTAACCCCTGTCCTAGAAGATGATATCATAAGAATTATCTCCTCCTTAGATAACAATAAAGCTCCTGGTACTGATGATTTCCATACTAAAGCCATTAAACATGTTATCAACCTTATCTCCCTTCCCTTGTGTCACATTTTTAATCTTGTCCTCTGCAAAGGTGTTTTTCCGAACAGGTTGAAGCTGGCACGCGTTACATCCAACCTTTCTAACTATCGTCCTATCTCCATCCTGTCAATCTTTTCGAAAGCCGTGGAAAGAGTTATCTATGATAGAACATTTTCATTTATCAGCAAACATAACATCCTCTTCAAGAGACAATATGGCTTTAGAAAAGGACATAACACCTCCATGGCTTTGATCGACCTCTCTAACAAAATTATTCATGCATTCGAAAATCGTCAATTTGGAATCGGACTTTTCATCGACCTTTCCAAGGCTTTCGACACCATTGATCATAATATTCTTCTTTTTAAATTGTCTCACTATGGAATCCGAGGACCCGCCTTAAACGTTTTCAAAAGCTATCTCACTAACCGCTCCCAATGTACTAAATATTTTAACTCTATTTCTAATTTTTGCCCTATCACCTATGGCGTTCCCCAGGGTTCCTTACTTGGCCCTCTTTTGTTCACCCTTTACATTAATGATATCCACCGAACCTCAAACCTGCTAAATTTTTTTCTATATGCTGATGACACTACAGTTTTTCATGCCAACAAAAATATCCAAACTCTTTTTGACACCTTTAATACCAACGTTATCCCCTTGTCCCAGTACTTTATTGCCAACAAACTCTCCCTCAATCATAATAAATGTAGTTACATCCTATTCGGAACCCCGCAGTTGACTAGAGGTATTGATGTGTCCCCACTTAAAGCCGTTATTGATAATCAAGAAATCCCCTCTGTAAAGTATAATAAATTTCTTGGCATTATCATCGACAACTTTCTCTCATGGAAACCCCATATCCAAGAAATTGAGAACAAAGTGTCTAAGAACCTTGGGATCATTTCTAGGCTTTCTTCCTTACTCCCAACTAATATTCTCAGGACCCTTTATTGCACACTCATCCTTCCTTATTTGAGCTATGGTAACATTGTCTGGGCCAACACTTACCCTACAAACATCTTTAAACTCTCTATCCTTAAAAAAAAAGCTATCAGGACTATATCTGGCGCTCATCCACTGTCACATTCCTCCCACTTATTCTCCAAACTCAATCTTCTCAAACTCTCGGACATTAACCTATCCCAGCAAGGTGTCTTTGTTTTTTTGGCCACTCACTCACTTCTCCCTTGCCATCTTAACGACCTTTTCGCTCCTAATAATACCGTTCATAAATATTACACTAGAACAAGAAATAACATATATATCCCTAACCATAACACCAATTATTTTCAACATAGCATTAGATATTCTGGACCTCTATTGTTTAACAATTTACCCCCCCTCAATTCCCTGTGCTGCTAACCGCTATTCATTCAATAATAACATTAAAAATTACCTTTTGTCTCATTACTGATCGATCTGTTTGATTTGGTCGTTGTTTCCATGTTCCGTGACTTGCTACCTTTATTATTCATTTGTCATCATATTCACTATATGCCATGCAGCTGTACTTTTTTCTGTTCTTCTTTTTTTACTTTTTATTCCAACTTTTATCTACTGGTTTTATATATATTTTGTATTTCTTTATTGTTTAATTAATTTATTTTCTTTATTTATATTTTTTTCTTCTCTTAATTTAAATATGTAAAGGCAATACCGTCACAAAATTGTAATCTTTTTGGGATTTGCCTTCGTCCATTTTCTTGTTTTATCACTTGCCATTTTGTTTTTGTTTCTTTTGTCTTTTGGACGTGAATAAATGTTCTTTGAATTGAATTGAATTAAATTATAATAACTTACAACAATCAGCGAGTTCCTCGTTATTTGGGCAATCATTAGGATTCTCACAACCACATGGATCAACTTTAAGAAAACAAATCATAGGTGTGATTTACTATAGACAATAACACCTAAATAAATTCCTGTCATTTGATTGGACGATTTGTGGTTCAGATTGCGTGCAATAGTACGCACTATTAAACGATCGTTTAATATTACTTTTTTTCGTGTACGAAAAAATAAATCTTTTCGCGTTTAGATTTTTTTTTATACTATTGCTTTTGAAATACAACAGTGCCACCACCTATTTTGTACTTTCTTCGCGAATATTATTGTTATGAAAGCGATGAAAGTACATTTTTGGAGAGGTAGTCATAGTCATAGTCATATGTAGTCATATATACTTTATTGTCCATTTAAAAAACAGAAATGTGATTTGAAAACTGGCAAAATACAAAAATATAAAATACAATTTACAAAAACACACACAAAAAGTTAAGAGGCTAAAAATTGTTAAAATTAGATAAAAATTATCGGTTACATTTTACCTTTGTACTCTGGAGTTATATAAGTGTATAGCATTAGGTACAAACGAGCACCTAAACCGTTTTGTTTTGGTATTAAGTGCACGTAGTCTTATGCCAGAATTCATGAGAGTAAATTGTTTGTGAAGAGGATATGTTTCATCATCAATGATAATTTTTACTTTTTTTAACACATTTTCTTTATACAAGGATTCAACATCAGGTAAGTGCTCTCCTACTAGTCTAATTTTTCTATTTCCTATTCGATTAAGTTTAATTTTATCTTTTTGCATTGTATTACCATAAAAACAAACATTACAAAAAAGTATTACACTGAGAATTACAGAGTTATAAAACAATTTAAGTATAGTTTTGTCAATTTGTAGGTACTTCATTTTTCTTAAAATAAACATCCTTTGGTTGGCTTTGCATGTGGATTTATTTACATTATTTATCCAATTTAGCTTATTGTCAATTATACAACCCAGATATTTGTAATCATTTACTACTTCAATCTCATTTTCATTTATAATCAGAGGTTCTAAGGGTTCTTTAATTTTCCTAAAATCAATTTGCATTTCTTTTGTTTTCTTTATGTTTAGTTTCAGGTTGTTATTGCAGCACCAGTGATAAAAATCGCATCCTAGTTGTCTATAGCTTGTTTATATATAGGTATGTACTAATTTAGATCAAAAAGGGCATTTAAATTAGCTTTAGGTAGTTTTTAGGATTTTGATTACTTAATGGGAACATCTCTACAAGACTGTTACTGTTTTAATCAATGTGAATCAAATGTATAGGACCTATGCATTGGATATATAGGCCTACCATTTATTTGATTCAAATGACAGGAATCTATTTATTACAAATAATGTAATTTGGTGAATGATGAAAGGTTATCATCAATCAACTCATGCCAATATTTGTACAATTACACTCATAAATATTCATTATTTGTATAATATATCATCATAATTGATTAAGACTAAAATACCGGTTCTTCTACGATTCATCGCACATAAACAACGCCGGAGTTGGGGAGCGTTTGTGTGTAAACTCCAGAGTTAAAAATAACTTAACTTAAAATTAATAGGACATTAAAAAAAGAAAACATACGATAAAAAATAAAAATATTGCAACATTTAAAATACCGAAATATAACAAGTTGTGTATTATGTTTGGAATAAAAGATAGTCTTTGATTTAAGTGGTCTAATTCTGCCAATTATACATTTCTAACCTTCTTTAGATCGGTGAGGTATCTCATTAGGTTGACAGCACGATATTAACATTGATATTATTGTAAATCGAAGCATCTTGTTTTCTGGAATGAAATCTATGAAGAACGGAAAAATAATGACACTAATACATATTATGAACAAAATAGAGCAAAGAGCTAAATTAAAAACCAATTAATGAATTAATTACCTAAAATAAGAATACAAATTAAATTTAAAAAATCAAGAAAATGCGGTTGACATTTAAAGTATTTTGAATACATGTGTCTTAATGCTTGTATAAAAATCATGTTTTAAAAATAATTGTTTTTGTGTTTAGCTAGTAGATAACTTACTGTTAAAATCCAGGTAGATCCGTAGACCCAGGTAGTTGTTGCTTTGCACAACTTGATTAATAAATGTTTAGGCGCAGGCTGATATTTATATATTTAAATAAATTATAGCGCAATAGAAAATAACAATGATACATTTTATTTATTTATTATTATTTATGTAAATATAAGCAGATAAAAATAATATCAAAAGCTTATCATTTTATATAGAGGACACTCCAAGAGTGCATACCTCCGCCTACAGTATGAATTAGTACTGAGTGTGATAAGACTAATTGCACTACATCATTTTGAATGTGAGTATGGTGTAATGGTTATTTCTTCTCACAGCTGAGATCCCGGGTTCTATCCCTGAGGGTATTTTTTTATAATTTTTATAATAAAAACCATTTCCTCTAAGCTGTTCAAAAACAAACCCAAACCCACAATAAGACTCAAGAAAGGTAATTTTTTGTTCCTGAACAACTCTCTCTAATTTTTGCAATATGACCGACAGCAGAAATTGGTCTGTAGTTGTTCATACTCTCTTTACTACCCTTTCCTTATAGATTGGGGTCGTCCTTGCAACTCTCCAGTCACCTGGGATACGCCCAGACATAAGGGAAAGGTTTACAATGTGACATAATGGATATGAGATATATGGCGCCGCCAACCTCAAAAGCTTACTATCAAACTCTAATACATCAAGGTTTTTTTTCAGGTAATTTGTACAATCTCGTTTTGATAGTATTTGCATCAATATTTGTAAAATTAAAAGAATATATACATAGTGGATTATTCCATCTAGATACACTTGGCTTGCTATCAAATGAATTTGCCATTTTAACTCCGATGTTGGTAAAATACTCATTAAAGTTATTGCAATCAATATTAGTTAATAATGCGGTTAATTAATTAGTTTAATGCGTTTTTTAAACACATAAGTTCAGTTATTACTTCGGTTCAGCCTGGTTTTATTCCTGGAAGATCGTGTCAGACCAACCTCGCATTGCCTCTTTCTACAGCATACAATACTCTGAATAGAAGAAGCAATGTGATGTGGTCTACACTGATTTTTCTAGAGCATTTGACTCGGTCCCTCATGATTTACTTGTTTTTAAGATTTCAAAGTTTGGTTTAAAAGGCAATCTTCTTAAATGGTTTTCAGATTATTTGACTGACAGGAAGCAGAGGGTAGTCATCAGTGGAAACTGTTCTGAGTGGCTTCCTGTACTTTCTGGGGTTCCGCAGGGGTCAATTATTGTATTAAAAAAAAAAAATAGTGCTTGTATTGCATTTCCTTTTCCCAGTTAATTTATTTAACTCGTTCCACATTTTTTGGGGATTATATTTATATTTTATATTAACAGTGTTAAAGTAATTGTACTTGACCTTTTTTATTTTAGTGTTTACCAAGTTTCTGAGTCTTCTATATTCAGATTATAATTCTGGATTTAAATTTACCTTACTTTTAATATAATCTCTTTACATTAACTTAATTATTTCAGGATACCAAGATATCTTTTCACCCAGCATGATTTGAGAGATGTACAGTAACTCTTAATATGGGGAATTTTTAACCCTTCTTCGTCAAAATTGTCAAGCATGACTTTTCTTTTGACTTTATCGGGTTTTCCGTTCCATATAAATTTAAATATTTTACTTTGAATATCTTGAAGGAAACAATCGGGTGGGTCTGGTAAATTTGAGAAAACATACGTGAATATCGGGAGAAACAGTGACTAAATAATAGTTGCTTTTGCAAACAAAGTAAGCGAGCGTTGTTTCCACATATTTAATAATTGTTCAGCATTCTTAGTTTTATCTGGAAAATTGAATCTGAAAATATCATTAAAATTACAAGAAATATTAACACCCAAGTATTTTACTGGGCCTTTGGTCTATGAAATACTTTTCTCAGATGGCGTTTTATAGTCGCAGTTTCTTAACGATCCTATTCTCATAATGTTACTTTTTTTCATAATTAATTCTGAATCCAGAATATATAGAAAATTCATCAAGTATATCTATAATCGGTTTAATTGAGTTTTGGTCTTTGAGAAAAAACACAGTGTCATCTGCAAATTGGCTAATTCTTATGTCTACATTATTGTACTCTATACCTTTAAATGTGTCTGATTGACGTACCATGTTACCCAGTGTTTCTGCACAGATTATAAAATGATATGGGGATGAGGGACATCCTTGACGCGGGCCTCGTTTTCAATTGAAGAATTTTGAGGTTCCCCCGTTATTTATAACGCAACTACCAATGTCTTTATATAATATTTTTATCCAATTTATCATATTTTTACCAAAACCAAATCTCTTAAGAGACATATCAAGGAAGTTCCATTTCACCTTATCGAAATCTACAAAAAACAGTAAGGTTGGCTTGTTGTGCATTTCTGCATATTCTATTACATCATAGACTAATCTTATGTTTTCTCCAATATATCTGCCTTTAAGAAAGCCCGTTTGATCAGGATTAATTACTGATGGCAGCACACATTTTAAACGAGTCGCAATGGCTTTTGCTAAGATTTTATAATCCACATTTATAAGCGAGATAGGACGCCAGTTTTTTAATAATAGCGGAGATTTATCTTTTTTTTCGGTATAAGTGATATCACCCCTCGTTTCTGGGAGATACTTAAAAACCCGGATTGGAAAGAATAATGGCAAGCGTTAATTAGCGTATCTTTTATATCATTCCAAAATAGTTTATAAAACTCGGCAGGAAAACCATCTGTCCCAGGGGTTTTATTGTTATCCATCGTTTTTAATGCTTCTAAACATTCAGTATCTCTAAAGGGCTGGTCACATATAAATTCATCATCTTTATTGATTTTATCTATGTGTATCGTGTCAAAAATATCAGCAGGGTTGACATTGTTATTTCGCCTTAAAACTATATAATGATTCATAGAATCGTTTTTAGTCGTGTGGTCACGACTCTATAGTTCACTATGTCAGTCGGTCTGTCGGTCTGTCTGTCGGTCCGGTATCACTATGCCTTTTAGCATGCGACTTATGGCTGTTGGCCTTGTTCTTCATTTTATTATATCGTCGGGGTTACTTATGTCTCCATTTTCTGTTGTAAGTTTAGTTATATGCTTTTTATTATAATCCCTCCTCTCTAAATTAAGAAAAAGTTTTATGCTTTTTTCTCCTTCTTCTATCCAACGGGCTTTGGATCGAATCAGTGAGCCACGTGTTCTAATTTCATAGATTGATTTTAGTACGTTTCTTTTAATTTGGATCATTTCGGTTATTTTTTCATTACTGTTTACGCAATATTGCTCTTCTAAGGTTTTGATTTCATTATTTAATCGATCCACGTCTTTTTTAATTGTTTTATTTAGTTTACCAGAATACGACATTGATGTTCTTCTTATAATACATTTTATCATTTCCCATACCGTATGTGGGTTATTTTCTAAACATTCTTCTTTTGTGTTTTTTATGGTTTCTTTAATTTCTTTAACATATTGTGGGTCACTTAAAAAGGCTTGTATTTAGTTTCCAGAAACCTCACCCTCGTTTACTTGTTATTCCATGTATTGATAACGTAATCAATGAATGGTCACTTTTAAAACCCGGTGGGAGCGTGTGAAAGTTACTTGATCGTTTGATTAGAAAAGTTAGCAGAATCACTGGTGTGTATTTGCCTTCAGTTGACTCCATGTATAGCGTCAGAGTTACAAATCTGTTTTAGCATATAATGACTGATGAGCCTCATCCTCTCCATGATGTTTTTATCAGTCATTATATCCCCAGAAGTGGTATGCGAGTTCTTGCTTTTGCCACCAACAGATACCGTGATTCGTTTGTAGCTAAGGGTATTGGTTTCTTTAATGAAGATTATAAAAGGTAACTTGTGGGGGTGGGTCTGACCTTTTATTTGTTTTTCATATGATTATTGTTGTTTTTGTAAGCTCCTGAAATTTCTCCTTTTGGAGATAATAAAGTATGTCTCATGTCTATATCGCGTTTCAATCACACAGGTCTCTAACAAACACCACTTGATTGATTGGCAGGAACGAACGTACGAACGAACGCAGTAAATGTCATATTAAAATCATGAAGTGTGATAAGATTGCAAGACGTACGGTATTATAACAAAAATATGCGATACATTTAAAGTAATTATCTATAACTATTATTGTTATACGTTCTCGAAATATGTCTTTATCATACGCACGTAGGAGTGATTATTGTAGGGAATCACGATGACTTATATCAGTAGAGTATTCATTGTCGTTTCAATACTATGATAATATTATATTCAACAATTTAAAACAAAACACCCACATTTAATGGCTCATCAGAAAAATGACAAACACTTTTTTTTTAATTCAAACTTTGCCAGACAAGCTTTGCCAGACAACTTGATGACTGAAAGCTGATTTATTTTTTTTAATTTATATATATATATATATATATATATATATATATATATATATATATATATATATATATATATATATATATATATATATATATATATATATATATATATATATATTTTATTAATTAATTGCCGACTTTCCGACAGCAGCACCACGCAAACAAAGGCAACGCTAACAAATTGAAACAAAAAATTCCTAGAATCCACCTAAAAATCGTTGTCCAGCTTTAGAAACATTTATTCAGGCTATGAGGAGGATGTACAAAACTGCGTCCCGAGTCCAGATAAACGTGACAATCTCTCAAAACAAGAGAGGCAGGCCATTGCCAAGTTGCGTCAGCGTAATGATATCATCATTAAACCCGCTGATAAAGGTTCTGCCACTGTTGCTATGGATATCAAATTTTATGACGAGGAGTCCTTAAAGACAGCTCAACAATCCTCTTCATTATCGTAAACTTACAACGGATCCCACCTCAGAAATTGCAGATAGGGTGGCCAAATCTGTTTCTGCGATGGTTATAAAACACTCCATCGATTCTAAGATTGGACCTCATTTGGCACAGGTTAACAGGTAGAGAGACATGTTTTTGAAACCTTACAGAAATCACGATTTGAAATTTGATAAATCAGGTTTTTACTAATTATTTTGTAGCAATTTAACTGGTAACTCGTTTATTAATAGTTATAATTGAAGTTTGGTCTGGATTTGAATATTTGGGACGTAGGATTGAAGTTATTTTTGTGGATTATTTTCTTAGGCCTAGAACTTGTGTTTTGATATTTTCAAGGTGGGGAATAATGGTTGCTCCAGGGTCCAAAGCTAGGCCTACTAAGTCAAAGTCAATTGATACCCAACATAGAAGTGACATTGATGAATTGTTTAAGTATTATATTGTGTAAGTGTGCTTCCTGTGATTCACCAGTTCTGAAATCAGATAGGGGAATTATTTGTGGCTTGTGTAAATGTTGGTTTCACTCGCAGTGTCAAGGTGTGAATAAGACGAAGTATGATTTGTTAACTAAAGGTGATCCTTCTATTTTTTGGTATTGCCGTACTTGCACTACACTAGCGGGAAATCTTATGAAAGTTCTAAACGACGTTAGTAGTAATCAGAATCTAATGAAAGCGGAAATTAATAGCATTAAAGTAGATGTTAAGAAAAATATTGATGCGATACAACATTTTTCAGTAACACATACTGAACACTAAACTGATACAAATTTCGAAGAGATGGTTGAAAGGAAATTTGATGACATGACTGAAAGACTTAGTCGGAGAAATAATGT
Organism: Antedon mediterranea; assembly: GCF_964355755.1. Taxonomy (NCBI): domain Eukaryota; kingdom Metazoa; phylum Echinodermata; class Crinoidea; order Comatulida; family Antedonidae; genus Antedon; species Antedon mediterranea. The sequence continues at coordinate 12,215,897 of NC_092671.1, read as the reverse complement.
TATTGTCTTTAAACTTAAGGAGGGTGACTCTGCTGATGGTAAAAAGAGGAAATTGCAGGATTTTAACTCGCTAAAGAAGTTAATTGATGGAGAATTGTCAGTAAAATTTTGTCATAGGCTTGGCAAACGAGAGGATGATAGATATAGGCCGTTAAAAACTATATTTTTTGATGAGGAGAACAAGTTTAGATTTATGCATGGCGTCCGTAATAATAAAGATTGTAATATAAGTATATCTCATGATAGAACCCAAGCAGAGCGGTCTGAATATAAAAAGTTGCGGCATGCTTTAAATGCTAGGATCGAGGCGGGCGAGAAGGATCTAGAAATTTGATGTGGCCATATAAAGAAAAAACCTCAGCGTATTTAACACAGAACATATTAGGCAATCAGAAAAAGACTTTAGTTTAAAGAATTCTTCATTTTTTTTCTTGTTTTTACACAAATTGTGACTCTTTGTTTAATAAGAAGGATGAGTTGGTTGCAAGAATAGCTAACGAACAACCTGATTTTATTTTTTTAACCAAAGTTTTCCCTAAGAATTATTTATTCGAAAGTTACTTCAATTGTTTGTGTCTTAATGGGTATCAGTTTTTTCATCCAGAAAACTCAGTTCAGGGTATTGGGATTCAGTGTTAGACGTTTGTTTGAAGGCAGAGTATACTGAATCCATTTGTTTAAATTTGAAACTTTCAACAGATGAAACAATTTGGATCAGATGTATTTATAGAAGTCCCAATAGTACACCGGCCAATAATGAGTTGCTTGAAGATTTGTTAAGGAAGGTAGAAAATTTCAATTCATATCACATTTTAGTACAGTAGTTGGAGATTGACTTGAAAGATAAAAATGGAGTTTTTGTGTCTTCTAATTCAATGAAAGCAGAAGTTTTTAATACTGCCTTTATTTAGGTTTTTACTGAGGAAGATTTAACCCAACCTCCCAATTTTGATGAAGTAAAGACGGATGCTTTGATCGATTCAGTTATGTTTGAAGTAGACGAAGTTATTGAATATTTCAAGAGCTTAGATGTAAATAAATCTCCTGGTTCAGACATGATTAATTCTCATGTATTGAAAGAAACTTCAGAAACAACTGATGGAGTAGTTACTTTACTTTTTAATAAATTGATGTTTGAAGGAGTAGTTCCATGCTCTTGGAGAAGAGCCGATGTTGTCCCTTTGTATAAAAAAGGTGATAAGTCTGAACTTCTCAATTAAAGACCAGTTAGCTTAACTTCTGTAATGTGTAAGTCAATGGAAAAACTTGTTAAAGACAAAATATACAAACATCTAGAATCACATCATTTAATTTCAGATCAACAACATGGTTTTTGCTCTGGCAAGTCGTGTACAACTCAGTTAATTGAGGTAATTGATTTGTGGTCAGTATGGTTGGATAAAGGTTTTTCTTTTGATTGTATTTATTTTGACTTTCAGAAGGCCTTTGATAAAGTGCCTCATGGTAGATTGCTATCTAAACTCAGGTCTTGTGGTATTTCTAGCAACTTGTTAAGGTGGATCGAGTCTTTTTTGAGTGATCGAAAACAAAGAGTTGTGGTAAATGGGAATAAGTCGGTGTGGCGAGATTTTATTAGCCGAATGCCTCAGGGCAGTGTCCTGGGGCCATTATTATTTGTCATTTTTATAAATGATCTACCAGACGCTATTTCCCAATCGGTCATTAAGCTCTTTGCAGACGATACAAAGTTGTTCAGAATAATTAAATCCGATTCAGATAGAAATTTAATGCAGACTGACATAGCTGCAATGTGCAAATGGTCTCATGATTGGCAGCGGCTACCGTTTAAATTGACCAAGTATAAAGTCATTCATTTTAGGTCAAAGAATTGGATGTATTAATACTTTATTTTGGCAGCTACCGTTTAATTTGACCAAGTGTAAAGTCATTCATTTTAGGTCAAAGAATTTGATGTATGAATACTTTATTGGCCTTGGTGTAACAAAGTTGGTATTGATAGCGTTTCTCAAGAAACGGATTTAGGAATACTGATTGATCATAAATTACTTCCAAGGTTGTTAAATCTGCTAACAGAATACTCGGTATGGTGACTAGATCTTTCAAGTATCTTGATAGTATGAGTTATATATTATAACAATTACATGTATATTAATATTTAAGGTGATTTTATATATTATTGATGTATTTTTAAGGTTATTTATTGAGATGCCAAATAAATGAAAGAAATGAAAAGAAAGAATATGTATCTGTACAATCTATGATCAGACCTATATTGGAATATGGTGGTAGTTCTTGGACACCACTGTATCAGAAAGATTACAATCATTTAGAAAAAGTCCAACAGAGATCCACAAGGTTAGTATATGAATTGAGGAGTAAGCCATATGCAGAGAGATTGAAGTTATTGGATTTGCTTTTAGAAAGAAAAGAATGGATTTAATTCAAACTTTTAAAATCTTTCATAATTTGATAATATCGAGGCAGAAAGATCTAAATACCCGCAAACCAGGGGGGATGTTTTTAAGGTATCGAAATCCAAATATAATAAAAACATTAGAACCTACCTAAAATCCACAAAGCAGGCAATCCTGGTAGAACCATTATTTCGGGCAATGGCACTGCTACAGAGAAAATTTCTGAATATGTGGATGATTTACTTAGACCATATGTGACTGATCTCCCTTCATACATTCAGGACTCCACGGATTTTATCCGCAAAATTAACCAAATTCAAAATTTACCTAATAATTCTGTTCTGGCTACATTAGATGTTTCATCATTGTATACTAATATCCCTCACGAAGAAGGAGCCGACGCATGTATTTTAAATTACTTACAAATTCCAGGCAAAACGCCTACTAAAGCTCATTTACGAGAACTGGTCATGTTGATTCTAACAACCAACAATTTTTGGAAATGACCATTACCTTCAAATTCATGGCACAGCAATGGGCACACAAATGGCGCCATCTTTTGCAAATTTATTTATGGGACAAGTTGAGGCCAATTTTCTGTCCCTCCAACCTAATAAACCACTTGTTTGGTTTAGATACATTGACGACATATTCATGATCTGGACCTATGGTGAAGATAATTTGGAATCTTTTCCTCTCAATATTAATTCAGCACACCCAACTATCAAATTTACAGCTACCAAATCCACTAGTAGCGTTGATTTTTTGGACACTATAGTGACCAAAGAAAATGGTAAACTCAAAACTGACATATTCCGTAAACCCACGGACAAAAATATGTACCTGCTCCCTAGCAGTTGTCATCCCCGACACTGTACTAAGAACATACCGTACAGTTAAGCATTACGTATCAGACGAATCTGTTCTTCAGATTTAGATTTTCAGAATCATACCGAAGAACTAACCGGCAGTCTAACCGGACATTTCCGGAATAGAAATTACAAGAAGGAATACATCGAAACTGCTATAAAGAAAGCAAAAGATATTCCTCGATGTCAAACGCTGACGTAAAACCACGTCAGCCAAACCCGACCAGATTGCCATTGGTCACATCCTATCACCCTAGGTTGCCTCCATTACGGGCTATTATTGAGAAACATTTTGATATTTTGTAGTTTTGTGTTCAGATGAAGAGCAATAAATTAGAACACAAGTTTATAATTAGCGGTTATGTAAGGTTAGAAATAATGAATATTCATCATAAGTATAGTAGCACGATTATCAACCAATCAAATTACATGATTCTCTTCATAAATTATAAATAATTTTAATTTGTACCATCTTAGTTTCTATTATGACGACATTTACTACCGGTATCGAAATAATGACTATCAGACGAGAGTAGTAGGCCTAACTTTCTTAAAATAAATATCCACCTCCATAAACTTTCATCTCATATAAATTACCTCTGTGGAAATAAACGTCTCGCTGATATTCCGCGTAACGTGGATTTTATAACAAAATAGTGGAATTAAACTGTGCAATTGTAGCGCACGCATAATTTTCGTGATCGCTGTCCACCAATTGGTGCACGAGAATTGTGGGTTTAACAGATACACACAAAAATTAAGTACTGAAATTATAGCATTAATAATAATGAATGAATTAATGATTACCGACTGAATCTGGGTCTTTAGGCATTTTAAAGAATTTTAACGGCTTATTAATGATTTGATTTACTGTGTTATACTTATTATATTGTTGTTAGATTCTTTTGAATTTTTGCTTTGTACGTTGTTTGCAGAATTATTCAGCCGTTGGCTGCCTTCTGTTTGTACTATTTATGTGTTTTTTTATGAATAAATACCTATATATAGAAATATGACGCTTAGAAGAAGAAGAAAGACAAACAAAACAAGAAGCATATGTTATTTTATTCTACCACCACCGAGAATTGGGCCTCTAAGCACACAAAACGTACACATTATCTTTATGCATTTCAGAGCATCAACCATTTTATCGAAGGCAATTTATTTAACCAAATGATCTTGCAAGATCTCCATGGCTGCCAAAAACAGTGAAGTCATCGCTAGCTGTAAAAAAAAAGTGTGTAACAAAAGTGTGAGAAACATAATTTAAGAAAATGATCCATCATTGAGCAGACTAATGTTTGCTATAAATAAAAATATAATAACTTACCACAAAAATGTGTATTGCGTTCCGGGTCAAAGTTGCATACATGCTTAGGCATACACATACTGTCACCACATGGCTCCACTTTAAGAAAACAAATCAAATGTGTGATTTATTAAAATATCACAATAATTAATTAAGACTAAAATACCGGTTCTTCTGCGATGCGTCGCTCATAAACGCCTGAGTTGACGAGTGTGTGTAAACTCCAGAGCTTTGATGACGTTAGTATTGCATTATTTTAATTGTAATCGTTTAATTGTAATGAGTAAGTGGCCGAGCTGTTAGTTTAACCACATTAGCTTTGTATGCAATGTTCAACTGACGTTTCCTACAAAATGTATCATTAAATATAATTAATATCATACATAATATTAGTATGTAACTCAAATTATTTTTACTTTAAGGCGCAAGTCATCCTTGAGCAGACTAATGTTTGCTATGAATACAAATATAATAACTTACCACAATTATGTGTATTGCGTTCCGGGTCAAAATTGCATACATGCTTAGGCATACACCAACTATCACCACATGGCCCCACTTTAAGAAAACAAATCATATGTGTGATTTATTAAAATATCACAATGATTAATTAAGACTAAAATACCGGTTCTTCTGCGATGCGTCGCACATAAACGCCTGAGTTGACGAGTGTGTGTAAACTCCAGAGTTTTGATGACGTTAGTACAGTTTATTGCATTATTTCAATTGTAATCGTTTAATTGTAATGAGTAAGTGGCCGAGCTGTTAGTTTAATCACAATTTAGCTTTGTATGCAGTATTCAACTGACGTTTCCTACAAAATGTATCATTGTATTATAATTAATATCATACATAATATTAATGTGTAACTCAAATTATTTTTACTTTAAGACGCAAGTCATCCTTGAGCAGACTAATGCTTGCTATGAATACAAATATAATAACTTACCACAATAATGTGTATTGTGTTCGTGGTAAAATATGCAATGTGTAGGCATACACCAACTATCACCACATGGCTCCACTTTAGGAAAAACAAACCATATGTGTGATTTATTAAAATATCACAATCATTAATTAAGACTAAAATACCGGTTCTTCAACTGACGTTTACCTACAAAATGTATCATTGAATATAATTAATATCATACATAATATTAATTTTTACTTTAAAGGCCAGGTGCGGGCAAACATTTCTATTGATCATCATTCCAATAATTATCGATCTATAGTTTACCCCATATTTTATATATTTTGGGGGATTTTATTTGTGTTACACGAGCGTGTTGAAAATACAAAGTACAATCTCTATTCTTTTGTACACAAATTTTGTAAAATTTTAAAAAGCTATGAAAAATAAACGGGGTGGTAAAAAATGTTAGATGACTAAATATAGGTAATATAACTTGAATTTTACATTTCTGTTATTTTTATTCAACTTCAGATTTTTATTTTCATGCTATAGCAAAAATTATCCATCGTATATCCATCATCTTTTTTCACCTTCTAGGGAGTCACCAGACATGTTATTACATTAGCTTAAAGATGTATTGTCCCTTGAAACACAAAAAATGAAAAAAAAATATTCTAAATTCAAATTAGCCATATCAAAGTAATATTAAAGTTATTCACTTTAAGTCGAAAAATCGAGCCAAAAACAACAAGTTTACGTAATTAACAGGTAAATTAATTAGATTACATTTCGTCTGGGAAATCGTCGCAAGCGAAAGTAAACAAAGATTTCAAACCATGAGTATGCATTATATATGATGCTAATTAGGATTGTTTACAACTCGTCACGGTTGAGAAGGTGTTTTCACACAGATCGCGAAGAAGTTTTATGATTATGCATACAGAGTAGCCAAACAAGCGCGTTGCATTATGAGATATGTTTTGATTGAAAACTTTGACTGGAAGTCAAAGTTATTTTTTGAACAAAAAAACATCTTTATTTCGGTTAAATTATTTTTTTTTTCGATTAATTTTTGGTGAAAGTTAATAACTATTATGATACTTCAAAATGACCCCCTTTTTTTCAAAATTTAAAAAAAAAATTTTTTTTGAAATTAGTCAAAGGGACAATACATCTTTAAACTACCAAACTACTGAAAAAAGTCTTCCTGGTTTTTATGGCAGAATTTTGCCAAATTTTGTATTTGGCCATATTAAGGGATATTCATGTTTTTTCGTCTTGATTTCTGTAACAAATATTTGATTTATGTATTAATTAACCAGATATTATATTTAAAATTCATGCCTGTACCTGAGCTTTAAGAGGCAAGTCATCCTTGAGCAGACTAATGTTTGCTATGAATACAAATATAATAACGTACCACAATAATGTGTATTGCGTTCCGGGTCAAATTCGCAATGTGTAGGCGTACACCAACTATCACCACATGGCTTCACTTTAAGAAAACAAACCATATGTGGGATTTATTAAAATATCCCAATAATTAATTAAGACTAAAATACCGGTTCTTCTGCGATGCATCGCACATAAACAACGCCTGAGTTGACCAGTGTTTGTAAACTCCAGAGTTTTGATGACGTTAGTATTGCATTATTTTAATTGTAATCGTTTAATTGTAATGAGTGGCCGAGCGGTTAAGACAGTGGAACCGTAATCCATTGCTATAACATCTGCAAGGGTTCGAGGCTCACTACGCTCCATGGTTCTGGTGGTAGAACAAGTCTTCTCGGATAATAAGGACTATATACCAGTGTATGTATATTGCTCGTGTGCACTTTAAAGAACCTAGTACTGTACATCTTTCGAGACGAGTAGGGGGTTGCCCCGGTGTACTAGTTCACACACACACACGCACCCCCACACACTGTCGTGGACAGACGTAATGGCGCCGTAGTTGGCTGCCGATGACACGATGTGACCCTTAGGGGAGAAGAATGTTGTAGAAATGGTGTAACATCTAAGTCCACAGCGCTCTGATCTTCATGAAATTGCGCTATATAAATGTCGCATTACATTACGCTTAACAAGTAGGCCTGTAAGACGATTATCAACCAATCAAATTACAGGATACTCTTCTCAAATTATAAATCTACACTTAATACAGTTTCTATCATGACGGCATTTAGGCCTACTATCCAAAGAACGACTAGACATAGATACACTTTATTCGTAAAGAATATAGACTATTTTGAAAAATTGTCTTCTTTGGCAAGATACAGAATATAAAATACATTTAATACTTATAAGGAAGACATTAAAAAAAAAGAAAAATACGATAAAAAAAAATACAAATATTCAAACTACCGAATTATAAAAAGCGGTGTATTATGTTTGTAATACTAAAAGATTTAAGTGGTCTAATTCTGCCACTTTTCTAACCTTTATTAGATCGGTGAGGTGTCTCATTAGGTTGACAGCACGATATTAACATTAATATTATTGTAAATCGAAGCATCTTGTTTTCTGGAATGAACTCTACGAAGAACGGACAAATAATGATAATAAGACATATTATGAACAAAATAGAGCAAAGAGCTAATTGAAAAACCAACTAATTAATTAATTACCAAAAAAAAAAAGAATAAAAATTAAATTATAAAAAAATAAAGAAAATTCGGTTGACATTTAATGTATTTTGAATACATGTGTCTTAATCCTTATATAAAAATCATGTTTTAAAAATAATTGTTTTTGTGTTTAGCTAGCAGATAACTTACTGTTATTGAAACCCAGGTAAATCCGTAACTTGCAAGCTTGCTTTGCACAACTTGATTAATAAATGTTTAGGCACAGGGTGATATTTATATATTTAAATACATTATAGCGCAATAGAAAATAATAATGATAAATTTTATTTATTTATTATTATTTATGTAAATATAAGCAGATAAAAATAACATCGTAAAGCTTATCATTTCCAAACATTTTAATTCAGCTGGTCACTCAATTGCAAATTTCAGAGTTATTGCAATAGACCACGATGTAAAATGGAGCGACAAAACTTTTTTTTTAAACGATAGGGTGAGGGTGATCCATCCAGCAATTGCTGATCATTAGGGACCCTCAAAGGTTCACAAGACAAACATACACAAGATGCTCTACATAAACAAAGTCTTTGGGAGTGGAGTTGTAATTTTGTCCTTAGAAAAAATCTTGACCTGTGACGGGACTTGAACCAAGGACCCTTGGAGTGGTAGCCAAGCATCATAACCACCAAGCCACAACTCGCAAATACAAAGAAAACCACTGGGAATTACCACTTAAAACCACAAAACCTTTTGGCCTTAACATTAGGAACATACTCCCAGATCGGTAATATGGGGACCCTCCAAAGAAATTGCATTTTATTTGTCGGGCATTTGTATGATTTGTTTATTTTTTTGAATGCGCCTTGAGCATTCTTGAGTGGTATGTGCGCTATAAAAATCCTGTTATTATTATTATTATTATTATTATTAGTGTTATTATTATTGTTATTGTTAATGTTATTATTATTATTATTATTAATAATATTCTATTGACTACACCAACATTTTAGTTTCAATATTAACCACAATTTAAGCTGTTTCTTAGTTCCATTCCAAATTTTTTTATATCTCTACCAAGCTACCTTCTTTGTTTTCTACATTTATTCAGTCTCCACCCACCATTGACCACCCTGTCTCCTTTGTTGTATTTCTTTTTATTCCTGTCCACCAATTATATACATATACATATATAATGTTATATTATTAGTTATATATTTGTTGTTAAATTTATGCAATCAAATAAAAAACAACAAACAATTTATGATTGATTTTTTACTTTTCATGATATTCTCTTTCCCATTAAATGCATAAGTTTTAATAAATTATCGTTTATTATTAAATATCATACCGCATATATTTGAATAAATTAGCAAGATTAACTAAGTTTATAAATGAATAAGCAAATAAAAAACCAACAACCATTTTTTAATTGATATTTATATCTTTTCTGCTATTGACTTTAACACTATGCATAAGTTTTAATACATTATCACCATCGTTTATTGACTCATAAAAGTAGGCTTAACACCGATCGATCAACAACGAAATGTCAAGATTATAATTATTCAAGCATTGTCGTTTTTATCATAGGTCTATAACATTTGGCATTATCACGCACTATTACCAAATGTCATATATATTTTAATAAATTAGCATGATTAAAATAATAAGTTTATAAATGTATGCAAATAAGCAAATACAACTAATTTAAGGATGACATCTGGAAACAAGATATAGTGAGTTCACATTGAGTCCGGATTCCGGTCCCATGACCGGAGAAAAAAAAATTGGAAAATGGGGTTTCTCCTGCTTTTATCTTTTGATATTTTGTAGTTTTGTGTTCAGATGAAGAGCAATTAGAACACAAGGTCATAATTAGCGGTATATAAGGTTAGAAATAATGAATATACATCGTTAAGTATAGTAGCACGATTATCAACCAATCAAATTATAGGATTCTCTTCATAAATTATAAATATAATTTGTACCATCTTAGTTTATATCATGACTACCGGTATCCAAATAATGACTATCAAACGAGAGTAGTAGGCCTAACTTGCTTAAAATAAATATCAACCTCCATAAACTTTCATCTCATATAAATTACCTCTGTGGAAATAAACGTCTCTCAGAAATACTGACTAATTCTTATTTATTTCAAGACTTAAGTCATCCTTGAGTAGACAAATGTTTGCTATGAATACAATCATATAATCATAAATTATTATCTGCGATGTGGCGCAAATAAACAACGCATTCTTTTTTTTTTTTTAAGACATCTACCAACCTGACGGCGCAGAGTTTAGGCCGATAGCATAATATATACATATTATTGTCAATCGACACATTCGTGCTTGTTGTATTTATATATTTGTATTTTTGTGTTCAGATGAAGAGAAAGAAATTACATATAAACACAAGGTCATTAACATTAGCGGTTATATAAGGTTAGCAATATACTAATGAATATCCGAAGTAGGTCTGTAACACGATTATCAACCAATCAAATTACAGGATTCTCTTTTCAAATTATAGGCTAAATCATAATGTAATAGAGTTTCTATCATGACGGCATTTATTATCCAAAGAACGACTAGACATAGATACACTTTATTCGTAAAGAATAGACTATTTTTGAAAATTGTCTTCTTTGGCAAGATACAGGATATAAAATATTTAAAATACTTATAAAAAAACATTAAAAATAGGTAAAAATACGAAAAAAAATACAAATTGCAACAATTAAAATATCGAATTAAAAAGTTCTCTTAAATTTTGAATTAAACATGTATATTTGCGTTTGGAATAAAAGATAGTCTAAAACGTGAATTGAAAATATACTATATTTTTGTAATTGGTCAATTTGAATTTTGACCCCTCATATCTCTAAAACGCTTCCTTAGCATGATTGATTCGGATTCGTAATATACGGAAAATTCTGGTCAAGAAAAGTTGAATGACAATTTGTCACCCGTCGGGTGTTGATATTCCCCTCCTGCCACCGGACTATACAGCCTCTCACAGCTGAGATCTCGGGTTCTATCTATCCTGAGATTAAACAATGTCAATAAAAACCGTGACTTCTAAACTTTTCACAAACATAAAGAAAGACAAACAAAACAAAAATATGCGTATGTTATTTTATTCTAGCATCGAGAATCAGTTCGGCCTCTGCAGCAGTAAATACAACGATTCACAAAAAGACTCAAACATTTATCACCTACTTCTATTTTATCCCAATGCTCTATTAACATCTGCTTTGTTGGAAAACATAGAGACTCTGTTCGTTGTTCCTGCAATAAAAAGATAATAGAATATTAGTGTATCATTGAGAGAATAATAGGCCTACACACATGAACCATACAGTGAAATTTCAGTGTAATTTAATAATTTAACTCTTCTCTGCATGGACTAAATATTTGCTCAACAAAAACAAAATATGTATCTTGTCACGTGTATGAAAACTAACTTAACGAAGAAATTTGCGTTCGAATCACGCAACTCAATTCATAACTTACTGATATCGAATTCATCTAGACTATCACTGTGTTTTTATGTCTATTGCGTTTTTCGTACTATTAGTTGGGAAAGCCACTCGACAGTGCAGTTCTTTTGAACTGATCCACTTTTGGTTACCGGCAGGTGCTGATAGTACTTTTGTTCTGTTTTGTTGAATGATGCCGTACCTTGTTTATGATTTTTGTATGTTACCTGGAAATTGAATAAAATAAAAAAAATAAAAATAAAAAATACTTACCAATAATAGGTTGTCCATTAATACACATGGCTGATGGTTTACATTCAGCACCCTTGCGCAGGTCACCTTTAAGTATAAAGCAGATCACACAAGTAAAGATGGTTGATTAATATCGTATCGTACATACTAATTGAGAGTTAAGCCCACTACGTATTTAATAGCAAGTTCGTAAGATTAATTGGTTACACGCTTTCTTTTATTCATTGTATAATTGTATGTAAATCAAAATGTAAAACAACCAACTACATTTAATTTATACTTCGCGTTCTTAAAATGACAATAAAAAATACTGGTATCGTATCGTACTGTAACAGTGTTACATACTAACCTGACATCTCAGATCATTGTCAATCGAAGCATTGTTTCTCATATGAATATATGGAAAAACGCATAATTAAAAGCTTTACAATAAATTTCAATTCTATATTATATTATAAATACTGTGTAAACATAAAATATATATGGCAATATTGCGATGATGATGCTAAACAACTCATAAATTCTTTTTTTTTTGTCCAATGACAGAAATGTTTGCAGTTGGTCAATTTCTTGTAGATGTTGTAGATTAAATTTGTTTTATTTATCTTTATCTTACCTTTCATTTGCTTGTTTTTTATCTGCCAGAAATTTGAATAAATAAATAATAATAAATGATAAAAAAGAAGCAAACTTATACTTACTGTTAGTCGAAACTCGGATTTACGGTAGCTAGTGGCTTGCTGCTGTACTGAGCTAGATGTATATAAATAAATTTCCGTATCCCGTAGTATAGTACAAAAATAATGTTGGTAAATGTATGCAAATAATCAAATAAACTAACAATTATTGATTATTTCCATCAGTATGCGTACGTTTTAATTGCACCAGTTAGGTCAGCAAAACCTAAATTATTATAAATCGTTTATCAATACAATGTCAATTAAACAAAATATATTCAGGTTGTATTCATTATTTGACATCATCATAAAATATCATACAGCATAGAATTTAATAAATTAGCACAATTAAAATAACATGTTTGTAAATGTATTCAAAATGTTAGCGTAGTAGTTCAAGGTTATTTAGCATAAAAAAAATGAATGTCAATCGTTTAAAATATTTATCGTTCAAACATTTACCGCCTAAAGACCAATTTACACAGATACTGTAGTCCTTATAGTCCTGATATGAGAGAAAAATATAATGGGTTTTACGAAATGAAACCCAGTGGACTTGCTTCAGAGATGGCTTTCTTTTAGAGATGGGCTTCTTTAGAGATTACTTTTGTCAACCAAGAGGAGTTGGCTTCTTTTCGATATGGAATTCTTTTAGAGATTGCTTTTGCCCACCAAAGAGGGTTGGCTTCTTTTTTCAGATCGGCTTCCAAAATATTCCTGATATGAGAGAAAAATATAATGGGTTTTACGAAAAGAAACCCAGTGGACTTGCTTTAGAGATGGCTTTCTTCTCAAGATGGGCTTCTTTAGAGATTACTTCGTCAACCAAAGAGAGTTGGCTTCTTTTCGATATGAAATTCTTTTAGAAATTACTTTGGCCAACCAAAGAGAGTTGGCTTCTTTTCCATACGGGCTTCTTTACGAGATTACTTTGTCAACCGAAGAGAGTTGGCTTCTTTTTGATAGGGGCTTCTTTTATCTTTTCGAGATTACTTTTGGTTGCCAAGCAAAAAGGGTTAGCTTCTTTTCGATATGGTCTTCTTTTCGAGATTACTTCTGGTTGGCAAGCAAAGAGGGTTAGCTTCTTTTCGATATTGGCTTCTTTTCGAGATTACTTTGTCAACCAAAGACAGTTGACTTTTTTTCGATATGGGCTTCATTTCGAGATTATTTTTTACAACCATAGAGAGTTGACTTCTTTTCAAGGTTGGCTTCATTTCGAGATATATTTTGCCAACCAAAGAGAGTTGGGTTCTTTTCGACATGGGCTTTTTTTAAGATTACGTTTGTCAACCAAAGAGAGTTGACTTCTTTTCGATATGAACTTCTTTTCGATATAAGCTTCTTCTCGAGATTACTTTTGTCAACCAAAAAGACTTCTTATCGAGGTTTTACAGTATTACACAATCGCCGTCTGAAACTAGACTGCGTAAGACCATATATAAATTATATTAAGATTACTCCAGAATAGCCTAACGGTCAATCTTGATCGATGTTGATGATGATGTTGATGAAGATAAGAAACCATAAATGATGAAAAACGACCCAAAGACAAATGAATGACAGAAATCATTTAGATATTATCATAAAAGTCGTCGTAGCCTGATCAGGTCCTTCTATATGAGTTTTGTATACCCCCTAAAATGCTCTACAGTTTAGGAGTCTAAGCCGAAAGATCAAATGCGTAATTTAATGATAAATATGTTAATAGGATTTTATATTTTTTGGACATCCGGTTAACTTTTCCGGATAAGTCTGAACCGACCCTTTATAGTTACAAAGATATAATGGAAATTGATGAGTTGAAATAAAGAAAGACGATACACTGCAGGACTATTCGTAAGTTACTTTATTCTAACATTGCCTTGCTGTCTGATCACCGAATATATAAGAGGCGTGATAGACGTGACGTCATTGCTATCCATTTTCTTCTCACCGTACTCTTGTCGCGTCATGAAAGCTGCCATAGACGCTGGTATGCCCACGCAGAGCTGAGAAAATAGAATAATTAGTGTATATCATAAGTGGACATTAAGAGATCAAATTGATACGCCCTCATCTTTCAGTATTTTATTAACGAATCGGGATCTCTTATATAACACATCAGGCACAGAACATTAATTCTAAACCGCCAGGTGATATACTGAAATTTAATTAATTAATTTGAAACGATAAAGATAAGGAAATCTGTGAATGTGTGAAAAAGTCGCCCTAGAACCGTCTGCTTGATATGCAGATGTCCTAACCATTAGACCACTGGGGGTGTATCTCAGATGTATCACGAAACGAAGATTTGATAACATTAGTTTTCAGTATTACGCTATAATTGTGCCATTTTTGTTTTTTTCACAACGACAAATTTTAGCGTTTCCTATCGAAATTGATGGATATCACAGGGTTATTTTCACACATCGCGAAACGTACATTTGATAACATTAGTTTTCAGTATTACGCTATTGTTCCATTTTTGTTTTTTACAACGACAAATTTTAGCGTTTTCCTATCGAAATTGGTGGATATCACAGGGTTATTTTCACACACTCACGCTGATCAGCTGGCTTCCGGGTTCCGTGATTTCCCGCAAAATAATAGCCGTTGGTGACGAAATTCAATATTTTTATTCGTCGATAAGTCCAGAAAATACGGATACACGACACAATGAATAACTCATTGATATTAATTCTATATGAAATAGGGAGTGGCAGGACATATGCGGGGCTGAAATGACAGACTTTTACTTTACGTGCTAATTACAATTTGATTTTAGTTAGTAATTAATATCTAAATATTTATTTAATTATTGAAGGCCTTTACTTTTAGATGAACTACAAATTGATTTAGTGATTCAACTGAATCGTAAACTACAATTTATTTGTTTTAGATATTCAACTAATTAATTATATTGATTAAAGGCGTTTACTTTACGTGAATTAGTACTTTGTTTTAGTAATTTAACTAATGTTACACTGAAAGCGATATTTATATTGTTATAATAATAATAAGACATATTTAGATTTTAACTATTTCATTTATTTAAATTTGGTTATTAATGATTTTTATTTATATTATAATTATTATTTTAATTATAATTGTAGGCCTACTCTTTTAAATTTCCATTTTGATGAACCATTTGGTATTTGTTCTTTTCTGACAAAATAAATGAAATTAAATCTCTTTCTAATGGATGTAGAATAGTAGATCTAAGTTTTCATGACCTGATAGCGATCTTCCAAATGATGTGATAGACTATAATATGCCATATCTTCTAATAAAGGATTTAAACATGTCGTGGTCACTATACGCTTCCGTACATTTACGATGATTAAATTCCGTTGTTTTGCCATTGTGTACACATTTTAAAAACATGTATTAAAACTTACTACAGTCTTTCTTCTCCTCATTGCATTTATAGCCTGGTGGACATTGACTACAAAATGTATCCTCTGATTTGCCTATAAAACAGAATAAAGTAAAGCTCTGTCTACACTATCAAACTTTATGTGACAACAAATGTGATGTGCCCATATATAGACATGATGATGTCATATCGCTACCATATTTGTGCATATCACTATTTGGGCATACTACTACCATGTTTTTGCACATCACACTAGTTTGATAATGTAGATTTTGTATAATTCATAGATAGAGTATTTTTTTAATTTTTGAAATTTGGGAATATGAATGTGCTATGTGCTAATTACAATTTGATTTTAGTTAGTAATTAGTATCTAAATATTTATTTAATTATTGAAGGCCTTTACTTTTAGATGAACTACAAATTGATTTAGTGATTCAACTGAATCGTAAACTACAATTTATTTGTTTTAGATATTCAACTAATTAATTATATTGATTAAAGGCCTTTACTTTACGTGAATTACTACTTTGTTTTAGTAATTTAACTAATGTTACACTGAAAGCGATATTTATATTGTTATAATAATAATAAGACATATTTAGATTTTAACTATTTCATTTATTTAAATTTGGTTATTAATGATTTTTATTTATATTATAATTATTATTTTAATTATAATTGTACTCTTTTAAATTTCCATTTTGATGAACCATTTGGTATTTGTTCTTTTCTGACAAAATAAATGAAATTAAATCTCTTTCTAATGGATGTAGAATAGTAGATCTAAGTTTTCATGACCTGATAGCGGTCTTCCAAATGATGTGATAGACTATAATATGCCATATCTTCTAATAAAGGATTTAAACATGTCGTGGTCACTATACGCTTCCGTAAATTTACGATGATTAAATTCCGTTGTTTTGCCATTGTGTACACATTTTAAAAACATGTATTAAAACTTACTACAGTCTTTCTTCTCCTCATTGCATTTATAGCCTGGTGGACATTGACTACAAAATTTATCCTCTGATTTGTCTATAAAACAGAATAAAGTAAAGCTCTGTCTACACTATCAAACTTTATGTGGCAACAAATGTGATGTGCCCATATAATTATAGACATGATGATGTCATATCGCTACCATATTGGTGCATATCACTATTTGGGCATACCACTACCATGTTTTTGCACAGCACACTAGTTTGATAATGTAGATTTTGTATAATTCATAGATAAAGTATTTTTTTAATTTTTGAAATTTGGGAATATGAAACAAAAAACAAAGTAAAATTAAGTGAAGTCTCTCTTAAACAAAAAATATTAGCCAACATTGAAAATATATTAAAAAGAGAGTGGGTACGTAAGGTGGGATTTTCACGCCATTAAATATTAAAATAAATATATAAATATTTAATTTTCAGCACTTTATTCCATATTTTTAAGCCCCTCCTCCAAATTCCTGCAAATACAATTGATTCAGTTGAGGATACTGAACATTGTTTTACACAGTATAACGTTTTAGCCTATATGAATATAAAAGAAACATAAAACATCGAAATATACAGAAAGTTATTTTTCTCAATTCAAATTGATTGAGATATATTGTATTATAATTGGCTATGATAATTATAATATTTATACACCATTATGATAATGTATCTCACACAGAGATGTTAATTAACACTAACAGATAAAGGTTTGATAACGGAAAGTTCTTTATAAAAAAATAAAAGGAACTACCAACCTGGCGGTCTAGAGTTTATAGGCCGATAGCATAATATGCACATTATGATTATTGTCAATCGAAGCATTGTTCTTGAATAGAATAAACAAAATAATAATAATCAACAACAACATCAGCAAAAAAAACCCAATAATAATAATAATAGAAAATGTTTTCTCCAATTATCTAAAACAATTTACAATTTCTCAATGTTAATGTACGGCAATATTCAAAAATTCAAAAATTAACTATTAGTTTAAATTAAAATTCCACTTACTTAAGTCGAAACTCAGTTTAACTGTAGCTAGCGTTGCTTTACACAAATTGATGATCATACATTATTTTCATGATTTTATATTACAATGGGTTATATTTCAAAACAAAACGAATATCAATTCAATGACGTAATGTAATGTGACCCGATATCGTCCAATCAAATTACACTATTTTATTCGAGCTGTGCCGTTTATAAATCATTATATATCGTTATTTGGGATTATCATGCAAAACTGAAGTTTTATTAAAAAATATACCGTAATAAATTAATAGTATTAATGTATAATGTATGCAAATAAGCGATTACAATTTAGTCAATATTACTTTTTAGACCAGTATTTGTTTTTTCTTTATTAACATTTTAAATAAATTCGGTTTATAGGTTAGCAAAATAGATAATGAGTATCAATCGTTTACCAAGTATAGTGTAACCCAATATCCAATCAAATTACAAGATTCTCTTCATATAAATTACCGTAGTATAATTCGTATACAAATTATGGTTATGAGTTTGATGCGTTAACCAATCAAATGGCAAGAATATACAAGCAGGCGTGTACATCTAAGTAGATTCTTTTCATTTGATTTGACGATTGTGGGTCACATGATGTTAGACAAACTGCACTAGTCTAGGCCTTTTAAGCACTCCCGACGTTAAATACAACGGAGTACTGTATTGCAATTTCGGCGGTGGAAATCCGATGGGCGTTGCCAATTGTTTGTTGTGCCTGGGAATAAACAATAACATTCAACATGGTACTCAATCGGAACTAACATTTTTAGACCAAAAAGCACTTAAATTAGATTTAAATCGTTTGTATGATTTTGATTAATTTATTGGGAACACCCATACAAGACATGGAATCGTTTGTCTATATTAGTTTCACTTGCCTAGCGATTTTCGTATCGTTCAAACGAAAAATGAAGAAACTCGATCAGATTTCTAACTTGCACTGTAGGCTATATCAAAATGCACAAAAGGGGTATTTATTGTGCTCTGTCCACATTTGCTTTGTTGCCAAATATAGTCCAGTTCCCCATGTAAAAAAAAGTACCTCCGTGTAGTAATAACATCTTCAACGTCTGCAACATATAATAATAATAATAATAATAATAACATAATAAAATACGTATGCTTTCATTTAACGTTCGGTCCGCGATAGAAGGAGCAACGTTTATGACGTCATTAAACTTATCAACAATATAAAAAAAATGGCCGATCAGTTCAAAGCGAATGCACGCGCGGTTAGGCACATTTTTTATATTTTGAGTTTAGTTTTCGAACTTATCGGCCATTTTTTTAATTTTGAAAAGTTTAATGACGTCATAAACGTTGCTCCTTCTATCGCAGACTGAACGTTAAATGAAGGCAATAGGCCCAATTGCCTAGGTTAAATCGACCAAATACAGTTGCGATAATGAACGCAACGGAGTGGTATAAGTGGGCTTACACGGATGCGCAGATTAATATTCTGTATACCGTCTGTTTTCGCTAAATCTCACTATTATGCCTACTTAGGACGTTTCATGATGCTCCGTCAAAGTCAAAGCCAAAAGAAAATGCATTGAGCTCATTAGAAATTATAAAAAAATCTAAATATACTGTATCATTAAATATAACATTTAAATCAAAAACCTGCTGTACAAATTTAGCCATCAGAGAGATTCTGACCATAGAAACATTTAGGTTGAAAACAGTGTTAAGTGTGGCCTTCTTAACATAGGCCACGTGATTTTAAATGACACCCGACCGACATTGTATGCACCGAGAATCCTTTAATTGCAAATGCAAATTATACATTCCATTCTCCAGACGTCCAACACCTTCGTAAAGCTTGGTTCCCACTAGAACGCAACGCAAGGACGTAACGCAACGCAAAGAGGTTTGACCAATCTCAAGCGATGGATTATTCGAACAGTCGCGTGCCTTGCGTCTACGTCCTTGCGTTGCGTCCTAGTGGGAACCAAGCTCTATTGACAGTAGTACTTCCGTAGACCTAACACAGCATCAGGCAATACATGATGTTAAAACCTCAGTGAAGGCAAGTGTTAAGGTAAGTTTATGAGACCGTACTAAAACATAATAGATTCGTTAGTATGAACTAGCCTACATTATGATCAGTTTTAATTTTGAATCAGACCTGGTCTTTATAATTATGGCAGAAACGTTCTCGGGACAATAAGTAACATTCGATAATCCTGACGAATACAGTATACCGGTATCTTCTCACGCTACTTTCACAAATCCTGTCGGACCGAGGCGACATTTCCAGACAGAAACCACCGCCGTTCTATTACATTTCTATACTTTGAATGGTTTGGGATTATTTCTATACTTCAAATGGTTCGAGATTACAATTTCCGTCTCCACCAATACAGTACGTACGTGCAAGTAAGGTTTTGTATTACTGTCGAAATGAAGGAAGGGATTATGGAATAATAAACCAAGTTGATATATAATCGTGGTCCAACAATGCAAACAAAGTCATTGTGTACCACTCATGGTAATCGAACTGAAAAAGAGACAACAATACAAACCTTGATTTAGATTACATTTAATCTTACAGTGACATGGTTGAAATAACAGATCCCATTTAAAAGAACACATTTTTTCAAGTCAAGCAGTTATACATTGACGGTATAAACACACTCTGTGACTACGCTGTTTGATCACCTGGGTTTGATTTTGGTATAAAGGCAAGTTGTGTAATCTTAGAATACTACTTTAGAGACGCTAGTAAGTATTTACTATTCATAATAGTTATTTAATAAATTCTAATATTTATTATTATTCATCTGCTTAATGCTTAATATTATGTCAAGATGTTGAAAAAATGCTAAAATTCACTTATTTCTATAGCATGGAGATCAGAGTGTATTTTGCACGTTGGAGAAATTATAGTGATCCATACCCACTTTTTGTATTGGTTTTAGTCACAGCATTCAATATTTTCATTATCACCTTTTATTTGAGTCAAATTTCTCCTTCTTCCACACATTTTTTATTTTTGCCCTGTTCTTCTCAAAATTCCTTCTTGGCTTGCCTTCATGTTCCATGTTTTGATGCCATATACAATCGTTTACCTTACACAGGCTTTGTAGATATTCCTTTCATTTCCAATGTGAATCTTCTGCCACACAACCTACCACGGCCAGCACATTGAACTTTGTCCATCCAAATCTGTTTCTTCTTGCAACTGTAACTTCACAACCACCAAGAAAACAAAAACTATCCACTCTCGCAATATCCTCCATTTGCTGGCCTTCAATTTAATTTATTTTGCCTTTCTTAATACATTTCTTGCAAATAAATGATTCGCCATTTTACTTACGACTTTCTTGATTCCTGCAAATCTGGCGTGCACCCATTTCTCCCACAATCTGCATAATATATCAGGCATAAATAAATAAAATTAGGAATGGAAAATCAACGTGTTCTTTTGTATTTTAGAAGTTTCATAAAGAAGGAAGATGATCATGATCAAAGACCAAGATTACAAAGAACTAAAAAGGGAATGTCTGAAAACCGGGACCTTATTTGAAGACAAAGAATTCCCAGCAGTCGAAGAAAGTTTATTTTATAGTAAAAGCCAACCAAAACCATTTCAATGGAAGCGACCGAGTGTAAGTATACATATTTGTTATTGTGCCTAAACATTTAGGTTTATAAGATAACTATTACATAACTTTTAATCTGAAATCACCAACCATGACCAGTTATAGATCTACTGTACTTTAAAAAAAGTCCCAGTTTATTGTAGGAAAGGAAGTTGAAAAAAGATAGGCTTGAGCTTTTGTTAGAGATTTGAGTACACAGGCTTCTTAAATGCATATTCATTTTCAGGATTGCTGTTTTTTTATAATTACACGGAAATCCGCTAGGTTTTATCCAAAGCATTATAATCCTATTATATCTAATATATGCAGCTTTAAAAATCCAACAAATGAGTTGCCCTTGTCGACCATGGCAGAGTGTTTGTAATAGTATACCAAAAAAATAATGAAACAATTAATAGAGAGAGGACTAGGGTCGGTCGAATTATTCAACTGACCTCATGGCCTGTTTGTTTTTTATTTATTGGCAAAAATTTGAATAAAAAACCCAATAATTTTCCAAGTTTAAGTCTAATTATTGAATGCTGTATACAATATGAGTTTCACCAACAGGCTGAATTGCACCATCACAATCACCCCACAGAACATAATTATTGGCTTAAATTGAAACCAGTAGGCCTAACCCATTTTCAGAGGACCGTGTTAAGTGGAAACTTTTCCGTGAAACAAACTGAGTATAACAGTATAATACCCTTAATAGGGTTCTACTGTCGATTGTACATTATAACTAACATTTTAAACATTACTTTCAGGAAATTGTTCCAAATCCTGAATTTATTGCCGAAGGAGCAAGTCGATTTGACATTGTCCAGGGAATGCTTGGTTAAGTAAAATTGTATTAGAATATTGTAGACTAAAGCAAACTTGAAATAAATAAATAATACGAAAAACCTACATAAAGCTAATAAGTAATTTGGTTTTTTTCTGTTTTGTTGTTATTTCTGGTGATGACTAATCCTAAGTCCGAATTCATTTCTAACACTAAAAACAATAAAGAAATAATTGCCACCATGGGAAGAGCGAGAATAAAATCTGTAATCGCAATACTCCCTAATACAGCCAAGGGCAAGTTTCAGCTACCCTTATTTTAAATGATCATTTCTCCATTCTTTAAAATTGTATTTATTTACAAATAAAAGCCCCTTCGGTTTGTTTTATAATTATTTATTGTATTTGTTTCAGGTGATTGCTGGTTGTTGTCGGCTGTTTCGTCCCTGTGTACCAATCAATCTCTTTTTCAGAAGGTCTGTCTAGTTGATCAAAATTTTAAAGTAGACTATGCCGGGATTTTCCACTTTCGTTTCTGGCAATTTGGCGAGTGGATCGATGTAGTTGTAGATGACCGTCTACCAACTTACAATGGAAAACTAGTATTTCTCCATTCAGAAAATAACAATGAATTTTGGAGCGCTCTTATGGAGAAGGCTTATGCAAAGTATGTATATATGAATTGATAATTTTTTACAAAAAAGTTAAAATCAAATAAATGATTTGTAATGGAAGTAATTGTAATGGAAGTGATTAGAATGATTACAAGGAATATACGAAAAGCAAGTTTCTAAACTAATACCCCTTTCACACCAAAACTCCGGAGTGTCTCCGGAGACACCCCGGGGTTTATGACCATTCAAAACGTCGAGAAACTCCGGAGATACCCCTTTCACACCAACCTAGCAACTCCGGGGTTTATAAAATAAAATTGTAAATGTCGCCCTCTATTTTGTTTGTTTACATAGCGACGATCATTAGAATCATTTTAATTAATAATATGTTTAATTTAATAATTACTTTCAAAAGTCTCAGAAGTAATATAATGTTTTATTGATACTACTTATTATTTTTGAACCTGCTATATATGTTGTACAAATATTTAAAGTATTTTGAAATAAAACTAAAGCAATGAGTGATCGTGTGAGGATGACCTTTTGACCCGAAACACTCCGGAGTTTGATGTTGGTACCTTTCACACCAAAACACCGGGGTGTCCCCGCAGTTCGCTCTCCGGAGAATGTTCAGCTGTTCAACCCCGCAGTTTTAAACTCCGGAGTTGCTTGATTTTACCTTTCACACCAAACAGCGGGACGTCAACTCCGGGGTGTCTCCGGAGTGTCTCCGGAGTTTTGCTTTTGGTGTGAAAGGGGTAGTAGACATGAATTCTCTTCGATTCAGTGGCAACACTCAATACGGTATGCAACAAAGCTCTACAGTACTCCTCTATTCCCTTATACTTCTCCTTCTACCTATTCCCCCTCCACGATGAGATGGATATATTGTACATAATATATATTTTTAAAAGGAAATTTACATTCATGCATACTCACACAATCACGTTAAACAAAATATATTTTCAAATTTATTTAGATTTGATTCCTCACACAATATGAAATATACTTAACAACACATTTGTAATTAATTTACTGTAAACCTCTAATATAGACTATGTGGCTCATATGAATCATTAAAAGGAGGTCAAACCTCGGAAGCAATGACTGACTTTACTGGAGGTATTGTAGAAACTTTTAAACTTTCGAAGGCTCCCAAGGATTTGTTTAAGATAATGCAGGAAGGATTTGCTAGATGCTCTCTGATGGGATGTAGCATTGATGCTAAACCTAATGAAATAGAGTCTAAATTGGATAATGGGCTCATCAAGGGACACGCCTATGCAATTACAGGTGTAAGTAAGGTAAGGGTATTCATAATTTTATATCTCCTAAACTGTGTACTGCTTGGGATTTTAGTGCGATCCCGATAGTCACATTGACCTCTACGATTGACAAACGGAAGTGCACAGAGTATGCCCACATAAGGAAATTCCCATTAGAATATTAAAACAGAACAGAACTTTTTAAACTTGATTATCTTTTTTCAGATCAATGCTAAAACAGGCTCTGGTCAGTTAGACGTCAGTCTTGTCAGGATCCGCAATCCCTATGGAAATGAAAGTGAATGGACAGGTGCCTGGAGCGATAAGTAAGTAATATTACCACGCACTAATCAGAGTGTACGAATGTACTTAATTCGGAATTTATTCAAATAAATTATTCCAGTACTTGGGCTACTAGTCGACTGTCGAACAGCATAACACATTAATTATAACAAACTATATTTTTAAATAGGCCTTCTTTGTACTTTTTGTATTCTAATCTTATTACTATGGCCAATTTGATTAATCTATGTGTTTTTATTTGTGAATTTGTGAATAAAAGAACCAGAAAATATTTATCTTTATAAAATATAAAAACCCAAAAAAATACATTACTTGCTTTTATAACCGATTTTACTTTAAACTTATCTCTCTGACTGCAGATCCGCCGAGTGGTCGTTGGTAACTACGGAGGAAAAGAAACAACTTGGTCTGGATTTTTCAGATGATGGGGAATTCTGGTAAATGCTGGGGTTGGATCTTTGAACAGGGATTTTAGCGTTTCATAAGTCATGTAATGAATAGCTTAATTTTCACGATTATTAAAGGTTAAGAATATTTTGTTGTCTTGCTGTTTGAGATTAAATACTAAATAACGTAATGATAATTTTGTGTATTTAGGATGTCGTTTGACGATTTCACCAAAAAATTCTCCAAACTCGAAATGTGTAGCCTTTCACCGGAAATCACAGAACCAAGCACGAGGTCTTATGAAATGAGTCTTATCCAACACAGCTGGGTGAAGGGTTCTACCGCTGGAGGATGCAGGAATTTCCCAGGTTGTAAACCTTAGAAACAAGACCAATAAGCATAGCACGTATATAATTAATAATAATAATATTTTTCCTCTGAAAATTTTTTTTTTTAAATTTTGTTTGTGTGATGTGCTATTTTAATGTCACACAATAGTTATTTACTTTGACCAAAAATTGTGTCAAAAAAAAATAATTTATTACCTGACAAAACTATAATTTAAAGGAAAAAATAGTAAAATTGTCTGTCAGACAATGAATTTTTGGTTAAATTTAGCAGTAAAATCATATTTTGTTTTTGTTTTTTTTTCTTATGGAAGTGAATAACTTCATTAATACTGCAAAATTGCCTATTCAGAGTTTGATTTTATAAATTATTTGCGGGACAATAAATCTTTAACCACAGAGGCCCAGATCAACTCATGGTTGTTCTCCCCTGGGACGATACACGTAACTTTGAATTACGAACAGGTGATTAATAATGATACAATTTTCGACATTTAGACACTTTTCACACAAACCCTCAATTTCGAGTGAAATTGGAGGAAGATGATGACGATGAAGAAGAATGTACATTAGTTGTTTGTTTGATGCAGAAAAATTTTCGCAGACTTAAGAGCAAGGGAGACAAGAACCTGACCATTGGATTTTCCATCTACGAGGTGAAAATTACGATTCTTAACACATGACAATATCTCAGATATTTGGTAAAGGCACTACATGTGATATGAATGAGCTGCTGTATTACCAATTATTCATATGATAGTATGCGGGAATCAGATTGCCTGCCCTGTATCATATTATATGGAAGATCTTTAAATACATAATTGTATGTTTATCACGTATGTCTGTATAGCGTTAAGCGTTAGGTTGAGGGTCTACGATAAGGGATACATGCTGTATCATATCGTATTTGCCTATGATCTGATTAAGAAGGAGAATCGGCAACAATTGTATGTTTCATAAATAATATTTTTTTATACAAATCAAGAATTAAGTCTTTCTAAATTGAATGTAAAAAAAGATATTTATACCAAACTGTTTATTTTTCTTAATTATTTAAAAATGCCTTTTTATTTTCAAAAGTTGTGTACAAAAGACTGTGTAATTTGAACTATTCTCCTACTGATATGAAAATGCTTACTTTCAACAAAATCGTGTGGCACAATAAAAATTATGAAACAGGGAGGAAATTATAGATCGATAATGATTAGCTCCTTTTAAATCTTCAATATGATTAATATTTTTCAAACTTTAAAAATACACGGGACAAACAGTAACATAAAGGGTAGAGTAATGTTATGGCAATTTTGCTTATTGAATTTTCAGATAGACGACGAGTTCAAACAGTTTGAAAAGTTGCCAAAAGACTTCTTTCTGTATCACCAAACAACTGCTCGTTCATATCAGTTCATAAATTCAAGAGAGATCTGTGATCGATTCAAACTGCCAAAAGGAGAATATTGCATTATACCTTCAACTTTCAAGCCAAACGAAGTAGGAGAATATCTTTTGAGAATCTTCTCTTTGAAGAAATTTAATGCTAGGTGAGTTTTTGAGTTCCGGAAGAATGGTATTTATCGTCTTTGGTTAAACACTAAACATAGATATTAAGCTCTCATGTATACTAAGCGAACTATTTGGCAAAATGAGTCACCAAATATATCCTGAAAATCAATAGACATGTTGGTATATAGCTAGTTAAAATCAGGAGACAATAACTTGACAATACAAACAAACAAAGCAAGTAATAATGTAAATATTTACTATTTCGATGACGAATCTTATTGTTTTTTTTATTGTAATTGTGTACGTAATCTAATCTTGTGATAACAGAAGACACATTTTCATACTGGTCTTATTCTCTATTAATGCTGTATTATCATAAGAATGTACCAAATTCAATTAACTATTATATTGTTGGAAGGTTTGCATGGCGAAAATCAATATAATAAACGTTAGCGGTAAGCAACGTCAGTGATTGGGTTCGCTTTTGACAATCCTGGCTTTTTGTTTCATTTTGTATTTTTATGTATTCTATTGTAATGAGCCGATATTGAATAAATCAAATCAAATCAACGTCAATAGTACTGAAAAAACGATTAAAAACTTTTCAGAACTATACATACTTGATGTACCGCAAACTTTGCATTATTAGGCAAGTATTTGTTCTTTCAGCGAGATGGATCAACAAACCGGTGTCATCGTGACTACGAAACAGGTACAGTATACAAAAACATCATAGGCCTATATTATAATGTTTCGATACCGTTCAGGTAACTTGTTTTTTCTATCTAACTCTAACTTTATTTCAGGCATAGATAAAAAGAAATTGTCAGGACGTACTACTACACTGAATTTAAGTTTTGAATTGAACGTTTTTCAAATTACTCTTTTATATACACTTTCAGCAAAAGACGGATGAAGAGTTAGAACAAGAACAGGCTATGAAGAGTAAATTTGAAACAGTTTACAACGATATTGCTGGAAAAGATGTGAGTTATCATTATACTGTAATGATATAATTGGAAATGTGAGCTGTAATCATAATTGTATTAACTGAAATAACTGGAATGTATGCGAGTTATGATAGTATAATCGAGAGAGCTGGAAAAGATGCGAGTTATAATAATAATTATATACTAAAGTAATTGTAATAATAATAGTTTAACTGAAGTAACTAGAAATGTTGTGAGTTATGTAATTGATGATAATATAACTGGATATAATACGTGTTATAATTAAGATAATAGTATTTATTTTTGATTACCCATAATGATGGATCACATTTTAACGACGTATACATGTATATCAGCTATTTCCTTTTTAATTGAGGTAATTTGATTGATCTGTTTAAACAAAATGTTTTCATATTTTTAAGGAATTAATTGATCCTTTTGAACTTCAAGAATGTTTGACTTCTGCTTTCAAAACGGGTTGGTACTTTAAATTAGTATAAACATGTTTAATCATAATATTCATGAGTTACTTCACTATTTAATGAGACGTAACAGAGAATGGAACTTTCAACGAATACAAAGTATTACGTTTTACAACACACCTATCGGTACTGCTCTAAAGTAAACGTTTATTCAATTGATCATTGTTTCCACTATTTTCGAAGGCTAGACCAGGAAGCTACTACTCCAATGTTGGACAGGGTGATATGTTTTATAAGACGCGCACTATACAGGTTGATTTTTGAACACAGATTTTTAGTCAACAGTAATAGCGATGGCATAAATTCCTATCAATTCCGATCAGTACGTGAAAAAAAGTTCCACAAAAAATTGGGTGAACTACCTTTGCTTAAACTCATATTATACAGTATTAATTGAAAGAAAGCTTCTTGAAATAAGATTTGTTAATAGGTGGGATTTTAATAGCGCACGTATGTTTTACCCTGACTGTCAACATGATAATAATGATGTCGTACTGTATGTTTTGTAGCAGCATCATATTTAGATTTGTTAGTGTAATTGAAGAAATTGTTTTAGTGACACTATATCTGATATTGGAGACTTTTAAATATTATTAAGTAGATGGAATCGTGAAATTCTAATTGAATTTTAAATGAGTACCGTAGGTTATGGAATATTTATTTTTCAGTTCTAGATTCATCCAAGTTTAGCCTGGGAACTTGCAGAAGCATAGTGGCGCTCAGAAGTGTATCCTTTACCATTTACATTAAGATGTATTATTGCTTTGGAGTATAGTTGCATGGATCTGTGCAATTCTTGTTTAAGCTGCTGGACTCCTAATCTTAAAAACAAGAGTTCTATGTCTGGATGACCAATCCAGAAATGGACAGTTAAACGATATTTATTTTTTTTCTTGGAGGAGGAAGAATGTGTGTTTTTACGTCACGAGAACTTTCATTTTTCCACTAGAACGCAAAGCAAGATCAAACATTGTTTTACATAATGTAGACCTTCTTCTTGTAATCTAATCTTGTAATCTAAATAATTCATTTTGCCATTTGTATTTTTTTAAGTTGGGAGACACGACCTTTTGCGATAGTTGTCGGAATTTCCCTAGTGGCCCCTTTTTTATATTTCACTAAAAGGAATAAATATGATACCGGACCGGATGGGTTGTGTGGGTTACATTGATACAAAAACATCATTTTTCCTCCTCACATTAATTAACAAGAAGTTAAATATGAAACATTATGAATAACTCATGATCTTTGACAAAAATTTCTCAGAACGTGGGTATGCTGGACTTCGACGAATTCTTCTCTGTGTGGATGGAATTAAAGGAATTGTTGGTAATTAATTAAATAAATAAAAAAAAAAAAAAAAATAATAATTTTTATATAGTACCATTTACAAAGTATAGCAAATAGTAGGACGCAACTAGAGGAAGGACGTAAAGTGCAACGCAAGGAGGGACGTACAGTGCCACGCAGGGAGGAACGTAAAGTGCCACGCAGGCAGGGACATAAAGTTCCACGCAGGCAGGGACATAAAGTTCAACGCAAGTGGGTTGACTAATCAATGGATGATGATGCTCTCGAGTCGTGAGGCTTGCGTTGATGTGTGCATCTGACTAAACAATTGTTTAGACCAAATTCAAATCCTACCCACTGCTTCATTTAGCCGTCCTAGTTCAATATTTAGGTCAGTCTTTCTCTCGGACAACGTCTCCACGCTAGTTTGTTGATACCGTATAGTCATCTGCGAGTCGGTTCTAGGCATATGATATTTTTTTTATTCTCACTCTTTAGGATATCTTCAAAAAGTATGATAAAGATGACAGTGAAAATGTCAATGTAGTAGAATTACAACCAGCTCTTGAAGAAGTTGGTAAGAAGTTTCTATTACCGTACTGACTTAATATTAAACTTTTTTTTTAATGGATTTTTGAATTGTAGCTTACCAATACATTGTGGATAACATCTATAACTATTGTTCAAACTAAATTGTTCAGCCTAACCGTACCATCGCTGAAAATTCACAAAAATGTTGTAATATAGTACAACCTCTATGAAGGGGTTTAAAACTTCTATCAACTAAAGCCGAAGTATAGTCATGTCCCGGGACCATTCTATAGTGACCACGGATATACTTTCTTCATTAGTGCTTCTATGAATAGATGACAGATTGGGAGCCAAAACGGTAGTTGACCAAACCCAGTACCGTTTTGACGATCGGGAAATTACCTCATGACAAGGTGTCCTCTGAAAGGGGTTTCCCCTAAGATGTTGACTGTACTGTAGACAGTGGGACAGCCAGTCGACAAATCGTGTCAAATTTCGACTCGGAGAGGGCGCCCTACTTTTCTAATTTAGTTCAAAATTGCTAAATTTTAGGGTGTTGGAAAAACACAATATTTGTAAATTTAGCTGATTATCGGAAAAATATTGTTAGTGAAATAAATTCATAAATGGTTTTAATATATTGTCATGTAAAATTAAATGTATTTGAACAAAACGATAATCTGTAATTTAACGGCAAAATCAACCAATGTCTTTTTTCCGAAATTGTACCCTAGAAAATCGTTAAAATAAAATATTTAGAAAAATTGAACAGTCCTGAATTTAAAATCCCTGTTAGAAAAATTAATAATCTACAGAATACGATATTAAGATACAAAATTCGGTGGTTGGGATGCAGCTCCGACTATTCAAACTAAAGGTACCACTATTTGTTCCATCGAAAACTAGCGAAACCGCCATTTTGTAAACACATCGTCATCGTGTTTATGAATTTATTTATAGCGAACGATATACGCGATGTTTATAATTGTCCGCGTATAAGAATTCATATAAATAAATACATTCCAATACAACGTATATTATTACTTGTTTATTTATCACAGTATACATTTTAGTTGAGGAATATTTATCATAACTATTATAATAGCTTTTATACGAGTCCGAGGCCTAGCCCTATTAGCGAGCGATTGTTCCAGGGGCGGAAAGTCACTTAGTGACGTTGTGATCGAGCGCGTCGGGCCTAGCTAATATTAATAATATGACCTGAAATAAGCGGCTAACAAGAACTGTTATATACTTGCTTACAATTGTTTTGTTATTGATGAACAAACAAGCAATTAGATTGAATAACAAATTATTTATTCATTTTTTTTGGGTAAAAACATGTACAAACTAGTACTGTATAATATAAATTAATAGTAATATTAAAATACAGTATTAATAAAATATAAAATAGGCCTAACATACAATAAATATTCAATTTTTAAGGTCTACCACATGACAATAACATAATTTACAGAGTATAGTGTAGTAGGTTTGCATTCAACATAAATATTTGTATTGTAATTCATCTAAATCCTCTGCAACATACATATATTTGTAATTCAACATTTTGTTTTAAATAATTAAATTATAGTTTGGGTATGACAATGTCGGTAGGTACCGGTGTCATCTTTTTATCCACTTCACTCTCAGTTTGAAGTCACAAAGACAAAGAACTCTGCATCATCAACGATTCCTGAAAATAAATATTATTTAAAAAAAAAATGTTAATGTCAAATGGAAGCTGTATTTTATTAATTAATTATTACAGTATTTGCTATTATTATTTATATAATCTAGGCCTACTAGTAACCTAGCTAGGCATCTATTGAGCCTAATAAATCAAATAATAAATGAAAAATTAAATAATAATATTAATACTGATTGAAAAAAAGTATTTTTTTGGGGGGATCAGATCACCAGGCCAGGCCGGCCAGGACCAATGATACTCGTAATCAGTACAACTTAACGACTATCGGATCAGCATCAACACAGTGTACAACACACGTCTCGCTATCGCCTATACTAACACACGTGTCTCGCGTTGCCGAAACCACGCTCACAGCTAGAAAATGTACCTACCTTTCGAGGCCTGAGAATACACCAACAAATTTTGAACAGGATAGAAATATATCATACTCGATTAAACTAATATTATTCTTGATAAAACAATTGATTATAATCTTTTTAATTTGTTGGGATGCACCTCCGACTATTCAGAAAATGGACAACAAAACAGTAGTCAAATCGTACCACATTTATAAATTTCACGAGTCCCGACTTCAGTCGCCGAATGTATTGTATTAGCTTCGGTTTCTTTGAAGGAAACCGATTGGTTATTCAATTATACTTATTAGGAAATGATTTTACCATAATAGGTAATGTTGGGCGGTTCTTAAATATTCATGAGAGCTTAAAATAAAACAGCACTTATTTGCTAGGCGACGAAAAATCGTGGTTTCAGTTTTCAACGATATTTGGCGCTTCAAAATCGTCAATGCGGAAGTAAGTCGATTTTACACGATTTAACGGTCAAAACGCGAAGTGGCTTTCCCACTGTAGATACTATTCCCTCGTTCCTTTCACCAGATGTTAGACATTAAATATAATGGAGGATTTTTGATGTAAACATTTTTTTTTAAAGGATTTCGTCTGAGCACCCGTTTAGTCAGTGCGATGGTTGTTAGATTCGGTCCAAAAACCATAGGTATTGATGACTTTATTCAATGCGTAATAAAGCTCAGGCATTTGAATGGTAAGAAATAATTTGCTTTTATTGTTATGTAAATGTCCCTTTTGTATGAGAGTAGTATGACGTACATAAGCCTAGACAAAATTGTAGGGATAATGGACGAGAACCAGAAGACATCTGCCAAAGGATTAATGTTTCGGACGTTACATTATTGTTAACCTAGTATATGGTTTGATCTATTTGATGATATAAGAAACGTATATGAGAAAATGTTTAGAAATGACAAAAGAGTAATGATAATAAAGATTATTGTTGCGTTGACATTTTAGAAACATTCCAGAAGCATTCAGCAAATGGCAAAGAATCAACATTTAAATTGGACGAGGTAAGTGTGAATGGAAACAGTGCGAAAAAGTAAACACAAAAATAATCATTATTAATAATAACTAATCATAATATAATAATTTTAATTTCTTTCTGTCTATGACTTGTTTCGTGGCTCACGACTTTTTTTATATGCATAGAGGCTCATTTACATTTTCAAGTAAAACATTTTATAATACGGTCTAAAATACAGTTTATCTTGTATTGTGACTTTTAAAGAAAATGTATTCATTTCGTCTTTCATTTTTCAGTTTATCAACGAGACCATGCTTTGACAAACTGGAATGGAATGGATTAAGGTAGCAATGTTACAAGAAACCTTATTTTTGATAACGTTTGTATTCAATAGTTGACAAGGGTGATACATCATGATTGGTCAAATTGCGTTGCACTTACGCCCCTGCGTTCAAGTAGTAAGCCTTAATCATGAGTATACATAGTTTAGATAATAATTAATAATAATAGTAATTAATAGTAATACAAGTATGATTTTACTTTGAAATAAGCTCAAAATATTTACAATAGATAAAGATTTCTCTGATAGATAACAATAATAAAATGGTACTTTGATTGGAGTAATTGATTAGACTTCGAAAATTATTCGGTATTGGACGCCAATCGGTAAATTAAAAAGTAATAATAACACATACAGTATCTTGTCTTGTCTTGTGTCGGAAAATATATGCCTAGATTTGATAAATAAACCCATCCTTTGTGCGTTTTATGCATCTATTTTCATTTATTATAACAAATAAACAAACTAAATTGTATATGTTCTGTAGTCATGAAGATGTAAATCTATAAAACGCCAACGTCGTACAAAAACTGATTAGTGGGAACAAATCGTTGAATTATCCGGGTTCAAAGTTTTGAAATTGAACTTTTATGACGGGATACTTGGGCACGAGCAGCTTAGAAATGCAAAATGTTGCATTCCATCGTATGTTACTTGTAGATGTTTTGCTGGTAAGGATGTCTCAAAAGCAATGGTATCATGGGGTATTTCTGGATGAAGCACAGTGCTAGGGCAGAGTGATGTTGGCAATTTAATAGAGAACAAGTTTTTTTCTTGGAGTTTATCGATAATGTGTGAGACTACGTCGGTAGTATTCGTACATTGTTGTTTAGCAAAGTCGATTTCAATCCAAGACTCGTTTCTCATTCGCCGAAAAGTTTCAAAAACCCTAGATCAAAGTAAAACAAAGAAAAAACCCGATATATAAATCAATTCTCCACTGAATAAAGAAAAGGTAAGACAGTTTATTTTGTATTGGATCACTGATTTTGTATCGTATCTCAAGTCACTGAATATGAAATACCGTTTTAAACTTTATTTAACTTACATATTTTCATACGTAGTTTTTCCTCTCTTGGGACCACTATTCTTCATTTGTCTTAGTTTCTTCTTGCAGCTCACAAGAACAACCGAAGTAGGTTCCGGTAGATGAGTTGGCCAGTCATACACCATGTGGTTCTTAGGTGGTAAGTTTCCAATTCCATCTCCAACTTCATTAACAATACAATGTGCAACAGTGCTGTTCCAGTACCTAAACCAATTTTATATAATAATAATATATTAATATATAAAAAATAATATATTATAATTTTTACATAAACAAAATAGGCCACTACAAATGCCAAAATCGATGCAAATGATAAACGAATCAACCTTTATTTAGTATATGAACACAAAGCTGTTGTGTTCTCATGCTAATGTTTTATTATAATTCACATAATTTCAAGTTAATATATTGGTGACATACCTATCTACAAAAACAGGTGAATTCTTTGCTTTTGTAGAAAGCTCCAGCCCCAATATGTAATTACTGACAGCATGGAATGCACCACGAATCAACTGAGGTTGGGCGTCGAACGATTTCTTAAGGTGTTGTACACAAACAGGAATCGAATTCAAATACACTGTCCCTAATGAAGAACTCAACCGCCTGCACACTGCACCTATTCCTATGTAATGCATGTTTGAAGAAATAAAATTGACATTGTTATAATAATTGTTTTTACATTTGTTAAACTCGCATGATGATTGTTCTGACAATGAGCTTAATTTCTTGACACAGTTTTGGTAGATTCTTTCCTCAAGTCTGTATTAAATGTCTTTTTTATTTTCGCCAACCAGTCGGCGTTTCAATGTACGTACTATAGGCTACGTATGAAACATCATATGGGCCAGAGTATTGATCTTTTACTAATACACAGTCTAGAACCTAGACCAATGGATTCTAGGTCTATGTAACGACAAACGAATCAGTATGCTCGTATCCTAGGTTTTCGCAAATCGAAAAGTTGTTACATGATGCACATTCAATTTTACATTTATTTAAATAGCATGGATCTTACACAAGAAAAGGACATTTTATGTAAACTGTACTGTAAATACAACAGGTAAAACGTACAAGAAGAGAACAAAAAAATGAAAAAAGTACAAACTTTTTTTCACCATATTTGCCTATATAATGTTAATGTTACATGATTATAAATATCGTATGAACCATAATGCTAAACTATAAAAGAATCGCGTAAAGTACCTCTTAATTTGGGGCCTTCTATTGCAATAATAGGGTGGAGATCTTTGTTGTTGCGAACAATCGCTAATTCGTGCTTGGCACGAGATGACATGATGGAGAGCAACTCATCCACTGCGGCACAAGATCGCCACTGAAATATATAATAAACAAACTAATTGTTATGTATTTATATATAATATATTCAAAAAATACAATTAGCCTATATCAACCTTAACAGTAATATAATAGCAGATCAAGAGTACGTTTATAAACTGTATTATATTTTATAATCCACTTACACGGGACAAGACGTCGAGAGCAATCCTATAATCATGAAACACGGAATGGTTTGTATGGTGCATAAACGCAGGGTGGTAGTTAATTCTCTCAATGACCATCAGTTCTTCATCCACTTCTTTTGGTTTATTATCAATCATTAATATCAATTTCTGTTCAACATCCCCATTATTGTGTATCACACTGCGAAAGTAGGCGGCTTGATGGTACTTGACCGCCAACTCACAGACAATTCCATCATGGTTACTAACTGGATAATCCAAGGGTAAAACGATCGTGAATCCTCTCTCAAAATGTTTCGGACAGTTTGGAAAAAATGAATAATTGTTTAGAATCTCACAACCTGGAAGTTTGGCGTGTAACTCCTCCATTAAAAATTCGTTACGTCTAACATTTTCGACAACTTCAATTCTTTTATTCATAGGATTGTATGCTGTTATTGAATACATTACAACGCCACGCATCAACTGTCCACTCTTAGTCTTACCAAATTGACCGACAACTTGAAGATCCTGCCGCAAAGGCAAGAGGTCGCGATCGCAGAAGAAAACTGTTCCGCGACTTGTCTCGATGGCAGATATACAGTTAAGCCAGTCCACTTCATCTTGACCATATTCATTCATATTATTAGCCATCTTAACGTATGTACACCTTTTAATACACCGGTGCTTTTCGATAGACGATTAATATACAACAATGATATTGTTAAATGAAGCGTACTAGAAAGGCTGCTCTCCAATTGGTTAAATTTTTATATGACAACAATTACTAGCCTAGTCGATTTTGTAAACAGTGGCTCCATGTTATTATAGACATTTAACCACATAATTAATACAGTACTTCACAGTTTCAAAAATACATGATGATGAATATGATTTATTGGTAATTGGTAATATCATGGTTATCTATATTAACATCCTTTCTTTTTATTGCAAGTAATTGGCATTGTTATAAATATCCCGGTTCTCATTGGAATCCATCAAACTGTTGCGTCATATTGAAAAAAAGAAAATGATGATGTAATTCGTGCACTTGTCGCGTGATAGAGCCCTCTGCTGTTTTACGCATAGCCTACTGTTTTTCAAAATATTAAACAGCTGCTTAATAATGATTTTTAATTGATTGATTAATATTTGCATATTCTTTAATTCAAGTTCAAAACAAAACAGATTTTTATTGAAACAATGAAAGATAAAATAATTACGGTTTGGTCTTTGTAAATTATTTGTTATTTTGTCTATTTTATTTACGGTATGTAATATACAATAAATTATTCATTATTATTAATTGATTTTATAATCAATATATAAAAAATTAAATTTAAAATTTAATACGAATTAAAAATTATGTACAATGCACAATTGTACAATATCAGTACAGTATAAACTCATATATCATTCACAGGTGTTATTTTTTAATTATTGTTTTGTGGATGCCTATCTGTGTTTCACTCTAATGTTTACCACAGGCGGCAAAACAAGGAGTACATTGTCTAATACGCATTTGTTCCTCATTGTCAGTCCATGGGGGAAATGTGCTTTTTATTTAAAATCAATGAAATAGTACGCACTCATGTATTTGTACTATCTGGTTCACCAGATCTTAGAATCAAAGACGGGACAGTTCGGCACAGGATCGATCTGAAAATGTGCCATTCCATCGTCTATTATTATGTGTTTTTTCCGGAAAAGTCTAAAAAGCAAGGGTATCTTTGATTTATTGATGAAGCCCAGTGCTAGGGCAGAATGACGTTGGCAATTTATTACAGAACAAGTTTTTTTTTCGGAGTTTATCGATAATGTGTGAGACTACGAGGGAAGTATCCGTACATTGTTGTTGCGCAATGTCTATTTCAATCCAAGATTGGTTTCGCATTCGCTGAAAAGTTTCGAAAACCCTGAATAAAAAAAAAACAATAAAAAAAATTAACATGCTGAATTATCCATACTGCATCACTGTATTCAATCCATATGCTAAAATTAATGTTTTTATGTGGCCAAATCTGACCGGGCAATGTACTATCTGTATCTTCTGATTCGATTAAGGATAGACAATGTTTCGAAACACATTCACCGTCGTTTATTTAATAAGGCAGCTCATTAAACAGTTCTGTGTAAAGCCCATCGAAATATATATATATATAAATATAAAAACAAATCAGGCAAAGAACATTAATTCTAAACCGCCCGGTGATATACTGAAATTTAATTAATTAATTTGAAACGATAAAGATGAGGAAATCTGTGAGAATGAGAAAAAGTCGCCCCAACCGAGACTCGAACTATAAACAAATCAGGCAAAGAACATTAATTCTAAACCGCCCGGTGATATACTGAAATTTAATTAATTAATTTGAAACGATAAAGATGAGGAAATCTGTGAGAATGAGAAAAAGTCGCCCCAACCGAGACTCGAACTCGGACCGCCTGCTTGATATGCAGATGTTCTAACCATTAGACCACTGGGGCTTTCATGGTATTGTTCGAACTCGATTGGATAGCCGTGGTACGGCGGAACAGCACTAGTCCTCAGTTTACGCACTGTACATATACATATATATATATATATATAAATCCAAAGGCAAATAACTGAAAAAATGACAATGCTGTGGGTATCAGTGGCTGGATCTCAATGGAGATACTAAAAAATGCGAAAAGCTAAATCAAAACGATAAAGTAAAACAGCCAGAAAAGTTAGCAGAGCTTTCAGGCAACACTAGCCCTTCATCAGTGCAAGTGAAGGAATTTGTATAACGTCATGGTATAAAAGCTGGCAAGTGCTGCCTGGGTGAACAGGAATAAAAGAAAGGAGACAGGGTGGAGTATATATATTTATATAAATCCAATTTTTTTCTAACTTACATGTTTTCATACGTAGTTTTTCCTCTTCTCTCCTTCATTTGTCTTAGTTTCTTCTTGCAGCTCACAAGGACAACCGAAGTAGGTTCCGGTAGATGAGTTGGCCAGTCATACACTATGTGGTTCTTAGGTGGTAAGTTTCCAATTCCATCTCCAACTTCATTAACAATACAATGTGCAACAGTGCTGTTCCAGTACCTAAACCGAGTTTATAAACACAAACAAAATAGGCATGATCATAACATGACAAAACGCAAATAGCTTTTATGTGGGTGTCTAGAAAACTCAGATCTAGAAAACTCAGATCTCAGATATATCTGAGTTTTCTAGATCTAGAAAACTTAGATATCAATATCTGACTTTTCTAGTTCCAGAATGGAACTAGAAAACTCAGATCATCATTTGATCGGTTGGTAAGTCATTTGGATCGCCCATTATTAACCAGCAGGTAGGTCATTTGAAATACTAGAGTATTATTAAAACTGATTACTGTGTACGTTTTCTTACCAATATTGTAACATGTAGAAGCGGCCCACAGCTTAAATCATAAAGAAAATACAGTGCATGTTACCGTTAAAATAATAGGCTTTAAGAATAAGGTATGTACCAGTTGGTGTGGGTACGAGTTGGTTGAACTACGAGTTAGCCAAGTTGGGAATAGGTACGAGTTATTTTGGGTACGAGTTGACCACCACTAGGACCAGGGCTACTCTTCGCGATACATCGCGATAGCGCCCACACGTTGAGCCTTGAATTGAGTTTGCTTAGCTCGGCCTAAATGCTAAGCCTACATTTTAAAATGTGTATACTGCATTTTTTTTATGATTTAAGTCGTAGGCTGCTACTACAAGTTACAATAATTATTGTTATTAGTAAGAAAACGTATACTACTGTGTAGTATTTCAAATATGCTACCCTCTAATAATAATGGAACGATCCATTTGATGATCTGGGTTTTCTAGTTCTATTTTGGAACTAGAAAACTCAGATATTGATATCTGAGTTTTCTAGATCTAGAAAAGTCAGATATCTGAGTTTTCTAGATCTAGAAAAGTTAGATATATCTGAGATCTGAGTTTTCTAGATCTGAGTTTTCTAGACACCCCTTTTATTTTATATTGATGGAATAAAAATAAACAATTAACCGCTCCGGGTGAATATTCCATTGTTATATTTAGGTCATATGATGCGAAATAAAAGGATAAAAAAGGTAAAGGGATTCAGTTTATTAGTCATTTCAATCCTATTCATTGTTGTAGAGTTTAAGTATAATTTAGAAAGCATTATAATAGATTAGGATTGCCAGCTAGCGTATCATCGTTTTGTTATTGTTCAAAAAGAAATTTAAAGAGTAACCTTGTAAACTAAGTTCACAGTAAGACAACAATCCTATGATTTCTTACAGTGAGTAAAGTACAACAATATCATTTTATATTTCAATATTTGACGTTTTCTCCTGTTCCGTCACTATTCCTTTATTCATATATCGCTCACTAATAATAATAATAATAATAATAATATAATGTAACGATCGATAATCAAACACTAATGTCATGTTAACCAATAACGTATAAAAAGAAATCGACCACTAACGTAGCATTTTAATTTTAACAACGTAGCAGAAATTAAGTTGTTACCTACTAGTTAATTTTACATTGTCTAAAAAACGAGCTTTGCTCTTTTGTTTTTTCCCTCCATTTTTTGCTTTGCCTAAACAGT
Source organism: Antedon mediterranea (assembly GCF_964355755.1). NCBI lineage: Eukaryota > Metazoa > Echinodermata > Crinoidea > Comatulida > Antedonidae > Antedon > Antedon mediterranea. Next base: position 12,175,519 of record NC_092671.1, on the reverse strand, counting down.
TATATCAAATTATCTTATAAATATGCAATTTGGAAAAAAATAAATTGAAACTTGAAACTGAAATTGTTGATTAGTACGTAGGTTAATATAGTATATTAGGCCCTGTAAACTCAGCCTCCCAGAATAGGTATATAGCCAATATTCTCCATTTGTCAAATTCATAAAATCACAATTAAATAATGACATACCTATCTATAAAAACAGGTGAATTCTTTGCGTTTGTAGAAAGCTCCAGCCCCAATATGTAATTACTGACCGCATAGATTGCACCACGAATAAACTGAGGTTGGGCGTCGAACGATTTTTTAAGGTGTTGTAGACAAACAGGAATCGAATTCAAATACACTGTCCCTAATGAAGAACTTAACTGCCTGCACACTGTACCTAGGCATATTCCTATAGATGTAACGCATTAAAGCTTGGTTCCCACTAGAACGTAACGCAAGGACGTAAACGCAACGCAAGCGTTTTAACCAATGACAAGCGAAGTTATAGACAGTTAGCAATCACAAGCGAATAAGCCATCGCTTGTGATTGGTCAATTCACTTGCGTTGCGTTACGTCCTTGCGTTGCGTCGCTAGTGGTAACCACGCTTCAGAACAAAAATTAGTACATTAGGTTGTTTCCATAATAATTCTTATGAAGTCTGCTATACTTAAACGTTGTGATATTAGAAACCATTTGAACGCATGATGGTGTACAAGTATATACAAACTGATATTGTTTGCTAAATATTTTAAATATATTATTTAGACTCGTGGCAAGAAATGAATGTTGGAAATAGTCATAATATCAAGTATGATCATTGATACCCGGTGTGCAATATTTTGAACCATAATAAGGAACGTAGTCAAAGATGAAGAAATCGCATCTACCTTTTAATTTTGGGCCTTCTATCGCAATAATAGGATAGAGATTGTTGTTAACTACCGCTTCATTTTCGTCAAGAGATGAAACGATTGAGATCAACTCATCCACTGCGGTGCAATTTGATTGCCACTGAAACATTACAAATGTATTGATTGTTAGACCTATACAATAATGTCTAAATATATTTAATTTATAGATTATATACAGTAAAGGCGTATATTTGATTTAGTGCAGTTAGAACAATGCCAGGAGCAAAACCCTGTCTATTTCATCCTAATATTATTTCATCTCATACACGCCTTGAATAACGGATTGCTATTTATTTGCTAATATTGTACAATGGTTGCTGTACTTCAGATTTGGAGAGGCCCTCTTGAAAACGAGACAAGACACTAAACTCAAATCCATTTTGTATCCAAAATTACCTGTAATAATTGTAATTTTCTATGTCTATTTAACTTTTTACTTGCATTTTAAATTTGTACTTAAAATCAAGTATGTCATGGTTAAAGTATTTAAACAATATTGTTAGGCTTAGTTGTCTGAAAAATAGGCCAACACTTTGTATACTGCATTTTATTAGTTATTTGGTGCCTTTATGAATCTGGTAATTCAACAATGTTGTCAATGAGGCTATACAAATAGTATACGTAATTGTCACAATTTGTGTAATAATAGTGTATTCTAGGCCTAAAACGGCATGTAATTGTGTACGCCAACAAACAAAACCCTAACAAATCCATCCCGACTATTTTTCTAAATACATTGAAATCAAAAGAGGGTTTTTTCAACCCTGTATATATAATTAGGCCTACATTAACAGTGTATTTATAATCTCATTACATATATCATTGATGTTACTTGTGACAACGACCTTTGGTTATATCTGTCTACGAATAAACGTTATCATACAATTAAATAATGGCAGAGAAGACGTGGGTCTACTCGAACTGTCAATTATTATATTGTATATTCTAATAATGTATAACCGACTTACACGGGACAAGACGTCGAGAGCAATTCTATAATCATGAAACACGGAATGGTTTGTATGGTGCATAAACGCAGGGTGGTAGTTGATTCTCTCAATGACCATCAGTTCTTCATCCACTTCTTTTGGTTTATTATCAATCATTAATATCAATTTCTGTTCAACATCCCCATTATTGTGTATCACACTGCGAAAGTAGGCGGCTTGATGGTACTTGACCGCCAACCCACAGACAATTCCATCATGGTCACTAACTGGATAATCCAGGGGAAACACGATCGTGAATCCTCTCTCAAAATGTTTCGGACAGTTTGGAAAAAATGAATAATTGTTTAAAATCTCACAACCCGGAAGTTTGGCGTGTAAATCCTCCATTAAAAATTTGTTACGTCTAACATTTTCGACAACTTCAATTATTTTATTCATAGGATTGTATGCTGTTATTGAATACATTACAACGCCACGCATCAACTGTCCACTCTGACCAAAGTGACCGACAACTTGAAGATCCTGCCGCAAAGATAAGAGTTCGCGAGTGCAAAATAAAACTGTTCCGCGACTTGTCTCGATGGCAGATATACAGTTACGCCAGTCCACTTCATCTTGGCCATATTCATGTAGGCCTATATTATTTGCCATTCCGTACACTCACTGTAAATAAATCCACATATTCAAACGAATTTTGGTTTAATACTCATTACCGGTTCTTGTCCTATTATGCTTGTACGATTTTTATAACAATGATAGCTAAATGCCGTTGCTCCAATTGGTTAATTTTTATAGGCTACCAGTACGTCTACAATTACCTACCTTGGTCAATTTTGTAAACGAGTGCCTAACATAATCCCTTCTAACAGTCTAATATTTAAGAATGTAAGAAAACGGGAAATTGTAATACCAATAGGTTTGGTCTTCAATACTTTATGTTTTTATAGAATGTTCATGGATGCTGGCATAAAGGTCTACTATAAACCTCTACAAAATAATTGACTTTAGTCGATAAATCTTTGCAACTGAAGAAATGGTAAACATAGTTTTGAAGTAGGCAATGGGTCACTTGACCCATTTGACTGTCAATCTAGGCTGATTTTATAATACTGTCAGCAATAAAATAAACTAAAGTGACAGAAATTGAGTCTGTTTAGTGGTCTTTATTAAATTATTTAGACATCGTTTTCATTTAAATTATTTAATAAGCACATCATCTTTTATACAGATTCAGTATTTTTTATTTTTCAATTTTAATTGCACAATTATGACATATCAAAGTATTAATTCTTGTTGTACTTAAAAATACAAAAGTTAATCACTTCCGTAACAAAAAGAAATTTTTCACTTATAAAAAGAAAAAAGAACTGTTTAATTTTAACCAAAAACCATTGTCTGACAGACAATGTAAGTATTTTTTTCAGGTAAATACTTTTTGGTTAACGTGAATAACTATTATAATAAAATGGTAAATTGTTACGTCAACAAGCAAGCGGCGTTTTTTGTAAGGAATATTTCTTGTTAAGACCATTTTATAGTAAAATTGCGCAAAAATTATGTATGCCTATAAAATAATTAAATATATTAAATTTAAATAATGTATACAGTAAATGCGTATATTTGATTTAATGTAGTTAGAACAATGCCAGGTCTATACCCTGTCTACTTCATCCCAATATTATTTCATCTCATAGCACGTCTTGAATAACGGATTGCTATTTATTTACTAATATTGTACAATGGTTGCTGTAGTACATATTTGGAGAGGCCCTCTTGAAAACGAGACAAGACACTAAACTCAAATCCAAAATTACCTGTAATAGTCTTATATTTTAGAATGTAAGATAAACGGGCAATTAATGTTCATAATTATAACATTGATTTAGAACAAAATACAATTAACAAGTTTTTGTTGTACGTGCTTCCAATTCCAATTTATTATCAAACCAGCCTTTACTTTTAACAATATGTTTGTTCAAGTTTGTTGTCTTTCTTCCCAAGTTTGAACACAGTCGGCTACTTCAATTGTATTTTGGTCTATTTCTTTCTATTCTCTTTGAAAGGAGCATCATCTATTTCTAAATAGGTATGCTTTACTTTTAACAATATGTTTGTTCAAGTTTGTTGTCTTTCTTCCCAAGTTTGAACACAGTTGGCTATTTCTTTCCATTCCTCTTTGAAAGGAGCATCATCTATTTCTAAATAGTTATGCTAATTACATTTTGTATATGCAGATTAATACAAGGTTAATGTTTATCTAAATACTATTGGTAAATGATCATACTAATTCCTCCTTGATACGTGCTGAAAAGAGATTACATGATGTTGTCGTTACGTCACAATTTACCTTGATGGACTAATTACAGCTACTTCTATGATTTTAAATAATGTCCAATTGTTGATATCAAACTCAAATGTCGAGCCTTGAACTGAGTGTTGCGTATTATCATAAGCTACAATATTATTCTTGATATAAAGTTTGCGGTACACTAGTTCTGAAAAGAACTGTTGAGTTTCTCGACGTTTCGATGAATATGCTTGATCGTCCTCATGAGCATATTGATCGAAACGTCGAGAAACTCAACAGTCCTTTTCAGAACTAACATACGTAGTGTACCGCAAACTTTAAATCAACATTTGATTTCGCCATGCAAACCTTTATTTGTTTTTATACCCGCCCTTTTCTTTTAAATTAATAAATTATTGTTTGTACATTTTTTATGATTTATGTTTTATTATTATTTTTATATGTTATTACAACCGACATTATTTTTTATTTTCCCATTCATCGGAATCCCTCAATCAAACCGTTGCGTCATATGAAAAGCAAAGAACTTATAACATACATAGGCCTAGATTTGGGTGAAAAGCTGTTGAGCTAATGTTTTATTTAAATCATTAAATTCTTTAATATCTTCTATCAATCGAACTAGTTCCCGTCTTCGAAGTTCACGTTGGCATACCAACTTTTGAAGCTTCCATTGTTGCCAAGTTTCAAATTGACATTCAAGGTCTTTATGTACAGGTGGGGTTATTACTATTTCTGGCAATTGTGAAGTAACTTTTGGAAGACTCTTAACAGAGTTCAGTATATTAATTGAATGATTTAAAATCTTTACAGCTTTATTATCATTATTTACATCATGTGGTGTTAATAATTCAGAGCATTTTAATTTTGTTAATGAATGAGACAAAGAGTGATCAAATAATTTTCCTCGTATCGAGGCACATTCGTCGTCAACAGTTAATACCATATCTGATAAATTCTCGTAAGAATTCTGCCGCGATATTTGTGGTGTCGATTTTGGAGCATTAAATTTAGGCTCTCTTCCTTTATTGTACAGATACTCGAGAGACGGCAAACGGTTAGACCTAGATGTCAACCCTCTGCATTTTGGTAACACAAAATATTCTGGTTCGTCTTCGATTCGATAACTAATTTTCTGATAGTGTCTACTGATTTGTTCGAGTTGTTTATCTTTCGTCGGCTTTCTTGCCGGTGTAAGCTGACGCTTTTTTTCAACATATATATGTGGTAGAAGTGTTTTTTTAGCTTCAGCTGCTACTATTAATTGTTGATCGAAATGGCGAACATTGCTCATGTATTGAACTAAAGATTGGAGTGGTAATTTTTTTACAGGCTTATCAACACTTTTAGATGAAATAACAAGTGTATGTCCATTCGTTTCTTCTTGTCCTTTTTCAAATATTCCTTGCCCGTGTAAGATAATAGGTGGAGCAGGCAGTGATAGTTGGGAGTAGCGAGAACTATTATATTGAAGTCGCGCAGGTGATGTATTGGATCGCTGTCGTCGAGATGACCAGTTGCCATCGAATCTGGAAATGGCGCGCTTCGTGTTGTAATGTTCTGCAGTTAGCAGACGATCTTTTCTATTGACCATATTACTAAAGTACATTGCTTGTCTGCCCATAGATCTTTGCTCGTCTAATATCCAGTGTAGACTTCTACTTCGTAGTCTGTTTTGTCGATCGGACGTGTGCCAAGTCATCATATGAAGATTACTCAAGCGTATCTTTCAATCAAGCTTGCAGGTCTAAAATATAAGTTTTAAAATCGTTAAAACAAATGCAGAATAACACTAAAGAAAGAGAAAAAATTTATAATTATAAAAATCAAATTCAAGTTTAACGCACAGTAGAATAACCCTGTAACCCCTGTATTAAAGGATCCAGTTCGTAAAAGAGAGGTCGGTGTTGGTCGGTAAGCGGTAAACGGCTAGCGGACAACAAAAATATAGAATCTATGTTAATTATTTCTTATGCCTATTTACACAAAACGCGGAGCTAATCCCAGGGGCGGATCCAGGATTTATAAATAGGGGGGGCGTAGGTTTGCGAGCGAAGCGAGCAAACATTGGCTGGGGGCCAGGGGGCGAAGGCCCCTGGAAATTTTGGCGTTCTAGCGCATTGTAAGTCGTTTAAAACGATTTACAAACAATTCATAATGTCATTTACCAAACACTCTAAAGCTCGCAAATTACAACATGTGGAACATGCAGCTGATACTTACCTAGGGTACCAAAGCAAGATAACAACTTGCCTGTACTTTACATCTAAATGTTTACAACGCGACGATGTTTTTCAGCTTTTATATAAGCATAAACTTGTCCTAGCCTAGGCCGGTATTATTTTCTTACACGCGCGCCGGGTCGATCGCGGTGACTACTTATTCGCATCCATCATCCATGCAGCTAAAGTAAAATGACGTCACGTTAAAGCGGGTCGTCACAGAGTCTCATACATATTAATGAAGCAAACTTGCTGAGAGTGTTTTCCACCACCACGCAACACATGCGACGCGAGATTTATCGAAACTCCGAGCCATCGACTGACGATCATGTTTTTGACAATTAAAATCACGGCATATTCAACGACCTGGTTTAAACGATCGTTTAAAAATTAGCGGTCCGGCTCGATCATCATTACATTATATTTAGTGATTTGAAAAAAACAAAACACCCCTTTTGTCATCGCGATTTGTTTATGAGAATCATCGACGGAAAAGCAAATAAAACACTACAAGGGTCATGAAATTCTGCATGCAGCATTGTTAATATTTTAATAGTATGTTTTAATAAAATATAGGCATAACGGGATAATTTTCATAGGCACTACAGTCCTAGCCTTTGTTTTTATTGTATTTAATAAATGGGCGCGTAGTGTAGCACTGACCATGTGACTTCATAAACTCTATTGATCGTCGGAGGTACGTACCGCTACTCTACAATACGGGAGTGACGATCACAAAGGATGCCGACCTGCTTAGTAAAACGCGACCAAGCTCACCACGTGGCTTTTATCAACTTGCTCCTTTTAGTTTTACACTTAACTGTGAATGATCGTTGGTAACTACGCTAGAGATTGATAGTACACAAAGGATGTCGACGTACATGCTTGGTGAAATGCGATCAAGCTGACGATGTGCTCCGACGTACTATTTTCACTATGAAAATGATACGTGTTTTTAAAATCTATTTAATTTAAAAAAAAAAAAAAAAATCTTTAAAAAATAGGGGGGGGGCGTACTGTACTGTAATCCGATGGGTGGTTGAGCTAAAACCCGCTCCGGATATAGATACATATTCTATGTGGGACAAGCACGCGGGTTTCCGCTTATCGTTACCGCTCGTCTGTGTAAATTGGCTCAAGTAGAGAAACTATTTTCTATATCTCTACACAGTATATCTCTTAACCTTAGGCCTAATTTGTATTCACCGTTTAGCAATTTTAAACGTGTGTGCGGTTGATTGTGTTCAATTATTCAATGTAAGTTCGTTTTGCTTTTGAGAGATCACGTTTAACACAATTTTACATTTCATTGTTTAAAGTCTCAGAAGAATAATGTAATGAATGAGGCTGGCATTAGTTTAAACACGGACATATTGAAATCGGTCTTAACAACAGACCATTGGTAAATAAACACTTAACAAGTATTGTTGATTCCCAACACATCCTTCTTCAAGCCATCAGTTGACATAATGCTATTTAAACACGAATAAGAATAATATAACAATAGCAGCCCAGAAATTAAATTATGGAGTAAAAATTATTCTAGGCCTATATATTAGATTAAAAATATATTATCAATCACTGGACCAAAACATGTTTACAAAAAGTGGTTCTATTGAACATGTTTTCTGTAGTTTCTTCTATTTCTCGGTTTCTTTGTTACATTATTCCGGGTTTTACATTGTTTATTTCACTTGTAAAAGATCTCATGGTGTAATTGAAACTCTTGAAGAAAAATAAGTACTGTGATATTTACGTTTCAATGTCGTTTTATATACAACCAGATATTATTTCATATCACTCTTATACACAACACTTGGCCATTGAACCAAGCACACCAGATTCTCAGTGCTGTATCTCTCTATATGTATAGTTTAATCGGAGGGAAATTTTGGTTACCTCGTATTTTTTCTGTCGTAAGACGTTACCATAATTGAATGTTGGATAGACATGCTGATGAGAAATCCAATACCACTCATATATTGTAGTTTCTATAAAAGTGTAGGCTAACAGTCATTAATCGATCATGTATATATCTAATGAAGACCTACTTACTCGTACAACGGCGATTTGCACTCCAATTATCTATAGCCTATTTCAAAAGAGGCTGTCTATTAGATCGATAATACACTGAAGTGATCTCTACTACGCTTCTTTACTTAACTTAATTCTTACATACTTAGTTTAAGTGCTCGACTTATTTATAATAATGTAAGTTTACCCTTACCTGTCTATAGTAAAAATATTGTAGATGTGATCCGTGGAAGGCTACATAACAGACGTGGTTGATTTCCTAGCGTCATTGGTGTTTCTAGTCGTATGCTCTTCTATGATGGTCATCATCACTGTGAACGCGTTGCAGGTTTGCGTGATAAACTTATACAAGCTCTATTCATACATGTATCGATCCATATTCTAGTTATAAACACAGGTTGTGTGATTGTTTCCGTAGTGCTGCTGCAAACACTTTACAGGTGGAATGGACCGGATGACGTCACAGTCTTTATTACTTTTAATTGTGCATATTAGCACGTAATAATTTCCTGCTTTAAAGGAAAATGTTTTTCTTTAAGAGTAATAAATATTGAATCATCCATTCCTCTTCTTAAAATGTAATTTCCAGTGCTTTTTGTACAAATTGTAACACAGGCTACTACAGTTTCAATTCAATTTAAACTTTATTTAGTCTTCAGTAAAAAGGAATATATATATATATATATTATAATATATATAAACACATCAGGCAATGAACATTAATTCTAAACCGCCCGGTTTGTTAAAACACTTATATAAAACACATTTCATTAAAATATAAAAACATCAAAATGGTATATAGATAAAAAAAAAGTTAAGTCACAAAATTGTACGTCATTTAAAAGTCTGATGGACTACAGTAGGCCTACACATGAATTAAAATATCTCTTTGACCGACTATTGCACGATCTCAGCAAGTTAAGTATGTTTGATCTCAATTTATCATAGTATTTATATAAAGAATGATTTAAATCTTCACATATTTTCGTAGCCTTAGTAGGGGCCTAACTATAATTTTGTTGAATAGGTCAACTAAATTAGGGCTTGATCCTGTGATCCGGCCCGCTTTATTTAGTATACGTTGTATTCGTGTTTTCGCATTACCTCCACTAAACCAGACAACACAGCAGAAAGTGATGGAGAATTCGAAGTAAGTTTTTGTTTATGTATTCACCTAAAACATTCAAAGGTACAGGTCAATATAGCCACTTCACAAATTGAATGTTGATATCTGGAAAAGGGGTTTTCACACGTGACCTCTTTAGATAGGCCTACGTAGACCTATACTAAAGAATGATTTCAAACAATACGATTAAATACTGATTGACATTACGTTAATATATGCATGGGTAACTTTTTAGTGATCTGTAGGGCCTACTGGTTCTTAATGATTGCAGGGAACAAGATGCACAATACTGTATATCGGTGTTTGTGTACACATACAAACACTTTTAACGAAAGCTGCTCTTTCGGGTAAGATCGACAGTCACACGGGTAGTGTTATATACTCTTACACAGTGTACCAAACACATAAACATGTTATTTATAATAAGCAAGTGTTACGTATATTTAATATATATATATACACATTTATTATCAATTTACATTGTATATCTGTATTTATGTAGGTTCTTGTCAATTATAATTTATTATCATATAAATTAATATAATTAACAGTAGACAATAAAACAAGTTCAATATTACTATAATCTAATTTCTATTGTGTAAAATTCATATTTATTACCAATTATTGCAAATTATATTACCATCAAATTAAACATAAATGACATTTCGGTCAATCTCATCAAATAAATTAATATAATTAAAAGATAAAAAAGAAAACAAGTTCAATATTACTATAATTGTATTTCTATTGTGTAAAATTCATATTTATGACCAATTATTGCCAATTATATTACCATCAAATTAAACATAAATGACATTTCGGTCAACCTCATCAAATAAATTAATATAATTAAAAGATAAAAAAGAAAACAAGTTCAATATTACTATAATTGTATTTCTATTGTGTAAAATTCATATTTATTACCAATTATTGCAAATTATATTACCATCAAATTAAACATAAATGACATTTCGGTCAACCTGATCAAATAAATTAATATAATTAAAAGATAAAAAAGAAAACAAGTTCAATATTACTATAATTGTATTTCTATTGTGTAAAATTCATATTTATTACCAATTATTGCAAATTATATTACCATCAAATTAAACATAAATGACATTTGTTCTATATTACCATAATCCAATTTGTATTGTTTAAAACTTATATATGGTACATGAAACAGATCATTAAACTATAACCATGTTATTACCGTTTACCTAAAAATTAAATCTAATTTATAGATTCGTGTTATTCAATCATAATCCAATTCAAAGGTCACATAATATTGTTAAGGATATTGACTTTAAAATTAAAATATAAATAGTTATGTAGATTTTGCAAATTTCATACTAAACAAATAGTAAAATATTATGTATGTATTAATTAGCAAACAAATGTTCGTTTGACAAATACATTATAACACAGATTAGTTATCGTTTGCATTAGAAAGGTAAGTACCTTTATGTGACTGATTCGTTTACTCTTATAGGCCTATAGACCTACATATTTTCTCGTTTAAAATTTCACATTATATTAGGCCTACGTCACTGTTTCACTGGCCGACTCTCGATAGCACTGTATCTATTATTCTGCATCATTCTGTGATACATGTATAACATGTGACGCCTATAAAAACATAAGCCTAACCTAACTCTTAACATAATACAAGCACCGTATGTTATACATTATGTGAAACTGTATTACATACTGTAATTTGTATAGAATACACTGAACAGACAATGCCATATGGGCCTACAGTTCATGAATCGGGTAGTTTCACCCATATCATTAAGTTCGAAAGTTGGCTATTGTGGCAATTTTGTATTGTATATATTTATATAGTGTATAATATATTCTGGATGTTATTTACTGTGTCTAATATTAATTTTTATTACCATGTCTTATTTGTCATAGATTATTTATTTATCTACCGTGTTTCAAGCTTTACTGTTTGTAATACTAATTGTGTCGGTAATTCCTGAAAGTAAATGCCTACATACTGTTTGTATTTTTACTCGTTATACTGTAACGGTGCGCGGGGGATGAGATTCTATCTCTTCTTTATATGATTATAAGCACCACCGCGGTTTATAGATTTAATAAATATCATTTTATAAATACAACATTTTCTACATATATACATATATAATTGCATGCACACAAGCGCGTCTATGGTTTAAGAATAAGAGTTTTAAATATAGTGAAAATGATCTTGTTAGGTGTGCTATGAACTATCTGTTACGATCTTCAAATCTCTTCACTAAATGGGAGAAAATCCTATTTTATTCTCCGTTTTTGTATTTGTGTATCATGGAATACTTATTCTGAATTAAAATGATCAATCAATCAATATATACGAAGTAGTCTTTACCATTTATCTAGAAATCTCTAACAATTATTATTTTATTAAAACTTGTGAGGTAAGGTGGAGATATCCAGTTCCACAATTTGAGGATGGAAAGTATAATAGGCCTAGTAACACTTTTTTATAATTGTTTTAATGTTTAATTTTTTATGATTTGGAAGAACTGACCCAACACTGTGTCAAAATTCAACATGTGGAGCAAATTTTACGTGCTCGGTTGAGCCTAATGGCCAGATTTAATGCCATAAGCCTTTGTAGTCATATAGGCTATTGCTTTTATCGCCCACTATGCTGTGTATTACTACTTACATATCCAATCATGTTATAGCGTACATTCAGTGCTACCATTATTGTGTTGTTTTTTTCTTCTTCAGAAAACACGCGCACAAGATTTTATATTGGAGGATAGGGAAGCAAAATATAGAATACAAGAAATATTCAATGTTGAGGTTTTGTTTATGACTGCTACCGTACCATATATACAACTATCAACGTGATGGTTAACATACAAACTTTATTTTTCTCCCCAATGGATAAGGAAAGGGTTTTAATTATTTCCATTAATTTATAAACAACTCCATACCATAAGTTCAAATAGTATAATAACATTTAAGGTTATCCTCTCCTCTTGTACCGTATGAAATAAAGAGATGTACATACTACTATTTTGTTATTCGAGTTTTTTGTTAAATATCACAACTTAATTAAATCACTAATGATAACCAAACGGAAATCACCCGATTCTCAGTGCTGTATCTCCAAATATGACAAAATTTTTTTTTCACTTTCATGACAAATTCAGTAACAATATACATACAATAGGGACGAAACATGACAGGAAACCATAGGACGGTGCTCATGAATAATGTATGCATGAGCTTTAACAAAGTGGGCGGAGCTTAGCATGAAATTCCGTCGTCTTCTTTTTTAGAACGATAAAGTTACCATTTTCCCGTTTACGGAGAACGACTAAAAATAATGTATAGGCCTATATAACCTTAAATATACAGTTCAAATTACACTTAAACGTGGAATTTTCAAAACTCTAAATAATATTTGAACTTCTATTTTAATTGTTTAATGAAATAACATTTTTATTGGGTTAAAATGGCTGTGTTAAAAGCGGCGTTCAAATCCGAGGCCCTAGCTAGGAAGGCTAGGCCATCACCTAAGTCAAGCGATTCAGAAGGGCCCCGCGCCACGAGACATGGAAGGGAGAGAGATATACTGCCGGTCGTCGTCTTCGCGCAAGGGTGAGTAACTAATAAAACGGTTGACGTGTATGATTCGGCTACTCCAATAGCAATTCTATTCGCTGGTAGTTTATGATCTACAAGTTCTAAGCAAAAAACTCAACTTCGGTTGAATAAATTAGTAATGTGATAAATGTAAGTAACAACATTATTACAGAAATATTGATGGTGTTAAATAACAGTACCGTACTCTATAAATAATATGGCACATGTTGTGTACTGTTTACATGTTTACAGTCATTGTCATTGTAGTTTTCGACAAATTGATTGGATTCTTCGTCTTCCAAGAAAAATGTTGTTTTGTACCTTGGTGGCTCCAAACTTGTTCCTGCCTTCCTCCTTCTAATAAGGCCAAAATTTGCATCCATGGAAATAACTTTTGTTCCTTTACCCTAAGAAAAAAAGACTACATGTAATTAAAATCAATTTACTTTAAATAAAAGCAATTAGCATAACATGCAACCAGGGAGTTGTAATTTAAACAAATTATTAATAATAAAAATGCGTACCTAGGACAAGCATAACACAATGTACCATCATCTATTGCTTCATTTGGCGTAGTAAATTCAAATAGTGTATCTGTTTTAGCTTAATTTGTTGGCCTACCAAAACGAAACAGCAAAAAATAACTATTAAAGTTAATTACCAATGCCTAATAATAATGCAATAGTTTAATTTTTAGTCATATCTTTAATGAACATTCAATGAACACTTTACCTCAAAATCCTTTAAGTTATTTGCGAATAATCGCTTCACAGAAGGATTTAGATGAAATATGGCATTCAAGTTTACAGGTTCTCATCAGTTTTATAAGGTCTAATGATAACCCACATTAATGTTTGTGGGTGTTGCTGGCCAAAGGTGGAAATGTAATTTTGGATACTCCGTCTGGGGAAACACGCACAAGTCACGTGGTTTGACACCAAGAATTCTTGGTGCATACGATTATCCGGTTGACTAGTTTCAGCTGCATGCGATTGGCTACTCTCTCGTACACGGTTTATATATTCATATTTCAGAATTTCAAAGACTCAACAACTAAGATGATGCGCATGCGCTATGTTACGTTTAGACAATGTGTACTTGGGTACATTTTATGAAAGTTCTGAATGCTAGAAATTATTTTATATGCCTAGTAGTCTGGTAAACATTTGATGGGATCTTTGAAACATGAAAACTCGTCTTGATATATGATAGGCTAGCTTCTCCGCAAATCAAACATTGAATGGATCATTTATTACGCGGAGATAATTTTGATTTAATTCCCACCCAGACCCTGTCCTGTTCTGTGTAGTGGTGTAGCCCTGTTGTGTGCCGGTGGTATGTAGGCCTAGGCCTACTTCATTGGCGTTTTATTTGGCAGGTCATACGTGCGAGTTGAGTAGGACCTACGAAAGAGGCCTAGGCCAAGGACTAAACAATTAATAAACAAAACAACTTGGCATTACTATTTTATATTTCAACAGTCTCGATCGTACATTAAGCACTGGTAGGCCTACTACGTACTCGATCTCTTTCATTTTGAAACAAAATGATCATTGGTTGATTCGAAATCCATATTTACATACCGCCCGCCCCATATAGCCAAATACGGTATGATAACCTACGTCATTCTTATCGTATGTTTGCGGTCTGCAAATCGATTTCTATACGTGTTTCACAAGTCTGTATTTTCAGACAAAAATCGCGGTCGAAATAAAAACAAATAAATTAAAAAAAAAGATAATACAGACTTGGGGCAAGTCTACAAAATAATATAATAGTACACAGATAATAGTAAACACTTCATTGATTACAATATAAATATAAGTACAAGTGATTAAAAAGGAAAAAAAAAACAATACTGAAATTAAAGTAAAAACTGTATATACTGTATATTTAAATATGTAGTACAAAAATCAATAAAGTAATTAAAAAGTATTGTAAATTTCATTGCGTTCTTTCCATGCAATTGTTAAGAATTTGTCAAAGGATACTTGTCATTTAATAACATGGGGTATAGATTCTGTTGTTACAATTTGGTATTTTGTATTATCAGCAAATGTTTTGATAGACTCTCTTTTCCCAGACGTGCTTTGGGGTTTGTAATTTGATCATGACCCGTCCTAGTTTACAAATTTAATACACATGACAAGTATGTACTTGGTAACTTTCGTCACTGGTGACCAATGACAGACAGTATCTCGATAACTTTCGTCACTGGTGACCGATGACAGACAGTATCTTGATAACTTTCGTCACTGGTGACCAATGACAGACAGTATCTCGATAACTTTAGTCACTGGTGACCGATGACAGACAGTATCTTGATAACTTTCGTCACTGGTGACCGATGACAGACAGTTTCTTGATAACTTTCGGCACTGGTGACCGATGACAGACAGTATCTTGATAACTTTCGTCACTGGTGACCAATGACAGACAGTATCTTGATAACTTTCGTCACTGGTGACCGATGACAGACAGTATCTTGATAACTTTCGTCACTGGTGGCCAATGACAGACAGTATCTTGATAACTTTCGTCACTGGTGACCGATGACAGACAGTATCCTGACTGCGCAACGGTGAACAATTAGTAACGGTTACAGAATCGGTTGAGCGATAAAATTCAACTTCTTCTTTGGCACATTATTGTATCATAGGTTGACAATAAACACATATTTATATGTATAATTGTTCAATTTAAAGGTCGCATAAGGTCACATATAACAATATAACCATTGTTAAGAAAATATTGACTTTTACAAAAAGGAATTTATGTTTGATTTTGTTCTTATGTAAATTATGGCAACTATTATCATTAACAACAGTTTTTATTAATGACAAATACACAATATAGAATATTTTATGTATACGATATAAAAAATTAAATTCAAATGAATTCAGATATTACAGAAATATTAATGTATATGATTTAACAAACAAAATGTTAATGTAAGCGAATGTAGATATTGCAAAGGTTGATAAAACTATAAATTGACAAACTTCATATTATATATTACACCATTTGTTGTCGTACCGGTACCAGTACTGAGGTGTTAAAACAGGAAAGGTTTGTTTTCATTCGCTTCAATCGGAATGATCTTTCGTTCTCCCACACTTCTTATCATTATTATTACTGTACTATTATTTATTATTAGCATTCATAGATATATTATAAGTCCCTATAATATCTCTATGGTTCATTAGAGACCGGTTTCTCGCTTTCTAGTTAGAGTAATAATTACTACCGTACCGATCTATGTTCGGGTAAATTCGTTTTCTCAGAGAAGAGTGGAATTACACACACTCTTCTCTGTTTTTTTTTTTAGAACTAGGCCTAATTAAGGTCCAATCACATCTCACTTGAGAAAGATGAAATAAATTACTGTATAATTATAGGAATTGGAGATGTCCTAAAAAGCCCCATTGACCTAGTGGCAAGGGCGACTGAATGCGTTGCCAGGAGATTTATGTTGTTGCTATTTTTTATTTTATTTTTTATACATATTCTATTTTGTAGGTTTTGTTTTCAAATAATTTTATCCCTTATTTTTGTTGTTGTAGAGTATTCAGTTATTTAATATCAGCTATCAAAATATTCCGAGCTTTACTCTTTGCAATACTAATTATGTCAGTCATTATGCCATGAAGTGACTAAAGGTAAGATTTTTTTTTTATTCGTAAAACGGGGAATAATTCAGATTACAATCTTAATATGATTGTCATATTATTGATGTTGTGATTCTCTGTGTTTAGAGAAGGATGCTTTAGACCAGGTCCGCCTTATTATTAGCCAATCAAAATCGTGTAAATTTAGGAGGGAAAATGTTATCCTCCTCTGAAGCCTAAAATTTGCATATCCAGTATAAAAGTAGAATGTAAAAGATATTAGGTGGAGAAGAGAGAATAAGATCAGAGTAGATAAACGGAAAGATGATAAAGAAAATATTAAGGCTTGACTGGTAGTGGTAGAAAGATGTATTAATCGAATTTCAAGGAATAAATGTTCTAGTTGAGTTAAATATACTTTTTGTATGAGTTATCATTCAGTGACAGCTGTGTACGTCACGTAAAAATATATACGCCTGAGAAAGTTTTGTTTAGTAAGTACACCCAACGCTTCAGTCTGGGACGATTTTTCGTTCTTACAGATTTCTTATAACGTTATTATAACTCTATTATCTATTATTAGAATTGTGCTAAGGTTTCTCTCTTTCTTTACAAGTGGAGTATTATAAAGTCTTGTCTAGACTATCAAACTGCACTGTGTCTTCCGTTGTCCAAAGAGAGCCAAATTCATTCCAATTAGAATAACATGAAACAAAGTAATAGGTGACTAAGGGGCGAGCGATAACATTCACTGTACTTCTTCTTTGCATATTATTGTATCATATGTTGACAAAAAAAAATATGTATATGTGTAATTGTTTAATCTAAAGGCCACAAAGGTCATATATAACCATTGTTAAAGAAATATTGAGTTTTACAAAATGAAATTTACATTTGTTTCTGTTCTTATGTATATTTTAGCAACTAATATCATTAGCGAACGATACGATTAATGACAAATAGACAATATAGAATATTAATTTATTACGATTTAACCAATTTATTCAAACGAATTCAGATATTGCAGTTATTAATTAGTAAGTATATACGATTTAACAAACAAAATGTTAATGTAAGCGACTGTAGATTTTGCAGTATTAAAATGTTAAAGTAAACTACGTCACACACATTAGGTGTATAGCGTGACATCAATACCGTACGTGATACTGACACGAACTCCCTTTACGTATGTTTCCGAGTGGTTGAAAATACTTTAGGAACTCTCTTGTGACATAAAAGTATACACACAAAATCCACAAAGTTGTAAAATAACTAAAAAAACAAAGCTTTAATTCCAATCAACTTCAACTTTCAATAATCTTTAAACAACAGCTTCACAATAACTTTTACAATCTAATATCCAACCTTCTTCAAAATAAATGCTTCAATAAAAAAATCCTTCTCCCTCCTTACAATTGTCATACTTCCCCTACAATATGTTCATAACCTTCTAGATCATTCCTTATACTTCTTATTCTATTGGATTACAGTTTCTTTAGCACTTCTGGAATGTTCCTGATTGTTCTTATATTAATTATACATGGTTTCTTAAATCAAAACATCTTATTCTAGAATGTTCATGTAGATACTTAGATGTTACTGTATTGTTAAGGAATGGTAATTTATTAAAGATACCGATTTCTAATGCGTTTAAGATTTATTCGTTGAAATTAGCGGCACATATCACATTTTAACAACAAAACGTATACACAGATTTTAAGTATAAAAATGTACAACAAAGAAGTAAAAAATGTTGACTATAGGCCTGTAGGCTAGATGCGCTAATGCGATGAACCTAGGTTTGATTTTGCCCAAATAAACAAAGCTGTAAATTCAATGTTGCCCAAATGAAAAAAGCTATAGGAAACTCAAACGTATCCGGACCGTATACGTATTGTGACACGGATACTTATGCGTATACGTATGTTTTCACAAACTCTATAACACGCGATCCATATCTTAAGCGTCCCGCCCACTAGCGATGAGATGCATAGATGTAGACGCAACGCAGGCGAATTTAACAATGACAAGCGACAATTCGATTTCAATTAGTCCAACAACTTGATAATAATAATACTGTAGTTCATTCGTACATAACGCATACAAGCAATCTCTCTAAGCGCTGAACATTATTACCCAGTCATTATCAGTACTTTGCGCTTGCGATTGAGCTTGGTTCACACTCTAGGACGCAATGCAAGCGCAACGTAAGTGATTTGACCAATCACGACGCATTATCTGTCGCGTCGTGATGATTGGTCAAGGAACCAAGCTTAAATGATTGAATTCATAGTGCTGCTCTGACATGGTTATGTGAGTAAATCAATTCTCAAAATTTATAAATGTTATCATCGTCCGTTGCATGAAGACGAATATCCAGAATTAATGGTCATCGATTAAGAGGTGTGGGTTAACAAATTGTCTTCATAGAATGTAAAGAAAGAAGTCACGATATATCAAATCCACTTTTCTTTTCATTTATCATTTAAAAAAATCATTAAGTTGAAATTAGATATAATAGACAAATTTAAAGGTCACAGAAATTATTAGATTCACAAATACACTTTAATTACCAAATTTATTATCATTTATTATCGAATATATAAGCATTATTATTAATAACATCGACAAATGGACAAAAGATCAAGCGAATAGTTAAATGTCACAGAAAGCTATGTCATTTAACAAAATGTTAATGTGAAAAAAAAAACCATTACGTCATAGACAAATTTAAATGTCACAGAAATTATTAGATTCATAATAAATTTAATGAAATAGATGATATTTTATATGGACATGTTTACCAAATTTATTATCATTTATTATCAAATAAAAAGCATTAATATTAATAACATCGACAAATGGACAAAAGATCAACCGAATATTCAAATGTCACAGAAAGCAATGTTATTTAACAAAATGTTAATGTGCGAATTTAAATATTGCTTTATTAAGCTATTATTATCTAAAACAAACTTGTAGTTAACTACTATAAATCGTGCCATACACTTCATAACATTATAGTTTGCGTTCTGTCACCACCGTGAAAAGTTCACAACGTTTCAACAGAATTGATTTGTAAGTAGCCAAACCTTTTTTTGTTGTCGCATTCTTTTCTTTACCGTTTCATTTTATTTATTCATTCATTCATTCATTTATTTATTTATTCATTTATTTATTTATTCATTTATTTATTTATTTATTTATTTACATATTTACATATTTCCACTTGATAACAATATCAACGTTGTTGTTGGACATTGTTGTTTCGTTATTTATATAGATTTTATCATCATTATTATTATTACTTCGGCATTACTGCTGGGTGCTGCTTTAAAGGGTTTTATTTTATGTTAGAATTTATAGTTGGCCTAAGTCTTCAGATAATAATATAGGCGTATCTTTTTTTGAAAAACTCTTTCATGTTTGCCAGGCCAGGCTGAGATTCGAGTATTTCTCTACCAGGTAATTTGTTCGTGGTGACGCCAGGATTTTTCCTGACGGAGGAGACACATACCCAGAATTTAGACAACACTGCACAACGCGCATAAACCGTTAAACAATAAAAGAACCTAAGTTTACAATAATGTACCTATAAATGAGTGTTATTCAAAGGAATAATTGTTTTACCTTTTCTCCTGACAAACGTGGTCTAATCTTCTACCCTCCTTTTGGCTCCGCCAATTATATAAATAGTTAGCGTTATTATTTATTATGATTAGCAAATATTATTTACCCCGTTGTCTCTATTTTCTCCGTAGAATATTCAGTTATTCACGTCAGTTTATAAAAATGTTTTGAGCTGTTTTGTTTGCTATACTAATTGTAGCAATGACCGAAGGTAAGTTTTTCACGGTGGTTTTCACATTTCGCAATATCAATCTACATCGTCACTGATTAGTGCGTCATTATTATACGGTTAATTATCGTCATTATTACAATAAAATGCAACACGTTTATTATCAATACCATACCTATTACTAACATGAAGTCCTCTGGCGGGATTTTATTTGGAAGTTCAAATGTATTTATTTTAAAGTTATTCAATACGCACAATTCAAACACTTGCGATACAGTTAATTAATCAGTGTTTTCTTTTAGGATTAGAAATAGTTACAGACGGTCTAGATTGTGAAGAACTGTGTGGTGGAAAACAATTTGCCTGTGATTATGTGCAGGGGAATCCTGGCTTAATTGAGTGTTGTAAGAATTTGTTGTTATTCAACTCAATATTGTTTTAATCAATAGGCCTAACTTAACATATCGTTTGTGAGGGCTACAGGGTTCAATATGTCTTCCTTTTATTTCAGATTCGGAGGACACCAGATTTTATGTATCAGGATAGGAAAGCGAAATAGATTGTGTTTAACTGTCACCGTAATTACTTCGCACCTTCCGTTCATTAAACACTTTATGGTGATGTCCTACTCTAAGTTCGAATCAAAAGTTAAAAAAAAATAATATCGAAATTTCAAATTAGAATGTCGAAATCTCGAATTGTAATTGGATAATATTTAGGGACTGTACTCATAGCTTTCGTAGCTTTCACTAGTGTACTGTATCTGATCGGTTCGATTAAAATTGTCTGCAAACGATGGTTATCTTATTATTAATTGTTCTTTTATGTTAATATACAAATAATATATACAAATAATATTTTTTTTGCAATTATGTGTGTGTATATTATATTGTATATCTATTTATTATTGTACTAATAATTGTCAATCTTCAAGAAGAATTCTGTTGTTATTTTATGATGATGATGGACAAATAAAGCATTTCAGTATTCAGTATTTCAGTTTTATAACATGGGTCTGCCATAAGCACCACTCTGCTCGGCGACGAAATCACCGCCTAGCCTAGCCCAAAACTTTGTGCCTGAATTGACAATATACAGGTGGTGTGTGTTTGTTTGTTTTTAAATGTTTTTAGACGAATAGTTCTCTACTCGTAAATCATGCAGCGCCTAGCGCAATCGGTATTTTGTTTTATACCTTTATGCTGCGCACTTTTTTCACTCCAGTGAATGAATATAGTGAAAAAAGAGCGCCCACGTGACTCATTTCAGCGCATCCTTGAACCCATCCTTGAAATGCTGACTATTCTATAAAGGAACATTTACAATCCCCGAATAAAACAAATATATAAAAAAATAGATGAATAAACAAAATATCCTGGTCCTTCACGCGATATCCCAACAAAAATTGATGTATGTGTCGTAAACAAACAGGCAAAAAAACCCCAAACTAACAATTCTTAGCATGCAGCAGAAGTAGTGCTTTATTATATATTATGTTTAAGATAGTGTTCACTATATTTGCAGCGTATGCAGCAGCCGCGCCAATTCACAACCACGAACCACCATACACTGCATTGCACTGACCTGGTGTTGTTGGACGTGCATATAGTTGTACAGTTTTATGCAACCAAAACAATAATGCCCATTAAAACCAGGCCTATATGTAATTACCGCGTAAGTTTCATACAACACTATCTTTGGTTTTAGTATGACTACTTCAATTCTTTGCACTAGAGGGTGTGTAGACGATGGTTCTCGGAATGATAATGTTCTCCTTATACGTTTTCTGTCGGTTACCATTATTGAAAATGCTTGACATTCGTAAAACTAAACTACTTTGTTTCACAGTGTTTTAGATGATTAATAACATTTTAAAGTATAGTTTTTATTGTTTGGTAGGGCCCTTTGGAGAGGCGGAGGTCATTTGAGGGAGGTGCTTATTCGAGGGATATATGTTAAATTTTTTAGTTTTAATAATATGGTAACATTTATATTCAAATGAAATCCTCTAATAGATATGAAAAGTGCTAAAAAGAATAACAAATGATTGGTAAATTGTAGATAACAGTGCGGTGAATTCTACTACAAATAGTAAAATTTTGTTATTATAAATATGTGGATGGACGTTTATTAGATAGTTGGGTTTGGGGGGGGGGGGGGGTGTTATTATTCAAAGTGATGTTTTATTGGAGAGGCGTTTATTCAAATGAATATCATCCTAATAATTATTAATACATTATTTAATTTAATCATCATCATCTTTTGAAACTAACTGCCGTGACAGAGTGGGCCCAAAAAAGAAGACATTACGGCTTGCAACATGGGCAGACATCTCGGTCCTAACGGGACACAGGAAGATAGCCTACAGTTATTCCTGCAAGCTTACTCAATAAAACTCAGCTATCGGGATTTCACTCGAAAAATGTCTTATCATCAAATCTCCCTATGTAATTTTATAATACTATTCCCCACAATATATTCTGATTCTTTATGACGTATATTTAATTTGATCTTTATTAATTTGCAGTATAATTTAACTACTGTACTTTCACACACGCGTGGTATGTTTTAAAATAAACAAAAAACTGAAATGGCTATGACTAATGGCCAACCACTCCTACTGTCTGATTTTTTTTCTTCTTCCAAAGGGACACTGTATTGATTGATGGAAAGTGCCTGTTTCCAGTCACCTTTAGGGTCAAATCTATTATTTTAACTGCTCCCTTGTGTTTAAAAGAGAGAAAATATTTGAAACTAAGGTTGTTGCAAGGTGAACTTATCTTAAACCCGGAAATTACTTTGACCGGGAAGAATTGAAATTGAGAGGAAAATCTAATGTTGAAATCATAAATGTTGTTCAAAAACTCTTTATAATATCTTCCTAAGATATAAATATGGAACAATAGCGTCGGCGTGAACACTAATGTTATCAAATCTACGTTTCGCGGTACATCTCGGATAGATAAGGTAGGTATCCAAGGCGGAGATTTGTACCGAAGTTTTTGCATTGTGCTCGCCTATGTCAGAATTAACCATAATTTATATATAGATACAGCTAAAGTTAAATGACGTCACAGAGTATCATGCATATGCAAAAGCATGTTAATCTGCTCTCTTAAGCCTGTTTTCCTGTCGACGTTATTCGACGCTATCGTAACAATAATCGGCGATCTTCTACGTAAACATTGAAATGTTAACGATTTACAGGAAAAGGTACCCGCTATCATTATCATTTTCTTTCACATGATTTCAATTTACATGAGGTGGATACAGTCGGTGGTACAGCATAATAATTCCGATATTGTTATTATTAAGAAGCAGATTAAATAAATAAAATAAAGTTATTGCTTTGAACCATTGGGCCTAGAAAGAAGGCTTTAGGCATACTCATGACACCAACTGAGAGGCCAACTGAGAACTCAGTGGCCAAGTCTGGCTCAGGCCATCTCCTCCTTTATCATACCACACCGCGTGCACATGCAGACTACACCACCCAACTTACTAGCTACTACGCTACTACACCCACCCTAGCTCTAGAGGCTATGCCATTGTAGTAGTCATTTTAATTTAAAAAAACAGCATAATATAAGATCTTATGGTAAAACATTATGCTTTGAAAAAGTAAAGAGAGAACAAAATCGGGCAAATTTTATCGATAATAGTGGGATGCTCCACCAGTCCCACTATCTTACAGTTACTACCCTCTTGTCCAACTGCTATGCCCCTAGGACAACTACCCCTCTAGAAAAACAACACTCTCTGAACAACCACACCTAGTACACATTAGGTTAAAATTACGATCTTGTAAAACTTACTGAACTTCAAAACATAGGGCGAGAGATTGATCTTAAATGAAAGACTGTTTGATTGACTGTTGCCCCACCCTTTATTTTCAAGATTGGAATACGTTTTAGAAATTTGATCGATTCTCGTTTAATGTAAAATAACTGCTGACGATACGCATATTAAAAATTTCAAAAGCTTTCATTTAATATCAATCTCTCTCCCTATGTTTTGAAGTTCTACAAGATCGTAATTATAACCTAAGGTGTAGGTGTCATGATATAGGTGTGGTTGTTCAGAGGGTGTTGTTGTCCTAGGGGAATAGCAGTTGGACGAGAGGGTAGTTGTCTTAGATGGTAGTTGTCCTAGGGGGTAGTTGTCCGGGTGGGAGTTGTCCTAGGGAGGTCATTTTCCGGGTGGTAGTTGTCCGGGTGGTAATTGTCCAGGGGGTAGTTGTCCGTATACGGAATTGATCATTCGAATTCGGCTTGTTTGGTTGAACGGTATGCTGTTTATACCGCCCTCCAAATGCAAATTATGAATATTTTAACTTAATTATTGATTTACTTGGAAAAGTTAGTATGGAAAACACTGAAATTGTATTACTCGGCGATTTTAATATTGATTATGTCTTAAATGAGAACCTCTCGAAAAATCCTATCAATATGATCGAAAACATGTTTGTAATGACCCAGTTGATTCATGATAAAACAATAGTTACGTCACACTCATCAAGTTGTATTGATTTGATACTAGGGCCTGTTTCTGCTGCATAAAAAATAACCGGTTAAAATCGGTGTGAATAAATTAAAATCGGTGTGAATAAATTAACTCCATTTTCTTGGCAGCAGAAACAGGACAAATTTGTGGTAACCGGTTAAAAGGCAGCGCAAAATAACCGGTTAAAAACACCAATTTAAATCGGTGTTAGAACGCCGTTTAACCGGTTATCGCTGAGCAATTCTTAGCTGCAACACGAAATAACGGTTATTTGATTGACAGTTGTGACCCCGGGTCAGATACCGTCGCATACGATGTGTGTTTTCCTCGTGGTTTTGACAGTCGAACGAAGAAGTGAACATGTCGGTAACATGTATGTGGATGAATGAAATCACAAGATATGTTATTCAGTTGTGGGGGGAGAGAAAGTACGGGGAAGGATGGGAGGCAATAGAAAAGAATCACAGATAATAAATGAGAGCATTTTTGCGAAAATAAAATAGAAATTTGGGGTGGAGTTCCGGGGACTACTCAAGCTAAGCAATTTGAGGCGTTATAATATTAGGTACACGCTCGCGAAGGGTATGGATGGGCCTATATAAACACCAAAACGGAAAAAAAAGGGACTCAGAATGTTGCAAATACCTACCAAACGAGAGTAGATAATGGTTAATTAATTATGAAAACCCAAATTTTATAGCAAAAATCATCCGAATTTATGTTATAAACGATGAATTTAGAAACAAAAACTTAATCCAAACGAGCGTATTTATGGCACGGCCTTAGTGCCTTTCATAGGAGAACAATGAACAATCTAATTACTTTGATCGTTTTACATATAATTTTGTTAGAAAAACATCACATCGACCGAAACATAGGTTATCAGAGCCTTTGATAATATATTAAATATGATTTTATTAAGCATAGAAATGTGTTATTATTTATGTTAGTACATAAATATACGAAACAATGTTTAATACTCATTATTCTATTAAAGGCACTATGTGCGTGCGATATTCTATGACTTGGATACTCTAGTTTGATTTAAGTTTTTGTGGCTAAACTCGTCGTTTTTAACATAAATTCGGACGATTTTTGCTATAAAAGTTGGGGTTTCATAATTAATTAACAATTATCTACTTTCGTTTGGTAGGTATTGCAACATTCTGAGTCTTGTTTTTGTTTCCGTTTGGTTTTTTGTAGGACCGGGCTCGCGAAAGACAACAGTCGTTCACGTGGGAAGGGCCGTGTGTCATCGCCTTTGTTGAGGAATTAGGCTAGATAAAAATTATTCTAGGCGATCGGGCGCTGCACGACCCTCCCCGTGTTATTGAAGGCGCCATGAGAATTAATTTTATTAACGATGGTAAGTAGGCTTTACAAAAAACAAAACTTGTAGACAACATTTTATTATGTTAACATATCACACACGTGTGTACTGACGTCGATGTAAACAAACAGCCAACTTACTACTTCCGTCTGAGTGTATTGCATTTTGGGTAATGATGACGTTTTGCTCGACGACCACCTATATATTTAACGGGTTATTTTGGAGCACAAATTGAGCAGAAACGCGGTCTTGTTATTGTTATCTATTTTTAATCTATTTTAAAATAACCGGTTAAATTGCGTTATGCAGCAGAAACAGACCCTAACAACAATTCCAGATTAGCACTATTTAAGTGGTGTTGCTAAAATAGCTTTAGGCCTAAGCGACCATTTTATGGTTTTACAGCTGTTTAAAATTTAAGGAAAAAGAAGCTAAACATAAAACAATATATTATAGAGATTATAAGAACTTTGATGAAGGGGCATTCTTACATGATATTTCCCATTCTCAGAAATTACAAAATATTCACAATTTAATAACGTTGACAATGCATGGGGTACGTTTAAAAATTGCTTTCTAAATTTAAGTAATAAACATGGGCCTATAAAAATTCAAGAATAAAAAATATATTCTCTCCCTGGATAACTCCTTAAATTATAAAAAAAAATGTACAAAAGAGATTATACCAAAAGCAAAGTAAATGTTAATAATCCAGGATTAAAAACTGAGTATAGAAGACTTAGAAATCTGGTTAACACTAACAATAAGAAAGCAAAGTATAACTATTGTAATAATGTAAATATAAAATATAAAAATAATTCCAAAAAAATGTGGAACGAGCTAAATAAATTACCTGGTAAAATGAAATCTAACATTAGTAAAACTATTGATTGCAAACATTTTAATGAATACTTTACCAACATAGGAATTAAGATGGCGCAGTCATTTGACGATACGCTGCCAAGTTGGAATAATCCACCTAGTGAATATTCCTTTAAATTTTATAAATGTTGATGTAAATACCATTAAAGGGAAGCTTTATAATTTGCCAGAAAAACATTTAGATGTTCTAGATTTTGATAGTCAATTGTGGGTGTCACGAAACCTAAGACCACGAAAGCTAAGACCCCCTAAGACCTAAGATCACGAAAGCTAAGACCCAGGACCTAAGATTACAAATTCTAAGATATACTACAGCTTAAAAACAATACTTGTTTATTCATACATAATTTTAAACACAGTAGGTTTCATTTATTACCATAAATATAATTTAATACTTCATTACAACATTCGTAGTTCAGGCAGACCTATTGAGCACAGCTCTGGGTCTATTAACTAAACAGATACAAACCTATGCATTTATTTCGATATACTTTTCTGGGCGGAACCCTCTCTGCGAGTCGGGTTTTTGGCGTGTGTGCCCATAATAATTATATCTCAATTTGATTATGTATATTAATTCTACGATATGTTAGTTACGATTCTGTATAGACCTATAACTTTTATATTATATTATCGGTTATTTTACAAGTATGTTAATGGTGCGTTTTCTATATAACAATGGGGAATGCTAATTGTTAATACTATATATTCAACAGGGTCAGCCTTCACGTAATGTAAGGTATTAGATGTAATATCAATACCATAACCTACATAATGTAATGGTGGCTGCCCCCTTTGTTATTATTACAGTAGTTTTACATTATATATTTATTTATTTCGTCATTTAATAATAAATGACATTTTCCATCCATTTCGGTGTTTTGTTTCCTTTGTTTTGTCCTGGACTCTGTTGACACAAATATAATTTAATACTACCGCAAAACATAGATAAACTCACATTATTTTCGCCCGTTGAGTAAATGTATATTTTTTCTTTACAACAAACAAACTTGACGGGTTGTTTGTTGGTATATATTTACTCCATTGTGTTGGTTTAGAGGATGTTTTTCTTACGCACCTGCCTTTCTTGTATTTTTACTCCAAAGTTGTTGACTAACTTTATCCTGAATACCACACTTTAAAATTAGGACTTATAAGTACTTTCAGAAGGAGAAACACATAAAAACAAATAAATAAATCCTTTAATGTGATGATTTTACAGACATGTTTCTTTGTATACTGTAACTCCTCGAGCTCCCCCCACACACACATGCTCAATGTTTTTGTTTCTATGGAGCGCCAAAAGAGCAACAATAATAGTACAAGTATAAAAACAGAAAGAAAACGAAACAAATAATGATTTTTAAATTAAAGTTTATTTGCCAGTATTTATTTCTTCGTACTTGCATGATTATATACCATTATCATTACAATTTTAATTTTACATTGTTCCATCCACACTGTAGATGGACTCCACAGAGTTTTCAGCCCTCTATATAATTGTTGCTCTTTTGACGTTCCATAGAAACAAAAACATTGAACATATGGGGTAGGCCTACTGTACTGTAGGCTAGTCATTTTGTGTGCGAGAAAAACGTCTTTATATCATTTTAAAAATGTATTTGTTACTATTTATGTGATTCTTTTTCATGAAAGTGCCAATTCTAAGGTGTGGTATTCAGAATAAATGTTGGGAGTTAAAATGCAAGGCAGGTGCGAAAGATAAATATTTGTAATCTTAGGTCTTGGGTCTTAGCTTTCGTGATCTTAGGTCTTAGGGGGTCTTAGCTTTTGTGGTCTTAGGTTTCGTGACACCCAGTAAATTGTTAAGGTTAGCAGCTCCATACATTGCTTATCCATTGTGTCTTAATTGTGAATCTCTCTCTTGTCTTAGCTGATTGGAAAGTAGCAAGGACAACTCCTATATATATAAAGGAAAGGGTAGTAAAGACAGTATGAGCAACTACAGACAAATATCTGTCGTTGCTCATATCGCAAAGATTATAGAGAGAGTGGTTCAGGAACAAATCATTTCTTTTCTTAGTTTGTTTGATTTAATTAACATTGATCAATTTGCCTTTTTGAAAAACCATTCTACTGTAACATGCTTGCACAGAGTAGTTGATGATTGGTTAGAAAGTTTTAATGACTCAGAGGTCGTCGGCGCTTGTTTCTTAGATATATCCAAGTGCTTTGACACGATAGAACACTCAATTTTGTTATTTAAGCTTTACAAATATGGTTTCCATGAAAATGTTGTTTACTGGTTTAGTAATTACTTAAAAAACAGAAAACAGTTTGTATACTGTAACAAAAACAAATCTACAATTAAAGAAATCAATATTGGTGTTCCACAAGGAAGTATCCTGGGACCCATCCTGTTTCTCATTTTTATAAATGATATTTCAGCGTTTTTGCTGATGATGTTGTGGTTGATACTGCTATGATAGTAAATGATTCATTACAAATAATTATTGATAACATTGGTAAATGGTATGATGACAATCACCTCTCTATAAATACTGAAAAAAAACAAAGGTTATGTTACTAAGAAACAATCATACAGCTGACAGTAATGATTTAAATATACAAATTGGAACCAGTAAATTACAACAAGTTGATAGTATAAGGTATCTGGGAGTCGTAATCGATGAAATGTTAACTTGGAAACAAAATACTCAATGTATTAGTAAAAATATTGGATATAAAATAACAATGCTAGGTAAAATAGCTAGTAGTTTAAGTACTAAACCGTTACTAGAAACTCTATATATAAGTACAATTGATTATGCTATAACAGTCTGGGAAAATACGACAGAGTTAAACAAAAATATTTTAAGGCGACATCAAAAAAGAGCTGCTCGAATTGTAACTAACAACTTCGATTATATTAATTTAAGGGCTGACAACATCATCCAGAACCTATCGTGGCAAACTCTTGAAGAGAAACGAGATTTCTCCATAGCATGTCTAATGTATAAATGTGTTTACGGCCTTGCACCAATTAGATTAGTAAATGAAATTGAATTGATTCGCGATATTCAGACCCACTTAACACGTGGAGTAGAAAATTTGAACGTAACAATACCTAAATACACCCTTAGTTTACAGTTTACCAATTAATATTAAATCGGCACCAACAATTACGTTCTTTAAGGCTATATACAAATCTCATTTCTTTTCATAAAAACTGTATTATATTTAATTAAGTTTCTCTTTTGTATATTTTGATTAAGACAGGACCACAATGTAAAACAGATACACTTATCTGATTGTTTTATCTATATAAATATTTTATTTATTTATTATTATTATTATTATTATTATTATTATTATAACGGTCTATTTCCAATACTAACGGGACAGTTTTCCTCGGCGACTGCGAAACCATTTCTTTAATAGAACTGAATTGTTGAATGCTATAACCGTGTTTATAATCATATCAAAGTATTGGTTTTGGCTTGTGGTTTGATAACGTAGCGATAGTAGTTCAGCTTTAGAATAGCTAAGCTTGTTTTCACAAACAATGGGACGGTACACATGAGCCATATTCATATTCAAATGACCGTAACCGCTGTGTTGGTTAGCTCGTTTTTGTGGTGCAGCTAACACACTGGTCTTACTTGGCCTACAACAATTTACTACAATAACATTTAGTGGATCGCCCTACACATATTGCAGGTCACATTCTGGACCAAGTCCTAAATAGATCGGTGGAAAAACTAGTTACGAAATTTAAGGTCACTCCTATTACATACGGATCCGACCACTACATCATAGAATTTTGTTTTGATACTACAAAATCCCGAAGAGAGAAAAGAATGATAAATAAATTTGGACCTCAACTACTTTAAAACTGAGACTGGTTAAGAACGCGTTAAATGATATTCACAAATTAGATGATTCCGTCAAACAGGTGGAATAGACATTCACTGTCCGATAACATAATACTACAAATGACCCAGCGTCGATGACGGAAGAATTGGAATGTCGTCAACTAAATTGAAAGTTTCGCAAGACACATAGGATCGCATAAACTTCGAAGTAAAACATGCATCTGTTCTTAAGACAAATGCATATATTTTAATATTTTATATTTTATTTTATTTTATTTTAAGGATAAACTGGTATCTTGTGACATTCGCTCGATGTATAAGACCATAAATTGTCTACTTGGCAGGACACATAAGCCAATGCCAGTTACAAATTCAAATATAGACTTGTGTGATAACTTTGCAACTTACTTCGAGCAAAAGATAAAAAACATTAGAGAAGTTCTTTATATTATTGTTAGTCGTAATGATAATATAATAATGACTCACAACTAATGTTTTAGCTATGAACTGTTTTAACGCTGTTGATACTGATTACGTCATTGCACCTTTAAATAAAATCCCTAATATATCCAGTTATGCAGATCCCCTACCTACATGGCTCCTTAAAAACAGTTCAGATGTCTTAGCACCATGCCATTGCCAATATAATTAGTACCTCGTTTGGGTCATGTCAATTCTCCTCACAGCTTCGCACTGCTATGATAACACCTGTAATTAAAAAACAATCTCTTGACGCACACATTTTGGCTAATTTTATGCCGGTCTCTTTAATTAAATTGATCGAATATCCCGCACATGAACAATTTAAAAAACACCTTGCGCTAAATGACATGAATGATGTTTTACAATCAGCTTAGAAATCAGGTCACAGAACTGAGACTGCATTAATTAATATTAAATCGGATATATTAGGTGCACTAGAAAAAGGAAATATTATAATTCATGTGATATTAGATCTAAGC
The DNA here is from genome assembly GCF_964355755.1 of Antedon mediterranea. Taxonomy (NCBI): domain Eukaryota; kingdom Metazoa; phylum Echinodermata; class Crinoidea; order Comatulida; family Antedonidae; genus Antedon; species Antedon mediterranea. The sequence goes on along the minus strand of NC_092671.1, from coordinate 12,143,453 downwards.
GCAGCGTTTGATACCCTTGACCACACAATCCTTCTGAATAGGCTAAACAAATGTTTATTGCATTACAGATGAAGCCCTCGGTTGATTTGAAACTTATGTGTGTGGACGGAAATGTAAAGTTTCTGTACCTGGCTCTAATTCTAATAGCTTCCCACTGGAGTTTGGAGTCCCCCAAGGGTCCGTAATTAACCCCAGTCTATTCTGCGCATACACACAACCGTTATCCAGCATTATTAGAGATACTGGAGTGGAGTTTCATCTATAGGCAGATGATACGCACATTTATATTAACTGCAATCCCAAATCAGCTACGGGTGTTGATAGAGCAATGTCTTGTCTAAGACGGGCATTAATAAACTAAAAGATTGGATGGATGCGTGACAACAAACTAAATGACTCCAAAACGGAGATGATTGTGTTTTCACCCCGACGATCAACACCTAAAAATGAATGAGCATCTAAGGTTAAACAAGTCGCTAATTTCTATTTAAGACATTTATATCGTATTCGTAAGTCTATTGATAATAATACCTTGCAAACAATACAAAATCGCGCAGCCCGATTGGTTTTTCAGGTATCTAGACGTACGAGTGCTTTTCCTTTGTTATGTCAACTAAGTAGGCTAATAGAAGAAAGAATTAGATACAAGATCCTAGTTCAGCTGTGTAACTGCGTTAGCAAACGCGCACCAGTTTACTTTAAAATAAAACCGTTAATTTTCAAGATACCAGACGTGCACTCAGGTCTGCCGTGGACACTTACATATACTTGTGGTGCCACTTACGAAAACTAAAACTAGTAGCAGTTCGTTTTCGGTACTCGGACCTCAATATTAGAACGAACTGCCCATTAAAATTTGTAAGTCACCCTCACTTTCAAAAATAAACTTAAGATCCGTTTACAGTGTGGGATGATAAGTGACTCGTCCGATGACGTCAGTATCCATGGCAGGCCTGATTTCTTTTTTGTATCTTATATTTTTTATTTTTAGGTTTTTGATGTTGTATATCTTGTGTTTCTTGCATTTTTTATTTAATATTTTTGATGTTTGTTCTGTACTGTCAGGCACTGTAAAAAGCGCCATATGAATGAAATAAAAAAAAAATCAATAATTCACAGTTTGCAAATATAATTTGACTGAAATTCACTTCACATTCTCAGAAAATCATCGCGACACATTCTCTGCCATGATTTTGGTAAACATTTTCAGTGTTACGTTACACGTCCACTCGTACTCATGTCAGAGAGCAGAGAGCGAACGTCAAAATGCCACTGAACAGGTGCTCAGATTCGCCAGTCGACATGCCAGTCGCCTAGCGCATGCGCATATCATAAAAATGACGTAAAAAGGTAGCAGTGGGCATAGTCGACGTGGAAATATTAATTCCATACTGATGCTCGCATCGTGTGGAAGCCACTTTCCTCTCAGCAAATTTGCTTCTTTAATGCACGAGGCACTGTGACGAAAGACTTTCACTTTACATTAGCTGTATGGCGTATGAATATGATACAAATAGAAGTTTTACTGTTACTCTGAATTCCTTATCAATATTATTAGTTTAATTATATATAATTAGAAAAATTACACAGTGATTGACAATTTATATCATTTTATTTTCTTGCCACAATTTAATTAACTTTATTGGTGGAACATATTCCACACAAGTATTATCATTCAAAGCACATTGTTATGTTGACTTTCCTTAATAATGGCACCATTACTGGTGCTTGTAGTTAGTCATGAAGACTATCTCCCCAACTGACAAACATGGAATTCATAAGTTCGGGTCGAGTCTCTGAAAAGAAAAAATTCGTCCTACTGTGATGACTGAATTTAAAAAAGCTAGATCACACTATACTTGAGCTTATAAACAAACAATAAATAATGAAAATAACTATCTAAATCAAATTTTAAAAATAAACTATCAAACCATACATACACATACCAACAGTCAGACATTCGTAATCGCCATTTCCTTTATCATTACAAATTGAATTGGCAATGGATTTACATACATCACATGGATTTGTTTCTCCTTCTAAATCAAAACATAATTATAATTAACGGATGATTTGCTAATGCGCATTGTTTTTGCTTTGTTTTAGGCTTACCAACATTTATATACATGACGTAATGGTCCTTGCGTGGGACTCTCACGTGAGTCTTTTTTTACCTTAGTTAGATTAGTTAGCAATCATCACAAGCTCGGTCATCTTGAAGTATGAACCAGCAAGGTAATCTAGAGGTTGTGGAATTTAGGACAACTTGCTAATTTCGGTACAATTCTTCAGAGTTTAATCAATATCATCAAAAAAGCAACACAAATGCAATGTAAGATAACGCGGCAGTGTGAGAACAATTAATATTAAAAAAAAAAACAAAAAGCAATTAATGTTGAAGACATTCTGAATACTGGAAAAGTATAGTTAGTAAGACAATTGCAGGAAATTCAGTGGAAAGAGACATTTTATATATTTATTTTTCTCGCACAATGTTGCTTGATAAATAACAAATAAAGAATACAGAATTTACAAACCGTCGCTCTTCGCAAATGCAAACATTACGAACAACAATGCTAAAGCAATACAAACTCGACGAGCCATTTTCTAAAAAAAAAAATAAATAAAATCCGAAAGTTCCTATTATTATTATTATCTATTTAAACCCGACCTATTCACATTAACTTTCGCTTTCTCTTTAGTCTATTTTTTTGGAATAGTTATTTGTCTTGTAGTGTAGCCTGCTAATCATTCTGTAGTTAAAAAAGTACAAGAAATAATTTGTACATGGCCTACCTGATAGAATTGCGGTTCCAATTGCCGACCGGTCTGTTATAGTTAAAATGTTCAAAGCGAATAATATGTTCATGTTAATAAAACGATTTTAATTCCAGAATTTTTTATTTGGTGATAAATACAACATTTTCAAGGTAAATTTACATTATATATTTATTTATTTTTATTGACTCAATTAAATAGTTAGTATAACAGCTTTTCATCAAACATTTTAATTATTCTGTTTGTTATTTTAATTCTTGCAATTTCAAAACGATTTGTATAAATTATATTCGAGATAGCGTACTATTATGAGTGATTTAAAAAAGTGTCCTAACAAATTTCAAACCGAGTGAGTTTATTGAAATTACACTTTAACCTTGAGACTTGAGCATTAGTATATTTTATATGTCATTAATAGTTCGTCTGTTTTAAATGTATGGTTGTTATTTGCTCAATATGTAGAAAAGGAAAACGGTTCAAATTTAAATCATTTAAAATCCTTAGGCTATAATTTTAACTAAGTTATAGAAATGCATTGTAATTTAATTGGTAATCCTATAATTTAGAAATATAGATTAGATACAGTTTTAAAAATATATAAAATGTGTAAAATAAGTACGTTCATACCACTATGTAGAAAGAAACACATTATTGTACTTTCATATTTTATGACAATAACAATATAGGAAAAACAATCAATATCATATCATGTTTTTTGCATTTATTTCTTGCCATAATACATTTCAATACATTTTACAAATGCATTTCTTCTCATGCTAACTAGTCTTTAATTAATGCTTGCAAAACTGTTAAAACTGTTTTGCTCCTACGATCTCCTCTACTGACGAAAAGCATAGGAAGCTCTAGAAAATAGAATATACGTAATATAACAATTAGGATAATTATATCTTCGCTCAGAAAAGCAAACAATGGAATAGTATGTTAATCTTTAAACAAACACATACTGGTATTTACTTTCATAATACATTGGTAATCACCATTATCATCACCTATCACCATGTACACACAAGTTTTATTTGGTTCAGACGAAAGGTTACATGCATCGCCTAAACCAAAATCATAATTGCAAGGGAAATTGTTAGATTGATTGTTACACTACCACTACACATACGAACTGACATTTTTCCAAACTATGAATTAATTGTTCTCGCGTGAGAACAATTTAAATCTCTTGGTGATCTCTATCATTGATCAGATCAGAGACCAGGCCTAGGCTAGCCTAGCATAGGCTACAGACGGTGCGAGCTTAGGCGGGCCGGGCCGCGATTTTTTTTTTCGTACATAAGTTGGGGACCCCCTCATGAAACGTCACAAAATAAACATGAATAATTCATCAATTAAATTTTCTTGTTCCGTGTGCACCCAAGCGTATAGCAACAAGAAGTGATTACACAAGTGCGGTACGATTCTAGGCCTATCTCCGCTGTTGTTGCGGCGTGCGATTTCATAGAAGAATAGCGGCGTTTTGTGTGGATTGTCGAAATAATCAGCCTTTAGTTTATGGTGTTTTCAATATAATTTTTTACTAAAGAATTACGTGTTAAAACTATAGTTTCTATTAATACTATTAGGCCTAATTATTAGTCTCTAAACCCATGTCTATTCTAGTAGTAGCTGTGTGGGTGTGTGTGACGTGTGTGTGTTAGGTATGACCAAAGATAGTTACACTATAGTGTATACATTTTTATTCTCGTGGGTCAAATCTTCCCATCTCATGTGTTCATATACGCGCATTTTTAAAGTTCCTTTGAGTACATGCATATTGTTTGATAATAAAATAGCAGAATTAAAAAAACACAGTACACAAATTATACACATTCTTTATTCTTGTGGGTCTAAGCTTTCTTTGGGCTATGTCCAATGAATTACTACTTAGTTTAATGTCTTGCCGTACTTGCCTAGCTGTCGATTAGCCTCGACTCGACACATTTTGTGTGAAGAAGAGTGCGCGAAGGCAATCACGTGAATTTACTTAGAATCCTAGGCCTACTGTAGAAAGTATCGTATCGCAGTTGTGTAATCACTTCTTGTTGCTATACGCTTGGGTGCACACGGAACAACAAATTTAACTGATGAATTATTCATGTTTATTTTGTGACGTTTCATGAAGGGGTCCCCAACTTATGTACGAAAAAAAAAATCGCGGCCGGGCCTAGCCGAACGAATATATATCGCGCGGACTAATTGAAAAAGAAATGAAAACCAGCCTTGCCTAGCCTAGCCTAGCCTACGCTCAGGTTGGCAACGGAGGCCGGAAAAAATGGGAACTAAAAAAATCAACATTATCACCGGCTAATATTGAAGAAAAAAAAATCATATCGCGCGGCCTAGGCTACAGACGGCGCGAGCTTAAGCGGGCTGAGCCGGGTCGGGCCTAGCCTAGCCTAGCCTTACCTAGCCTAACCTAACCTAACCTAACCTAGCCGGGTCCGGTTGGGTTTAGCTTAAAATAAATAAAGATTTAAAAAAAAAACAAAAAAACAAACCCGGTTAATGCGGTTAATGCGGTTAATGCGGTTAATGCGGTTAATGCGGTCAATGCGGTCAATGCGGTCAATGCGGTCAATGCGGTCAATGCGGTCAATGCGGTCAATGCGGTCAATGCGGTCAATGCGGTCAATGCGGTCAATGCGGTCAATGCGGTCAATGCGGTCCTCCTTCATGTTAAATTAAAATGGACTAACCACAAGTACACATTCCTTATCATGGTTAACAATCCATGAATGCAGCAAATAATTGGATTGTATCGCACAAGACTTTTAAGGTAATCTGTTCCATAACTGACTTTCTTAGGTTAAGAGCTTTAACAATTGCGTTTGTTTTGTGCCTCTAGCTCCAATCACTACTGGTATAACAGTCACTTGTTCGGCCCCGGTCGAGTTCCTCACCTGTGGTATCAAACAACTGTATTTTGAGATCTTTTTCCCATACCACCGTGGGGACCACAATCAGAGCGCGATCATCCTTAACCAGTAAAATATCGGGTTTTAAAGTTCCCGTTGGAACTTTAAACGTAGGCTCGTACATCGCACATCTCTTCCTTCTCTACCTCTGGAAACGGCTTCTCTAGTAGGATAGGTGTTGCTTCGCAGTAACAATGCTGATATGTACTCCCCTTCTTTTAGGAATGATCGTTTTGAAATCCAGTGATTTGAAACTTTCGATCCCTTCCAGGTTTCTACACCAATGCCTTGCGATCCTTGAGCGGCGTTGCGTTGTCTTTCCTCTTTCCATTTGCGATTAAGCTTCTTTCGGTGTGGAATGTCAAGCTTCCATTTAGTAGCGAGCTTTTGAATTCGATCGGCGAATCCTTTACCTTCCGCCCAGCTACGAACAAAATGATCGGACGAATCTAGGCACCGGCCTAGATTATGCAACCTTGTATAACAAAGCTAACTAGAATATCCATTTTCTGACGGGGTTTGAGAAATGCTTTGTTAAAACGTTTGCACCATGTATCTAATGTAGATACGCTCTCAAATTTTTCCAGGCCATTCCAAGGATCGAATAGTGCTCCAAGATATCCATTACTGGTACCTGGTTCAACCCATGGTATAGTGTTTCTGAGTCGACCTGAAAAGAACGGGTCATGTTTAGAGCATACGTTTTATGCAAAGGTTCTATCGAGAACGCTGCACTTTTACTGGCATTGATGTTCATACCAGTCAGAAGACAAAACTGTTCGACAATCTTTAGGAGTGCAAGCATTCCTTCAGAACTGTCACAAGGCAGTATCATCTGCGTATGCTAATGAAGTGCTGGCTGTGGTGTTATTTAGCTTCCACCCTTGCCCACTAGCCTCCAAGGCGCACAGGAGAGGGTCCATTGCAATGTTGAACAGGATAGGTGACATGGGATCATGCACACCTCTACTCATTTCGATGGGGTCCGTGGTTCCATCTGGTACCTTGAATGACGTACATGTACCGGTGTACATGTCTTTAACCATACCGATGAAATGCTCGTGCACTCCAAACCTTCTAAGACCCTCGAACACATGTTCATGTGAAATTGTGTCGAAGGCCTTTGCCAAATCAAGGAACACTACCGAAAGATGTTGTCCACGATTCTTTGCCTCCTGAATAATGTCGGTTAGCAGGGTGATATTTTCATTGCATCCAGAAGCCTTTTGGAGTCGACTCGCCAGAATTCGTGTGTATAGTCTGAGCACGATAGAAGAAATAGTCAAGGGTCGCCAATCATTGATGGAATCGGAGTCGCCACTTCCTTTTGGCAACAAAATTGAACGGTTTTCATTTTAGGTCCTCGAGAGTAACCTTATCTGGACCAGCCGTTGCTGTTTTTGTGGCCTTTATGGCTGTATTCACTTCCACCACCGTAAATGGCAACAATAAATTTTTATTGTCTACCCTTGCCTTGGGCGGAGGCAGATGACTGAGATCGACTTCAGCCGAACTAGCTGAAAATCTGTCTCTATACACCTCATGGATTTCATCCACTTTTAAAGGACACTCGCCACCCGTTTTTTGATCCAGAATTTCTATTGCCAGCTTTTTCCTGTCCCTATAGTACTGCCGCTGCATGTACTGAAAGCCGCTTGCCTTCTTTGCTGACCGCCTCCGTGGTTTTCGGTTACTCCTCTTTCGTACTTTTAATCTCTTATTGGTAGCAACCCGTTGGAGCTTCCCTTTTATCTTATCGTAACCGCTCGCGTCTGAACTTTTCTCAATGGCTCGACTAAATGATGTTAGCACAAGATTTCCCAACTCTGTATTTGCTATCTGCCCCGTAGCAGATATTAAGGCCTCTTCGAAAGGCTCCTTTGGAATTTCCTCTTTTCGCTGTGGTCTTTTTGGCATTGGAACTCGGATGACAGGGAACAGCTGATTTTGCCTTTGGACCGAAAAGTAGCCCTAGTGCACGTCCTTTGTCACTCACCTGCTTGTTCGTTTTCGATAACAGCTGTTTAGCAATGTCACTATTGATCTGTCTGGACCCCTGCAATTCAGAGTTCAGATAAATTAGTTTTTCAACTTCTTCATCTGACCAGATTGACTTGTTAGATCTTTTGCTATTCTTTGCCCTTTGCAATCTCTTCCCCTCTACTTCCGCCTGTTGAGCTTCCACCCTCTTTAAATTACGCAGGATAGGGTGTCGGTGCCTTTCATGCTGGGAGAGACCCGTTTAGTCTTAAATGCGTTGCCACAGGAGCAGACAAAGTCTAACACCTGGGCGGTAGTAGGTTGTTCCAATATACTACATTTTGCGTAGTGTATGGTAGCACCGTGCCCCGTTTTGGAAAACTTCCCACATTTCCGCATTTAAATAGTACACTCGCATCGGTATGCTTGTGTAGGTGAGTGGTCAATTTTCTTATTTCTGTATAACCGGTGTTACACATGGGACAGGTACTACCACAACCGGGTTGTTCTCTACCTCCTTTCTACTATCAGCAGAACGGACAACAGGTATATCCTGAGCGCTCTCAGGTAAAGATAAATCCTCAAATGGAGTTCTTATTTGAAGAAGACTTGACGGTGGGATGTTGTGCCCGTCTATTACAGGATGCTTATGACTTCTAAACTCACAATGCCGGAAGGACATTGTCAGCACTGATTTTGTGCTAGGTTCTCCTTCGGAATCGACCTGTCCCAGCGCCAGACTCGACTCCCGTACAGTATGCAATTTAGTGGACGAAAGGCACCCTTCCGAACGCGGTCGTTTATTTCCTTATGAAGAAAACGGGCGCCACCGCCTCCCGACTGACTATAGCACGAGCATTCATCTAAAGACACCGGAGCGTCTCTATAGTTCATGCTGTGGCGTCGTACGTTATATGCAGCAACCTGCTGCACGGTTGACCTATCGGCCGTCCTGCATGCGGGAGAATCAAATACAGGAGACGTGCATACCCGCTCCTGTACCTGCAAGTGTGTCGCAACCCCCATCTGCACCTGCAACAGATGAAGCCGGGTCCCTAGTCCGGGAATATAATTAAATATACGTGTACAAACCAACTTGTTTTTAAACTCTCGGGAGATTAACCCCAATTAGACCAGTGAGGTACGGTAAGAACACACGTACGGTAGGTTCTCATTTCTATATATTCGCCATCTTTTGGAATCTTTTGTGATCGGCAACTGGATGTACAGGGACATTCACGTTGCAGGATCTGTAAAAGAGTCGCTGACAGTGCCCTAATTAGCAGCCACCCTAGTCTGTTCGTCGCCAATTAAACAAGTCAACTGGCTTACAACCCCTACCTCGTGAAGGTAGACTTAGGACGTTATTCCCAGATCCTCACAAGTCGGTCCTTCCCTCACACACCGTATGTATAGTGTTACCGTGAAGGGTCTCCTCCTTGCGCTCCATAGGATGGGAGGATCTAGACTTAAGAGCACCCCCGCCGTTTACCCGCGCTTCGTCTTCACTTTGACATTCAGAGCACTGGGCAGAAATCACATTGCGTCAATGCCATGGTTGCGGACGTCGCAATGCTTTGTTTTAATTAGACAGTCGGATTCCTCGTGTCCGTACCAGTTCTAAGTTGGCTGTTTGGCCGAAGCGACCCCGAAAGACCGCCAAGCCAGGAAGGTCCACGGCACGCGCCCGGTCCCGCTTCACTCCCCGGCCCGACCGACCCAGCCCTTAGAGCCAATCCTTTTCCCGAAGTTACGGATCTAATTTGCCGACTTCCCTTACCTACATTGTTCTATCGGCCAGAGGCTATTCACGTTGGAGACCGGCTGCGGTTATGGGTACGAGCCGAGGCGAAAATCAGTCGGTGTCTCTCGGATTTTCAAGAGCCAGCGGAAGCGCACCGGACACCGCAAGAGCCGCGGTGCTTTATGGGCCGGCAGCCCCTATCTCCGGGCGAACCGATTCCAGGGGGCCCGACCCTTACAAAGAAAAGACAACTCTTCCCGGGGCTCCCGCCAGCGTCTCCGAGTTCGTTTGCTTTGCAGCACTGGCTGCGCGAGGCAGCGACTTCCGCCTTCGGGTTCGGGAATATTGACCCGATTCCCTTTCGCATAAGGGGCGCGACCCACGAAAGGCCTACGCCACCGCTCGGAACGGAACACCCTATAGCTTAGGATCGACTGACCCATGTGCAACGGCTGTTCACATGGAACCCTTCTCCACACTCGGCCCTCAAGGCTCTCACTTGAATATTTGCTACTACCACCAAGATCTGCACCCACTGCGGCTCCACGCGGGCTCACAACCCTACGCTTCAACGCTCACCGCAGCGACCCTCCTACTCGTCGGGGCTTACCTCCCGGGCGGGCGTTACCTCCTCTGCCCCGACGGCCGGGTATAGGCGGCACGCTCAGCGACATCCATTTTCAGGGCTAGTTGATTCGGCAGGTGAGCTGTTTCACACTCCTTAGCGGATTCAGACTTCCATGGCCACCGTCCTGCTGTCTGTATCAACCAACACCTTTTCTGGGATCTGATGAGCGTCCCAATCGGGCGCCGTAACCCGGCGTTCGGTTCATCCCGCAGCGCCAGTTCTGCTTACCAAAAGTGGCCCACTGGGCACTCGCATTCGTCGCCCGGCTCCAATCGAGCGAGTCGGACTTCTTACCAATTTAAAGTTTGAGAATAGGTTGAGGTCGTTTCGGCCCCAAGGCCTCTAATCATTCGCTTTGCCAGATAAAACTGCGTTCGAGCGCCAGCTATCCTGAGGGAAACTTCGGAGGGAACCAGCTACTAGATGGTTCGATTAGTCTTTCGCCCCTATACCCAAGTTTGACGATCGATTTGCACGTCAGAATCGCTGCGGACTTCCACCAGAGTTTCCTCTGGCTTCGTCCTGCTCAGGCATAGTTCACCATCTTTCGGGTCCTAACGCACACGCTCCTCCTCCGCCTCGCCGACAGAGCGATCGAGACGGGGCAGTGGTGCGCCCGCCGCCGAGCGACGGGATCCCACCTCGGCCAGACGGACTGGCCTTCACTTTCATTGCGCCTTCGGGCTTCAAAGTCTCTACGACTCGCGGGCGTGTTAGACTCCTTGGTCCGTGTTTCAAGACGGGTCGGGTGGGCTACCGACCTCGCTGACCGACCATGGGCGCCTGTTGAGACCGGACCTGCGCAGCCGAAAGCTGCACCGAAACGACACTGAGAACAGTCCCGCTCCGATCCAACTCGCGGGAGACAGCCCAGCCCAGCCCTCCCGAAAGAGGACAGA